>NC_139712.1:18125211-18725211 GCF_964188405.1 Protomyctophum parallelum | reverse complement strand
ACGACTATATAGCATGAGCATCCGCTGCGAGATCACTTGTGAATGCATGTCATGATTCCGGAGAACGATTTGTCTCGCCTGGCGTGCCGTGCACGAGCCAGCAGCGTCTCCAGGATACTGTAGGCCTAACTATTCCATCCTCCACTGGTTAATATTTGGCCAAAAACTATATATATTAGTGTGAAAGATGCATTTTGGTCTCAAGGGAGAGCGGATTGCCATTGATGCGGTTGACAGCAGTGGGAGTCTCTTTTCCATTCCCCTCAGGAGTTTTGATAGATATGGAAATGGCAGAGATTTGACAGCGGCAGCAGAACACCACTGCACTGCTGAACCTGTGGCAGGCTATATAAATATTTCAGAAAATATCAATCAGGCATGTTTATTGTAGTGTCTGACTTGTTTCAAAGGCAGTTTTTTTTCTCACTTTCCTTTGACAGAAGTTCGAGGCTGATCAATGACTGCACCCTGTGTGTGTGTGTGTGTGTGTGTGCATGTGTGTGTGTGTGTGTGTGTGTGTGTGTGTGTGTGTGTGTGTGTGTGTGTGTGTGTGTGCAAAATGCTGTTTGAGGATGGAAATCAATGTCTTCCACCTGTATTTGATTAAACCATTTTGGGCGGGGAACCTCTTTTGGTGTTAGCATTATGTTATGCTTTAGCTATTGAAAAATAGCAGATCTACAAGCTCACTGAGTGGTGCGCTACGAGCTTGTAGGTCTGCTATTTTTTTAAAGTCATGAAAATGTTGCGCAAATCTTTGAATATATATTTCAGAGCGAACATTTTTAACTAAAATAGTGGCTTCTGTGGGGGTACCTGGAACTACATATTTTGAGATGGGGTTCCGTGGCCCAATAGAGATAATTCTGGGGGTCCTTGACATGAAAAAGGTTGAGCACCACTGACATAGAAACATGGGTTTTTCAGGATTTTATTTTTTTATTTTGAAGCCTTTTTTTTTATCGACCTCAGTCCAAAATGGGTTAAACAGTCTGGCTATAGACCACAAACAGCTCAAACACTGACAAGGCGTCCTGACGTTGATCTTTTACTAACGATTCCACTACGCCTTGTTGCCCTCAAATCTAGACCTATTTAGACATTCTGGGCTGGATTATGCAAGTCATATAATATTACATATAATATTACAGTTTTATGAGCTGGGGGCGTGTGGAATGGACATATAGCAATTTTGGGCATGTTAAGAAGCGCTTTCGACACCCCATGGATTGCGCAAAACGGCCTTGAATTAGTCATGGGTGTGTTTAAGGAGTGTTTGAGACGTACCCAATCAACATGTACTATTCTCTTCACCAGTCAGCTGATGTCACATACGGAATGCGCACTTTGGGGATCGTGGTATTACATTTCTTCAGGCTGGCACCATAGAAGACATGACATGACTTTGTCACATTTGGGTTAATTATTCCTATTGCACTGCATGCTGTCACCTTTATGCCTCAAAATAATTTGTTTCTATTGAAAAACACCAGTAAAATGATATTTAAATTTAAATTATAATTATATTATATTTGAAATGAGTAATGAGTTGAATCCGTGAATGCTGTGGCCCGCGATGGTCTTCGCTCATAGCATTTTATTGAAGAAGACTTGAATCGGGTGTGATACAATGTATGAAAGCAAACTTCCCAAGGATTATGGAGATGTTTTTATTTTTTTTAAAGGTTGAGAAATGAAAGAATTATGGCCGTTTCTAATCTCAACATTTTACCGCAACAAAGAAGCTGTTGCCATGTCTCATAGAAACAAGTAAATAGGTCTATAAAAAGAATCCCAAAATAAGCGCATATAACAGGGGTCTGTAACCTATTTTAAATGAAGTGCCATGTTTTTATTTTCTAGATAGTGAGTCTGCCATATCCAGATTAATTTTAATGACACCACATTAAAATAAAAAAACATATTTTGATTGTCCACAAATATAAAGTTCTTCCTTCTTTTTAAATATGTTCTTGCACATTGTTATAATGATCATTATATATCCCCCTGCAGTCAGAGTTCATAGTTGTAATGAATGAATGTGATGCATTGTGAGCTGGTAGATCTGCTATTTTCAAAAGTAATCTTGGATTTTATTTTTTAAATTTTTGGATTAGCCGTCCTTAGTTGGGCAAATGCATTCATCTGGGGATACTTGACATGGGAATGTGCTGTGTGAGGATCACTGGTTTAAACAACATTAAGAGAAAAGCCCAAATAACCACTTTAGAAACAAGAAAAGCAACCACAACTAGTACAACTACCAATATTTACAAGCAACTTTACAGAAAAAGAAGCCGCTTATAATAAACAGACATGGCAACACTCCAGCAGCCTCCCAGAGCCGCTCAAGTGTAAAATCATACAGTGCTTTTTGCATTTAAGAGGTGGTCAGACCCACGTCTTATCGTTATGCGCTGAGTGTTTTTAGGTCAAGGGGCTTAATAGCAAATTGCGCAAAGCGAAAATAATTAACATATGGACACTCCCACAATGCTAAAATATTCAGGAACGTCGTATGCCATATGTGTGTTGTGTGTGCGTTCAACACGGGACGATAAGGCTTTCATAATACGATTGTGCGCAGAGCGAGGCCAATTTATGTATTACCACATGGTAAAACGCACCTTCAAAATCCAGCCCATTGTGTGCAGTCCCACCGAGTTGGAGAAATGGAGTGTGGATTTGAATTATTTCCAGACAAAATGCATGGGGATGGACTTGAATAATCACAGCACTAGACCACACAACACCGCTAATGCTACCCATTAAAAGAGAAAATAGGGCTAATTAATCCTTCCTCTTGATGATAATAAATAATAATAGTAGATGTAAAAAGTGCCATGTGAGGTGGTTATTTTTCAGCTTTCAGCTTGATTGTTGGGAAATGAAAATAAAAAGCCATTATGTTATTGTGTCGAGGGCCTATGTGTCGGGGAATAATGATTGCCTCGAGTGTCATCACCTGTGAGGACCAGCTGAAGCAGGCTGGCTAACGAGCTCCTGACAATATAAACACTCTGGGTTGTCTTTACTTTAGTTCTAAGTCAATGTGGCAGGTTTGCTGTTTGTTAGGTCCAGTGCTGTTTGAGTTTCTAGAATAGTTTCTAGAACAGACATGTTGTGGAACAAAGGACACAGTTATACACATATACACATTACCTACATCGAACCACATTTTTTTATACAAAAATAATATACAAATATGGACACATTCAGTTTGGTGCTTGAATGATTCTGAATCTTTACAATGTGACACCTAGGGGGTCCTCAGAGTTGGGGGTCATCACATCTTTGTGTGATAGGAATTCATTATTTAAAGAGGTTTTGGTGTAGAGGGGAAAGAGTACAAGCTGTGATGGCTTAATTGGTAACATGAAACCATGCAAACATCCACTGTAAACCAACTGTCATGTATCATTTGAAAAGGTGTCAAGTTGACAATGATTTCTCATCGCGCTAAAGGGCTAATTCTTTAACAGTATGCTTGAAGAGCCCGGTTTGTCCAAGGTCCTTCAGAAGCCTACTGTTTGATTGATTGATTGACTGAAATATTTATTAACAGTACATTTCAAGCACAAACTGTGAGTGGACGACCCAATTAAGCATTACACTTGTTTACAAGATGGTCCACCATGTTCAATTCATCAAAACATTTAGAGACGTACAAATAGACACTTCTATATAGTTAAAGAACAGAACAGGAATTCATCATAAAGGAAGCAAAAAGGGAAAAGAAACATATACAGTGCGGGGAAAAGGGGGGGGGGGGTTTGGGGGGATTCAGATTTTACGGGGATTGTCCTGTACCAGTGAGGACAGTGTCCTTCAGAAGCCTACTGTCCTGTACCAGTGAGGACACTGTCCTTCAGAAGGCTATATACTGTCCTGTACCAGTGAGGACAGTGTCCTTCAGAAGGCTACTGTCCTGTACCAGTGAGGACAGTGTCCTTCAGAAGGCTATATACTGTCCTGTACCAGTGAGGACAGTGTCCTTCAGAAGCCTACTGTCCTGTACCAGTGAGGACAGTGTCCTTCAGAAGGCTATATACTGTCCTGTACCAGTGAGGACAGTGTCCTTCAGAAGCCTACTGTCCTGTACCAGTGAGGACAGTGTCCTTCAGAAGCTTACTGTCCTGTACCAGTGAGGACAGTGTCCTTCAGAAGCCTACTGTCCTGTACCAGTGAGGACAGTGTCCTTCAGAAGGCTACTGTCCTGTACCAGTGAGGACAGTGTCCTTCAGAAGCCTACTGTCCTGTACCAGTGAGGACAGTGTCCTTCAGAAGGCTACTGTCCTGTACCAGTGAGGACAGTGTCCTTCAGAAGCCTACTGTCCTGTACCAGTGAGAACACTGTCCTTCAGAAGCCTACTGTCCTGTACCAGTGAGGACAGTGTCCTTCAGAAGCCTACTGTCCTGTACCAGTGAGGACAGTGTCCTTCAGAAGCCTACTGTCCTGTACCAGTGAGGACAGTGTCCTTCAGAAGCCTACTGTCCTGTACCAGTGAGGACAGTGTCCTTCAGAAGCCTACTGTCCTGTACCAGTGAGGACAGTGTCCTTCAGAAGCCTACTGTCCTGTACCAGTGAGGACAGTGTCCTGAAGGATGCGGAGTCCCTCTTCATCCACATCTTCTTCCTCCGCTGCTCTCCACTGGTGCATATTGCCACCCTCTGTCCAGGTGTACTCACCACTCATCACAGACATGGTGAAGGATGGACAGCCAGCGCTGCTGCAGTAGCTAGTAAGCTTCAAGGTTCGAATGTTCGCTCGTTAGGGTTGGCACTCGAATCTTAATTAATGGGTTTGAACCATTCGGTTTTTTATTTTTATTTTTTATAAAAGTATAAAAAAGTAAGTTTCTAGTGCAGTCCTGTCAGAAGTTATGTCTATCTCTGTTCTGCTGTCCCCTGTGCACATTAATTTGGTGATTGGCCTGCAGCCAATCAGCAACACACACACACACACACACACACACACACACACACACACACACACACACACACACACACACACACACACACACACACCAGCACGATCACAAAGAGAAAAAGGTTAGTTCTCTCTCTCTCTCTCTATCTCTCTCTCTCTCTCTCGCTCTCTCGCTCTATTGTGAATATCAGTTAGACTTGCCCGGTAATGTGACTGGCACAATGGAAATACATTGCAACTGTCTGAGAAATCCAGCTATTACAGATGCACAGATCCCTCACCTCTGTGTCACCCTCACATGTTCCACAGGAGAACCACATGTTGTTATAAATGGACCTTTCAAGGACATGTACAATAGATCAAGAAAATGTGATTAGACATCCCGAACAAATGACGTGTTTGAAATATGTGTCGTCTTTGCTAGTTTGCCTAGACACTCACATTGTCCACCAGTGCAATATATCCATGCCTTTCGTCCTACTTAAACCTTTTCAGGAAACTTGCAAACACACACAGAACATTGTGCCTTGTATTGCATCAAATTACATGTGTGTTTGCACAATTATCTCATTATAACATGAATAGTACACAGCTTTGAACCTGATGCAACATTTTCTGCCAGTGTTCTAAGTACAACATGCATGTCCTTGAAAGGTCCATTTAATATGAATAGTATATACACAGCTTTGAACCTGATGCAACATTTTCTGCCATTAACCTTGTGGTAGCCTACTTTTGTCCGGAGTTATCTTTTTGCCTCGAAGCAGCGAGGGCAGAACAATTATGTATGCAAGACACGTTCCTCAGTCAATGAAGCTGAACTGGGAAAATTAAGACCATTAGTGCCATCACGTACATTGATGTATGACATTAATCATTCAAAAAAACAAAAGGCCGATATTTGATATAGCAAATGCAGAGTTCTAGTAGAACTCTCTTTTTTTACTGTGAAAAAGCATTGATGTTGGTGAATAAGACTTTCTCTGGAAACGTTTGAACAGCTGATTGGATGGTGTACAAAGAAGAAACCTCATTATGTCCTGTATTTCTTTTCAGGATTCAGATTCAAAAGGATCAAAGGCAGCAGATCGACAAGCTCAAAACACGTCACTTCGAGACACGCTTTACGTTTCACGTCCGTGCACGCGGTCGTGGAGTGCAAAACCTAGTCTCGGCCACGCCTTTTGGCCTGGAGGAGACAAACGTTTTGTTGGTAGGAAACAAGTTAAGTGATTAATTAAAAGCCTATACAGTGTATTTATGTGGAGAAATGGAAATCGAATGCTCAACGTATTGTGTTGGATATTAAGTCAAATGGTTCCACTTAATTGCCACTAAAAAGCCTTACAGATAGGCACTGTTCTTCAGATAAGGGTTTAATTGTCCAGAATATGATTGCTAAGTGAGAGATCCCCCTCACTTATCAAATTACTAGCTTTGAAAAGCGGGACAGTAAAGTACTTAGCGTTTATTAAAGTGGAATGGGTCATGCCAAATGTAAGCTGTTTATCTCTTAAAAAGAGAATGGAGCTGTGAATGCCTCATTGTGTGAATGAGACAGAATATAGCGGGAAGGGGATTCTTTTCTTCTGTAATCTATAACCACTCATTCAGCTTGGTGTGGAAAGCACAGTTCAATAGCAATTCAGTCAGGAACACTCACAGCATCATATTAAAACATTTATAGGGATACAGTATAGGTGTCAAGGAGATCAAGGCAGGGGGGGTTTAAAGCTTTTTCCACAAATCGTACAAATAAAGGGCTTCCGCCTGAGATCTTTCCCACATTAGATGTGACAAACCTTTGCTACCAAACTTTTTTTTAAAGATTGACTCTGTTTAGAGCCATGCATGCAAACATTGCATTTCAGTTTACTTTAGAGCCATGCACACATGCATTTAATGGTAAATGGTGCATTTATATAGCGCCTTTATCCAAGGCGCTTTACATAGATTGTGCATTACATTCACCCATTCACCGATTGCGGCGGAAGCCATGCAAGGTGCCAACAAGCACATCGGGAGCAATTTGTGGTTCAGTGTCTTGCCCAAGGACACTTCGACATGTAGACAGGAGGAGGAGCCGGGATTCGAACCGCCGACCCATGGATGACCTGCTCTACCTCCTGAGCCACAGTCGCCCCACATTTCAGTTCAACATTCAGTTTAAATGTGTGAGTATTATGCAATACTTTCACCTTACAAAAGAAGCATGATGAATGAAAAATGCAAATACACAGCAGCATATGTCAATGTATGCGTGCTTGCACGTATGTACGCACGCGCACGCACGCACGCGCACGCACACACACACAGACACAGACACAGACACACACACACACACACACACACACACACACACACCCACACACACACACACACACACGTCACACATAATGGGAGAGAGAGAGAGAGAGAGACAGAAAGGACCTGGGATGGCCACACGTCTTGTATAAACGCTCATTGCTGTGAGCAATGTTTTATTCATGAGCGTAAAGGTATGGCCACACATGACTTATCACGCGTCGGTGCTCATTTGTAGCTGTGCCATGTGAGCCTGGCTGGGCCCAGATAACAGGGAGACTGGCTGGAGGGAAGGCGTTAACGCTGCATGGAGTAAAGACAGACTATCATAACGCCCAGCAGGAGACATGCTAATGCAGGTATAGTCTCTCTCTCTCTCTCAGCCAGGCGCCAGAGGACTCTGCTCTTATCGAAAACACCAAACATTTCTCAACATGGTGAGAGAGTTTTATGGACCTACAGGCTGCCAGCCTGATAAAAGTGCAAAGACGTGTCCAAGTGTGCCAAGATATATCTTCAGTAATAGTGATATTTTCTTTTTTTTTATGCAAAGGTTTAAAAAATAGTTTGTATTTGTCTCCATGTGTCTGTGACCAGCTAGTATAGGCCTATATCTCTGAGGTCCAGACCTCAGTCATTATTTCATTAAACAAACAACGGTCTCCTCTCCCTTCTGGCTCCCAAACTAGTGCAGAACAAACTCTCCATTGCAGCTAGACCTGTAGACTCACTCTCAGCCTTCCACCGTAATCTGAAGACTCACCCTTTAGGCTCACCCTTTAGACTCACCCTTTAGGCTCACTCTCAGCCTTCCACCGTAATCTGAAGACTCACCCTTTAGACTCACCCTTTAGGCTCACCCTCAGCCTTCCACCGTAATCTGAAGACTCACCCTTTCAGACCTGTAGACTCACCCTCAGCCCTCCACCGTAATCTGAAGACTCACCCTTTCAGACCTGTAGACTCACCCTCAGCCCTCCACCGTAATCTGTAGACTCACCCTCAGCCCTCCACCGTAATCTGAAGACTCACCCTTTCAGACCTGTAGACTCACCCTCAGCCCTCCACCGTAATCTGAAGACTCACCCTTTCAGACCTGTAGACTCACCCTCAGCCTTCCACCGTAATCTGAAGACTCACCCTTTCAGACCTGTAGACTCACCCTCAGCCCTCCACCGTAATCTGAAGACTCACCCTTTCAGACCTGTAGACTCACCCTCAGCCCTCCACCGTAATCTGAAGACTCACCCTTTCAGACCTGTAGACTCACCCTCAGCCCTCCACCGTAATCTGAAGACTCACCCTTTCAGACGTGATTTACTTGACCTAAGCGAGACGGGGGTAATGTGAGACACTGGGTAAACTAACCCTATTTAGGCCTGACGTCGAAAATTTCTTCAAAATCCTGACAGTTTTCTAAAAAACCTTATGTTTCTGTATCAGTGGTGCTCAATATTTCATGTCAAGGACCCCACACATTATGTGTAATATGCCTCTGCCCCCAATCTGAAAATATGTTGTTCCAGGGACCCCCCCAGAAGCAAAGATTTGAATTTTCACTCTGTAATAATATATATTCAAAGATTTGAGGCACATTTTCAGGCAGATTTTTCAAAAATAGCAGACCTACAAGCTTGTAGATGAGCTTGTAGCTTGTAGTTTGTAGGCTTCGTGCTAAGCCCGGCCACCAGGCACTCGCTGACGAGCCCTCCCTCCGGGCCTGGCTCCAGAGGGGGGCCCCGGGCTTCCTCCACATCTCTTCTCTCTTGTACTTCCATGGGTGCTTTTGGACCATACTTTGTCTGGCCCCTCCCCCGAGACCACTTTGCGATGGGAGACTCTACCAGGAGCATTAGGCTCCTGGGTTCATGACCCTACCAGGAGCATTAGGCTCCTGGGTTCATGACCCTACCAGGAGCATTAGGCTCCTGGGTTCATGACCCTACCAGGAGCATTAGGCTCCTGGGTTCATGGGGGCACACAAATGCTGGGAGTCAAATCGTATTATCATATCCTTGCTGTCAGACAGAACGTCCTATTTCCATATTCAAACCATTTATGTTTTGTTTTATGTCTTTTTTTAAATTAAGGGCATATATTATTGCCCTACTTGATCATACTACAGCATCACACAAAAGCACGAAAAATAGCAGATCAATTTGAAACCTTAAAAGTAACCGTTTTAGACTCAATGAGGTTTTCCAGCCAACAGAGAGGATATGCAGTGAGCCGTACATCGTGTGTCAGTGTCATCCCATGGGCATAACGACTCACACGGGGCCAGGGATGTACTGCGTGAGTAAGATAAAGGGGAGAGGTTGGACAGATTATCCACGCAGGAACTATAAGGTTCAGGGAAATCTATTATCTGAGCGCACAGGGAAATGAAGTCAGCAGGAACTGCTTCTTTTCTTTCCCCGGCCGTCTCTGTTCGGGGACCATGGAAGGGCAATCGGTTCGTTAGTTGTCCCTCTGCACTTTGTCAAACTGACAGCGTAAGGAGTGCACAGCGTTAATTGAGTGAGTCAACGGCATATTGAGAAGGGAAGATTAATTTAGCAGAAATACATCTTTCCAACCACTAAATGACCTGAGTTGAGAGAGAAGACCGTGGTGGAAAGTATAGCTACAGTAGCATGAACTATAGCTGGACCAAAGGCCGAACATTATGACGTCATTCGCAGTGGTGGAAATACTACCCACATTTTTAATGTATAGCTAATACTGCAATGTAGAAATGTACTCTCTTACAAGTAACATTCCGGAATTCTAAATGTACAAAAGTATTGGTATCAATTCGTACCAAAAGTAGAAAGTAGACTATGCTCATTATGCAGAATGTCCCATTTAACAAGTTTTCAAATGTTAAAAATGTAGAACAATCTTTTGAAAATAGCATAATCTACAAGCTCACAATGTGTCACATTGTGACGCATAAACATGTAAAACATAAGAATACAAATTCAACATTCCCCACCATATCTACGCGATATAGCCAATTCAGCGGTTGAGCGCCAATGCCGTATCTACGGCTTATGGTCCTTAATTATAGTGGTTTATGATAGCTTGCCCCCCCCTCTCTCTCATTAGCAGGCAACAGTGCAGCACTGTCTGTCTCTCTCTGTTTCTGGCACAACAGCGCCCCTACTGGTACTCATAGTCATACTGGTGCTCATTAACGTCACATAGGTAGTCACTAGTCACATAGGTGAACCAACACATAGGTAGGTGAACACGGACATTGCTGTTCCTTGGAGTGGTTGCACCACTCAAAAACTGTAAAGAGAAAATGCACCGTAAGCAAAATGGCCGCGCACGTCCACTTGTTGTTGTAAACATCTTTTCAAATGCCTTTATCTTGGATTCCTTTCCCAGATTGTGCCCCCCAAAACAAGGTCGACGGCCCGTAGCCAAAGTAGTGATTGAGTGAGTGTCTCTGGCACAACACCCAGAGTGAGCTGCCTGGATCCACTCATCTCCTTCAACCCATGGTTGTTAAAGGAAGCTAAAAGCATACTTTCATTGTGTGAATGAATGTACGTGGCGCTGTAGACGTGTCAAACTGCTTGGAGTTCAGTTATATAAGCTTCAGATCGTTAGGACAGAACTTCTCTCTCCTCGGTGCATCCGCTGCTCCCTGGCAGCTCGGATAAAAATGGCCCTGTGAAAAGCTTTCACCCTCACTTGTCATTCAACAGCACTTTAAAGCCATTGTGATAGTTTTCAAAGAACTTATAAAGACACCCATCACATCCGTCACTGAAAAGAAAAGTCATTTAGTTTACTCCATGTGTCACACGGACTCACACAGGGCATATTCTTTCAGATAAAATGAACTCCTAAGTGCTTTGAAATGCAGTTTGATGAATTAAGCCATTAACACCTGTCTGTGGCAGATTCTACCTTCAGTAGTTTGCTAATTTTGTGGTGACAAGGACCCCTAAAATTATATCTAGCTATTTGGCCGTGGACCCTATCTGAAATTTCTTTTAACCAGGTATTTGTGTTTGAAATTTTTCAAGATGTTATTTTTTTTTAAATAATAATACAAATTATAAATACACAAAGTGATGCGCAATGAGCTTGTAGATCTGATATTTTTTGAGAACCACTATTCTAAACGACTGTTCTAAATCCTATGAGTGTTCTGGTTAAACGTACCGTATGTTGCTGCATGCTACAGTATTTATCTAAAAGCTAACAGAGTTAAGTTTGTTGTACTATTGAGCTGATGTACAGTATTAAGAAACCAATTGTGCACATTAGTCCCATATGTCCCAAGTATTGTGTCAATAGACCTGTGAATTAATGTATAAGAGGAAATAACCTCATTTGATATTAATGCGTTATTTTAATATTCATTTGCCAATGTCAGTTGGTGACATTTATTCAAATGTTATCGTATGTCATTGATTCAGAATCTAGGTTTAAAGAAGAATTTCGGATTAACAGTTTTTTTACCTTGCAATTATATCCAACAACATGTGAAACTTTACAGAACGTGCGCCACAGCTCCGACGGTGCAGGGTAATGGGTTTATTGTTAAATCGCTTATTTTGATCGAGCAACTACACGCCAATGCGAATGTCACCATAGTTTCTACTTCCTAGCTCCCATAGCCCAGAGACAATCGTCGAAAAGCACAACCAGTCAGCTACAATATTTTACCACACTATCAACAGTATTAAGACTATAATAAAGACAATACAGTTAAAGTAAAAAAAATAAAATAAGCAAGCAAGCAAGCAAGCGATTGTTTCGGCTGGAAGTATATTGCTTCCGTCATTCTTAAAATATGTACCTTCCGTTTTCCAATTATTTCTTTCATGAATAGAATAAAATGGTTCATGGTCATATGAATGACTCACCCTTCTGGTTGGCTTGGTTCCATGGCTTAAAACCCTTTTCTGAAATGTCTACCTAGATGGATGACTAGCACTGAAACCGGAGCTGGTGAAAAATATGGCAGTGACTGTTTGCGCTCAATGAGCTTTGGTGCCCATTAATACCCCCAGGGGCCCCTGGCCCCTGCAGGGGCCCCTGGGGGTATTAATCCAGCCATTGTCACTGCGCCTGTCTTGAATAAAGACCAGTATTATACTATGTATCCACTACTAAGGCATGGTACATAAAGCAACCTCAAACCCATGAGTTCCCTGCCTTTGATACTGTATCTTTACCACATACTGCGCTGTATTTAATACGTGTCCTGATGATGGCTCCATTAGGGGGAGGAAGTGCTTTTTGCACAAGATGGTTCAGAGCTTTGGGGATATGTGTGTGAAGTGTGAGATTACTGTATGTTCATTAGTGGTTCTCAAACGTAGCCAATGTATTTGCCTGCGTGAATGTAATTTGTAAATTGATTCTGAATTAATCTTAGACAATTTTTCATTGTCATCTCCCGTTAGTCACGCCTCCATATATGGTCACGCCTCGTGACATCATGCCTCCATATATGGTCACGCCTCGTGACATCACCCCTCCATATATGGTCACGCCTCGTGACATCACGCCTTGTGACACGTCTCGCCACCATGGCCATCTCAATATATGAAAGTCACGACACTGACCTCATCTAACCCTGGATAACCTCATGGCGAAGACTGGATCATCACCTAGATCTGCATACCGTATATGGAGCTAACCTGAAACCCTTAGATCTCCATATATGGAGCTGACTGTTCTGACATTCCATATGTTGATCTGACCTCATCAAACCCTGTACATTCAAGACACGCTCCATATATGGCCAGTACACCCTATGCCAAAGCACCAGCTATATGGCTATAACTATTATTATTAGTATTATTAGTAGTAGTAGTATTTGTCTGATACCACACTGGACTCTTGAAATGGTCCAATCAACACATGGGGGGGGGGGGGGGGACCTTATGGTATGCGATCGATAAATACACTGCATCTGACTTGATGCGCTGCGTGATCCACATTGAATTGTTTTTGCTTCATCAAAAGTTCAAATTATAGCTAACACTCCACTGATGAAAGAACCAGCTGCCTTCGCTCTGCCTTCGTTTCTGTCATGAAATATTAATCAATTTTGGGCGGGAACCCCTTTTGGTGTTTTAAGCATTCTGTTCTACTTTAGCTATTGACAAATAGCTCATAGCGCGCCACCGAGTGGCGCGCTATGAGCTTGTATAGGTCTGCTAAAAAAGAATCGTGAAAATGTGACGCAAATCTTTGGATATAGCCTATATTTCAGAGCGAACATTTTTAACGAAAATATTTGCTTCTGGGGGGGGGGGGGGGGGGGGGGGGTCCCTGGAACTACATATTTTGAGATCCGTGGCCCAATAGAGATAATTCTGGTGGTCCTTGACATGAAAAAGGTTGAGCACCACTGACACAGAAACATGGGTTTTTATCGACTTCAGTCCAAAATGGATTAAGAGGCTTTTCAGTCTAAACACTTTAGGGCTCCTTTCATATAAGCTCAACTGATTAATACAAACACATCGCCAGCCTTGGGTCTGGGTTTTCATATAACGACACACCAGTGGTGGAAAGTAACATTTACTCAAGTACTGTACAAGATCAGATCAGAAAATAGCAGACCTACAAGCTCGTAGCGTGCCACTCGGTGGCGCGCTATGAGCTTGTAGATCTGCTATTTTTCAATAACTAAAAGGGGTTCCCGCCCAAAATGGTACAAAAATACAATTTTGAGGTATTTGTACTTTTACTTGAGCGTTTCCAATATACAATACTTCTATACTTCTGCTCCACTACATCCCGGATCCAAATATTGTACATTTTACTCCACTGCATTTATTTGTTACTATATGCTTTGTAGCTTTTGATTATTATTACAAAACATATGTATACATTAAACCACTTCAGCCCATTTCGGCCATTTGAAAATAGACAATCTAAAAGGAAAGGAAAGGTACTATGTTTACCCAGGGTAACTGGACTAAGCTCAATAACTTGTTTACAGTCAGGCCCTGCTCATATAGAACATTTCATGGTAGGGGTTCAATGCCTTGTCCAAGGGCACTTCAGCGGTGGTAATTTTAATGTGCCGTTCCGGGGATACGAACTAGCGACCTTCCGATATCAAGACCGCTCCGCAAACAGTTCGGCCACCGCTGCCCCTGACAAGCTCACAATGCTCACAATGTGTCACGATGCAAAAGTACAATAGGCCTATTTGCCTCTGAGATGTAGTGGAGAAGTAAAGTACTGAAAATTGGAACTACTGCAGTAAAGTAGAAATATATATTATTAATTATTAATTTTACTTACATACAGTACTTAAAGTCCCTCCCCCTTTCAGAACAACGAGTGGCCCAGGAAATAAATCCCAATGCATTTTTCCCATAGGCATTTCTTAATTATTTTATTTAAAGACCTTTTAAGCGCCGTACGAAGCCAACTCTTGTCGTGACAAATCATGACAACAAACAAAAAAATTCGGGCCAAACAAAGAATTAGAAAGTAGAAGAAAACGGCAGGTTACAACACTTTTTGTTGTTGTTTTTCTTCTTTGTAATTATTTGTTTGGTCCAAAATATTGTGTGTGTTGTCATGATTTGTCACGACAAGAGTTGGCTTCGTACGACGCTTAAAAGGTCTTTAAATAGATAATTTAAGAAATGCCTTGGGATTCATTTCCTGGGCCACTCGTAGTTCTGAAAGGGGAAGGGACTGCGACGCTCTATAGGCTAGGGCTAGGCTATATCTTTGCTATGAGGCAGAATCCTGTTTTTTCGTCAAATGAATGCCGTACTCCTACTTGATCATACCTCACGTCACACAAAAGCATCAAAAGCAGCAGATTCGTGCTGCGTTTCGAGCTTGTCTGCTACTTTTGCTGCTTTCGAATTAGAATCCTGGACATGACGTTTCCAGCCGACAGAGACGATTATTGAATTTCTGCATGGCTCGAATGCTAAGGTCCATGAAATATACATATGACTGTATATACTGACACTAGGCAGATGGTAGCAGTAGCGGGTTTTGATTTGATGTTTTCGCTCCTGAGAGATGTCTCAAGTGTTAACTACACTATTCTACATGAAATTGTAGCATATTGTGCTCTCTTTCAATTCAATGTGATTCAATGGGGCTTTTTTGGCATGAGAAAACATACTTTAAATCGCCAAAACAAGTGTCAAAATATGAGAAAAACTGTTTAAAATGGGGAAAGTGTATACAGTTGGAGGGGGCCGGTACAGCAATGTGTAAACAGAGCAATGTGACAGATGCAATGTGACAACATTGCACCATTACATGTTATACAGGGTTTAGGCCTAATGCTTTTTGAAACAAACAACATAGCTGAAGTCTTGCAGTCACTTTGGGACAAAGAGCAGCTTTTCTTTTTGCCTCAAAACTATTTCCAACAGTACTGTATTCAAAAAGAGCCACGGATTTAAAATACGTTTAAATGTGGCAGCTCTGTTTACATGTGCAATAGGTCAAAATAAAACATCTTCAAGCCTCTATCTTCAGTGTTTGATATAAAATTGGTTTGACACTATTGCAGCCTGAGGTAATTATACGGATGCTTATGCAGAGACAGGGTAAAATGAAAGGCATAAAGAGGCAGAAATAATATGGTAAAATATGTGTTGGAAAATGGCTGTCAAACATATTCATTTATTCTGTTAAACAAGCGGGCAGTCGTTACTGGTGATGTTGTATACAGCAGCTTCAAAGGCTTCAAAGGCTTTATTATTAACTTTTGCTTGGTTTTCTGATCTTCACCCAGCTAAATGCCAGTAATGCTCCAGAAAAAGGTTATATTCAGGGAAGGCTAACAGATCAATACAATATAAAGTCACGTGAGCAATCTGCCCTTTGGAATAACTGCATTAATTACTGTTTCTAGTTGTGAGCCTACATTTTTAGGGATGCTCTATATGTATAGGGAATAGTTTACTTTATGACCAATTGGGCAGGGTATTTAAGCTCACTAGACTGCATGCTTCTTCCTGCCTTCCTCCTGCTTATGGTTCCTGATTGTTGTTATGTGATGTTTGCTTCCACCACCACCCCAGCACCACAGGTGCATGCATGGGCTCTGTTATTTCTGTTCCCCATGGGGGGTTGTTATTGTATATCTCTCTCCCTGCTCTTAATGTTTAATGATGGTGTTTAATTGTGCCGAGCAGGGAGAAAAAAATTGTTTTCCAGTGTAACAAGTCACTAAACAGTACAGTAACGGCAATATGCTTCTATAGTCCAATGTATAAACAGTTGGTGCGATTGAGAACTTTAAGTAGGCTAGTTTCCCAACTCATGAAATGCATTATTGTTTGTCATGTTCTCTTGCCACACAGGGCAATTATAAATAGAAACGGAGCAAGTGTGTCCCCTTGTCAGAATATAGAGCAATTTAACACTTATTTTAATCAAAGACAATGCACCTATAACCTACCTACTTTAAGTGGTTAAGGGCCTGCCCTGGCGAAACGGGGTCGGGGCTTCTGCCTCGTACAATCTAATGTCAAATTGTACTTAAAGACTTGAAGACTTAAATTAACACATGAGGAGAAAACTATAACGATATATCCTGCAGTCTGCAGATAAATTATATCCCAGCGCTTTCAGCTCTGGGAGGATGGAGTGAGTTTTAGACTAGTTTTTTTAGCCCTGTGGACACACTCTGATCAGGCCTGTCAGACAGCTCTCTTCAAAAGGAATCCATGGCTGAACGTTGGGTAATTAGACTGAAGGAAGATCATGGAGTGGGTTGCTATGGAGATCGTCCAGCTATGGTTCGTCTGATCGTCTCTCATCTTGGTTCTCTCTTTCTTCTTGCTCTCGATATAAACTCCGATGAGTATTTAGAAGAAGTGAAACTGCATCCTTGAACTGCATCCTTGAAGAATGACATGGAAATTTCACTTTGTGCAACGTCACTCCATGTGCTCTCAGACGGCGTTGGCCATAATACAGTCTTTTTTGCACGCTCTATAATCCTCATACTCTTGGGGAAAGCCGCAAGCGAGTAAGTAAAACTTCATAGCACCTTTTTTTTTCCCCCAGAAGCAACCTTCAGTCTTATCCGTTACTAAAATGTGGACAAACTGGACATGTAAGTGTCTCTCTTAATTAATGGATAATTTTATAAGAAATGTTAAAACACACCTTTTCAGCAGTGCCTTTTCCTATAGGTTTTAGCATTACTCTATTGTATTTTCCTTTTTCCTTTAAATTCATGAAAATAAAAATAAAACTTTTGAACGGGCATATTCCATGCCGATTTCACCTATACAGTAGCAATGGAATAGCTACAGCACTAGAACTCAGTCCTGGTTTAGGCGTAATGGCCATTTTCGTATTTTTTTTACAGTGGTAGAAGACCCCTCCCCCATGACCATTGTAGGAATATGAAGCCGATTGTCCACGTGTTGAAAATGTGCTATGCAGATAAATTAGTTTTATTGTAGGCTATATAGGGGCTACATGATGCCAGTCATCTCCACAGCACTGACATAATTGTGCCCTTCAGTTCCATCATCAGACACCCAAATGTTTTTATGGACACTATTGTCTTTCTCTCAACTCGCACAAATAGAGACGTATTTGCAAGGCACACTTATGTGCTCTATTTATCTCTGTGTTCAGCAGCCTCCCTGCTGTGTCTCTGTGCGTCTTTCTTGTACTGCGATGATGAAAGGCACCCTCTGTTCTCTCCCCTTCTCTAGCCTACTGTATGGAACTGAAATCCTGCCTGCATTATTCACCAGTCTTCCTAAGATTTCTCACAGTCACAGACACTGTATGCAGCTCAGCTCATGCAAACTTGAAATATTGAAATATTGAAATGCCCAGCCAAACCTAAAAACTTTATTTTTTTATTTTTTAACTTTAATTTATTTTATTACATATTTTCATTGGAATCATTCAAAGGAACTTCAAAGGAATATTATACGAAAGAACTGAAGAAGGGACAAAAGATCAGGGTTTGCGGTTTTCTTTCTCTGTGAAGTTTTCTGACAGACACAGTCTTATGAAATATTGAAATATCCAGCCAAACTGTATAAACCTAACAACTATTTTTTTTTTACCAATACGAATTAACAAGTCTGCTGCTATACCTCAATGTAATGAGTTGTTGTTGCCCAACATGTGTTCCATTCATTAGCCTATCGCAGGAGGGAGTTGATTGTGTGATGTTCTGGAGGCAGAGAGGTGTGTGTGTGTGTGTGTGTGTGTGTGTGTGTGTGTGTGTGTGTGTGTGTGTGTGTGTGTGTGCACACGTGCGTGTGCGCATGCATCTGTAAAGTACTATAGTACATTTACTCCTGTACTGTACAATCTTGACGTATTTTGTTTTACTTGGGTATTTCCAATTCTCAATATTACTCCACTACATCTCAACTTCCTGGAAGAACTAGACTCTCTGATCAGCTCGTTTCCGGAAGACGGCACCCCTCTGATTCTACTGGGTGACTTCAACCTTCCTACCGCAGAGAAGTATCTTCCCGTTACATCCCTTCTGGCCTCATTTGACCTCTCCCTATCTCCCTCCCCTCCCACTCACAAGGCTGGTAATGTTTTGGACCTTGTGTTTTCCAGAGCCTGCTCTCCCTCCACACTCTCTGTTACCCCCTTAATTAGGTCTGACCACCACTTCATAACCTTCTCCCTCTCTCTCTCCACCCTCCCGCCTAAACCTACTAACCCCCCGAACGTCACCTCCCGACGCAATCTCAAATCCCTAAACCCCTCCTCCCTCTCATCCTCTATTCTCTCCTCTCTACCCTCCCTGGAGTCATTCCTCTCCCTCTCACCTGACACTGCAACCTCATCCTTCCTCTCCTCTATCTCATCTGCATTCGACCAACACTGTCCGCTCTCATCCAGGCCAGCTCGCTCATGTCCACTGGCTCCCTGGCTATCTGAAACTCTCAGATCTGAACGAACACCTCTAAGGGCAGCCGAAAGAAAGTGGCACAAGTCGAAGCTACCAGATGACCTTTCACACTTTCACTCACTCCTCTCTGCCTTTGCCCACTCACTAACCACTGCTAAAACCTCTTTCTACCACACCAAAATCCAATCCTGTACTTCTAACCCAAGGAAGCTCTTCTCCACTTTCACCTCCCTCCTTAAACCCCCTCCCCCCACTCAACCTTCATCCCTCACTGCTGATGTTTTTGTCAACTACTTCGAGAAGAAGGTTGATGATATCAGCAGCTCCTTTCCTCCCCTCCCACATAAAGTGGCATCTGACTCAACCAACACCAACCCCAACATACCATGCATGTCCTCCTTCTCTCCTCTTTCCCCAGACGAGGTTCTACAACTAGTAACATCCTCTAGACCTACCACTTGTCCTCTTGACCCTGTCCCGTCTCCAATCTTCCAGACCATCGCACCTGATCTGCTCCCCTTCATCACCTCCATCATCAACACCTCAGTAACCTCAGGCTGCGTCCCATCTGCCCTCAAGTCAGCCAGAGTAACACCACTCCTCAAAAAACCAACCCTTGACCCCTCAGATGTCAAGAACTACAGACCGGTATCACTCCTTTCATTTATTTCTAAAACCATTGAATGTGTCGTCTCCAACCAGCTCTCTCTCCATCTCTCACAGAACAACCTGCTGGATCCCAACCAGTCCGGATTCAAGAAGGCCCACTCCACAGAAAGTGCCCTGCTGGCAGTCACAGAAGCACATGCTGCCCAAGCTGCTTCCCACTCTGCAGTACTGATTCTCCTAGACCTATCAGCAGCATTTGACACAGTGAACCACCAGCTGCTCCTAGACACCCTAGCGGAGCTAGGCATCGGTGGAATGGCACTAAAGTGGTTCTCCTCCTACCTCACCGATCGGACCTACCAGGTTTCCTGGAAAGGTCTGTTATCATCCCCCCGAACCCTCCAAACTGGGGTCCCACAGGGATCTGTACTTGGTCCCCTCCTTTTCTCACTGTACACTAAATCCCTTGGCACTATCATCTCTGCTCACAATATATGCTATCACTGCTACGCCGATGACACACAACTGTTCCTATCCTTCCCCCCCTCTGCCACTCAGGTGGAAGAGCGCATCACTGCATGCCTGGCTGACATCTCACAGTGGATGTCCTCCAACCACCTCAAGCTGAACCCAGACAAGACTGAGCTTCTCTTCTTCCCAGCTAAGTCCTGCCCTATGCGGGAGCTAACTATTTCCGTAGACAACGCCCTGGTAACGTCTGTCCCAACAGCCAGGAATCTTGGTGTTGTCCTGGACAGTCTTTTGTTCTTGCTTAAATGTAAGTCGCTCTGGATTAAGAGTGTCTGCTAAATGCCTAAATTGTAAATTGTAAAGGCAAAAAAGTGGAGGTTTTACTCCACTATAATGATTTGAAAACGTTATAGTTACTAGTTACTTTGTTTGTATATTTTGATTATTATTACAAAACGTACATTAACCACTTCATCCACAAAATAGCAGATCTACAAGCTCATGTGACGCATTGTGAGCTTGTAGATCTTCTATGTTCAAAGGATTTTTATACATTTTATACATTTGCATTTGAAAACCTCTGGACATTCTGCCTAACAAATATTTCTAATTCTGGTAGCCTTCTTTTAGATTTTGCAGTTTTGTTTTGTTGACTCTACATTGCAAAGAGTATACTTTTTCCACCAGTGCCTTTCAGAAAAAAAAGCAAAAAAAAAAAAATGCCCCAGAGCTGTTTCTGTGAGGATGGGGGATGATATACAACATTTCTTGAAATAATTAGCTGAGAGTGAACTTTGACAACAATTCGTCCAGTCCCCATGGTTTCTGTCCAGTCCCCATGGTTTCTGTCCAGTCCCCATGGTTTCTGTCCAGTCCCCATGGTTTCTGTCCAGTCCCCATGGTTTCCGTCGTAGTCTGAAAACCCACCTTTTCGGACTCCATCATAGCTCGTAGCACTTATGTAGACTTAAATAGCATTTTACACAGACTTATACTGTAGCATGTTACGTAGACAGACATAGAATTGCTTTTTGTTTTTTTATGTTTTTTTGTGGCTTTCGCCTTTATTTTATATTTTTTATGGAGGGACAGACAGTAGGCTGACAGGAAATGGGGAGAGAGATGGGGGGAGACATGCAGTAAAGCCGTCGGCACACTGCCAGACTGGATTACCAGCCAAGGTGCCTGGACCGCTGAGCCATGGCCCAGGCCACTAGAATTGCTTTTTATGTAGTCATAGCACTTTATAGTATATAGTATATATGTATAGTTTATATGTATAGTTTCATTATATAGATATTCCACTGTTACGTTCTTAGCTTACGCATGTTTCATGATAACTACTTTTATGTATGTGTCTCTATTGCCATGCTTTTTTGTTCTTGCTTATTGTAAATCGCTCTAGATTAAGAGCGTCTGCCAAATGCCTAAATTGTCCACGAGGAGGAACAAAAAGCAGACTGTTGCAGTAAAACCTGCAAGGATGGTTTAAAATCAGACTCGTAGGCAGTGACGGATTAACCCCTCTCAAGGCCCTGGCGCTTCACCAAATCAAAAGGCCCCTACTGATTCAGCCAATTAATTAATTCATTAACATGCATGCGTTTAGCGCATATCCACTACTGCCTGCGCTGCCCGCTGACACACGAGACACAGTAGGAACTGCCGCACTGGGCACAGCCTTTCCAACTTCAGTCTCTGCTAAACTAACTGCAATTTTCCCGAAAACTAATTAGCCTATATCTACAAGCTCCATTAGCAGGCAGCAGCATGTTTTGTCTAAATTGTCTTTGTGGCCAACAAATGTAGCTACATTTGCAAACAGTGCTGTTGACCATGTTGTTACATGGTCCATATAACGTGTGCACCAACAGACAATGCCAATATGCTATATTAATATTAGAACGTTTTAAAAACAGATTAATTATTGACGACAATGCAACCTGTGGGTGCAACGTCACTGACAACTTTCATAATAGCAATTAAATTAATTTACTTACGAGTGCTGGAATCGTTTAAATGGAGGATGTAAGAACACACTTTTGTTGCATTAGAGCAGGGTAAATATTAAGTTTTGCGCCAAGGTCTTGTTTATATTCCTCTTACATAGGCTGTATGTTATTGTCGCAACAACACACGTTGGTTGGTCTGAGTGAGGGGGGCCTTCCTGATTGAGGGGGCTTCTGACGGCGTCGCTTACTCACTTCCCCTCGAGGAGGAAGCGACGCGCAGCCGTCGGGAACCCCCCCAAACAGACTGCTCCCCCCCCCCCCTCCCGAAAACTGCTACAGAAACTGTCAGACGAGAAGACCAAAAACACTAGCGGGGGTTCTTATGTTGCGTTATATTTTTCTAAAGAAGCAACAGCTGTACCTATAGTCTCGTACCAGGCCCTGCAAGCTTCGGGCCCTGGCGCTTAAGCTCCACCTAGTTCCATTGTTAGTCCGGCTCTGCTCGTAGGGTGCCGACTAGGCTGAGATGTGTGCTGTTCAGTGGCAACGACGATGCAACGCACACAAGGATTCTGCACTTCTGGTCAGACAAAGGACTAAGGAGGAGCCAGGCCCGGACACCCACAGCACCATGAGCCTTAGCTCTGGTCCATAGCCTTCTACTGCTTCGATTCTGCCCTGCAGTAAGGCTATGTGACTATCAGTATTAAATCTCAAATCGAAATCAGACCAGCCTCTCCTCTTTTGTGGAAATCTCACGAACGTTTGACCTACTCACCAATAAAAAGACGGGTTGTGTCAATAGAAAGCCTACTTTCCTTAGTGGACGCACTCTGAGCCCCCCACCACACATAAACGGTACTTTTTGGCCAGAAAGGGATTTTTTTCACCGGAGGAAAAATATTCTCTATGAGGCAGTTCTCTGGGCAATATCGGTAGAGGGCGCAGCGGAGTAACTAAAAGTATTTTTTTTTTCGGTGGAAACTAAATCCCTTTTTGGCCAAAAAGTACCGTTTATATGTGTGGTGGGGGGCTCAGAGTGTGTCCAAGGAAAGTAGGCTTTCTATTGACACAACCCGTCTTTTTATTGGTGAGTAGGTCAAACGTTCGTGAGATTTCCACAAAAGAGGAGAGGCTGGGCTGATTTCGATTTGAGATTTAATACTGATAGTCACATAGCCTTACTGCAGGGCAGAATCGAAGCAGTAGAAGGCTATGGACCAGAGCTACATGAGCCTCTTCACTCTTGGACCCCTTTTCCACCGGGGTTGAACCGGTTCGGTTCTTTCTTCCCGCTAAATATTGAACCAGTTCAGAGTGTTTCCACTGAAAATGAGTTGGTTCCGAACCATAAACGTTCGTTCCCAATGTGAACCACAAAACGGTGGTTCAGCTTTGTAATTGCACGCAGCGCTTTGTGAACCGAGACGATATAAGTGGGTGTGTCAGTAGGTTGGAACTTGTCAGTGAGTTGGAACTTGGGAGGACGTCGCAGACACAGTGAC
Organism: Protomyctophum parallelum; assembly: GCF_964188405.1. Taxonomy (NCBI): domain Eukaryota; kingdom Metazoa; phylum Chordata; class Actinopteri; order Myctophiformes; family Myctophidae; genus Protomyctophum; species Protomyctophum parallelum. The sequence goes on along the minus strand of NC_139712.1, from coordinate 18,701,588 downwards.
ACACGCAACAGATATCTTTGAACAAAAATAAGTTTACATTAATTGCCAACGCAAACATGAAATGATCCAAACGTATACGGATGCATCGCGATCCAGAATCCAGCTGAGACTTGCGGGCGTTATAATAACTTGTAACCTTGACATCACAACCTTGTGGATACTGTTTACATCGGTTTGTGTTGTGCAACGCCCTCGGGGCGCATGACGGATCCTTCTCTTTTTGTGTTGTCAACATTTTGTGTTGAGGTATAATAGCGCCACCAAATGAACCGGCCGTCAATCTGGTGGAAATGCAGCCGGTTTGCGACCGGTTCGCAAAAAGCACCAAGGTTCGGAACGGCACTGGTTCTGAACCGAAGTTCTTTTGGTGGAAAAGGGGCCTGTGTGTCACCAACATATGTGACAAGATTTGACTGAGCGACTGCCATTGGATTTTTTTAATATTTTGAATATTCGTTTTTTCAAAGGCAGGGAATCATAGCTTCAAATTGGCATATTGGTTGTTCAGGTTGACCCACCAGTTTGAGATATGGCTTATGCCTTAAAGAGAAACAGCGAGTTGAGAAAACAGGCTTGAAAGGTTCACTTCTGTGGTCTCAGACTCTAACATTAAACCTAACTACATGTTTAAGCATTTATTATTTATTTATTATTTTTTACATGTCGATATAAATAATGTTTGTTATGAGCTGGTCCAACCGGCTCCATTCACTGCCATGTATGTAATCATTGCACTTCCGGTGTGAGTTTGGCTCCCATGAAAGTGTCCATGAAAGTGTCATGGCGCAGCCCAGTCACGTGACCACTCCTCCACTTCCCTTCCTTCTCAGAGCTTCCTAGACAAGTACCAGGAAGTGAGGCGGCAGCTGGGGCGTCCATTTTGAGTATGAAAGAGTGTTTGGTGTTGTTTGATATAGAGACATTTTAAGCCTACACTGTAATCCAAATTTACCAGTGAATATTGTGGCCAGTCCATTGAGACTTGAATAAAGGAAGCTGGGTCGAAATGAAGAAGATATTATGATGGATATTATGAAATTAAACATTAATTGAACAGAGGAATCTTCTGGAGCCTCCTGACAGATGTTGGATGAGAGGGACATAATTTTCTATTTCGTCTTTTTTGGCGGGGGCTTACTAGATTTTTGGACACAATATTTCTATTTATTTGTTGGATGTTATACCGTTTGACATGGCCATCAACAACTGATGAAGTCAACTATAGAAGGTATGGAAAGCTTTTGTTCTTTTTTTGCTGCTGCTTGTGTTGAATGCTGTGTGCATACTAATGTGATTCAAGCTATTTCTGTCATTTTGGGACCCAATGACAATGAAAACAATGGCAATGAAACATGACATGCAGTGTGTTTGGCTCTGTCTGGAATTAAATTGAATGCTGATGTAAGCAGTATAAATATAGTGAAAAGGCTCCACTTTAGTGCCCTTCGTACAGGTACAGAGATAACGACTCATTCAGCATATAGTCATGTTGTGGATGAAGAAGATTTTCATGACTGCTGCAACATTATATGATGAAGAAAGAAATGTTAAGATGTGGGACATGCATATGGTTCCAGCTATTTCTTCATGACCATGATGGATACAGTGAGGAGATTGGTGGCCTTGGAAGCCAGATTGAGAGATTAAGTTTATAAAGCGGAAGATCACTTTCAGAGTAAAGACAACAGTGCACTCAATCCCATCTATGGCACAGAGTATGAGACAGAATATCTGGTCCACAGCAGGGAGACGTCTTGCAGTCTTCCCTTGCATTTGCAGTCTCAACTCGGTCCGTTATTGTTGCTGCCTTTGCCGTTGTGCCCACAGGAGGCAACCTCTGGCATTAGTCAGTGGAAGTTGATCTAGAGATGACAGATATACCCCGGAGGCACACTGTCGCGCACGTCCCCTGCTGCGCGCAGCTGAAAACCGGGTTTTTAGACAGCTGGTGGATGGAAAAGAAGCTTCACGGACGCGCTCTGCTCCGCGTCCGTCGGGCGCGGAGGTGGAGCTTCTTTTACATCCATCATGCTGTCTAAAAACCCGGTTTTTCAGCTACGCGCAGCAGGGGACGTGCGCGTCCACGCGCGACAGTGTGCCTGCGGGGATAGCATGTTAGGTTAGGTTGAAACTGGCTCATGGACTATTTACATCACCATGGTGCATCGGCAAGAATGTATAGACAATGAGAGTTCTGTTTAACATTAAGCCTTTAATTGTCCTTTGCATAGACAAACATTTGAGTTGAGCAAGGAGGTGGTGATCGAGGCTTCACGGTTATGGTTCACAAGACAAGAGAAACATTATACAATTACACTACACACTTAGGAGTACTCACAAACATGGGAAAATACAAACATTCAATATCCAAGTTACTGATTACTGCATTTCCAACAATACTAAAGTGACTTTGTGCACTGCACATTACACACATTCGCTACAGTTTCAGACAAACGGGTGAGGATTAAATTCATCACAAATAACCAATAAAATGCAACATACAAACCATCATGAACAAACTCAACTCACTTCAGTGACGCATAAGCAAGGCCTGAGGCTCCAGGACAGAGGTGGACAAACAATGACTGCATGGACAGGCAATACTGTATACAGCAGGGGTGGGCAACTTTGACGCTGGAGGGGCCACTATATTTCCACACTCACTCCAAAGGGCCAGGTTGCATACAGTATTACTGTCGTAGCAGTTAATTTAGTCATTGTTATGTTAACTTTATGAACTAAATCCAAACACATTGGACATACAAAAGCAGGTCATGTTTGGAATTGTAACAACTGAAATGAATAATACTGTATATCTGTATTCTGATATTAACCTGAGGGCCGCATTAAGTGAAGGTGGAGGACGCATGTGGCCCCCGGGCCGCCAGTTGCCCATGTATGGTATAGCACTCGCAGCTGAAGTGATTAATGCATGTTTTGTAGAAGAGAAGAGAAGATGTGTGTTAAAACATTAAATAATTATTCAAAATATTTAAAACACTTTCAATACTTCAAATTGCCCTATACATATTTTCTTAAGCTATTTGAAAATAGCCAATCTACAAGGTCACGATGTTGTGAGCTTGTAGATTGGATAGTATACATTTAGAAAACTTGAATAATTTTTACTGTTGGTACTTGGTACATTTTAACAATAGCTGACTTTTACTTGTGACAGAGTCCTGTGACAGTATTGTACAATGTGGTATTGATCATTTTACTTACGGTAAAATGTGAGTAGCCTACATCTTCCATCACACTAGCTCCCTGACACACCAATCAGTTAGCCATGAATAGCCGTTCAAATATATGTTCCCTGGCAACCCTATACTGGTATTCTCTACAACGTCACATTGTCACCCACAGGGGAGGTAACTTTGTGAAGTTTCAGTGAAAACCTGTGGTAACTTTGACAGTAAATGGAGTGATGGTTTAAAATCACACCTGTGTGAACTGAGTGGTGCAACTCCCCTCTCCCCCTCCTCCTCCCCCCACTCCCCCTCCCCCCCTCACTCCCCCTCCCCCCTCTCCTCTCCTCCTCTCTCTCTCTCTCTCTCTCTCTCTCTCATTAGCAGTGCAGCACTAATACTATCTCTCTCTCTCTCTCTCAGCGCCCCTACTGGTACCCTATAGTCATATACTGGTGCTCATGCTCATGGCCACATAGGCGCATAGGCGGACACGGACATTGCTGTTCCTTGGAGTGGTTGCACCACTCAAAAATGTATTATGATGCTCTTGTGCTCCGTCTAATGAGTAGATTGTCACAGCTGATACGGGAATTCACCTTTGGGCGACACACCGGTCGGTACATTAGTATTAGTGAGGTGTATTTATTGGTAGCTAAATGACTGGTGTTAGTGCGATGCCTGATTAAAGGAGACTGGAAACAGCTGCTGGGGCTGATTAGCAGACATTGAGTATAGAGACGATGAAGACACTAACGTTAGTGGGAGGAATTCGTGAACACGTGGAGTGAAGCGAAAAATGCAAATTATACATTCATGCAGTTTGTAATTGTCACGTTATGTAACTTAATTAACAACTTGTACACATGGAAAAGCTATCCCTTGATCGAGGAGGGAAAGTTTGTTGCAAAGTCCAGGAAATGAGAGCAGTCCACTCACAATAGCTCATTTAATGAGTCAGTTCATACCATCGGAGACGCAATGGAAAGCTATTCATCATGACAGAGTGCCATTAGGATTACACATGATAAGTTCCAGCTAAAGTCCACCAGTACTAACTGATTGGGGCATACAGTAGTACAGTGGGCCAAAAATAATCACGTGCTTTTGTCAGAAAGCTGTGGAGAAGAAATGGCCGCATTGCATAATCACTTGTATATGGGGCCCACTCAAATGAATGAGCTTTATGTGGCCTAGAAACAAATTAAGACTGTGCCAATGGGCCGTGGTTCTCAAAGTGGGGTGCGGGGAACCCCAGGGGTCCTTGAGGAGGTTCCAGGATGTATGCAGAAAAATGTGTTTTAATAGTATCCAAAATCCTTCTGACCAGTATCCCAATGTATACTTTATTACTTAGCTTCTGCGTCATCAGTGCCCATACCTGAGGCGGGGTTGGCGAAAGTGTGTGGAGTGTGTGTTGTTTGCATGTTCTCCCCGTGTCCCCTAGGCCCTAGGGTATAGTACCCTCACATGTTCTCCCTGTGTCCCCTAGGGTAGGTACCCTCACATGTTCTCCCCGTGTCCCCTAGGGTAGGTACCCTCACATGTTCTCCCCGTGTCCCCTAGGGTAGGTACCCTCACATGTTCTCCCCGTGTCCCCTAGGGTAGGTACCCTCACATGTTCTCCTCGTGTCCCCTAGGGTAGGTACCCTCACATGTTCTCCTCGTGTCCCCTAGGGTAGGTACCCTCACATGTTCTCCCCGTGTCCCCTAGGGTAGGTACCCTCAGAAAAAACATGCAGTAATCCTGGTCTCTAAACTACCTCCCTCCTGGGCAATTTCAATTGAGTGCTATAGCTCCACCCTTTGACCAAAACGTTGGCTTCACTTCTTCACCTTTTTGGTATAGCTAGCCCTCTACCATAATTGCCAAGTTTCGCGAAAACCGACTGACACAATATGTGGATCATGCGACACATCTGCTATTTTCAAAATATTTTGTATACATTTTTAACTTGTGAAGCAGGACATTCTGCACAATGAGTACTTTGACCCTTGGTACTTTAAGTATAATTATCCACCACTGAATATCCCTGTACACCATTCTAACAATGCATTATTTAATTAGTTCACACTTTTAAATTGAATCACACTCCCTATATGACTTGGCGGTGGCTGTCTGATTGCAGAAGTACTTTCCCCATTTGACTTGCAAGCGAACGGCCAACGCTATATTGCCTTGGCCTTGTTCCTCTTGAGGCTTGTATGCTAATGGAATCATTTGGCATGCTCGCCTCTGGAGACTCGAGTCGAGAGGATGGACTCGTTTCACTTGATGTAGGCGTGGAGAATCTGGCGGAAAGAGGAGAGATTCACATGTTGGCATTATGTCAGTTGGCAGGAGAGGGGGAGAGGGAGAGGGAGAGCAAAACGATATACTATGTCATATTTTTGCTTGTGACTCACACGGGAGGCTATAAGTACAGATTTCCATGGGGATTATTCCAGTTCAGCTGAGGTCGGGTCGCCCTGCCATGCGAGAGCTGTGAAGATCATTCCCTTGTCATGTGTGGGAGTGTAAGTGCCTTCATTTCACCGGTGGTGACTCAGCGGTGAGCCGCCACTAATGTGACAAATATGATGGGAATACATGTGTTTTTACATTTATATCCCGATGTAGACAGTAGGAGCTCTCATGCTCGATCTGCAAGTCTATGACACTATAAGTACGTGTCATGCATACAGTACATGTACAGTACTGTATGTGTTCTGCATGTAGCTTGAAGCAGTTTAAAATGAGCGTGCGGCTAGTGGGTTCACACAAGGACACTTGTGAGGTGGACTCGGCACAAACATGGGCATGAATGCATTTTAATATTCCGCCTCCACGATGTGGAACGCCCGCCTTCTACCACCAGATATCGATCACTGAGACTCCCTATCTTTATTAACCCATTTAGGCCTGACGTAAAAATGTCTTTTTAAAATGTATTTTTTTCCTGAAAAACCTCATGTTTCTGTATCAGTGGTTCTCAATATTTCATGTCAAGGACCCCCAAAAATTATATGTAATATGCCACCGACCCCCATCTGAAAATATCTTGTTCCCAGGGACCCCCCAGAAGCAAAGATTTGAGTTAAAAACTGAAACACTGAAACAATATATTCAAAGATTTGAGGCACATTTTCACGATTTTTCAAAAATAGCAGACCTACAAGCTCATATAGGTCATATGAGCTTGTAGATCTGCTATTTTTCCAAAGCATAAAACACCAAAAGAACCCAGAATGGGTTAAAAATCACCTGTCCACAATTCAGAACAGGGCCAGTCGTGGAAAGTAACCAGGTACATTTACTCAAGTATGTACAGTACTTACTGTAAGTAACATTTTGAGGTACTTTTACTTTACTGGAGTATTTCCAATACTTTTATTTCTATATTCCACTATGTCTCAGATCGAAATATTGTACTTTTACTCCACTACATTTATTTGAAAACTTTAGTTTCTAGTTAATTTGTAGATTGTGATTATTATTACGAAATATACATTAACCACTTCATTTTGGCCATTTGAAAATAGCCGATCAACAAGCTCGCAATGTGGGCTCGTCTATTTTCAAAAGATTTTTATACACTTGAAATGGGACATTCTGCATAATACGTTATATTACATCCAATAACAAGTGGTATGGGTGAAAAATTACATAAATCCATCCACAGCATGCTGCGTGTGCTGTATCAGCCTGGATTTGGCCTATAGGCAGAGAGTATGGGAAACCAGACAATGATCAGGGCCAATCAGTGACTGCGTTTCAACTGCTGTCCGTATACAACAGTGAAAAGCAGAAATAATTTTCTCATTTCTTATGTAAGTCCAGACTGAGATGAGATGAGATATATACTTTATTGTCCCACAAGGGGAAATTTGTCTTGGGCAAAAGTGCATTAGTACATACATCAGAGCTTTTTAAAACAGACAGACAATACAAAAAAGACAATACACAGTAGCAGCAAAGTACAAGTCACAAGAGTATCACAAAAGAAGTGCAAGTTGCAATAAGAGAAGGTATATAATATAAAAAAGTGTATTCACAGTTTATAGTACACAATCACAGTAAAGTGCAATAAATAACTGATGAAGGTCAAGAAGTCCCTTCCCCACTAAGAACTATGAACTATGTGGCGGTTGTTTAGAAGAACAATTGAAGTGGGAACAAAAGAAAGTTTGAAGCGGTTGCTCTTGCAACGACACGCTCTGTAGCGTCTACCAGAGGGTAACAGCTCATACTCTGAAGATAATATATGTGAAGGATCAGATAATATATGTGAAGGATCAGACAACACTATTTGACAGACTGAGCACCGTTTTCTCAAAGATTGTCTGAAGAGAAGGAGAATCTTTCCTACCAATTACCTTCATGGCTGTTTTTTCCATTTTAGCTATTCTAGATTTGAGCTGGACAGAGAGTGTCCCAAACCAAGCTGACATGCCATATCTAATAATGCTACCTAGCACTGCATCATAGAAGGTTGACATGACTCCCTTGCTCACACCAAAGAGCCTAAGCCTGCGGAGAAAGTGCAAGCGTTGTGCCAATTTGGCACACAGATAGTCCACATGGACATTCCATTTGAGCTGGTTGTCCATTTGGATCCCCAGGTACTGTATGATACAACCTGCTCAATTTGCGTGCCCCCCATGACCACTGGGACATGGATGTGGACACCTTTTGGATCGAAGATCATCTCTTTGGTTTTTGTGGTGTTTAACATAAGGTGGCTATTATCACACCAGTCTTTAAAGTTATTGATCTCACTGATATAACCCACCGGGTGTTCAACACCCCTCAACAGGCTGACTATTACAGTGTCATCAGAAAATTTCAAGATGAAATTGTTTGGCTGACTGCTTCTGCAGTCATTTGTGTAAGTGGTGAAAAGAAATGGTGAACTCACCCTGATCTCAGACTGATCCCGTGGAGCAACGTGTGAGTGAATCCACATATACTGTAGTCAGCTAAAGGTTACAGAGCACTGCTCTTCACCCTGTGTGGGTTGGCTAAGAAACAATTAATGGGTTGAACCTCGCCCTGCATGCACAGAAAGCAGTATTGTATGCATGTATTGTATGTTGTATTGTGTGCATAAATAAGACCAGACCAGAGGTATAATGATCTTATCTCTTGACAGTATAGGCCTGCGTGCTCTTCACGTGATCCCTCTGAGGACGTTCTTGCAGTAATGTTGTCTCAAAGCATTTATAATGCCCTCGCAAGATGACCTCATTGAGCCAGTTGACCGTGGTGGTCCCCCAGGGGTCTATCTGTACTTGCCCCCCCCCCTCTTTTTACCCACCCAAATCTCTTCGCCGCTCTTCAGCGTGCTTACGTGTATTATAATATATATTGGTTCTGAGAACATTTAAGATGGGTCTGAGGCCGATTCTACAAATGCTGTTGAACCAGTCAGATTCTACAAAGGTCTTCTAATCAATCAGGGAAAAAAAATGAAAAATAGCAGATCTACATATGAGCCAATATACAGTGTTGGGGAGTATTAAGCTACATGTAGCTGAGCTACGTAGCTGAGCTACATTTTGCTGTAGCTTGTGGTATTTTAGCTACATTCATATTTGTGTACCTCGTCAAGTAGCTCAGCTACCTTTTGGGTCATTTTTGTAGCTTAGCTACTCAAGTTACAAGCTACAATTTTGGGCAATAACATGAAAGAAATATATTAATTTTGACCATTGGTTGCTGTGTTAATTCTTGTACTAGAACCCCCTTTGAAAAATCAAGGACTGTTCCTTTTTCTGATTGCTTTGAGGGCATATCAGCACTTGACAGCTGCCTCTAATTGGCCTCTGATTGGCCCTGGTATCACAGGGTGGGAGGGGTCTCCCAGGGGGGAGCAGGGGTCTCCTAGAGGGGAGGAGGGGTCTCCCAGAGGGGAGCAGGGGGAGGAGGGGTCTCCCAGAGGGGAGCAGGGTAGGGGGGTCTCCCAGAGGGAAGCAGGGGGAGGAGGGGTCTCCCAGAGGGGAGCAGGGTGGGGGGGTCTCCCAGAGGGGAGCAGGGTGAGGAGGGGTCTCCCAGAGGGGAGCAGGGTGGGGGGGTCTCCCAGAGGGGAGCAGGGGGAGGAGGGGTCTCCCAGAGGGGAGCAGGGTGAGGAGGGGTCTCCCAGAGGGGAGCAGGCTGGGAGGGGTCTCCCAGAGGGGAGCAGGGTGGGGGGGTCTCCCAGAGGGGAGCAGGGTGGGAGGGGTCTCCCAGAGGGGAGCAGGGTGAGGAGGGGTCTCCCAGAGGGGAGGGGTCTCCCAGAGGGGAGCAGGGTGGGGGGTCTCCCAGAGGGGAGCAGGGGGAGGAGGGGTCTCCCAGAGGGGAGCAGGGGGAGGAGGGGTCTCCCAGAGGGGAGCAGGCTGGGAGGGGTCTCCCAGAGGGGAGCAGGGTGAGGAGGGGTCTCCCAGAGGGGAGCAGGGGTCTCCCAGAGGGGAGCAGGGGTCTCCCAGAGGGGAGCAGGGTGAGGAGGGGTCTCCCAGAGGGGAGCAGGGGGAGGAGGGGTCTCCCAGAGGGGAGCAGGGGTCTCCCAGAGGGGAGCAGGGGTCTCCCAGAGGGGAGCAGGGTGAGAAGGGGTCTCCCAGAGGGGAGCAGGGGGAGGAGGGGTCTCCCAGAGGGGAGCAGGGGGAGGAGGGGTCTCCCAGAGGGGAGCAGGGTGGGGGGGTCTCCCAGAGGGGAGCAGGGTGGGGGGGTCTCCCAGAGGGGAGGAGGGGTCTCCCAGAGGGGAGGGGTCTCCCAGAGGGGAGCAGGGTGGGGGGGTCTCCCAGAGGGGAGCAGGGGGAGGAGGGGTCTCCCAGAGGGGAGCAGGGTGAGGAGGGGTCTCCCAGAGGGGAGCAGGCTGGGAGGGGTCTCCCAGAGGGGAGCAGGCTGGGAGGGGTCTCCCAGAGGGGAGCAGGGGGAGGAGGGGTCTCCCAGAGGGGAGCAGGCTGGGAGGGGTCTCCCAGAGGGGAGCAGGGGGAGGAGGGGTCTCCCAGAGGGGAGCAGGGGGAGGAGGGGTCTCCCCGAGGGGAGCAGGGTGGGAGGGGTCTCCCAGAGGGGAGGAGGGGTCTCCCAGAGGGGAGCAGGGTGGGAGGGGTCTCCCAGAGGGGAGGAGGGGTCTCCCGCATGTACATTCTCAATTTAACGCTGAAAAATAAAAAGTAGCTGAGCTACTTTGAGCTACTTTTTCCATGTAGCTGTAGCTTTACAAGCTACATCTCTCCAGGGGTAGCTATGTAGCTTGATCAAGCTACTGCCATGGTGAGCTACTTGTAGCTTTACAAGCTACGCTTTCAAAGTAACTTGCCCAACACTGCCAATATATGGCCTTAAGAGCGAGTGCCCAGGTCAGGGAAGTCAAAGTCAAAGAGCTTCATGGAAAACATGATTGAAATCAGGCCGTGTGCACACCACTCCAACAAACTCATATATATACTCGTGAGGGCACACACTCTGTGAAAATGCAATATTCTGCATGGCTCATGTCTCCAATTATGTGATTAAATCTCTAAATTCCTCTATGAATTGCTTTATTATAGGCTCCAATCTCTCTCTCTCTCTTGCACGCACGGATGGACACACACACACACACACGCACACACGCACACACGGACGGGCGGACGGACGGACAGACAGACAGACAGACACTGCTACTGTTGCATGGGAGAGGAAATGGGTTTGGCAGCTCTCTATGCCTGCAGCAGGCTATCAGTTCAGCTTAGGCCTGTTTGTGCTGCTCAGTCTCCCAGTAAAGAGGTGCAGCATGACAATCAGTCTCCCAGTAAAGAGGTCCAGCCTGACACATGCTGCCCTGACTGCAAAATGCCTGCCATGGGTGGAGAACTCGGGCACTATTGACTGTTATGGATGGATGGATGGATGGATGGATGACGTTTTATTTTCAACATTAATTAACCCTAGAACACTAAATACAATTATATTTTTGTAATTTTCATAATGTTGCTGATGGTACAGGGTGGTTCTGACGGTACCTTCATGATGCTCAGTGATAGAGTATAGGTTAGTATAGGCTCAGTATTGGTTTGTTTCCCTGCCCACATCCCTGTTCTTTTCTACAGACAGGGGTTTGGGTATAATTCACCTGCGTTTAGTGGTATAGTGATGGAGATAAATCCCACAATGGGATCTTTTTTATTTTATTACATTTTTTACTTGACCATTCTCACTTGTCCCAGGAATGGGTAGACCAAAGGAAAGGTTTTTGAGTGGTGCAACCACTCCTACAACCAGCAATGTCCGTGTACCTGTGTGTAGTCATGAGCACGAGTGGTGTGCGCATGCGTGAAATTGGAACGATACAGAGAAGAAATTGGAACGATACAGAGAAGAAATTGGAATGATACAGAGAAGAAATTGGAACCATACAGAGAAGAAATTGGACGATAGTGCTGTGCCTGCTAATGAGAGAGAGAGAGAGAGAGAGAGAGAGAGAGAGGAGTAAGGGGGGGGGGGGAAGAGGGGAGTTGCACCACTCGGTTCACACAGGTGTGATTTTTTAAGGATATGTTTGAGGGAAACGGCTATAGTGTAGATTCTGTCTTAACACAAACATTAGTATTTGTACTATTTTGTAGTATCTAGTGTCTCTTGGTTTCCTGTGTTGCCCATTTGTACCTGCCTTGTCTATCCCTGTGATTAGTGTTCTCCACCTGTGTCCCGTTAGTCTCCCAGCCAATCCCTGTGTTGATTTGTCTGTTGTATTCACCTGTGTCTACTAGTTAGTCGTCTACTTATATTATGCCCATGTGTTTTCAGTTCTCCGTTGGTTCGTTGTTTATATGTTGCCAGTGATTATTTTTGTCTTAACACAAACATTAAATGCCATTGACAATGAATGGAGAATTTACGACATATGAGCAAATATATCTAGCCTTGATTCCTTGCTTGTTGATCCCCTAGTTTTCCCAGTATAGTTTTCCCTCTTGCCTTCCTTGTGTTCCTCGTGTTCCTATTTTTTGTTTCCGACTGCCTCTAGTGTTTTTGACTTGCTGTACCTGGACTCTGCTCCACCTGTTTGGTCGCAATAAAACACTGGCCTCTGCCTCTCATCCTGTGTTTGGGTCCTATACCCCACAGGCTCCCAAAGTGGGGTCCGGGGACCCCTAGGGGTACCTGAGGGAGTTCCAGGGGGTACCTAGCTCAATTACAGATAGTTAGGAACCAAATGGACCCTTATGGGTCTGTAACTCAGAGAGTGTACAAATGGAGAGTGTACAAATGGAACCAAATGGACCCGTTACGTTAGGGTCCATTTGGTTCTATTTGTACACCCAATAAATGTCGATTTGGGGGTCCGTGACTCACACCGTGACAAGCTTGTATGTAGATCGGCATTTTGTTTTGGCTATAGGTTCTCCTCAAAATAGGGATTAATAGTGGTTAATGTAAAACAATAAATTGAGTAACTCTGAGGAATCCCTGATGAAGACCCCAGGCTGCTCTGGAGCACTATAATTTCCCTGGAGCACTCCCTCATCATGTGACTCCTCTGTGTTTTGCTGCCTGTGCGAAACATTAAAACAGCAATAATACTTAAGGGGGACTTTCTCCTTTTTAATGGATGGTAGAGGTAAAACAATTAGGAAGATTACAAAGTCCACATAATTGCCATGGTTTTGTTGTTTCTCGCAAGAAGAACCATAAAAAAGGGTCACTGATCCCACAGATGGGTTTGAGTTATAATAGTTATATGATATGATATAGTACTTTATTGTTAGTTCACACTGAAATTTGTCTTGCGACACAGCAGCTAAGTATGCAGAACACATATACACACATTTGACACACAAAGAACAAGACAATTTAAATGCATAAAGGCATGAAGACGAGAGCAATATCCACCGCCTAGATTACCCTGTGGCTACTACAACTCCTGATTAAGCCTCAAGGTCGACTGGTGGACAAAGGACCTCTTTAGTCTGACCTTATTGTATGCTGGTACACCATATCTCCTTCCTGAAGGTAGAAACCTATATTCTCCATACAACACATGCTGATGTGATGTGAGTGGAGTAAAGGCCTACTTCCTAAAATGTATATAAAGTGTCCTTCTTTTGGCTGGTGAATAGAAAATCTGCATGCTTGTGAATGGTGTTGATTTTGGCGACTATTTTCTACTACAATATCATAAGATTTTAGTCGACTAAATGTACAGTTGATTTTGTCAATGAACATGTAAATTGGCAGGCCTTAATGGCAGATTTTTACACTTTGTTGCATGCTGAAAATAGGGGGGTGTCCCTCCCTGGAACTACATATTTTCAGATGGTCGGCGGCAAATACAGATAATTTTATTTTTTTGTTTTGAATCGGCCTCAGGTCTAAATGGGTTAAAGGCAAGCAATTAGAATGTTTCGACCCCTCTAGGACAGTCTTCATCAGGCAAATATTTACCAATATTAATATCATATCATATTTGCCTGATGAAGACCTAGTGGGTCGAAACTATATTTGCGGATGTTTTTTCCTCTTCTATCTTGATGTTTGCCTTGATGCCTGACACATCCAGCACCTGGCCTAAATATCTAGGCATTGAGATGTGCACACAATCTTCTCTGTGATAGATGCACCATTTACCATTGATCTGTCCACGTGCATATAGCCATGGGACCCCAGACCACAATGGCTATAGTTTCCAGAGTTATTTCCCCACAGGTTTTCTTCTCCCATGCCTATACGGAGCACATTCACTAAGAATCATCAGTGTGAGGGAGCAGAGAGGGGTTTATGACTGCCAATAGAGCGCTTCATCACTGTTTAGTCGAAATCCAATTTGTCATCGACCAGCTATAGTCAGCAACATTGTTGTTCTCGTATGGGGAAAGTGCTGCATCAGACAAACTCCCCCCCCCCCCCCCCCGCAGCCACGTTAACTTCTGTAGGCAGGGCATCTCCTCCATCGAGAGCATCGATCAAGACTTTAATATTTAATACAGACGGAGGATGGTGTTGTTTACTCTGTACTGGCTTTGTGGATCTAAGGGAATTACTAGTTGGTTTGTCTGATTTATCTTCTGTGGCTGCAGATTGGTAAAGAGAAGACATTGAGAAAAGGGGATGTACTGAAATGCATTATGTTGACATCCAATAAATAGTGTATGGTAGAACTTGAAACGGAGTGAAAAAAGTGTCTCTGCCAGGCTGGACTGTATATCAGTGTTGAATTTGACGGCAATTTTAGATTTTGTTTAAGTCGTAGGCACGTGGAACGTGACGCCACCATATGGTCGACCCTCCATATATGGTCGTCTCCATATATGCAGATCACAACATTCACACCTCATCTCATCTCAACAGGCTCGAGAATTAAGGAACGGCCCTACCTGGGCCCTCATCAAACCCTGTACGGGAGTGTACAGGATTTGATAAGGGCTCAGGTAGGGCACTGCCCGGACTGCCACTCCATATATGGAGCTGACCTGTTTTGACATCACATATGTTGATCTGACCTCATCAAACTCTGTACACTCAAGACATGCTCCATATATGACCAGACCTCATCAAACCCTGACCCTGTACACTCAAGACACTGCCCCCGCTGCCACCCTTAGATCACCACATATGGAGCTGATCTGTTCTGACATTCCATATGTTGATCTGACCTCATCAAACCCTGTACACTCAAGACACGCTCCATATATGCATGGCCAGTATATAATTCATTCCATATGTTGATCTGTCCCCCAATGCCATATATATATATATATATATATATATATTAGCAGCTTCAACTCGCTGCAAGTTGAAGCCTCGCACTTTTAGCATCATCCACAGATGTTCTGTCTGGGTACAGGTATGCTCTGTGTCCTTGTCCTAGCTGATTACTGCACCTGAGTGACCTCTAAATACACGCCCAGTGCTGTCAATCTAAAGCCCGCCACCAAGTGTTCAAAAATAATATGCCAACCTAACAAATAATAAGTCACCAGCCTAATGGCTCCTATACACTATGAATACAGGTGTTCCTTGAGATTTTGATCCACTGTCTCTCTCTCGCACGCACGCACGCACGCGCACACTAGTGCTGTGCTGTGCTGCATGCAGTGCTTTTAGCCTCTGTAATGCAATGCGTAACAGTGATAAATGGGCTTCTCTTGCAGTATCTATAGGCCCGTCCCTCTGACTTTGCCTCTGCCCTTGACATTTTACTGTCACAGACCGGGTCGTTCACTAACACTTTGACTCATAATGGCGATAAAGACGTTAAAACACTTTGGTTATTCCATTTTTCTATTCCCTCCCAGACATGTCTATCTAAACATCAAGCGCACTGACTGTTCTCCAGCTGAGCGTTTCCCCCTTTCTTCTTCTCTCTCTGGCTTTCCTTTGCTTCTTATTTCTCCCTTCCTTGCTCCCTCACCACCTCCCTGAACTCTGCTTATATACGATCCCTCTAGCCCATTCTGACCTGAGATCAGATTAAAAAAATGTCTTCTACATCCTGACAGTTTTCTGAAAAAGCTATGTTTCTATGTCAGTCGTTCTTCGATTTTTCAATCAATCAATTAAAAGCAATGTTGTAGAAGTGGGTCTTGAGCTGTGCTTTAAAAATGTCTACAGAGGCTGCCTGACGAAGGTACAGTGGGAGCTTGTTCCATGCTGACGGCCCGTAGAAGCAAAAAGCTGCTTCCCCTTATTTTATAGTTGCCATTTTTTTAGGCAAAGCGAGCAGGCCAGCAGTGGAAGACATTAGGGGGCGGTTTGGAGCATATTTAGGCAGGCAGTAAGAATCTTCTCTTATTGGGGTCCCTGTCATATCTATTCAAAAGGGGGTCTGCGGGCTGTTTAGTGTCAATTTTGGGAACCACTGCAATAAGGGGACTATATATATACGTCCTTTGGACTTGACCCCTAATAATGGCGTGTATAAGAATCAAGAAAATGACACAAACACACTTATTCCCTTAGAAGATACCCAAAGCAGTACTGAGTAAACGCAACACCACCCTCTGTATTTACCTGTCCTTAACGCAACACCACCCTCTGTATTTACCTGTCCTTAACGCAACACCACCCTCTGTATTTACCTGTCCTTAGCGCAACACCACCCTCTGTATTTACCTGTCCTTAACGCAACACCACCCTCTGTATTTACCTGTCCTTAACGCAACACCACCCTCTGTATTTACCTGTCCTTAACGCAACACCACCCTCTGTATTTACCTGTCCTTAATGCAACACCACCCTCTGTATTTACCTGTCCTTAACGCAACACCACCCTCTGTATTTACCTGTCCTTAATGCAACACCACCCTCTGTATTTACCTGTCCTTAACGCAACACCACCCTCTGTATTTACCTGTCCTTAATGCAACACCACCCTCTGTATTTACCTGTCCTTAACGCAACACCACCCTCTGTATTTACCTGTCCTTAATGCAACACCACCCTCTGTATTTACCTGTCCTTAATGCAACACCACCCTCTGTATTTACCTGTCCTTAATGCAACACCACCCTCTGTATTTACCTGTCCTTAACGCAACACCCCCCTCTGTATTTACCTGTCCTTAACGCAACACCACCCTCTGTATTTACCTGTCCTCAACGCAACACCACCCTCTGTATTTACCCGTCCTTTAGAACTAGAGTACATTGTGAGAGCACGACATCTCCTGTTTTACCTCCTCCCCTCTTTCTTCATGCCATTCTCTGTCTCTGTCTCTCTCTATCTCTCTCTTTGTGTCTTCATAAAGTAGATGCCTCGGGGTGAGGGTTTTCGAAGAATATTCTCAATTTGGGATCAAGGAACCGGCTGGGGATGTATTGTATAGCTACTGTAAAAGTCGGTGAACTGTGCCGACCC
Organism: Protomyctophum parallelum; assembly: GCF_964188405.1. Classification (NCBI taxonomy): domain Eukaryota; kingdom Metazoa; phylum Chordata; class Actinopteri; order Myctophiformes; family Myctophidae; genus Protomyctophum; species Protomyctophum parallelum. Next base: position 18,684,605 of record NC_139712.1, on the reverse strand, counting down.
CCCCCCCCCTTCTTAATTCTCAGGGATGTAATGTATAGTTTGCTCTCTCACTCCCTTCTTTCTCTTTCTTGCGGATGCTTCTATAAGCTTCCATCGGAGAGCCGTGCTCCCATGGAGTGCCTTCCACAGTCTTCAAATGCACTGACATCACTGATCTCATCTGAGGGCAGCTTCTCTTTGTGATCCCACAGGGTTCCTGTCAGGCTCCCCACTGCTTTCCTCCAAGCCCCACCTCTCTCAATTCAATTCAATTCAAAGGAGCTTTATTGGCATGAGAAAACGTATACGTTTACATTGCCAAAGTGGAACAAGATAATCAAGGGTGGGCCCAGGCCGTAGCGTAACGGTCTGGGCACCGGACTGGTAATCCAGTCGCAGTGTGCCGCGGGTTCGACTCCCGGACCCGACACGGCCTTTACTGCATGTCATCCCCCCATCTCTCTCCCGTTTCCTGTCAGCCTACTGTCTGTCCCTTAAAAAATCAATAAAAGGCGTAAGCCGCAAAAAAAAAATATCTAAAAAAAAGATAATCAAGGGTGCAGTACTTAGTTTAGACAGTTTTTGGTTTAGGCTAGTCATTGGTTAGACCAGTCATTAGTCCTACTAATTAGTCCAAGTTACAGGTCTCAAACCCTCACCCTAGACCTAACCTCCCACGGGGCAGCACACCTAAACCTAACCTTAACCCATGTCTAACCAATGACTAGTCTAAACTAAGTATGCACCCCATATTGAGGATAAAACAAATGTATGTACAAATATATATTGAATATAAATATTAATAAAATGAAGGTGTAAACAGAGCTGTGTTACATGAACACTTTTTGAATAAGACTTGTAAAACTATAAAAAGATTGCATCTTCTGGCAGAGATAGTTATTCATCCATATAAGAAGATATAATTATTATAAATATGTTTCGTAGACCTATACCCCATCCTACTCAGCTCTGTGCAGTTAACACAGGAGTTAAATGTATTCCTTGAATTCATGGAGCCAATAATTAATTTGATGACAAATTATAGAAAATAAGTACCCCCTGAATATAAGAATATATACATATTTTTGGCATCCATTGTTAGTTATGCCCATATGAAGACCACGGATGTGGTAAAAAAGTGTGAAAAACATATTATTTTAATGTCATTTCTTTAATTAAATTTTAAACTTATTCAGCACACTAAAATATGTATCTGAAAAGATAGAAGAAGAAATAAGCCACATTGTAGCAAACAGACTCTACATGCGGATGTAGCGTATAGACACTAACGTCCCATAGCCTGAAGAGATGCAACGCACTGATATCAATCAATCAATCAATCAACCTTTATCTATATAGCACATTATAACACAACCAAAGTTGACCAAAGTGCTTCACAACAAAAAGACAAAAACATAATAATTTCAAAGCAGAATACATCAATCATAGAAACAGAGAATCAACGTGGCACATGGATAATACTGTACAGTGCCTAGAAATGTTAAAATCATTTCACATTAAAAGCCAGGGGAAAAAAGGTGCGTTTTAAGAAGGATTTGAAAATGTTAATTGTTTGAGCAGCTCTAATATGTGGGGAAGTTGTTCCAAAGCTTAGGGGCTGCCACCGCAAAAGCGTGGTCAGATAGGTTCAGAAACACAGAGGCTTCCATTTCAGACTGAAACTTCTAATTAAATTAACTGAAAAAGACCATCTTTAACGTGCAAAGTGTCGACTGCATAGCATATAGACTAGAGCGTCGCAGTCCCGCCTCCTTTCATGATGATGCCATAGGCCCAGGAAATGAATCCCAATGCATCTTTCCCCATAGACATTTCAAAAAGTATTTATTTAAAGACCTTTTAAGTGGCATACGAAGCCAACTCGAGTCGTGACAAATCATGACAACAAACACAATATTTTGGACCAAACAAATAATTACAAAGAAGAAAAACAAGTGTTGTAACCTGCTGTTTTTTTCTACTTTCTAACTCTTTGTTTGGCCCAAAACATTCTGTTTATTGTCATGATTTGTCACGACAAGAGTTGGCTTTATCCGCGGCGTAAACGTCTTTAAATAAATACTTTCTGAAAAGTCTGAGGGAAATGAACAGGGATTTATTTTCCGGGTCTCTCGAGGGGGTGGGACTGACTCACCCTGAAGGCTGTAGAATGTAAAGACTGCGCAATGACTGAACAATGGAGAGTATTCCTTAAACATCCTTGAGATCCAGGGTATTTTTTATTATTTGTTTCTCTTGTCGCTGATAGACCTTCAAATCCATGTATGCTTGCGACACAAAAGGTATATAGGGTGGAAACATATTGCAAACAACTTGTTTCCTCTGCCCACACACTGCTTAAGCTTATTGTACAAAATAACAAAATAACACCTTGGACCTCTTGTTGTGTAATAGAAGTAAACCCAGGATTTGTGCTGAATTACTGCAACCTCTGAACAAACAAATGCATGGCGGGCTCAGGAAAAACTCTATTACTGGAATGGCCCCTATAGTGCTGCGGAGATGTCTTTGCTGGATTGCTTCATGACTGAAATCCTTAAGGATGCAATATATGGATGAGAAAGAAAAAAACATTTTCTCTTTCTTGTGTGAACCGATTCCAAACGGCCTTGAGGAAATCATCGAGACTGATGAAATGATATGACGATGAAAGCAGTTAGAAATGTTGCTACTATTATTTAACCATCAGGGGTATGTCAAACTCATCTATTTTTACCACAGCTGTCAGAACCTGATGTTCTATTACCATGTCAAACGCTATTGGACAGTTTAGCACAATTTAAGCATCAGATGAAAGTCCAACATCATTTCAGTTTAAACCAAACCTGCAGAAGCATTTAAATTACAGGACATTCACTTCTACAAGGCTTAACACATTGCAATCTCCAGACAGAGAGAGAGAGAGAGGCTCTCTACAAACTCACAACGCTTGTAGATCAGCTATTTTCAGCAAGTGTAAAATCAGCCATTACGACGGCATCAAGGCCCACCAAAATACATTTTGTTCGACTAAACTGTAGATTTGTATTTCCCTCCCTCTCTGAAATCTGAAATGATCTTGTATACAGATTTATTTGATTGTATAGTATCTCTATACTCTGTCATGTTATACTAAGAATAACATGACACAGAGACGGTGACTACTTAATTATGTTAATTTAGGACCTAATTTCGTCTTATTAAACACATTTCTTCCATGTAGCCCATGTTTTGTAATGGCATCATCATGCTATTATGCCCGTGGATATACAGAGTGAACTTAACAATGATACATTAATATGATAATACCTTTTTATATAATCACCAACATGAATTATGTTTGTTATTTTCAGCTAGGTAGAGTAGTGGGGCGAGATGGAAAAGGGGCGACCGTACCTGTTAACTAATCCCCCACCTGGCCCTTGGTCTGCCACTGGGGTCTCCTCCCAGTGGGGCATCCCTTATTACAGTTGAATGTAGTGTACTTGGTTCTAGTGTACATCAATTACAGTTGAATGTAGTGTACTTGAATGTAGTGTACATCAATTACAGTTGAATGTAGTGTACTTTGATGATCATGATGCAGGATGTGAATGTCTCATTTCAAGTTTTCCGATGTATAAAAACATCTTAAAAAAAAGATCTACAAGCTTGCGATGTGTCACATCGCGACACATTGTGAGCTTGTAGATCGTCTATTTTCAAATGGGCGAAATGTATATAGGGCTGAAGTGGTGAATGTATGTTTTGTAATAATACAAAGTAACCAGTAAAGCTACTGTGGCTCAAGAGGTAGAGCAGGTCGTCCAATGATCCATGGGTCGGCGGTTCGAATCCCGGCTCATCCTGTCTACATGTCGAAGTGTCCTTGGGCAAGACACTGAACCCCAAATTGCTCACGATGTGCTGGTTGGTACCTTGCATGGCTTCCGCCGCAATCGGTGAATGGGTGAATGTAATGCACAATATGTAAAGCACCTTGGATAAAGGCGCTATATAAATGCACCATTTACCATTACTAGTAACTACATTTTTCAAATAATTTCCGTGGAGTAAAAGTACAGAGTAGAACTAAAAGTATTGGAAATTGGAAATGCTCAAGTGAAGTACAAATACCTCAAAATTGTACTTAAACAAATGTACTTAGTTACCTTCCATCACACACAATTACAGCCAAATCCTCAATACCAGCATAGAACGTGATCGACCCATCATGGAAATCCACAACCATTCATTATAGAACAACTTGCACCCAAACAAGCTCTCGCTTTTCCATAATGCAACACTTAACAATTTATCATTTAATTACGATCAGGGTAGTCCTTGGCTGCTAAATTAATGGAGGCTCAGAGGAAGCCTTGCAAAGTCGAGAGAATTGCTCTGCATAATCAAATATGCTAATGAGAGATTGAATAAATCTGCATTCGTAGGCATACGTTGAGCCCCTAGATTAGTACGGCAGAACAATGGGATGCAAATGTGTGTTTGTGTGCATGTGTGTGCGTGTTCTGTTTGCGTGGACATGGGGCTGAATACATTTGAGAATCTTTGTGCAAAGTTCTTATGCAAATGTGTCGGAATGCTGCATGTTTTCCAAAAAAGACACAATCATTCTGTATGCACATAAAAGTTGTCCAAGTTGAATAACAAGCTGCATGTGTTTGCAAATACATTATAGTTTCTGCATGCATACTGTTAGGTGACAGATTGGCCCAGGCTTGTCACTGTGTCCCGAGGGTCAGAGTGTAGAGTTGTGCAGGAATAACAGCAAGCAATGAATCATTAAAGCAATTGTTATTTAGTTAGTATAGGCACACACAACCACAAGCAAACGTCCACTGCATGTTGGTGTACTAAAAAGTCATGCACTTTGTGTGGGCGTACTCAGGGGCAGCCTTAGGAATCTGGAGGCCCGTTTCAAGACCAAATATGAGGCACCCATATAGGCCTACCTATGACATAATTATTTTGTTGATGCAAATAGTTTGACTGTTCAATATCACACGCAGCCATTACTCTCGACAATTAGCAACAACAACAACACCTCTCCTCATCCTGTCGTTCCTTCAAAGTGTCTCCCCTTTACGTCCCAATGCTGCACATTTTAACCAGGTTATTAACATAACATAGGTGCAACTTAACATTGTGGGAGAGAGTGGCAGGGGTTGACTGACAGCCTGACGTTCAGTTGGAGCTTGGAGGCCCCCCTGAGGTTGGAGGCCCGTTTCAATTGAAACTGGTGAAACATAGCTAAGGCCACTAACGAAATAGGTAATCCACTAGTCAAGTATAATTCCTGATATGGTCTTTATCAGTGCTCTTTGCTTCTTTGAACTCTGAGAACAACAACCATGGCAATTCCAAAGAGCTTAAGGACATTAATTTCAAATTACTATTCAATCCATAATTAATATGTTAATGTTAATACAGTATGTTAATATTAAATATTGTTACATTCCCTTGTGTCTAGGGGTTATCAAAGGATGCAACAAAGTTGGAAAGTGAACTGTCGTTTATTCACCACACTTTAACAAGGTTATATATCAATAGAAGAATACAATGCAATCAATAATTACAAGGGTATACATATATCTATATTCTTCGAATGTTACAACTTAAAGATAATGTTAATGAAATTATACAATGATCAAAAGTGGCTGCATGGGGCAACCCAGAGAAACAAACAAAACCTGATCAAAAGTTCTAAACGCAACAGAACCCTCTACCTAGAGTCCTAAACCTAGCCAACAAAAGATTTGACTGTTACAAAAAGCAAGCTCCCATACTCCTTTTTAATTATACCTTACAACTTGGTGATGTAATGATGATGTAAAACAAATGGTGACAAAACAAACATTAAATTATCTAGCGCCTCAAAAATGTGGATGCCATTTCTTGCAGTGCTTGACAATAGTTGAGTATTATGTTCTCTATATGGCTGCTATGGTGCAACCTTTCACTATTGGACTCATCATAATTATCCCTGCCATCGTCATCGATCCCTGTATGTCCCCTTGCTTTGTGTGTGTGTGTGTGTGTGTGTGTGTAGTGTTAAGCTTACATTTCTGTCATTTGATGTCTTGTGTTTTAACTGAAAATCTAAATAAGGTATGTGTAAAAAAAAAAATCTAATCAAAATCCAAGATAATGATCACAGTATTCTGCGGCACCCCCTGGACTGGGCTTGTGTCACCGGCATGGCACCCTAGGGTGTCACTGCTTCATCTCACTCTCAGGTAGGGGGTTCTTGGCTTTAAAAAATGGAATACCCCGTAACCCCTGCCTTTGACCAAATAATAGAAAACCTTTTCATTTTAATTAATTTGACACTCGCCAGTTTTTGAGGGCCGCTAGCCCTTCCAATGCCTGGCTTGTTCATTGTGACGTCATGTGGCAGCCAAGTCTATGGACTTTTTAATGTTTGCTTTAAGCATTGATTGATTGATTGATTGATTGATTGATTGAATACTTTATTAGTCAGCACGTACGACATGAAGGTTAAAAGTTTAACAAAGTCCTGGGGACATGTTTCCATTTTGATAAATGTAAATTCCCTAAAATGGAATGGAGGTGTCATTCACTGAATCAATCAATCAGTCAATCAATTAATGTTCCTATATAAGTCGTTAACATAACTATAAAAAATAACACGATAACTCATGTCATGGAGAGATCCACGGGAACCACTTTAAGTGAATGTAATTGTGTTGGACATAAGTACTGTAAGTTGGAGACCTCACATTGAACTTATTATGTTCAATAGACCGTGTCAGTGGACCTGCGTTGCTAAGGGAACAGCTTGGGTCCAAGTGTATCTGCTGTCGGCCACAGATATTCTGTGGACCTGTTCACGATGTTTACATACAGTATGTGTTGTCAACTGTGAAAAGGTCTCAGAGTGTGGGAATGAATGCGGCAGGATTTACCATAATATGACAAGCGGCTGCCGTGCTGATTTGTTTTGAAACCTTTTTCCGATTGATTAAATGCTCAACTGATAATGTGATGATATTACATGGATGAGGGAATAAGAGTTTGGGGGAAAAAACAGATTGACAACTAGAATCTCCCTATGTTTGTTCTATACTGTAGCAGTCTGCAGTTGATACGTTTTCATGTCTAGGACACCTAAAAGCATAATATACATGTATTTGAAGTAACGCAGATTTTTTTTGTGCCAGGGACCCCCATACCAGATTTAAGGTTAAAATGTTTCAAGATGTCCTAATTCTTTCCTGTTTTGTTTGAAATAGCAGATCTACAAGCTCACAACACTGGCATGTTGTGAGCTTGCTAATTATGCTGGGGACCTGCTGCGGAACCCCTTCAAAGACCTCTGGGGGTCCCTGGGGGCCCCACTTTGAAAACCATTAAGTGAAAACCCATTTTGAGAACCCACTATATAGACAAAAGTGGTGTCTCAAACTGGTGTGATTGAATCAATCGATTGATTCACTCTGAATGTAACTGTGGCAACTGTGTGTGTGTGTGTGTGTGTGTGAGGGTGTGTGTGTGTGTGTGTGTGTGTGTGTGTGTGTGTGTGTGTGTGTGTGTGTGTGTGTGAGAGAATTGGACAAGGCCCATGTGAAAAGGTCTTGCAATTGCTTTGTTATCACTAAAGTCTGGCACTATTTGGACAGCGTACCCTATGGGCATGCAGTCAACCTTTCAATATAGTGTTCTTGTTCTCCGTTTTGACTAGAGAGTGTTGCCCGCAGTGGTGTACAGTTACTAAATTCATTTACTCGGATACAATTTTCCACCGTAATCTGTAGACTCTCATATTGTAAAAACAAGCAAAGAACACAGTATGAAAACAATAATGACATCTTAATTAAATGATTACAATTTAGAACACTTTTTTTTTTTTTTATTGCCCCAGTGAGATTATATTTTGGCACTTGCTTTGGCAATGTAAATGTATATGATTTTCACATGCCAATAAAGCTCTTTTTATTTGACATGAGATTATGGAGTCCACTTTTAAAGTGCACTGTAATTGATTCCAGGTAAAGCGAAACCAAATGCCTTTTCACTAGCTCGGTGTTGGCCTTGGGGACCAATGGGATGTGTTACTGGTCTTGGGGACCAATAATGGGATTTGTTACTGGCCTTGGGGACCAATGGGATGTGTTACTGGTCTTGGGGTCCAATAATGGGATGTGTTACTGGCCTTGGCGACCAATAATGGGATGTGTTCCTGGCCTTGGGGTCCAATAATGGGATGTGTTACTGGCCTTGGCGACCAATAATGGGATGTGTTCCTGGCCTTGGCGACCAATAATGGGATGTGTTCCTGGCCTTGGGGTCCAATAATGGGATGTGTTACTGGCCTTGGCGACCAATAATGGGATGTGTTACTGGCCTTGGCGACCAATAATGGGATGTGTTACTGGCCTTGGCGACCAATAATGGGATGTGTTACTGGCCTTGGGGTCCAATAATGGGATGTGTTCCTGGCCTTGGCGACCAATAATGGGATGTGTTACTGGGGTCCAATAATAGAACGTGCTTGATGGAAGTACTGTTATTTGTCCACAACTGGTTACCAGCCTCTTAGAGCTCCAGACCTTGCACAGCAAAACCCTGAATGCACATTTAAGTCTGACAGTGTACTCTGTGAGTTGAATCAACATGCACCCAGGATTTTACTGTGTGCTATTGAGGTTTATAAACATGGTGGTTAATTAGTATGCGTGGAGATTATAGGGAAGACTGCCAAGAATATCATGTCATGTAAAGTAGTAAGTAAAGCCTACAGAAACACCACAATAGATCAGCAGTAGTCTTTATCAGATGGAGCAAACAAATGTCGATGTGCGCTTGCGTGTTGTCATGCGGCAGATGGTGTGTTGCGAGGGGACACACAGCAGCTTGAGTTGTGTTTTCCTTTCTGGTTTATTTAGCGGGTTTGTTTAACCCATTTTAGGCAGGAACCTGTTTTGGTGTTTTAAACATTATGTTATAATTTAGCTATTGAAAGATATGAAAATGTGGCACAAATCTTTGAATATATATTTCAGAGTGAACATTTTTAACTAAAATATTGGCTTCTGGGGGGTCCCTGGAACTACATATTCTGAGATGGGGGTCTGTGGCCCACTAGAGATAATTCTGGGGGTCCTTGACATGAAAAAGGTTGAGCCCCACAGACATAGAAACATGGGTTTTTCAGAAAAAGGTTGGGATTTAGAAGACTTTAATCGTCCAAAATGGGTTAATTGCCCACCCACCCTGCAGTCCTGTCCACTTCTAAGGACAGTTTCTACATGATAATGACCTGGAGCTAAAAGACGCTTGTCTCTCATCACACAATCAACTCATGAACTGAGAATCAAAAGTGTCGACAGACTCTAGACCAGGCCAGGATGCCCACACTATTTTTTACTTGAGAACTACTTTCAAAATGACCAGCTCAACAATATCTAGCCACCAAAAACAAGTATTATCCCATTGCTGACAATAATATTTTTAAAATGAGGGGGCTTTGGAATTGGCATTACATATACTGTAAGACATTTGAATAGCCAACTGTAATTCTACTGACGTTTGTGTGTAACATGTCTTGACAAAAGTATTGTGTTGCAGGATTGGAGCTGACAGGCCCTAAGCTTGTATGTCAATCAATCAAGTCGCCTTAATTCAAGTGGCAGATGTAAAAAAATAATGTATTTTATACTTAAATTATATATTTTAGGGGCATGTCATGTGGTCTACCCTTTGTCAAGTCCCGCCCGTGGTTCTGCCCCTCTTCGCACCCATTGGTTGCCGTTTCGTGGTTGGACCAAAATCCTCTCTCTCCATCCACTACCATTGAAATAACAGGTTTTTCAGTTGCTTCGTATTGATATTCTGTGCATTCAATTCTTATTTTAAACTTTGTGTCATTAAAAAGGAACATCACAGGTGCAGCACGGTGACTGCAGGGCATATCATGTTTGTCCAAAAATGTTGTTTTAGAAAATTCAACATAAACAGGGCGGAACAAGGCAGAAAGAGCCTGCTGGTTAGTCAGTCAGGGACCAATCAGAAGGCTGACAAAGGGTGAATTGTGATCTACTGGTAGATGACAATCTACCTTTTGGGCATACCTCTAGACTGCCAGGCTGAGGTCCCAGAGTATTAAACATGGATCAGGTCGAAACCCCGCTGCAGACATTTGTCGCTGACGCTGTTGGGCAGAATCTCCATATTCTAACTTTTTGTGTTAAAAAACAAAAACAAAAACACTGCACATGCTCCTTGGAGCTGCGGTGAACTGCAGTAACACATCCACGAGCTCAAAACATGGAGAAATGTTTTGAGCTTGTGGATCTGCTGCTTTTACTATTTTAGAATTTAAATCCTGAAAAGTAGCAGTTTTGGACATACCATACATACAGAGACAAATTACAGCATTCATTGATTTCATGATTGCTGTTTGCCAAATATTTCGGGAGCATGTTTGTGAATAGCTGTGTGTGTGTTGGTGTTTTAACAACTGTGCTGCCTATTTATCCACGTAAGCTATGAGAGACAGGTGGTGTGGAGCGCTGCTAGCCAGCCGGGCTTAGAGAAGGAAATAGACAAATAAACAGGATATTAATGTTCTACTCCTGGGGGAAATAATGTCCTGAATATGTGGACAGTGGGCTTTGAGTATGTACTTATTATGTCAGAGGTTCCCATAAGATACACGGTAGCATTGGGAATACTTTGTAAGCCTGAAATATCAGGTTTTACCTTTCTATGTTGCCATTCATACGACATTCACATATTTTCTATGGAGCACCTAGTGTGTATTGTGTAAGAAAATGGTGAATAATTCAGCCTTGAAACCACGTACATAGCATGTTTTATTTTATTTTATATATATTTATCCGCCTGTTGCAGTTACTACTCCTATGGGGACCTATACCATGGGTCACGGACAAAGCCAGAGAGAGAAGGATGAGGCTGAGCTAGAACTTGAGGCAAGTAAATTGACTCTATGGGAGCCAACCCAGGGCAAAGCCAGGAGGGGAAAGAAGCGTACCACCTATGTAGACGTGCTGCGGCGCGACAGCTTGGCTAACAACACTGCAGAGCGCAAGAACTGGAAGTTGGATAGGAATTTGTGGAGGACAATCCAAGAATCCCGAGTTGGTGTAGGCTAGACCTTACTCTCGCAGCAACTACTAACTAACCACTCCTACAGATTTAGTCCAAACTTCACGCAAATTGGTTTACACTATCTCTGTAGTCGTAAATAGTGCATATAGCGCGAACCCTACAAACCCTCCCACGCACTCAGATCAGCCAACGCAGGGATGCTGGAAGTACCTTCACTAAAAACGTTTCGAACTGGGAACCTTGCGGTTGCCATCCCAGTGTAAATATGATTATGTTGGCGGGCCGCGGCCTGAAAAGTGTGGGAACCCTTGGTTTAATAAGAGGTTATTGTCCCCGGCTAACCAAGTCAGCCACCAAGTTGGAAAATAACACAGAAGGACATGAAGTGGTAGAAAGAGAGCCATGGGCTGAATGGTCCAATGACTATCAGATAGAGATCCACTTTGTCCTCTTAGGGAGGGGAAGCGGCCATTAGTCAGGCAGTAATCTAATCAATGCTGTTGTGCAGGAGAGCGTGGACGCGGCGGAACGCTGAGCGGCATTATTCTTAGTCACGTTCTCGCCGGTGCGGGACGGACATTAGTGGCCCAATCAGGACCGCCCTATATCTCTCCCGAGTGAGGAGCAGGGAATGGAATACAGCCTGAGGCAGAGAATGGAAGAGGGAGTAGGCTATAGGGATATGGAACAGTGGTGGAAAAAACATGATTTAGTAAAAGTATCAATACGGCTAGAAATACTCTGTTACAAGTAAAGGTCTGGTAATTTACTTTGTGTAAAAGTAGGCTACGAAAGTATTGCTATCAAAACATACTCGACACATTGATTGCCAGGTATTAATTTATTAAAAAGCGATACATTTTTAAAGGATTTTGTAATGGTTCTTCTATAATGGGTTACAGTACAAAAGCAAAAGTACTGATTATGTAGAAGGTCCGTTTCACACATTTTCAAATTTATAAAAATCTTTTTAAAATAGCATATCTACAAGCTCACAATGCATGTGTTGCATTAGATCGTCTACTTTCAAATGGCTGAAATGTATATAGGGCTGAAGTGAGTAGGCTAATGAATGTTTTGTAATATTAATCAAAATCAACAAAGTAACTATGTAGAGAATTTTGGTTGAAATTGTACAGTACTTGAGTAAATGTACTTATAGTGACTTTACACCACTGATAAGGAAAGATGGAAGAGGAGTATGTTAAGGAACAGTTGTGGAAAAGGACTCTACTTTTTTTAGTAAAAGTATCAATAATGTAATGTAGAAATGTATTTTAAAATAATCTTTTGAAAATGGCCGAAATCTATGTAGGGCTGAAGTGGGTTGGAGATAAGAGGGTTCTGCCCGACAGACAACAACGATAATACTTTGAATCATGTCCTGCTTGAGGCTCATACATAGTCTGGATTTTCAGTGGTGAGGTGACCACCGAACTACAACATGACGTCACGAGCCGCGGTGAAGAGCAAACCACCGCCCCAGCCCTTCTCTCTGTTTTTACTCACCACTGCTCAACGTTATTTCAGCTCCGGTGGTCACCTCGCCACCGGAGCGGTGGTCACCTCGCCAACCGGAGCGGTGGTCACCCCACCGGTGGTCACCCCACCACCGAAAATCCAGACTATGAATGAGCCTTTACTTGCTGTAACACTTGCTTTTGCTAACATCTGTCCTTAAGTTATTCATTTGGCATCAGGGCTGCTGTGAGAATGCAGTGTAACGAGTCAATGATATGCAATGCAGTGTATAATCACATGAGCAAAGTACAAAGTGTAGGTTAACCTACGTATACCATGGTCATTAAAAAATGCGACCCACCTGGGGCGTTCGACCCCCTGTTTTGGAACGACTGTCTGTCATGCTAGCATTCTCTTTCCCCCTCCAAAAAAAACTAATGTAATACATTTACTTGGCAGCTTGCGATGCATAAACATGTCTCACTTGATGTTGAGAGACCTGGAGAAGTTTGGCTTTGTGTCAACTGGCAGGAGCAACGATTAATTAAGCCAACGTTTTGTAAATGGACTAGTACTGATATTTTACTAGGCATGCAGAAATATATCGCTGAACCGATATTATGATTAAAAAAAGGATAATAAGATATGAGTCACCTATAAAGTTCATAGTTTTGGGATTGATTAACAAGGCTTTTGGCCAGCTCCTCTCAAAGAAAACAAACACAGCTGCCAAAAACTATAGTATCATCATCACAGATAATCTTTGTAAACTCTACTGTAGGCCTATGATTAAATGGACCCTTAGATCCCATAGATCTTTAACTTTTGGGAGCCCAAAAGTTAAACTAAACATTTGGATTACTTAATTGACAAGAAATCTGAGGGATCTACACAACTAGAATGTAGAATAATTGTTATTTTGATCAACATTTGCCTGTTAGTAGGGTGATTTATTTTTTATAGACCAACACTGGGACCCGCAAGTGGGGGTCGCGAGGAAATGTCCTGAAACAATAAAATAAAGAAAAAATGAAATTCCATGAATGTAAAATATATAGTAGACATGATTAAATCTATATCATTAGTTTGTACCCAGATGGGGACGGATGTCAAATGTCCCTTTAGGGTATAGGCCTCAAGCAAAAACATTTGCCAACCACTGTTCTCAGCAGCTTATAAGCTTTGATCTATTCTACACACATGCATGTATTATCTTCCCATCTTTACCACGCTGCTAAATGCTAATGCATCCTATACATTGGGTACAGCATTATGGATCAAAAAAACGTGGCTTCTCTCCAAATCTCACCATGGGGCTGTGAATGCCACGTTCATTATACCGTCAGTCGGAGCCCCGGCCGAACCGATGAAGAAAAACTAAGCCTTGATTTCACGAGAAGCCGAGATGAGAGCAGAGGATTAGCAGCCTGTCGACACGCTAAGGGGAACTCACAGGGTCTCTGTGAAGCTGTCTGTGGCGTGACAGTTCATCCTTATTAAGGCCTTAAAACCGGGGAAGCATCTGAGTCATTTTAGATTTTACGCATGCCTATAAGAGTGTGTGTGTGTGTGTGTGTGTGTTTCACGATTTTTCTAAAATATCAGATGTACAAGCTCATAGCTTGGCATGAAGTGACGCGCTGTGAGCTTGTAGATCTTCTATTTTTGAAAGAAACACATTTTTCAACCGGTATTTCTTTTTTTTTACGTGATATTGCGTCCAATTCTTAACTCAAATCTCCTTGTTTTGTTCCCTGGAACAAATTATTTTGAGATGGAGGATCCGCGGCGAAACACATCATTTTGGGTGTCCTTGCATAACCACTTGCACCACTGATATAGAAACAGAGGTTGTTCAGAAAATCGGTTAGACATTTATTATAATCCGCCTCCGGTCTCAATGGGTTAAGGAATGTGAGGATTTACAAATACCATATCTAATCATGATTCAAAGTTTATTGCAAAAAAGGGCAGGGAGTACTTCTCTAATTTGTCCCTCTTCACACAATCTATTGTCATACTGTAACTTGTGCAAATTCAGTTGTATTTCTATTGAACAAAATATTCCGTAGACAATAACAATCATCGATGGATTATTATATTATAGTTATTTTTTATTTCATTTAGCTGTTTTATACGAGGCTATAGTCTTTGGTGTTTTATTGAGTTAGTATCAGTTAATTCATAATTCCCACACCATCGTTATACATCGTCTCTGTTGGGTCCAAAACTGTTACTTTTCAGGATTCAAAACGGAAAACGTTTAAATGGATGAGAGGTTTCTGCCCAACAGCAACGATATGATTCAATATTAACCTTGTCTGAGATCAGATTCTAAAAATGTCTTCTAAATCCTGGCAGTTTTCTGAAAAAGCTATGTTTCTATGTCAGTCGTTCTTCGATCTTTCAAAAATAGCAGACCTACAAGCTCGTAGCGTGCCACTCGGTGTCACGCTATGAGCTTGTAGATCTGCTATTTTTCAATATCTAAAGCATAACATAATGCTAACACCAAAAGGGGTTCAGAGGATTGCTTTCCCCATGCAGTTCCCAGAGCTATACCTCATGTCACCATGTTGGAACACAGCGTCAAAAATAGATGCCTCATTGGCTGCTGCAGTTCGTTGGAGCCATGTGTGTGTTGACGGGAGGGCGGAATAATTTACACTGGTACGCCGGAAGAGTGGACGGCACACATTAAGTCACGCTGCCACTCAAGTGACTACTGGCCAATCACAGCGCAGCTTTTCCGGGACTATATCAGACCCGAACATGCGCTCTGTGACGCACACTCATACTTCCGTGGGGCTTCGCAAGGAATCTCTGGAATTTTTTGCCCTCCCTTGTGCACATACGCTCCAGAGCCTAAAGGGGCGTCTACCTTTATATGTCTATGGTTAAATTCCCTTCAGGAACACAACTCCCATGGATGCAAACAGCTCATTGCTGTCGGGCAGAAACCTCTTACTGTATATTTCGACCTGGCATCCCTGATTCAGGCACGTTCTGTGTTTTTATGTTCAACATAAAAATAGTAGTAGGCCTACAAGCTACAGTAACAACATGTTGTGTTGTGAGCAGTTGTTTTCCTACTCTTGTTTGTCCTAACGTCACTAGTCAAGTAATTTATCAATAGAGAGTAACATTGGGACATCTTAGAATCGTCTCATATAAGCATTGTGGTCCAGCGATATTGTCGGGGAGGTGTCTATGTATCGTCTACGACAGGTTGTTTATTTTTGACGCGAAATAACAGTCGATGGGAATCAGAATGGAGGAGAGAAAAAAGCAAACTGCGTAGGATGTGAACGTTATGTCAGACTAAAAAGATTAAAAAAAAATTCATGCCCAACAGCAACGATTTAGCCTACATGTGATTTACTATGTGAGATATGATATCTTTGCTTTCTTATCGCCATATTAGCTTTTTGTGTTTTTTCGTAAATTAACACCCTACTTGATCATACTACATGGCATGACGTGACACATTTCGATCTTGTCGGCCTGCTACTTTTGCTGTTTTTTAATTTGAATCCTGAAATGTAACAGACGTTTTCCACAAGACAAGGCTAGACTTTCGTCCGGTGTAGTAAAAGTGAAATGAAAGGTAATCACACGGAGAGATGCCTTATTTCTAGTGAAATGGAAGCTAATGAAACAGGGATGTCTTATTTCTAGGGCAACACAAGGTTAATTAAAGCTCTCCATGCAATACAACATCCAATAAACATGACGATGAGGCATGCAAAGCAGACATAATGTAAATAACGTGACGGACAGGGATTGTTCCTTGGCAAAGGTCATATCGTTAGTCAATACTGATACACAGTATTGACGCTGGTACTTCAATATCCTTATCAACACGCCTCTTGTCATCAAAAGATTGAACTGTTCTATTATTATTTTTGGATGAGAAGGAGATAAATGTCTGGTAGTGTTTAATGACCTCAGTTTTCTTTGTGTTTATCATGAGGCCAATCTGGGAACCTATTCGTTAAACATTTACTTTGTTTTTGCCACTGGGGGCACCACCATTATAGTTAAAGATAATAGAGATCCCCTCCCATCCACTTGCATGGAGTTGCTCATCACCCAGCGCGTACGTACTCCCATTTCACCCCTTCTTCCGGGTTGAAAAGGTGATGGGTGCGGCCTAGTGGGGTCCTATTTACGTCATAGAGTTTATTCATGAACGCGCCAGGTCTCGAGTCATGAATGAGCACCGCCGCTATGAGTCTGGCTCCAGCTCAAGTGCCTATGATCATCCAGCATGTCGATTTGGCTTAAATTCTTCCTATAGCTCGGTTCTGCATGGGGGGCCTTGGGCACCACCTCCACCTTTTTTGTGTAGAAACAGGAAATCTCTCCTCCTCCCTTGTCTTAGTCCGCTTCCTCCCGGGTGCTTCTGTGTTTACTCCTACTGGCAAAAACACGACATGTTTAGAATTATGGCGGTGGTGTACAGTACACAATAGATGACACACGGGTTGTGGATGGTGGGTGCATGAGCGCACTGCTGCTCTAGAAGGGGGACACAGCTGAACAGCAGGGGAGGAGGAAGCATACAGAGTACATGTGTCATCTCACCAGAACTGGTGTGATAAAAGCTCCTTGTAGGGATCAATGTGACAAAAACGAAATAACTTGTCATTCATGAAAAGGAACCTGTGCTGCTATAGCAGACAATTTTAAATATTTAGGCACATATATTGACAGCAAAAACTCAATTTCAGTGAAAATACTGACTTGTAACCAACACCTCCACCTACTACGCAAGCTCAACTCCTTTAGAGTGAGCAAGCATATCATGGAAATAAGAAACTTCCTGATGGAGGGAATCTTGACTTTTAACATGGCAATGTGGTATGGCAATCCTATAATGTAAAAGGAAGAAGCAAGCTGCAGCGAATAGTGAAACTAGCCTAAAAAAGTAATTGGGAAGAGACAGAAACAACCCTTGTATCAACAAGGTACAATAAATAGTACAAATCTAGCGATACATGGTATCATTTAGTGACTAAATGATACCATGTATCGCTAGATTTGTTTTTAATGTATTTGCCACTGTTGTCCTGCATTTTTGCCATGAAGATAATTGTGTGTAAGTGTTGTTGCTGTTGTTGATGTTTGTTGTTACTGTTGTTTATGAGACCGAAGACAAATTTCCACATGAAATGAAACTAACTAACTAAGTACTCTGTAGGCTACCAGTGGAAAGTTCAATACAAAGCCATCAAAGGAGAGAATGAGGAAAAATTGAGACACAATACTGAGGTGTTTTTATGGACATCCATATGTTCGTCTGTAGATTTCTCGATGGATTGACTTCAAAGCAGGGTTACAAAGTGCTGCTCTGTCTTCCCTCTCAGCTTCCATAATGTCGCTATAAAAGCACCTGTCTCTTTGATATCACATCATCTGTCTCTCCATCTCCGCGCACGCATGCACAAAAACAAACCATAACCATAATGTGAAAAGAGTACAGATGCACAAGAATACATGCCGTGTTTCCATGTCAATTTAGAAAGTATAATTTAACCCATACGTTTACTTTACCATGGAATTAAGTCTTGGTGTGCCGCCATATCTTACACTGGAGCACTGGTTCTCAAACTGTTCCATGAAAAGGACTCCCATGACCCCGAAGGACCCCCACTATATTATTCGAAAGACTATTTGCAATCAAAATGAACACAATTACATTGATTGGAGAGCTCTTTGCAATCTGCGATACAAGAAGGACAAACGATGCATTGGTGAGGAGGAATGACTCATATCTCAATTGCATATTGATTTTTTTTGTGGAAATTGTGGAATATAATGAGACCCCATTGGATGCTGCATGCAGATTCTAAAAATGTCTTCTACATTCTGAGTTTTCTTGAAAAAGTTATGTTTCTATGTCAGTCATTCTTAGATTTTTCAAAAATAGCAAACCTACAAGCTCGTAGCGCGCCACTCGCGCTATGAGCTTGTAGATCTGCTATTTTTCAATAGCTAAAGCATAACATGATGCTATAACACCAAAAGGGGTTCCCGCCCAAAATGGGAAATTAGTGTCACAGAATGTGTTTTAAGTGTTGTCCCTTACGGCGGTAACAACAACCATCCCTGCTCCGTCGGCGGTAAGCAGCTTGTGATGAGGCATCCAGCATCCAGAGAACCTCAGAGAAACCTCCTTAATGTGCCTTTGAAAGTGTTGACACTCCAGGCCTGTGACGGGTTCCATTTTCCAGATGAAAATGTCCTTTTATACATCAGCATGAAAACAACCTCCAGCTGCATAGAGCCCATGTTCCTTTCACACCTGCTCATCCACTGGACTCATCTACAAATCAAATGCAGAATAAATACAGTACAGGCAATGCCCAAAAGTTTGCGGTATATTTATTGGAGAATAAAACAAATTTGTGCCAAATGGGGATTTATTCAAAGCAGGCTACACACGCATCAACAAAACAAAACACACAATTAACTCTTAATGGAAACGTATTGTTCAAAAGAGACCATTATTGAGATGTAGATTCAAATGACAGCACTGATACATGTGATAATAATATAAGCGTCCCCCAAAAGAATAAATATTTTACAACGGACCAGATATGCAAAACTATCCTTCAGTTTGTATCCCCTTGCGGAGGCTATAGTTTCGTGGGGCTTGTGGAACATATACCTTCTTTAGCGTGAAAATGAATATTTCAGCAATACATTCCTCGATCATGCAATTTTAATGTCATTGCAAAGATGGCCTGAAAGACGTTTTTGCTGTATCATATTAACCCATTTATGGCGGTAACCCCTTTTGGTGTTGTTTGCATTATGTTATAGGCCTACTTTAGCTATTGAAAAATAGCAGATCTACAAGCTCATAGCAAATCTTTGAATATATATTCTTTCAGAGCCGTTTTTAACTCAAATCTTTGCTTCTGGGGGGGGGGTCCCTGGAACAACATATTTTCAGATGGGGGTCGGCGGCAAATTACATATATTTTTGGGGGTCCTTGACATGAAAATGTGTGAGAACGACGAGAAACGACGAGAAACATGAGGTTTTTCAGAATACATTTGTAGAATGGTCCTCCGTTCTAAATGAGTTAATATGGATGCTCACGGGAAACACATTGAATACATCTTTTACTTTAATACCCTTTCTGTCGGGTGGAAACCTCATATGTCCAAAACCGTTTCAGGATTCAAATAAATCGCAAAAATAGCAGATCTACAAGCTCTAAACGTGTTGCTTTGTGCCGTGTTTAGAGCATGGCGATCTGCTATACTTTTGATGCTTTTGTGTGATGCTGTGGTATGGTCGAGTAGGGCGTTAATTTAAGAAAAAAACAAAGACAAGGTTTCTGCAGCAACGTTATATACTTATATTCTCACTAATAAGAGAATACATACGGCCCCATATTATCGTTGCTGTGGGGCATGCAATAGCCTACCGTGCATTCAGACAAAACTAGTAACTAAAGGTGATCGAGCCTTTGCAGGTTTTGCCCCTAGGCTATGGAATGAGCTATAGGTTTTGCCCCTAGCCTAGGCTATGGAATGAGCTATAGATTTTGCCCCTAGGCTATGGAATGAGCTAGGGTTTTGCCCCTAGGCTATGGAATGAGCTAGGTTTTGCCCCTAGGCTATATGTAATGAGCTAGGGTTTTGCCCCTATAGGCTATGGAATGAGCAAGGGTTTTGCCCCCAGGCTATGGAATGAGCAAGGGTTTTGCCCCTAGGCTATGGAATGAGCAAGGGTTTTGCCCCTAGGCTATGGAATGAGCAAGGGTTTTGCCCCTAGGCTATGGAATGAGCAAGGGTTTTGCCCCTAGGCTATGGAATGAGCTCCCACTCCACCTAAGAACTGTGGATTCTGTGGACATTTTTAAAGGACTGTTGAAGACTCACCTTTTTAAACGGCCTGGTTAAATGTTACATGTCGATTGCTTTATATTAACTCTATTTTGTCTAAGTATTTTGTCTTACTTTATTAGTGATTTAGTTCTTGACTTGTTATATTGTTTTAATTTTATTGTTGTTAAAGCACTTTGTGACTGTAATTGTCTGTGAAAGGTGCTCTATAAATAAACTTTACTTACTTACTTACTTACCAGAATATTCCATCTTTTCATGAATGTTATCTTTTGTCATGACAGTCGCAACGCACCATGCTATCTATGTAGATCTACTATTTTCGCTCATTTTAATTTGGAACATAAATACAAATATTGCACTGAAAAAGTATCAACCTTCAGGATCACCATTTTCACAGCATTTTGCAATAACATAAAACGTATATTCCTGCATCTTGATGCTACCAAGTTACTGGTATGGATATTTAGATTAAAATGAAATGTAGCATATATATTTCAAAGTAAAAAGAAAATGCTGATGAGTCATACGGCAAATGTTGTGAATAAGATTAATAGATGGTTTTGCTTCAGTGCATTCTGCATAACAAGTGTATTCCCAACAGCATTGAGTTCAATTAAAGAATGATCTGCATGGTATACTTATTACATCAAGTAGAGTGTTACGGCCGCAGGCCTATAGGTATGCCTTTGTCTGCGTGGTGCGCACAGTGCGCGCCCCCTTTGCCTAACCCCTCCCTGTAGATACGTCAGCACTCAGCGCAGCCATTGGTGGGGAGCATTACCGCCGCTCTGCTGTTGGTCGGCATAAAGGCGTCCTGAAGCCTTCCATCCCGCCCCGGCCGCTGTCCAACAGCCAGTCTCCAGAGTGGAGCAGGCTAGAGAACATGCACGGAGTAATATAATGTATAGCGAGAGTTGCTACATGTGTGATCAGTTTATGGTGTCACCTTTAGTATCTATATATTCTGAGCACCGGGCCACCGGCCTGTATATATCTCTCTCTCTCTCTCTCCCCCTCTCTCTCCCCCTCTCTCTCTCCCTCTCCGTCCCCGTTTCTCTCTCTCTCTCTCTCTCTCTCTCTCTCACTCACTCACTCACTCACTCACACACACACACACACACACACGCACACGCACATGCACATGCACATGCACATGCACATGCACATGCACACGCACACACTCCCTCCCTCCCCTCTTATTAGTATGCAGTAAAATCCTGAGTGTTTTTCTCTGGACCCATGATGTACACACGCACGCACGCAGAATGGCAGCGAGACACACTGCAAGAGGCAGACCGACAGACAGACAGACGGGCATCTCATGGGTGCTACTGGAATCTGCCAGATCCCCCCCTCCTCTCTCTGCCAATTGAGTCTCTCTCTCTCTCTCTCTCTCTGCCAAGTCTCTCTCTCTCTCTTTCTCTCTCTCTCTCTCTCTCTCTCTCTCTCTCTCTCTCTCTCTCTCTCTCTCTCTCTCTGCCAGGTGTCTCTCTCTCTCTCTCTCTCTCTCTCTCTCTCTCTCTCTCTCTCTCTCTCTGCCAGGTGTCTCTCACCTCTCTCGTCCACTCCCGTGTTATCAGTGTTGAACACATGTCCACCGGTGCCATTTACACACAGACTGCTAATGGAGCTGGCCAGTCTGAGGAGGACCTCCCATCCATTCGGTGCATGCTCTGCACGGCTGCGGCCCTGTGACTCAAACACTGTTATAGAGGCATTTCACTACGCGTCGGAAGTTACGCAATTCCGCCATGTTGGAGATACTACAAACGCAAACAAACCGAGAACAAACCAGAGCGACCACTGAGTGTGAGTGACAGTGTGCGTTAGCGTTATAATATCGTGTTAATTGTGTTAAAAAAATTGTTAATTATTGCCGTGTTTTTAGTTGCACTAATCGGTCAGACCGAGAAAAGCATTTGGAGTTTTACAGATTACCTAGCCCTGGAACATGTCATGCAGAAACTTTGCCCTGTTTTTTGCGCTCGCTGCATTTACAAGATTTCCGTATATATAAACATTCAGATTTCAAATATAAAGTACTCACAAAGTGTCCCACGGGTGTTAGTTAGTAGCAGCGCCAGCGATTAGAATTGCTGCTGTCTTGCTCAAGGACACTTCGACAGTAACTCTGGGGGAGCCCAGGTTCGAACTGGCAACCTTACGGTTACCATCCAGGCACTCTACCCCTGAGCCACCGCCGCCCGGTTGAGAGGACACATTAAATGAAAGCCTAGTATAGAACTTGCCAACTAACTCTGGCATAATGGCTCTGTCAAAAATGTGCTTGCTTTTCTCGCATATCATGCCCCAGAACTCTTCATCAAATGAAATGGGCTCAATGTGCAGATCCTTCTCTGTCCAAACAACAAAATAGGCAGATTCCAATTTGCACACTCCAAGTACTGATGGTTTCTATTTAGTTTTAGCTTCCCATAATCATCCTTCACCAAGTAAGGTACTCTATCTACCATGTCACCTTTGGCACAGAAAGGACATTTCACTTCAATTACATGCACCACAACAATCACAAGAAACAATTAAGGCCATCTGGGGAAGCACCCAAGAATGGCACACTTGGGTTTATGAAGAAACCTGTGTTGTGCACTTTCACATTTTCATGGGATTTCTTATGTTCATCTACAGTATGAAGATATCACGTGCAAATGTCTCATGATCACATCCCCAGGCAGTAGCTTTTGATGTAAATTTGTATGACTCAGGATAGCATACACTTTTGATGAGGCTCTGTGCTGGTTTGTTCGGATCAGTGCAGCATGCAGTTTTCATTTTAGATGCTGTAATACGACCAGCACGAAATAGAAACCACAGTTTAGAAGAAGCTTGATCCCTTGTAGCTAGCTCAACTGCCTTTGCTTGCTCATCAGACACGGAAATGTTAATATCATTGCAAATAGACAAGAGATTAGTATAGTCCGTGTGAACTGCTTCTTCGTTTCTCAATTCACTCAGCACGAGAGGAAAGTTTTCACTCATCGGTTTTGGAACAAAACTTTCAGAATAAGGCTTAACCAGTGATAAAATGGCAGGTTTGGTTCCACTTGAGCTTAAAGCACTGAATAATGCTGATCATTCAGCACTGGTTGGCTGTTGTGTTTTTTTTACTTTAGGAGTAGAGCAATCACTGTCACTTTCAAATGACCGTTCATGTGTTGGTTCATGACGATCACAGTTGCTCTGTGCCAGTCCTGAGCAATTTGGTGCCCAAGGCAGGATTTTTACTTTATAGGTCTTAGCTGCAGTGGAAGTCAATATGCCTGCACTCCTTGTACTCAACATTTGAAAGCACAGTAGGCAACAGCCAATATGCCTTTTCTTGGGTAACTGTCTTTGAGTCCCTGAAGTTTACCATTTCTTCTATAAGGAATAACAATGCAGCAACATGTGTGCACACTTCTCCGAGGCCAGCCACACATGTACAGTGGGCTCCAAGAATCCGACCAGACGTCTCCGCAATAATCCAGGGTTCCAGGGGTGTGTTGCGGATTGACTGAGAATGGAGTACCTGATTAAAAGACAAGAAAAACAAATATAAGCTTGTAAGAAATAAAGAATAATCATAAATCATGAATTCACTTTTTATAACTAAATTACACCATATAGGCTTATAATACCACTGGCTCTGTGTGGGGTAAGGGCCCCATGGGGTCTTTGCAGATTTTTGTTGTTGTTTTGACATCGCTGATGCCTCTATAGGCACACACACACACACACACACACACACACACACACACACACACACACACACACACACACACACACACACACACTGTGGCTGGATGGTAACCGCAAGTTTGCCAGTTCAAACCCGGGCTCCCCCAGTGTTACTGTCGAAGTGGCCTTGCATGGTTTCCGCTGCCATCGGTGTATGAATGTGTGTGTGAATGGGTGAATGTAATGCACAATCTCTGTAAAGCGCCTTGGATAAAGGCGCTATATAAATGCACCATTTACCCATTCCAGCATCGGCCTCGGCAGCATGCCTCGCTAATCATTAGACTTTCAGCCCCAACCTCCGGGGATCCAATCAGAGCGGAGGCGCGCCGTCAAACGCAGACATGAGCTAAGGCGAGCGAGTTGCCGTGCCGAATGTTGCGAAGTCCATTTCTGCCGACTTAGTGCTCTCCGAGTTATGTCCCGTTAGGCACAGAATCGTCAATCATATTTGTAAATCATAAAGCACATTTGTGACCGCCTCTGGCAAAATGGTCCTCATCTCGCCTAGAATGAAAAGGCAGAAAATCACTAAATAAACTTTATTTTATTTTCTTTATTTCGTTTTTTTCTTAACACAGTTTGAATGTTGAAGAAGGTTTTCATTCCAACAGATTATTGATATGGGCAAATTAAATGTATACATTTATAAGTCAAAGTAGGCTTGTTTTTGGGGCGGAGAGGAGCAGTTCCGAGATTTGCATGTAGTTTTCTATTGGTCTTTGGAATGTCTTTGTCCTCAGATTTCACGCTCTGCCCATTAGCGTCATTGTGTGTTTGTAAACACAGAATTCTTGAACATGGCTGTTGTAATCTTTAATTGGACCCTCGTCTGGTTCTGACAGACCGGTAGTGTGTGCAGGCTGGGTGGTGTGTGATAGGTGTGTGATAATCCAGTTGAAGTATTCCTTTGGTACGACGACTGCGGCGGCTGGCCCGGGAGAACAAATAATGAGACACGACTCGAGGCAGTATCACGCTAAAGGTTCACAAAGCTTATTACACAAACAGGAACATATAGTGCTGGATTATAATGACGTGACAACAAGATATGAGACATAGAAACGTGACATAATGACTAATGCAGCAAAGGAGCATTTGGGATTTTATAGCTACGGTGGAAGTAACTCTTAGTGTCTCTCGGCTGGAGATAAATAGACACCCGGTGGGAGAGCAGATACTGTGGGATAACGCCTCTGCTGCTCACAATCAAAATGTATCAAAGTGCTGTACAGGGTGAAAACAAAAACATCAACAGTTAAAATATTTACTGTAAGTGGAACAACTGACAACATCATACAACAAATAGATCAAGACACAAACATTAAGTGGCGTTAAAAGCTAAGGAATAAAAGTGTGTTCTAAGAAGGGATTTAAAATATACTTGAAGGAATACAAGACAGGATTTAAAATACTTGATAGAGTTGGCACTTTTTATATTGAGGGGCAGCAGGCTGTTCCACAGTCTGGGAGCAGCAGCAGCAAAGGCTTAGGGTCGACGACAGAGTACAGTATCTTGCAATGGGTCTGGTCCACAAGATTCGATACACCACCAAGATGTACCTGTCTAGATACTTCCTTAATGTCAACGTTAAGTCCACACCCACAACACCAGAGGGAGTGCAACAAACCATGTACAGTACAACCCAGATTCGGCACAAACAAGGGACTAAATTATTTTCGCTCCTATGCCACCAAAATGTGGAACGCCCTACCAACAGTCATTAAGACATGTGAATCCCTTGACTCCTTCAAAACCGCTCTAATCAAAGGGCACCTACAGACAGCTGCAATTCGAAACTGGCCCCTGTAAAATCTGAATCCCCCCCCACCGGCCCCCCCCCCCCCCCTTTCCCCTCACTGTATATGTTTCTTTTCCCTTTTTGCTTCCTTTATGATGAATTCCTGTTATTTTCTTTAACTATATAGAAGTGTCTATTTGTACGTCTCTAAATGTTTTGATGAATTGAACATGGCGGACCCTGTTGTAAACAAGTGTAATGCTTAATTGGGTCGTCCACTCACAGTTAACAGTCTTTGTATTGAGTTTGGGGGGGGGGGGGGGGGGGGGGGGGGGGCAGAACACAGCCATGGAGCAGAGGTGCTCTGTGAAACCCAGTGACTCCCATTGAAAATGAACTGCGAGCTGCTCTGCCCTCCCCCCCCCCCCCCCGGAACAGAGAGATAGTGTGTAGGTCAGCAGCTGACCTCCGTGCCCTTTTTGGGGTGTAGTGCTACACAAGTTCTGACAAATATAAAGGTGCCAGGCCGTGCAGCAAATAGCGATGTATACTGTAGGTGAATTTAAAAAAATAATAATCTTAAAATCTATTCTAAAAGGGACAGGGAGCTATAGTGCAGTGCAGCTAAAACTGGGGTTATGTGCTCTCGCTTATTTGTGCCAGAAGGAAGCGATCAGCCACGTTTTACACCGACTGGTGGATCCTCTTAGGGCCGATTCATACTCCAATTATCGCTGTAGTGCCGAAATGATTTGGCTCATCAGAAATCTTCAGTAGCACCGAAGAGCCGACTTTTATTCGGCTCTAAAATAGGAGTATGAATCGCGCCGTAGACGGCCAATGCGGACAGGCTGTCATTTGCCGATGGCCCAGCCGCCCCGTCTGCAGTTATAAATCCAGCCTAGCATGCTTCTACTGGTTGAGAAACACTGCATTACATGAACCACTCTCGCGTATCTATTGCCTCGTAGCCTAGTCGTCAGAAAAGATTAAAGTGAAATATAACTCACAGTTCTTCCAAAGCATGTAAACTTCCCATGAGTATTGCCTCTGATCTGCTCAAGCATGTTAAAACCCACGTGACGTACGTACTGTGTTTACTGTAGCTTAGTATACCTGTACATGCTCATTTGTACAGTACATGCCCGGGAGGCCATGTGCACATCATGCTTATACAGTAAACCCCTCGAGTGTACAGTATCTGCCTGAACTAGCTTGCAGGCTATGCATCATTTTTTGCCAGGGAGAGACGATCCTCTGAACTATAGGCAATGGCAAATGGTATGTTATTCCTCTGAATGTTTCTTTATTTTATTTTGCAGATTCATCAGATTTTATATCAACACTTATAGCGTCGCAGAAAAACAACAGAAGATTGTTGTACTCTGCCCTTTTATTCTTCTTGCCAAGTATTTTGTTGAGCTTACAGGTCTTTAAATAAATACTTTCTGAAACGTCTATGGGAAAAAATTATTTGGAAATTATTTTCTGGGCCGCTCGTCTGGCGCGGGACTGTGACGCTCTATAGACACTAGTTTTCTTTCTTGTGATACATTCATTAATCACTTTAAAACAGGCCTCCCTATTTTGGGCATGTCATTATACAGGCAGAAAAAATGCATCAAAGCCAAAAATCTACTACGCCATGCAGCCACAGCATCAAACACATTTGACAGTATAAAATGCACTATAACCACCAAAATGGTAAACATGCGATGAAGGGCATTGTGACGGCCATCCATCAACGAGGTATACAGGTACAGGTAGGTACCTCTTTCCCTAAAATGATGTCCCGAGGCGGCCAGTGTGTCACAATGATGCATAATGCATGAATGTTGATTTTTAGATGTTAGGAACAAGATTGAACAATATTAGCCTTGTCTGTGTTTTATATTCAAAGAAATTTCACATTTTGCACTAAAATTGAGACAACATAATAACAGTGTTTACAGTATGTGCCTGCTAACAGAATCTGTTTAACCGTGGTTACACAACTCTACAACTGCACTGTATGCACACGCCACACGCACGCACGCACGCACACACACACGCACGCAATCCGCTGTTAAAATGCACTGTTACAGACTTGATCACAATGCAGCCTCACACAAAAGCATCAACAGTAGCGGAACAGCAAGCATATCAAGCTTGTAGATCTGTTATACTTTTGAATTTTGAGCCAGAAAAGTAACAGTTTTGGACATTATTGGTTTATGTGTGTCCCCATTCTTAGCAATTTAAAAAAGACGTGCCAGAAATAGGAAATTAGCCTTTGGCAAAGAAAAGAGGATCTACCAATTCATATAGGATATACTGTAGAGCAGGGATGTCAAACTCAAATACACAGTGAGCCAAAATAAAGAAATTGGTTGAGGGCCGGACTGTGTTTCAACACACGGGCCATTTTTGGGGAGAGGGGTAGCTGAAAGTTGACCACAAGTGATATACTTTCACTGCTGATCAATAGTGAAGAGAAGACGCATGCTTGCGCTTGCGGGCCCTCGATACGTGACAATGCACTCACAGTGCATTGTGGGACTTGTAGTATTATGGTGGTCCGTGCAATATACCAGAGGGCCAATTCTAATAATAATTAAATATCCCGCGGGCCAAAGATAATTCATTCACGGGCCTGATTTGGCCCCCGGGCCTGAGTTTGACATGCCGTCTCTCGCGCTTTCTCGATTGTGCCGTTTTCTCGATTGTGCCGTTTTCTCGATTGTGCCGTTTTCTCGATTGTGCCGTTTTCTCGATTGTGCCGTTTTCTCGATTGTGCCGTTTACTCGATTACTCGTCGAATCGAAGAAAAAAATCAACCACTATCCGTTAATCCTATCGGCTAACCGGCTGGGAAACTATCCGTTACTGACATCCCTAATCGAGATAGTGCGAGAAACGGCACAATCGAGAGAGTGCGAGAAACGGCACAATCGAGAGAGTGCGAGAAACGGCCATAATTCCATAGCATTTCCATAGCATTGGCTATAGAAACACTTTAGAAACACTATAACACTATAGAAAGACTACTGTATGTAGTCGATTGTTTTTGTCGGGCAGAAACCTCTTATCTCTGTATTCTAACTTTGTGTGTTTTTTTTTCACACAGTACCAGTTTCAACGTGTCATGCCTCGTTTCGAGCTTGTAGATCTGCTATTTCGAATCCTGAAACAGTTTTGGACATATGAGGTTTCCACCCGACAGACGCAACACACAGGTCTCCCAACAGAATCAGACCGAGTCCTGTACGTTACAATACAGTTAAGTCACAAAGATAAAGTGCAAAGCCGTTGGCTCGGCTCTGTACCTCGAATGGAAGCTTCACACAGTTCCCACAGTTCATTCAGCATGATGTGAGTTATAAGAATACCTTACTATATATAGCCTCGACAACTCTCTCTCTCTCGCTCTCTCTTCTCTCATTAATGTGCACGCACACACGCAAATTAAACACAAGGGACAAATACTTTATTATTAGACTGTAATACTTAATGGTGTGTATGCACGTTCAATATAGCTACAGTATAATAGCTTACAGTCACGAAGGTAATATCAGTACGCATTGCGGGTCACTAAACTCCCCTGTCTGGTTCTATATGCTCCCTGCGCGCGGCTGCAGCACAGGCCGACAAAAGTTTATGAGGTGCATTCTGACCTGGAGTGAACTCCTCCTGGCAGTGGGCCAATCAACGGCGCCATGAACTTTTCTTTTCTCCCCACATTGCAAAATGCATCTCCCAATAACTCTATCTCTGCTTATTATTACCACCACAGGCCAAGGGTG
The DNA here is from genome assembly GCF_964188405.1 of Protomyctophum parallelum. Classification (NCBI taxonomy): domain Eukaryota; kingdom Metazoa; phylum Chordata; class Actinopteri; order Myctophiformes; family Myctophidae; genus Protomyctophum; species Protomyctophum parallelum. The sequence continues at coordinate 18,654,949 of NC_139712.1, read as the reverse complement.
GCAGAAACACCAGACCACCCGCACAGCAGGAGCATGAGCTGGGAAACAAAGTGGGGAAAGTATCGACAATACTGCAGTGTAAAAGTACTCTGTAAAGTAAAAGTATGGAATTTGAACATTACTTGAGCAAAAGTACAGTAAGGTATGTACATAAAGTACCAAAAGTACAAAGTATATATTATGCAGAATGTCCCCTTTCACACGTTTTTCAAGTGTCTAAACATTGGCTATTAAGTAACTAACTAATAACTAAAGTTTTAATTGTAGTGGAGAGTGAAAGTACAATATTTGCCTCTGGGATGTGGTGGAGTAGAAGTAAAAGTTGGAAAATTGGAAATACTTTAGTAAAGTAAAAGCACCTCAAAATTGTACTTAAACTTAAGTAAATGTACTTTACATGCACCACTGGAGGGGAATCACATGGTGGTGTGTGGGTGTCTGCTGTGCATGCTGCAGATGTGTAGTAACACAGTGTGACTCAGTATTCCAATCCTCACGACCTCTGATTACATTATCCCATTCCATCTGGGAAAGCATCTGGGTCATTTTAGATTTGAGATATGCATGCGCACACGTTCGCATGTGCGCATGTGTGCGTGCGTGTGTGCCTGTGTGCCATACTATATGTAGATCTGCAATTTGTTTGAAAAATCGTGAACATTTTGTGCACGTGCGCTCGGGAGTAAGTCGGATTTGTTTCCGGTGGGAGTTGGCCTCCGCCAGGGCTGTGCATTGTCACCTATCCTGTTTTTGAATGTCATGGACAGGATCTCGAGGCAAAGTCGTGGCAGAGAGGTTATACGGCTCAGTGAGTTAAGGATTGCTTCATTGCTTTTTACAGATGATGTGTCGTCCTCAGATCTCAATGGATTAACAATCCAGGCTGCAGCTCTACTGTGTTCCAGAGCGAAGGAGGCCACCTCTCACCTCCCTTACGCACATCCTTCCTTATTAGATCCCCATGCCAGTGTTAGTTTTGTCGACTAAAACTATGGTGAAAAAGTTTGTCGACTGCCTTTTTTCACTGATGGAAACTGGCGACCTCCTGGCTCAGGAGGTAGAGCAGGTCGTCCAATGATCCATGGGTCGGCGGTTCGAATCCCGGCTCCTCCATGTCGAAGTATCCTTGGGCAAGATTAGGGGTGGGTCCCGAATCTCGGTACCAAGTATGTACCGAACCGAACGTGCCTGGGTACCGGGTACCCATTACAATAATTCAATTTCGGTTCTCTCTATCGGTTCCCACAGACACGCGGTCACACGCTATTTATTTATTTTCTTCCCTTAATAGATGCGCAGGGAACAGAGCTGATCTACAAGCCTACACCGCGTTGCATCAGCGACGAGTTGTGGGCTTGTGGCTTGCAGAGGCGGAGCCATCTCTCTGCATGGAGTTAGTTGTCGTCTTGTCGAGGAGTCTAGAGACAGAGAGACGCGCTGTGCCTGGCACTGAGGCGACATCATTATTAAAGTTTCTTAAACGTAATTTTTAAGTAAAGTTTATGGGAGGAAACTTTTAAGAGGGGACAGGAATCTTGCGCCTTGTCTGAGTCTTCACTGCATACGTGCGCAGCACGCTGGCTGCGCAGCATTGAATCAACATGAGACAAGGAGAGAAAGCGTCGGTGCACTCACTTCGAGTGCGCACCCGTGTGTGTGTGACTGTGAGTGTGTGTGTGTGTGATCACGGCGTAGGGTCAGATACCCAGTCTTAGTCTAACTTCGAGAGGTGGCGAAAAAACAACAAAAGATAGCCTACTTTGGGCAGCCCGTGTGTATGCACATTTCTGTTAGTAGCAAACCACAGCATGCCGCCTTTGTTTTCAATGATCCCCCATTGACGCACTGCCCCTTCCCCTTCATTAGCGATGCTAATTTACACAGTCAATCGTGTGTGTGTTGCTCTCAGATCTCAGACATGCTTTTATTTGTTATTGGTAATAAGAGAAGTAGCCTACAACACTATTGCCCTGGGTAAATACAGAATCGATATTATATAGATACATTTAAAAGAATCACTATATTATCCACAAATGGCTCAATAAAGGAGAAGATGTTATACTATTCATTATACATGTCTTTAGTATATACAGTATACACTCTGCTCTGACATGCCATGCAGACTGTGCACCACATGATATATTTTTCTAGATTTCTGACTTTGTGTTGCAGTGATGTTTATGTTGTGTAGTCTCTCAGGCATATTTGTTGTCATTGTCAGTAGTAGTAAGAGGTAACTGTAGTATCCACAAATGGCTCAACTGTTAAAGGAAAGGATGTTGGTCTATACTCTATTCATCTGTCTTATAGCAAAGTATTTGTAATAAAAGCTTTGTGAAAAACAATTGACTTTAAGTTTATACCATTTTTTTTTTTTACTATATTATCCACAAATGGCTCAACTGAATGAGGAGGAAGAGGATGTTACACTATTTATTCATTACTTAATGAATTCATGACTTATTCATGTCTTAAATTGACATTGAGCTTTTTTGTTAAACATTTGACCTCTTTTATATCATTTTGGAACCAAAATAGGGAACCGTTAAGAACCGCAATCGATAAGCAGAACCGGAATCGGTACCGGACTCGAAAAAATCCTAACGATACCCATCCCTAGGCAAGATACTGAACCCCAAATTGCTCCCGATGTGCTGGTTGGTACCTTGCATGGCTTCCGCCGCAATCGGTGTATGAATGTGTGTGTGAATGGGTGAATGTAATGCACAATCTATGTAAAGCGCCTTGGATAAAGGCGCTATATAAATGCACCATTTACCATTAAATTAAAACTAAGCTATGATGACTAAGACTAAATATATTTAGTCACCCGGGAGCAGTATGGGTTGGCGCCCCAGCCTGTGTCTTCCGTGAGGAAGAAGCCCAACAAACTCACGGTGAGGCCTTTAGGAGGGCCATTCAAGCCTCAAGCGGAGCCACCAAGGGCAAGGTGGAGCCTGCGGAACCGTTGCGCCTCGAGAATCCACCATTCCTGAATAAAGTTCCTGGTGCTGGGAGTCTGGTGCAACGCACAGGGCCTGACCTGGTGAGAGCAGGAGTGAATCTGGTGAGACGTAGGAGGGGCCCGGACAGGAGTCAACCCACAGAGCCGTCCTTCCACGCGCCAGAATGGTACCTCCCAGTCCCGGCAGAGTAGTTCAGGAAGAACGGATTGTGTGGCCCTGGTTTTTCCCTAATGGGACTGATCGTAGGTAGCTACTGGGACATAAGTCGGGACCTGATCACCCCGGCTGGGTCACCTGAGTGAGGGGTATGATGTTGGTAGACCCGAAACCTTGATGACCTTGGGATACATCACTGAGGATACGTCCCAGGTGCATCCATGTATTTATGTATTTTGTTATAGTACTGACAATTTCGTCAAGGAGTGTCTTGCTGTGACCCGTTGAGAGCTTGTATAGATCTGCTGTTTCATCACATTTCTCTTGTTGGGTCTTGCACTAAAAAGTTTGGGAACCACTGCTTTAGATGACTTCTCCTGCTGAGAGGAGAAACATTCGGCCCATGGCTGCCCTGCCCACTGAGCCCCGGTTTAGCTTTTTTTGATTTATTGAAATCCACTGTCGGGCATGAATGCTGACTCACCAGCTTGTGTGGTGAATGCCAGGCTGATTTCTCAGACAGAGTCTGTGCTGTGTCCCCCTGCTTTCAACCCACTTAGCGCCATCATATTGGCATTCTTTCTTCCCTCCAGATGGCAATGGATGGAGTCATTTTTCAAGCAGTGCCACATATTCACAAGGCTGCACTTGATTTCAGTGATTGATGCTGAAAACCATGCACAGCAGCACACAGCACAGCATTTTACTTACAAATCCATTGCTTTCTTTGTAGGACATGGGAAATCTGCATATATTGGTGGATGTACATGCATGCACGGCTGGGAGCGCACGTAATAATCATTCGCACACATTAGCAGTGGTACCAGTGGTCGAAAAAGTACTCACATTTGTTTTACCGGTACTTAAGTAAAATTATCAATACTGTCGTACTGTAGAAATACAAATTTCAAGTAAATGTCCGGAATTAAAAATGTACTTGAGTAAAAGTACAAAAAGTATTCAAATGTATAACATATATAAAAGTATTTTGACAATAGAAGATGTACAACCTCACAATGTATCTAGGGTCCAATTGGTTATTAATGTATGTTTTGTAATCATAATCGCACCGCTCAAAAAAAGAGGCAAATAAATAATTAAAATAATAGCAAAAAAATGCAATGAATGAGGCAAAAACAGTGAGGACATGAATAACAACACAGATAATTAAAAATAAACTAAAAGAAAGAGTGAAGAAATAGGTCTTGAGCTGTGCTTTATGGAGACTGCCTAATGGGAGTTTATTCGAAGAAGCAGAAAGGTGCTTCACCATGTTTCTTTATATGCCATTGTAGTCCACTTCCTCCCGCGTGCTTCTGTGTTCATTCCTACTAACAACAACAAAAAGCAGTGGTGCTGTTTATCTCTGCTTCCACCCTGGTCTGTCTTTCGTACTTTTCTCTCATCTCCTCTATTTCCTGTCTGTGTCTCTCTCCCATCTCTCTCCTTTCATTCTCTGTCTCTGCTCTAAACCTCTCTAGCTTCCTCTCTGTCTCCTCTCTTCTCCTAGACTCCCTCTTTAGCTCCCTCCTCAGACCTCTTTTCTTCTCTTCAGCCCCCTCTTCCCTCATTTGGCTCTTGAGTTCACTTATTCTGTGGTTCAGTTCCCTGATGTCTCCCTCAAGCTTTTGAATTGATCCTTCTATCTTCTTCAGAGAGTCCTTAAGCTCATTCTCAAACGTCTCCCTCATTTCTTTCTCCTCCATGTGTTTCCTCTCCTTCTGAATCTTTCTCTCTATTACTCTGACTTTAGCCTCTGCCTCCTGGTAGATCTGAGTGCTGTAGAAGTTCTCTGCTTTTCCTGCCATGATGTTCTCTATCTTCTCCAGGAGCTCAGAAAGCTGGCTATCATGGCTTCTGTCCTTAATGTCCAGGACATGGCATCTGTTCTCACATTTCTCCACAAGTTGTTGGAGTTCCTGACTGCCTGCTTGCAGAAGCTCCTCGACACCCTGCTCTCCCACGGCGTCCGTATGTAGGAAGACAACAAAGCTGTGTTCCCAACAGCTCTCTCCAAACATCTCCTCATCTTCTCCATTATGGCTCTCATCTCTCTTTCAGAGGGTTCCGCAGGTATGACCAGGAGGAAGGCATGGGGCCCGGGGGCCGACAGACGCATAGAGAGCCCAACATCCTGTCTCATGTCCTACCGAGGGCGCCCAGAGAAGTCTGGAGTGTCCACTAGCACCATCTGTCTCCCACAGACGGTCCCCTCTCTCCTCCTACTAGAGGGGCTAGCCTCGGCACCAGGATGGCGTTTCCTGCTGCCCTCCTCCCGGCTCCGGTCTTCAGCACCAGTCTCAGCTCAGACACACGTGGAGACATTGGTGAGTCCAACCCACTATCGCCTGCCACTGAAACAAAAGCGTGCGGGCGTGCACACACGCGCGCACACACACATACACACACACACACACACACACACACACACACACACACACACACACACACACACACACACACACACACACATGGCTCACATCATTGATATAAGATCTGTTTGCATTTGGGGTGAAGTCACGCCTTTATGGTGGGTGTTAGTTTACTCGAGTTGACTTGAGGAAAGGTAACAAAGATACAATGAAATAACAAAGATACCTGTATGTGTCATAATGTGTAATGACTCAACCTCTCTGTGGATGATCATTTCTTGTTTGAAATACCGGTAAGGCAAACATAGAGGAAATAAAACAGCAAGTGGTGAAGAGGTGTTGGGTGAACTCCATTTTGTTTTCTTTTATGGTCAATGGGTTATCTATTATGCAGTGCTGTAATTTACCATGGAGTCTAAACTCTGCCATGTGTCTGGTATGATAGGGTGACATTTACACATATCCTTACATTACATCTTTTAATTTGTCTATCGTGAACTGCAATCTTCTTGGTTTGTGGAGAAAATTGTTTAATTCACAAATAATATAAAAAAATTGCGCGCGCACGCTAATGTTTGCTAATGTGATTCCCCCCAGACATTCGCACCCCCTGGGGTCAAGTTCAAGCTACACCCATGGTGCTGATAGATATAATGGAGGCCTCATTACTTCCTATTATGAGTCAAACCACTGATATCACAGACATGTCCCAAAAAACATGCCATTATTACAAAATCTCCGCATGCGGCATGCCACACTTGACCAGTTTTCGAACCTACGGAAAATACAGTTTAAAACATGGCAATGAATACAGAGCAAAATCCTGATTCCTGCATGATGTTAAATGGCGCACGGCACTTCGCCTAACGGTTTTGGTGTTGTATGGTAAGTTTAATCGATCATATCTTGTAATAGTGTCTTTCTACCAGGCGATTAAACACTGCATAATGTAAACACGTTTTCCATATCTCTGATCTCGGTGTGCTTGTGCAACTGACGCATGCAACTTGAAGCTTCTATATTCTGTGGAGAACAAAGGCCAAAAATCTAACGTGTGGAAAAGCGACACATGAGCCCATAGATTAGCCCTGAACCGCAATTTCACCCTGTTTTTATGCACTTTCTTCATTTACAGCCCTTACATCTACATAAATGTTCAGATTTCAAATATATCTAGCTCACCCTGCAGGGCCACGGATGTTACAATTCCGCTCGGGCAGGTATACAATTTATTATATTGTTAAATAAAAAGCATTTTTATCAGATACATTTTCTCAGTTTTTTCGTCATATGCTTTCAACTACCCCTATCAGTTTGGAGCTGCTGTGATACATTATAAACTCTATGAGAATATGGCCAACAATACGAAAGATTGAATATAGCCGAGTGAATATAGCCACACGAGTAGAATTTTAACATCTGTGGCCCGGCCTGGCGTGAGCACTTTATATTTGAAATCTGAAAATGTATGTAGACGTTCATTTTGTAAATGGAAAAAGTTGAAGATCTGCCATGACGCTCGTGACAGACGGTGGGAGTTGACTGGAATCAGCCTCTCTGGATGTCGTTGACGTTTATTTTTTATTATTTATTCAGGGAGGTCAGTTGAGAGCAAGCTCTCTTTTTCAATAACGCCCTGATTACAGTAACACACAACATACAATATAAACACAAATACATTACAGGATAAGAAACAATTCAGAGTGAACAAGTACGGCTAGATCTCAAATGGATGAAGTCCTTTAAAACGTTTTAAGATTGGTTGTAGACAGTTCCACATGTGAGGTGCATAGTAATGAAAGGCTGTTTTACCCGTTACCCTGTTTTAGTTGTGAAATGTGGGTTTTAAATGATAGTTTGTCGTCTATCCAAATGCCCAGATATTTATTCGTTTGAGAGTCTTTCAATAGGAGTCCCTTCTCTAGTTATTATGTTAAAAATTGTTTAAGTGGCATTTGGTTTTCTAGAGAAGACCATGATTTTTTTTTCCAGGGTTTAAAAGCAGTTTGAGATTAGTGAGGGCCTGTTGAATTTTGTGAAAATCTGTTTGTAGGTTTTGAAAAGCTAGATCAACTGAGGGGGCGACTGAATAGATGACGGTGTTATCCGCGTAAAATAAGTAAGTAATTTTATTTATAGAGCACATTTCACAGACATCAGTCACAAAGTGCTTCACAACAATAAAAGCAAAACATATCAATAGTAACAATAGTAATAATAAAAATAAAAATAAGAATAATGAAAAATAAAGCAAAGAAAGAGAAAACAGACCAAACGGCACTGGTAAAAAGAAATAATAATAATCAAGAGATCAATACAGCACTATGTTGCAATGGCCCATCTAAAAAGTTGGGTCTTTAAATGTTTTTTAAAAAGGTCCACTGAGGCCACAGATTCCAGGTGCTCCGGGAGGGCATCCCATAGCCTGGGGGCGAAACTATAGCAAAGGCTCGATCACCTTGTGGGTGGAACGACCAGCAGGGCATGGGATGAGGATGTACTGCACTATTTGTAACTCCACTGCTAAAATCATTTATAAAAAGTGTGAATAGAATTGGGGCTGGGATCGATCCTTGAGGGACCCTCTTGCTGATTTCAGATGTGTATCCGTCAGCTATAACCGCTTGAGATAGCTTTTAAACCAGTTGCAAGACTTCTGATCAAAGCCAATAGCCTTCAACCTTTTTAAAAGTAGATCATGGTCTACACTATCAAATGCCTTAGAAAGGTCAATAAATAAAGCAACACAGTCCTGTTTTTTGTCCAGGGCATGAACAAGGTCATTTACCACCTTAGTGGCAGCTGACGCAGTGCTGTGTCCTTGTCTAAAAGGTCACTGGAGGTCCAGACAGAGGTGTGTGTGTGTGTGTGTGTGTGTGTGTGTGTGTGTGTGTGTGTGTGTGTGTGTGTGTGTGTGTGTGTGTGTGTGTGTGTGTGTGTGTGTGTGTGTGTGTGTGTGTGTGTGTGTGTGTGTGTGTGTGTGTGTGTGTGTGTGTGTGTGTGTGTGTGTGTGTGTTGTTCCACCTTTGTTCCACCGTGTTAGGCCTTTCGAAAGAGCACCTCTAAGATGCTATTGCTGCCAAGAGTATGGGCACGTAGCATCTGTGTGTAGGGGAAAGAAAAGATGTGGGACGTGTGGGAAAGAACTGCAAAGGAGAGTGTGAATGGAAAGAACAGGCAAAGTGCATGCACTGTGGAGGAGAGCATTATGCTGGGTCAGAGAAGTGTACGAGGAAAGTGAAGGAGGTTAAGATACACAAGATGACAGCAAGGGCAGAATCCATTATAGAAATGTCTTATGCAGAGGTGGTAAAGACTCATTTCTAGTTGATTTCTCAACCCACATTTTGGTTTCAGTTAATATTAACAGAAATATAAAATATAATTATTACCATGGCTAACAATATTAGTATGTATTTGTTTGGCATTTTCCATTATGAAAACCTAATGAGAAATCCTGTTGTCTATTAGGAGTGAATCGAGTGATATGCTTGAATTCAAAATAAGAATTAATAACTGCTTCATTCCAATGTACGATTCTGTGCACCCAGGATGTTTTAATGGGACTGCCTGAAGTAACACTGGTATAATAATTACATTTATGATAATAAATTGCATGAATAATTCATGGTTGAGTTTCTAATTACTTAAGAGGAAATGGTCTGTAGTGTCCTTGTAGAAGTCTCTGGTAATTGGCTTCCTTTAGTTTGGGAATCTGGTCTTGTATTCATATCCCACGATTTTGTATCCCATTCTTCATCTGGTGCCTAAACTGTAATCCTGGGCACAAATCTCCCTCTGCCAACCTGGGGAGAGCCCTGAACTGAGCTCATACGCCCTTCCATGCATAAGGAGTTTCCCCAGTTGGACATATTCCAAACAGTTCCTTTCCCCTCCATCAGGGCCAGTATACAGACCAGAATTAATGTATGTTTTTTGTGAGGGCAATTTGAAGATAGATCTACAAGCCCACAATGCGTAGCGGGCTTGTAGATCTGCTGTTTTCGAAATATCTGTATGCATTTTGAAAACTTGTGAAATGGGACGTCCTTCACAATGAGTCCACCTTTTACTTTGGTACTTTGAGCACATTGTGATGCCAATACCTTTGTACGTTTACTCCTGTGAATATAGACCTTTTACTGGCATTTCTATATTCCGGTATTGGTACTTTTACTTAAATTACAAATGTAAGTATAGGCCTACTTCTTCCACCACTTGTAATAGAAAAGTTAAATACAGTAGTGTGCACTAACTTGGAAGAAAACATTGTGTAGTGAGTACAGAAATGTACAAAATGTCCCGCCTGCATGTAGACAGCAGTGTTTTTATAATATAAACCTTGTGGGATATCATGCTGTACCTAAATTGAAACATTGTAAGGGGGATGAAGGGATTTTTTTAATTAACAATGAAATGCTGCTAAATCATTATTGTTTAAACCACTCCCAATTAATTCAACACTAAGTCTTAGTCGAACCAATTTCACGCACCTGTGATTCGACAAAGTACTTCAATGGCTAAGCATCTGCTAAAAACTCTGAGACGTCTGTCACGATGGAAAGTAACAACCACTGTGCCTAAATCATAGGGTGCCATGGTGTTAGAACCTGGTCCCAGCCTTAACCCATTTTGGGCGGAGACCCCTTTTGGTGTTAGCATTATGTTATGCTTTAGCTATTGAAAAATAGCATATCTACAAGCTGGTGGCGCGCTACGAGCTTGTAGGTCTGCTATTTTTGAAAAATCAAAGAACGACTGACATAGAAACATAGCTTTTTCAGAAAACTGTCGATATGTAGAAGACATTTTTAGAATCTGATCTCGGGTGAAAATGGGTTAAGGCTCATTCATAGTCTGGGTTTTCGGTGGTGAGGTGACCACCGAACTACGACATGACGTCTGCGAACCGTGCCCCAGCCCTTCTCTCTGTTTTTACCGCTCAACGTTATTTCAGCTACGGTGGTGTACCTCACCACCGGAGCGGTGGTCACCCCACCACCGAAAATCCAGACTATGAATGAGCCTTTACTCATCTGCAGAGAAGAGAAAAGTGTCAGAAGAGAAGTGTCTGCCCGGAACATCCGTCAGATGTATTTCCCCCGGATACGGTAATTATATGTTTCCGACCTATCACAACACTTGTTTCATACACAGAGAATGTAAACAGATTTGTAAGGCGCCGTCAACGTCATTTCCTTGACTGGTACTTCCGCCAAAATCCCGCTACCGCCACACACACACAAGGCATGTGTAACAAATGAGACAGTCTGCCACTGCATGCTGCTGTAGGCCTACATGTCATGTGGTTTTGTGGCTTACAGTATGTTGTTCTGGTGGGAAAGGTCGAAGGTCATCCACCCTGCATCTCATTGGCTGACGGGTCTGGATTGAACTGTATATGAGATGAGACAGTTAACCTGATTGTTGTTAACGAGGTAAGCAGGCAATTATAGCACGTCCATGTGTCGCTTCAGCTGGACTTTATTTTCCAGTTATTTCTGTGCTGTGCAAGTACTGTACTTAAGTACAATTTTTAGTTTTTCTTTTCCCCACTACATCTTGGATGCAAATTTGTACTTTTTACTCCATTATTATTTGAAAGCTCAAGCTCTGTGTACTTGTAGATCTGCTATTTTCAAAAGATGTTTAGACACGATGAACTTGTGAAATGTGACATTTGCAACAGCCTTGTACTCGTAACAGAGTATTTGTTACGGTTCGCTCTCCATCACCTCTACATCCATGTGCTGTGGGTGTTCTGGGCACTTCAGCGCCACCAGAGGACTCCAGAGCACTCCACAGCACCTCTCTCCCTGTTACTATCTCCCCACCTGGATGTCGTCTGCCATCACCTGATGAGCCTACAAGAGCCAGGCCTGTCTGCAGCTCGGCGCCAGTTCTTCACCAGTCTATGGTTGGTAATGTTAGACAGCTAGACTTAGGCTCTCAGTGTTTTAGTGTTAGACAGTTAAACATCACGCCGTTACTGTGCTATTCTCTTTACTCTGTGAACCTGCCATTGACTCGACCTTCTCTTCTCCCCTCCAGTGTTTCCGGGACCCGTGTTTGTGAATAAAAACCCGCCCGGGACCCGGGTGGGCTTTACTCATGCTTTGCCTCTCCTTGCTGTGCTTTTGGGTCACACCACACTCGAGTCATAACAGTATTTCTACATTGTGGTATTGATACTTTTACTTTAGTAAAAAATGGCAGTACTAATGGCAGTCATTCTGTTTACCATTCTTTATTCAAAGCCAATTATTTTGCTGGTCAGAAATGTGAGCCACTCTGCTTGGCTCCTCTTCTTGTCAGCTAGTGACTGTCTGAGCACAATTAACCCATTCTGACCTGAGATCAGATTCTAAAAATGTCTTCTACATCCTGACAGTTTTCATTCTGACCTGAGATCAGATTCTAAAAATGTCTTCTGTCAGTCGCTCTTCGATTTTTCAAAAATAGCAGATCTACAAGCTACAAGCTCGTAGCGCGCCACCGAGTGGCGCGCTACGAGCTTGTAGATCTGCTATTTTTAAATAGCTAAAGCATAACGTAATGCTAACACCAAAAGGGGTTCCCACCTAAAATGGGTTAATTCTGTGCAGAGGCCAACGATGTCTTCTTCTTGTCTCTGAAATTAATTGGAAGCATAAACGCTTTGTAACATGGCAGTTCAGCATGGAGTCACAAAAGTGTGCGTGTGTGTAATTGTTTCCGAAATCCCATTTAAATTATGCTATTGGATTCTCCTTTGGCGCCACTAAGACATGTCGTCGCTGTCCTGCAGAATGCAGCTAACTCCATTTGTAAGTTATTTCAATCATTATTTTTTTGTTCATAAACTAGTCTAACTAAAATAGACGCTTGAGGGTGAGAAGCGACCTCGGCTTAACCCATTCTGACCGGGCACCCATTTTGGTGTTGGCATCATGTGCTTTAGCTATTGAAAAATAGCAGATCTACAAGCTCATATCGCGCCACCGAGTGGCGCGATACGAGCTTGTAGGTCTGCTATTTTTTGAAAAATCGAAGAACGACTGACATTTTTAGAATCTGATCTCATGTCAGAATGGGTTAATCAGACCAGTGTGTGTCCAGTGGAAACCTCGTGTGAATCTGATCTCAGGTCAGAATGGGTTAAAGGGCGAGGTCGCCTGCACGCATCCGCCTGGGTGACAGCAGACTGGCGCTTTGCCATGGGGGAGTCAGATCAACATAATAATGAATTCTGTACTGGCCATATCTATGGTCTTGACTGAGTGTACAGGGTTTGATGAGGTCAGATCAACATGGAATGTTGGAACCGTTTCAGCTCCATATATGGAGATCTAAGGGTGGCAAGCGGGGGCATAGTCTTGAGTGTACAGGGTTTGATGAGGGCCTAGGGAGTGCCGGGCCTTAATTTTCGGGCCTGTTGAGATCAAATATATATACTGTACCTACCTTGAAGCGTACCTTAGTTACGTCACCGTCATCACCATTCTTACATACATACATACGTTACCTTTTACCCACCCAACATTGAAAAATATCTTAATTCACCTTTAGCAAAGGCCCGCCCTCTCTCACTTAGACACTCCCACTCCCACTTTCCAGCCAGGCTCATTCATTCCAATGTAAATATCATGGATTTTACACACAAGACCTGTACGTGCCCGTCGCAGTTGGCCACTGGCCTACTTGGGAACCTAATGATATACATTGTCAGGCACCTGTTTTAACTGTCAGCCGGTGTCCCACATGGAGATCTGTGTATGTGCCTCAGTGCCTGTGTGTGAAGACTGCAAACTGAAAAGTGTACTTGGCAATCAATTCGGCCCACTGGCAGAGCCTGATTGTTTGAGCCTCAATTGGCCTCATTCGGCCCACTGGCAGAGCCTGGCCCAGGTGAAAGGAGTTGGCCTCATTAGGCCCACTGGCAGAGCCTGGCCCAGGTGAAAGGAGTTGGCCTCATTAGGCCCACTGGCAGAGCCTGACCAGATAAGATAAGATCTTTATTGTCACTGTATGAGACATACAACGAAATTCCGTTTAGTGCAACCACAACATATAACAGTATCAACAGAGAGAACACTGATGGGGCAACTTCATGGCATAAAACTGTTAGTCCGTCATAGTCCAGTCCAGTCAACTCATCTCAATCCATTAATAAGTTAATAAGTATTCCAATGCACCGCTAAAATAGTAGTAAAATACACCAATAAAATGTACTTCCACAAGTAGATAAAATAAGGGGGACCGCACAAATCACAGAGCCTTTTGTGGTGGTTTTGGAGAACCGTGGGTCCGACCGACTCGATACCTGGCACTGCACTCCCTGTGGGGGTGTGGAACGCATGTGTCGAATGTGAAGTCGGTGGGTCAAACGGTTTTCGACTTACGTGCATTACAACCGTACATGCACGCATGCACGCACGCGCACACACACGCAGAGACGTGGCGCATTTATAGTAGGATTAAATTCTGGTTCAATTTTGGAACCAGACCTTCAAAATCTCTTCCAAATCCGTCAACAAGGCCTGCCATATGCACTGGAAAGAAATGTCCGTGACATTTCTTTTTTAAAACAATGTTTTATCATAATAGGGAAACTATTGGTGGAGAGGTTTGTCTAACCCATAATGTTATGCTTATACTGTAGCTGTGATTGGACCATACGTAGCAGTTTGATCACCATCAACAGCCAAGTAAAACCACACACCATGCATACCACTTTTGATCCAGCCGATCACAGTACTTGCGCACGCGCTCTGCTTGCGCAAGTAAAACCTTTGGGGCAGGCCAAACAGAGAGAGGGATAATGATGTGCCTGCTGCCTGCTAGAGAGAGAGAGATATATGGGGGGAAGCTGCACCACTCAGTTCACACGGGTGTGATTTTTTTTACTTGAGAGCTACTTTCACAATGACCAGCTCAACAAGATCTACTCACCCAAAAAAGTATTATCCCATTGCTGAAAACAGCAGCACTGGCGTTACATATACTATAAGAAAACACACTTGGAATGGGAAATAGAGAGAGGAAAATGGAATTCGTAGTCATTTGTATATGACTTTGTATTTGTATTGCATTTGTATTGTGTGTTTGAGCTGAAAGGCTCTTTTAATCAATCAGTCACCTTAATTCAAGTAGTTTTTTTTTAATGATATATATTTTGGGGCATGTCATGTGGTCTATCTGCAAAGCCTTTGTGATCTACTGTTAGATCGCGATCTACCTTCTGGGCACCCCTGCTCTAGGCCTTCCTCTCTTCCTCTTGCAATTTAAATGGACACGTATCAGACAAAAGGTAGACATCGAAGAGGAAGGATGGATGGGGAAGGATCAACATATGGAATGTCAGAACAGGTAAGCTCCATATATGAAGATCTAAGGGTTTGAGGTTAGATGTAGAGTTGCTGGCCAATATTGATGACATCAGTGATCTCCATACATGGGCTTAATATTGATGAAATCAGGGATCTCCATCCCTGATGTTTCTTATGTGAATCTGTATGCAGCTGTGACTCTGTCTCCAAGACAAATGTCTCCCATGGGAGACAAATAAAGACAACCTTGAACCTTGAGGTCCATTCTTTTTACTTTTTTTAGGCTGTTGATCCTTGAGAAACCCTATAATCACACTGGAAAAGCTGAATGTTAGGCGACAAACATGTTGTCGTCCTAGTTTTATTTGACAAAATCAACACAGTGTCAGTAAGGTAAGGTTAGGCACATCGGGATTCTGTACACAGTGTCTCGTTGTCGCCTCCCCTGTCTCCTGTGTGATAACCAGAAGGTCAGCCAAGTTGTGCTTGGAGAGAGGGAGAGAGAGAGAGAAAGAGAGAGAGAGAGATATGCTGGCAAGACTAATGGGAATTAAATTAAAACATACGCAACAAAACCACATTTGCATGGGACATGCACTGTCTAATACTTCTGTAGGCTATTTAGTTCTAATAAAGCATAGCAGTAGGTCGTGGTTTTCTGGGCCCACTGAGAAATCTGCCATTAATGTTTCCCATAGAGATTTACAAAAATATTGATATCAATTACTTTAAGGCTAGAATCAAGCCATCCAGGATGCAGGTGAACCATGACCATATCACCTTTGATTCTGTGAAGAGAGAAACATAAGGTGGGAGGGTGGGCCATGCATGGACCACGTGGTTTACACCCAGCCAAGCAAATTGTCTGGGAGTTTATCATGTAATGCTTCTGTGATCACATCAGATGGCGGTCTTTCCCAATGCGAGTCACTGAGCGCAGTATTAATTGAAAGAACCGCTATGTATGTATTAAAGGTAGTATATCATATAATTAATTATTCAACCTTTTTTGGTTGTTGACAGAATAAAAGTTTTTATGGTCATGATTCACCAGATTGCACGCATCCGCCTGGGTGACGGCAGAATGCTGGGTGAGCGCTGGCGCTTTGGCATGGGGGGGTGAGATCAACGTATGGAATGAATTATGTACTGTACTGTATATGGAGCGTGTCTTGAGTGTACAGGGTTTGATGAGGTTAGATCAACATTTGGAATGTCAGTATACAGGTCAGCTCATGGAGATCTAAGGGTGTACTGTGATGATGAGGGCCCAGGTAGGGCCGGGCCTTAATTTTCAGGCATGTTGAATGGACAGGTATCAGTCAAAAGGGAGACATCAAAGAGGAAGGACGGGTAGGGTAGGATACATAATTATTAGCCTGGCTAGTAATAAGCCAGACTCAAATCACACTGTCGTGTGGTATTTGAGTCTGGAGAGGCTGTGTATGGATCTTGTTTCCCGGGGGGCGGGTTCAAACATTTTCTCTTTGACGCAATTGGTCAGAGCTACTGTCAGTCAAAGGTCTCAAGCATTGAAAGTCACTGCCCATATTGCATACCGTGTCCCGATTGGCCGCCCCATTTCTCTGGTGTAGGAAATGGGCGTACAATTGAGCCTCTCCAGATCGTAATCCGCCGGCAGGCTTTTTTTTTTTTTGCCAACGGCTGATTCGGTCTGGTTTATTAACCAGGCTACATAATTATAGGATAACATATGGAATGTCAGAACAGGTCAGCTCCATTGACATCTAATGGTTTTAGGTCTGATGTATAGAGTTGCCGGCCAGCTCCATATATGCAGATCTATAGGTGATGATCCAGTCTTCTCCATGTACGGCTTAACCAGGGTTTGAGGAGGTCAGTGTCGTGATCTTCGAGAAGGCCATATGTGGAGACGTGATGTCACGAGGCGTGACGGACTGATAACCATACTGTTCTGCATTATTGCCACCTAGTGGTGTTTTTCTTATAGGTTTAGTTTTGCACAATGTGATGTTTTTTGACTCTTTTAGCTTGCCATAGTATTGTGTTCAGTGTTTGCAGGACAGTAGAGGAGAGAACATGCTAGATCCTGTTCTTTTGACAAGCCGTGGGAAATATATGACTGTAAGCTTATTTCTGTTGGTCTTCTTGACTTAAAGTATTGTTTTCTGTATTTTCTCATTGCAGTTTTACAACTTCTCCAGTGGCAATAAACAAGCCTATACTGCAGTGCAAACCGTTTGTGCTCATTGGAAAGATGCTATCTGCCAAACTAGCCTGCTAATTCACCTATAGGGAGGGCAGAATACATATACCGTAATTTCCGGACTATAAGCCGCACCTGAATATAAGCCGCACCAGCCAAATTTAGGGAAAATCCTATATACAAGCCGCACCGGACTATAAGCCGCACCGGACTATAAGCCGCAGCTACGTTAGCTCAGAGCCTGAGATGGCTCTGCGTTAGCTGTAAAAATCCATAGATTAGCCGCACCGTTGTATAAGCCGCAGGGTTCAAATCATGGGTAAAAAGCCGCGGCTTATAGTCCGGAAATTACGGTACTGTATATGGAGGCGTGACACGACTGACTGTCTGACGGACAGACATGTTTTGCAAGTTTTCATAGTAATCTGCGACCCACGATCACAACTATAGGCTTATTAAGTGTCTAAGGTTATGTTGTTGCCATAGTGGAGTTATAGAGCGTCGCAGTCCCGCCCCCTACCAGGGCCCAGGAAATGATTCCCCCTTCATTTTCCTCATAGACATTTCAAAGTATTTATTTAAATACCTTTTAAGCCTCGTACAAAGCCAACTCGAGTTGTGACAAATCATGACAACAAACAAAAAAAAAAGACAAAAGACAAAAAAAGAAAACAGCACTTTTTTGTTGTTTTTCTTCTTAGTAATTATTTTGTTTGGTCCAAAATATTGTGTTTATTGTCATGATTTGTCACGACTCGAGTTGGCTTCGTACGACGCTTAAAAGGTTTTTAAATAAATACTTTTTTAAATATCTATGGGGAAAATGCATTGGGAATTATTTCCTGGGCCTGGCGCCGTCATGAAAGGGGACGGGACTGCTGCACTCTATACAGGAAACATACAAAGAGCCCTGATGATTCATGTGTTTCATTTCAATATGGGCATTCTATGATTTACATGGCTGATGTCTGTGGCAATAAACACGACAGTGGCTTTGCTATACATGCTGTCACATGTATAGTAAATGTATAAATCATTTCAAATGTGATCAAAGTCATACTGAGTGAGTGTATACTATAGAATGCATAAAAGGTATTATAGCACCAAACTGAAGGGCCATGCATGCAACATGTCAAACCAATGAATGGGATTTTCTTCTGTCAATAAAAACATCTGAGAATCAGATGGAGGCTATATTGGAGTATACGGTATATATTGGCCTGCAGGCAATATGAAAAAATGTAAAGTGTTTAATCGTTCATTCCGCCTTGATGTACTTGTCACATCTGCTGAAGAAAACCTGCAGTGATGGATGAAGGGCGAGTGCCGCAGCTAGAGTACTAACAAGGAAAAGGAAATTCGATCACATCACGCCCACGATGTTGCAATAAAAAGTTTGACATTTCTGAAGATGAAAGCAGTGCACTGACCCTGATTAGGATGAATACTTAGGTGCTATTTACACGAGGATGGTGTTCATATAAAACGTCAAAATAAAGTATCGTTTGCTGCTGTCATTTAGACGAGAACCGTGTTCTCAGGAGGTGAAAACGCAACGAAGTGAAACTGCCTCCCAGAGTGGAAATCTTTGAGAACACCGTTTCCTATGGTCTCCATATAAACAGGCAAAACGGTGAATCCGCAAAACTTATGACATCATGGCTCACGTTGGCTCACAGCGCATATGTTTATTACATTGATGCAGAGCAATATCATTATGATATAATGGAGTTCCTGAACAAGCCTCCCTCCTCGCCTACAAAGTGATGCTCATCAGCGATGTTGAATGTAAAACCATGATGTAAATAAAAAGCCTTGTGATAGACAGCAGCCGCGGCAGCAGCGTTTATTTAATAAATATATATCATCCCATGGCGCGCCCAGAGCAGTGTTGCGCTGCTTGCGTCTTCTTCTTGTACGTGGGTGACCTGTCTATTTGGCAGCCCGTTATCGCCACCTAGCGACAGTATAGCATAATAGCACATCATATCATAACGTGTGCGTTCTCGTGTAAAGGGTAAGAAAAAATGAGAACGCAACGGGACTTTGACGTGTTATATGGAGATCGTCGCCGTCTAAAAGAGGCCTTAGTCTCCAGCTCTGCGCCTGCGTTACACAAGCTTAGATATATCTGACATAGTGTGTATACTGTATACTAGCATAACCAAAACTAGTTCCCAAACTTTTCAGGTTGAGACCCAAAAGAGAGATTAGGGGCTCCATTTTCGTCACCGCTAAACCCCATATCCCTAAACTTATTTGCCTTTTTTTTACTATTTTGAAAAACATTTTTGAATAGCCAATCTACATTGACACGTTGTGAGCTTGTAGACCATTTTAACTATTCAAAAATGTTGTGAAAAATAGTTAAAAAAAAGGCAAAGAAGTTTGGGGATAAGGGGTTTAGCGGTGACGAAAACGGAGCCCTAGATGTCTGCTCGGGGCCCAAACTTGGCCAAACGTTGCTTGATGGGCTATTTTCACTATTTATTTATTTTTATGTAGGAAAAGCAAATGGGATTTTTACTCGAGCCGTGACCGTGTGTGTGTGTGTGTGTGTGTGTGTGTGTGTGTGTGTGTGTGTGTGTGTGTGTGTGTGTGTGTGTGTGTGTGTGTGTGTGTGTGTGTGTGTGTGTGTGTGTGTGTGTGTGTGTGTGTGTGTGTGTGTGTGTGTGTGTGTGTGAGAGAGACAGATATTTGGGACATGTACTGTACAAGGCGGGCTGCAGCACAATCTTCTTGCCCTCTGTCGGCAGAACGCAGTAGTGCTGTCCATGGTTCTGAAACACACTACTTTCAAATGCGCGAGTGGAAGTCAATGAGCATCAGAACCATGGACAGTGACACAGAGATAGGCGACTAATACAAGCCTCTTTGTAGTTTGGCATGCAATCAATGCACACTCTTGAAAGCAGCGAGCCCGATGATTCTTTAACTTATCCTGGGACATGGTTGTGTCGGTAACGGGGACGGTCGCCCCAATTCCATCTCGCCCCAGCTTTTTTACGCCGACCTCACGCCGACAGCTCGGTGCAGCGGTTCTTGTATTCTTTATTTTATTTTACTGATAATAATAAGGTTAGAAATAAGTTTAGGGTTAGGCATATAGTTTTACTGGGGTTAAGTTTAGATATAGGGTTAGGGTTTAGGAATAGTTTTACTGGGTTTAAGTTTAAGAATAGTGTTAGGTTTAGGCATTGTTTTACTGAGGTTAAGGTTAGGAATAAGGTTAGGTTTAACATTTTAAGCATAATTTACTTGGATTACTTTAGGAATACCAGGCCGCGCCGTTCCGCCGGCTGTACGCCCGGGGCGAGTTGGCAAAGGGGCGAGTTGGTAAAGGGGCGAGTTGTTTTGTTTTAGTGATTAGTTTTTTGTCTCTGTATACATGATGCAACGACTGTGACATGTATTTATGTTGTTGGCAACGGTTAAATAAACGCTCTCAAACTGACTGGATCGCATATAGCGCATGCACACTTTAGAACAGCTTTGATGTCACGCATCTTTAAAAAAGAAGAAGAAAATAGGGGAGGGGAAAAATGGAGGAGGGTGAAAAACGGCAGAAAGAAAAACGCAAGCAGCTCTCAGACAGTTGTAACTGTGAAATGATAAGGACTATACAGTACCCCCTTTTACTTTGGGAGAGCGAGCCGTGGCAGAAAAAGCATTCAGCGTCAGATGGTCGACACTATAGTCGCTCATTGCTGGAACTACGGGGCTGGAACGTGGGTCACATGATCGAACCGGAGGAGGCAGGCAGAGATCTATAGGAATGAGCAGAGCGTTTGGGGCTTGCCAGCCAGCCACCGCCATACTGTCTCTATTTTGAGCCATAATCACGCAATTTTTATCGCAACATTTTACTCCCGCTCGGTGAGTACCTTTCAAATGGCCTTTTTGTAAAAAAGCTCTTTTTTTTCTTTTTTTCTTTTTTGTCTTTTGAATTGCCCTTTTTTCTTTTCTTTTTCCTCCTTTTGCTGCTGCTGGTGTTTGAGATGAGAATTTGGAAGTGGTGGTTTTGAGCGGTTTTTCTCCCCCATCCCGCAGGCTTCAAGTTTTTTGTAGCATGCAGTTATTTCTGGCCGAGGTTTGCCCGGCGCCGACAGGGTGACGGCGGGTGCTTTTGGAGCCTACAGTAGGCTATAGGCTACTTGCTTACCGTTTTGTTTCCCTGCTCGAAACCAAAGCAGGCTTTGTCAGTATAAGATTTTTCCAACATCCATTGGTGGTTTTGAGACGTTTTCTCCCCCCCCTCTCCCTCTCTCTCTCTCCCTCTCTCTCTCTCTCTCCCTCTCTCTCCCCCTCTCTCTCTCTCTCTCTCTCTCTCTCTCTCTCTCTCTCTCTCTCTCTCTCTCTTCTTTTTTTGTTTCTGTCCACTTTTGCTGTTGTGTGCTTTGGGTTTGCATTTTGCAGTGTTGTTTATAGGCTACTGTAGCCTTCGAGTTTTGTGATTTTGATGATGTGATCGGTGAATCCCATCACCGATATCTTTGCTTTTACTTTGTTCTCTTTTCTTTAACAAAGTGATTGTTTTTTTAAGCAAGACGTTTTAACGTGATACCCTTCTTGCAGCTGAGGCAGGTTTGTTTTTTTGTTTATTTTTTTGCACTGATTCATTATAGCCTACTTTTGCTGGTGGTAGTAGCCTATCGAATCTTTTTCTTCTTTTTTCTTTTTAATTGCCTATACTGATGATGCTGGGTGGACAGTTTTTGTCATTCTCTGAAGAGTTCAATGCGTTTTTCTTTACTGTACCTACGAAGATGAACTGCCATTCTGCTTATGCAGGTATAAACCTATCAGTCGATTAACATGTTCATTCATAGACAGTATTGTAATTGTATTGATTGATTGATATATTAACAGTTTGCAGAATTACAGTACATTTCTAGCACAACTCGATACAAAGACTGTTCTGTGAGTGGACGAGCCAATAAAGCATTGCACTTGTTTACAAGAGGGTCCACCTTGTTCAATTCATCAAAACATTTAAAGATGTACAAATAGACACTTCTATATAGCCAAAAAGAACAGAACAGGAATTCATCATAAAGGAGGTAAAAAGGGGAAAAGAAACATAGCAAAAGGAGACGTATCCCTGTTATATGCACATGTGGCTGGACGTGTTCATTTGTAGCCTATATAGTTAATGGCATAATTGTTTATTTAGAAAGGGAATTGTTGATGTAGGCTACAAACAGCATATGCTGCAAATTTCATGTTAATGCTTCAAGTCAACATAATTATTCAGTCAACCATTCATACACAAGCTTGGGTGTTTGTCACATACCTACACGTATGTTTGATTCATGATGCCTTGATGCTGTCACCACTTTTCTAGAAGAGGCAGACATATGAGACCAGTGGTGGAAAGTACTTACATTTTGAGATATTTGCACTTTTCTTTAGTATTTCTAATTTCCAATACTTTTACTTCTACTCCACTGCATGTACACCTCACATCCAAATATTGTACTTTTACTCCACTACATTTATTTGAAAACTTTACTAGTTACTTTGTAGATTGTGATTATTATTACCTGATTATTAGCTCGATTCTACAAAATAATGTCTTTTAAATCTTGACAGTTTTCTGAAAAAGCTATGTTTCTATGTCAGTCGTTCTTCGATTTTTCAAAAATAGCAGATCTACAAGCTCATAGCGCGCCACTCGGTGGTGCGCTATGAGCTTGTAGATCTGCTATTTTTCAATAGCTAAAGCATAGCATAATGCTAACACCAAAAAAGATTCCCACCCAAAATTGGTTAAGGTAAGTAACTATTTACGTAGTACGTTCAATTCCTCCTGCCACGGATGTGTAATCCACGAGAGCAAGAGAGGTACTGCGTATCCCCACACATGCATGCACACACACACACACACACACACACACACACACACACACACACACACACACACACATACACACACACACACACACACATAATATATATCACATTTCTCAGTCAGTCACCTGAGCAGGTCTGGCTGGGCCCAGATAACGGGGAAGTGTCGCCTGGAGGGGTTAGACGCAGCAGGACATAATGCAAGCTATATCATAAAGCTCAACGGGGGCTAATGTGGCAGAGACACCTCTCATAATAGACAAAACACTGACACATTGCACACCTGATCCGCTGCTACGGTATGCATGGTGGGTGATAGGCAGGCCGGCAGGCAGTATTTGTGTGTATTCTGTTCTGTGCTTTGCTTGTGTTGATGCAATTAATGCTGAACCAACAATTTAAAGGTATAGGACGAAGTGATTTGCTAATATGAGTTCAATATCTCTGTCCTCATAGTACTCATTGCTATAGAATCTTTCCAGCTCTTTATTAAACAGAAAATGGTTGGGTCAGGGATCCAATTTTATCCAATCAGGAATGAGAACTCGGTCAAGATACAGATTCAGTGATGACGCAAAATCAAAAGACATGGAGACTCCCGTTACTGAACACTTGACTACCATCAGAACATAGTGCTTTAATTTTAATGTTTTAATTTTTCTTACCCTTCCTTTAAACTCTAGCTATTCTGAAAAAAAAGGAGAACATCATTGACTGTGCAGCAATACGTTGGAAAACCTCGTGCATTTCCTTCAGACCCAAAACATAGATTATCTTTGTTATCTTTGGATAAGGTTTTGTCCACAATTCCATGCTGTGTTGATGTTGTACCATTAGGAGAGATGACAGGCAAAACAACAATTCTTCTGCATTCTCTAATTGTGTAGTATATTCTTACAAATGAATGCAATAATTGTTTAACAAGAGTGTAACATTTATTTGGTTTAATTCTAGTCTCAGAGTTAAAGGAATACCACTCATTTCCAACCCCCCTTCTTTTTAGCCTAGAACTGGAGGTGTAGAACTTGGTTATGTTATCAGAGACGACACAAAGGTGCTCTCTGCAGGACACAGAGTGTCAATATGTTGCTCAAACCAGCTGGCCTTTCCATTTCAGAAATCTCTCTGACACACAATGGCATTCTGATGATTCTGTACTTTTTATTTTTGTTTTTTCAAATGGTCTTTCTTGTTGAAATGCCGATATCTATCGATGTCAAGGCAGAGCTGCAGCTGTGTATACAGCATCCATAGTGGATAGATGCCAGTGTTGGAAGAAGTACTCGGATATTTTACTTGGCTAAGTAAAAGTAGCAATACCACAATAAAGTGGTGTTACTTGAGTAAATGTACAAAAGTATTCAAAAATCAAAATATACTTTTTGCAATATTTGCCTCTGATATGCACTGCAGTAGAAGTAAAGGTATATGGAAATAAATTAAAGTCATATAATTATGTACAGTAGAAAATGTAGTTACTTTAGTTTACACCACTGCTTAAAGGACCACTAAACCACTTTTCAACCTATTTTCATATAATAGGTCCTCACTAATAATCATGAAAAAAATGGCGACATTTCTTTTCTACTCGGTATGTGTCTCATAGGAGGGCTGTGGGCAGTTCAGAAACCGTCTTCCAGTGACATCATCGATGGGGAATCCAAGCTAATAGAAACTGCAGGCTTTCTAGTCCTGAAAAGATGCAATGCGAAAATGGAAGCCATCGTTCTCACAATAATGAAAATCTAAACATTTTTGTAAATAAAATCTTGTTTAAAAAAAGTCTGCCTAATGATGATGCCACTGGAAGACTGTTTCTAAACTGCCCACAGCCCTCCTATGAGACACAGACTGAGTAGAAAAAAATCGTGCAATTTTATCATGATTATTAGTGAGGACCTATTATATGAAGATAGGTTGAAAAGGTCCTTTAATGCCAATGAGGCATTTATTTCGGGACTACTCTTCCTTTGAACAGTTGTATTACCTTTGACATGACCCATTTCATTTATATAAGCACTAATGGCTTGACTCTCTCCCTTCTCTGAGGTTTTAATTTGATAAGTGAGGGGATATACTGCTCTATCGCTTCATTCTCTGCACAATTAAACCCATATCTGAAGAATAGGGTCAGACTCGGTGTGTGTGTGTGTGTGTGTGTGTGTGTGTGTGTGTGTGTGTGTGTGTGTGTGTGTGTGTGTGTGTGTGTGTGTGTGTGTGTGTGTGTGTGTGTGTGTGTGTGTGTGTGTGTGTGTGTGTGTGTGTGTGTGTGTGTGTGTGTGTGTGTGTGTGTGTGTTTCTAAACTTTTGTTTAGACAACTCTGCTACTCTCTGGAGAGCTGCTGTTGGATATGTGTTCGACCACTGCCTTGTTTAGCAGCTGGCAAAGCACCAATGCTTTTCTCTGATCCGTTCCTCTTCATTTGACACAACACAGGAATGCGTTTTATTTTTTTCCTTCTGCGCCAAACCTCTTTGCAAAAAAATGAAAGCAGTTCAGTCAGACAACTCTTAGAATGGATTTAGCATATATTTATTGAGCAAAGTTTGAGCATGGATATAGCATATATTTATTGAGCAAAGTTTGAGCATGGATATATGTATGAAGCATAGATTGGCGTCAGGCTCTGTCCCCATTCATTCCCTGAATATGAATATACATTTTGATGAGATATAAGACAAATAGATTTACGCTACAGGGAATTAATGACGCTACAGGAAATGAATGAAGACCCCCCCCATGCAGGGGGGGCTATAGAAACAGAGCCTACAGGTGGATGCTGGGGGATTTGCAGCGACTCCATGGGCAGCACAGCAGAAAGGCAGCGAGGCAGAGAGTGGAGAGGCAGCAGCAGCGCCCGCACAGCGGGAGAGAGAAGGCAGGTGTGACAGCGGCAATTTTGACCTGAGATCAGATTAAAAAAAACGTCTGTTTGAAAATGACAGTTTTCTGAAAAAGCTGTTTCTATGTCAGTCGTTCTTCGATTTTTCTACATAATGCTAACACCAAAAGGGGTTCCCGCCCAAAATGGATTAAATGAGCTGCCCTGATCAGGTAGAGAGTGCACGAGACTAGTCACCTGACCAGGCGCGTTCACAAGTTGTCTGCCTGAACTAGCTACGCAGGCTTCGCATCATATCTACCAAGCATTGTGTGATGTTTATGTACAGTAGATTTGCTATTTTCGTCTAATGTTCCCCTCACAATAGGGATGCTATGGTTCACGTGGTTAAAGACCTAGTGAAAT
Source organism: Protomyctophum parallelum (assembly GCF_964188405.1). Classification (NCBI taxonomy): domain Eukaryota; kingdom Metazoa; phylum Chordata; class Actinopteri; order Myctophiformes; family Myctophidae; genus Protomyctophum; species Protomyctophum parallelum. The sequence continues at coordinate 18,628,861 of NC_139712.1, read as the reverse complement.
GAAATATATTTGACATCCAGACATTGTATTACTCATTCTAAACTTAATCCGCACGAAATTGGAAATACTCAAGTAAAGTACAAATACCTGTAAAATAAAATTCCACATAACACCACTGGGGATTTGTCTCCCTTGGGGTTGAAGCACAAGCCTTTTTTTTTGTCTGTACCTTTTTGCCGTTTTGACGTGTGTATTTATTTTAAGTCATCCGTCTACACGAGCGTCTTCATCAAAGTACTACCCTTGGGCAAAAAGATTTCTTCAGCTTTGTGAACACATAATGGAACTGCCACATTTTCTATTATTATTACATTATGGAAATCATCTCTGTCGAGTGGAAACCTCATATGTCCAAAACTGTTACTTTTCAGGATTCAAATAAAAAAATCACAATCGCGTGACGTAAGGCTGTCCCCGAACATTCGGGGTTCGAACCTTCGCTCGTTAGGGTTGGCACTCGAATCTTAATTAATGGGCTTGAACCAATTTTTTTTTTTCAATAATTTTTCCCCCCTTTTTTAACTCAAATATTTCTCGGCGAGAATGCGATATGCATAATAAGAGTAGCCTGGCTAATAAGCCAGACCGAATCAGCCGCTGGCAATAAGAGTACTATGTTCATGTTGTGTTTACATGTTACATGTTTAGATGTTATTAATAATCAGGGGGGCACACAACCGATGCGCCAGTGCACATACGTTGTGAAAATGTTTTCTGCGCATAGATCAAAGGCATGCAAGGCGCATTTGAGCACCAACAGCTGAGACAGTTATGTAGAGAAATCTGACAGGCATTCAAAAGGAACTCAAATGTGATATTAATGTCCTGTAAGTAGACTAATCATTACATGAGCTCCAAGGTTATTTTTCAAATTAATTAGAAATGAATGGTTCGAAGGTTCGCTCGAAAAATCCTGCCAAAGTTCGAGTCCTAAAAACAGGGCTACAGCCTTAGCGTTAAGTGAGGGGTGCTCTTAACATCATATACATCATCATACATTCCATGCTCGGCCAATCAAATCGTCAAATGTCATCACGCCAATCACTTTTGGCATCTTCACTTTTCTGCCCTCACTTTGTATCTTCAATATGTACTTTGCTCAACCAATCATATCATCGTCAAAGGTAGCAGATATACAAGCAAAATGTGTCTCTTCTTCGCATGTGATTCGGGGCTTGCAGATCTTTTGTGTGACGCTAAAAATACACAAAGGGTTAGAATATGGAGATGAGGCCCAGGCCGTAGCGTAACGGTCTGGGCACCGGACTGGTGATCCAGTCGCGGTGTGCCGCGGGTTCGACTCCCGAACCCGACACGGCCTTTACCGCATGTCATCCCCCCATCTCTCTCCCGTTTCCTGTCAGCCTACTATCTGTCCCTTAAAAAATCAATAAAAGGCGTAAGCCGCAAAAAAATATCTTAAAAACAAATAAATAATGGAGATGAGAGGTTTCTGCCTGACAGCAAAGAAATGCTTTGAAATAATCCCCCCCCCCCCCCCTTTTTCCTGGAGAAAACACAGAATACAATTATGAATAATATTCATAATCATATAGTATTCATAATTTCCTCATGTGGGAAATCATACACACAAACATGCTTTTGGTGTAGGCAGGATGCACAAGCAGATTAGACGATACACACCATACATGCGGCCCCCACATTCACTTAACCCATTCTGACCTGAGATCAGATTCATACGAGGTTTCCGCCGGACACACACTGGTCTGATGAACCCATTCTGACCTGAGATCAGATTCTAAAAATGTCAGTCGTCCTTCGATTTTTTTCAAAAATAGCAGACCTACAAGCTCGTATCGCGCCACTCGGTGGCGCGATATGAGCTTGTAGATCTGCTATTTTTAAATAGCTAAAGCATAACATGATGCTGACACCAAAATGGGTGCCCGGTCAGAATGGGTTAATGTGGCCCTCAGATTAATTTCGGAATACTAATATCATTATGTTATTGATTTCAGCTGTTAGAATTCCAAACATGCAAACATGACCCGCTTTAATTACTTTACAGTCTAAATTAGTAGCTTGCTTAGTAGTATTACAAATAATGTTATTGTCTCTTTTATGTCCAATATATTTGTATTTAGTTAAAATGACTTTTCAGGATCTACAAGTTTTGAACTTGTAGATCGGCTATTTTTGCTACGACATGCATGCAATGTGGCCCCTCTGGAGTGAGTATGGAAATATAATGGCCCTCTCCATCGTCAAAGTTGCCCACCCCTGGTACACACCAACGAACCGACATGCAGAAACAATGGTCGCCGGGTCGGACATGCAGTCGATCATGTGCTTGCAGTTATAGGGTTAGGTTAGGGTTTGAGGTATAGGTTGTCGGTCTAATGACAGTCGGACCAATAGTATGTTTAAACTAAAGCCTGTACCCGGCTATAACACGTGTGAGACAGAGGGGTCCAATCGCTGAATTCAGCGAAATTGCTAGTTAATGGAGGAAAATCCTCTCAAATAAATGCCTCAAAAAGGACGACGTCACCGATTGTCAACCTACCTTCATATAACTGGTCCTCACTAATGCTCATGATAATATGGTAACATTTTTGTCTACTAGGTCTGTGTCTCATAGGAGGGTTGTTGAGAGTTCAGAAACCCGCCTACCAGTGTCATCATCGATGGGGAATCCTATAGCTAATAAACTGCAGGCTTTCTATTCCTGGGAAGTTAACAGAATAGAAATCTTAATCTCTGCCTACAACGATGATGTTACTGGAAGGCGGGTGTCTGAACTGTCCACAGCCCTCCATCATGCATTAATGAGGATAGAGGTTGAAGATATGTTGAGTCGTCCTTTAACCACAGAAAATATCTGGCCGCCACAAACGATGTTAAAATACAGGAGCGTAGACCTGCCCCATCCTATTCAGCTATTATTAACCCGGGAGGAAAATGTCATTTATTCTTAAATTGTTTTGTTTTTGTTCCATTCCTAAAACAATTTTGCTGCTGCTCTGAAAATGTGATTACATCCGTCCTAAAATGTTACGGCCTGAACTAGCTAAGGCTTCGCATCATATCTACCAAGCATTGTGTGATGTTGATGTACAGTATATTTGCTATTTTCGTCTAATGTTCCCCTCACAATAGGGATGCTATGGTTCACGTGGTTAAAGACCTAGTGAAAATGAAATATATTTGACATCCAGACATTGTATTACTCATTCTAAACTTAATACGCTACAATATCAGAAATAAGCCACGTAGTGTCTCTCTCCCTTGAAACAAACAGTATAGCACAGCTACACACAGGTGCAATAATTGAGATTCTAACGCCTCATAGCCTGAAGAGATCGGCCACTTTGATTGGCTCAGAAACATACAGGAAAAATAAAATGACCGAAAAACCATTGCCAATCGCAGTCAGACTTTAAAGCAGTAGACAGTAGTTAGGAATGCTACAAAAAACTAAAAATATCCATGAATTCAACGCGTTGCATTGCGACGCATTGTGAGCTTGTACATCTACTTTCAACTATAGTCAAAATGTATACAGGCTAGAAGTAGGTAATGTATATTTTGTAATAATAATCCAAATCTACAAGTTTTCAAATACATGTAGTTGAGTAAAGATCCAATATTTGGATCCGAGATGTAGTGGAGTAGAAGTAAATGTATTGGAAATTGGAAATACTCAAGTAAAGTACAAATACCTTTACATTGTACTTGTAATTGTAAAATAAAATTCCACATAACACCACTGGGGATTTGTCTCCCTTGGGGTTGAAGCACAAGCCTTTTTTTTTGTCTGTACCTTTTTGCCGTTTTGACGTGTGTATTTATTTTAAGTCATCCGTCTACACGAGCGTCTTCATCAAAGTACTACCCTTGGGCAAAAAGATTTCTTCAGCTTTGTGAACACATAATGGAACTGCCACATTTTCTATTATTATTACATTATGGCAATCATCTCTGTCGAGTGGAAACCTCATATGTCCAAAACTGTTACTTTTCAGGATTCAAATAAAAAAATCACAATCGCGTGACGTAAGGCTGTCCCCGAACATTCGGGGTTCGAACCTTCGCTCGTTAGGGTTGGCACTCGAATCTTAATTAATGGGCTTGAACCAATTTTTTTTTTTCAATAATTTTCCCCCCCTTTTTTCACTCAAATATTTCTCGGCGTGAATGCGATATGCATAATAAGAGTAGCCTGGCTAATAAGCCAGACCGAATCAGCCGTTGGCAATAAGAGTACTATGTTCATGTTGTGTTTACATGTTACATGTTTAGATGTTATTAATAATCAGGGGGGCACACAACCGATGCGCCAGTGCACATACGTTGTGAAAATGTTTTCTGCGCATAGATCAAAGGCATGCAAGGCGCATTTGAGCACCAACAGCTGAGACAGTTATGTAGAGAAATCTGACAGGCATTCAAAAGGAACTCAAATGTGATGTTAATGTCCTTTAAGTAGACTAATCATTACATGTGGCTCTTATTCCGCCGAGGTTCGGAGCTCGAAGGTTATTTTTCAAATTAATTAGAAATGAATGGTTCGAAGGTTCACTCGAAAAATCCTGCCAAAGTTCGAGTCCTAAAAACAGGGCTACAGCCTTAGCGTGAAGTGAGGGGTGCTCTTATCATCATATACATCATCATACATTCCATGCTCGGCCAATCAAATCGTCAAATGTCATCCCGCCAATCACTTTTGGCATCTTCACTTTTCTGCCCTCACTTTGTATCCTCAATATGTACTTTGCTCAACCAATCATATCATCGTCAAAGGTAGCAGATATACAAGCAGATATACAAAATGTGTCTCTTCTTCGCATGTGATTCGGGGCTTGCAGATCTTTTGTGTGACGCTAAAAATACACAAAGGGTTAGAATATGGAGATGAGAGGTTTCTGCCTGACAGCAAAGAAATGCTTTGAAAGAATCCCCCCCCCTTTTTCCTGGAGAAGACACAGAATAAAATTATGAATAATATTCATAATCATATAGTATTCATAATTTCCTCATGTGGGAAATCATACACACAAACATGCTTTTGGTGTAGGCAGGATGCACAAGCAGATTAGACGATACACACCATACATGCGGCCCCCACCTTCACTTAATGTGGCCCTCAGATTAATTTTGGAATACTAATATCATTGTTATTGATTTCAGCTGTTAGAATTCCAAACATGCAAACATGACCCGCTTTAATTACTTTACAGTCTAAATTAGTAGCTTGCTGAGTAGTATTACAAATAATGATGTGACGTGTGTGTGTGTGTGTGTGTGTGTGTGTGTGTATGTGTGTGTGTGTGTGTGTGTGTGTGTGTGTGTGTGTGTGTGTGTGTGTGTGTGTTCTAAACTTTTGTTTAGACAACTCTGCTACTCTCTGGAGAGCTGCTGTTGGATATGTGTTCGACCACTGCCTTGTTTAGCAGCTGGCAAAGCACCAATGCTTTTCTCTGATCCGTTCCTCTTCATTTGACACACAACACAGGAATGCGTTTTCTTTTTTTCCTTCTGCGCCAAACCTCTTTGCAAAAAAATGAAAGCAGTTCAGTCAGACAACTCTTAGAATGGATTTAGCATATATTTATTGAGCAAAGTTTGAGCATGGATATATGTATGAAGCAGGTCTGTGTCTCATAGGAGGGCTGTTGAGAGTTCAGAAACCCGCCTACCAGTGTCATCATCGATGGGGAATCCTATATCTAATAAACTGCAGGCTTTCTATTCCTGGGAAGTTAACAGAATAGAAATCTTAATCTCTGCCTACAACGATGATGTTACTGGAAGGCGGGTGTCTGAACTGTCCACAGCCCTCCATCATGCATTAATGAGGATAGAGGTTGAAGATATGTTGAGTCGTCCTTTAACCTCAGAAAATATCTGGCCGCCACAAACGATGTTAAAATACAGGAGCGTAGACCTGCCCCATCCTATTCAGCTATTATTAACCCGGGAGGAAAATGTCATTTATTCTTTAAATTGTTTTGTTTTTGTTCCATTCCTAAAACAATTTTGCTGCTGCTCTGAAAATGTGATTACATCCGTCCTAAAATGTTACGGCTAGGTGTGCTGTCATGCTCATTTCAGCACGGCTGGTGTTTTGGGCAAATAATAGTTTTTTTGGGGGCGACTCCTCTGAGTACCACCAGAGGGGCTACCACTAGTGGTACTAGTACCAGTGGTTGCTTTAAGCAATGCTTTAAGCTGATCCAAGACATATTAGTAATGCTATTGAATATAGTCAACTGAGAGTATAGAAGACATTCTAGCATACTGCAGTAGAGTAGATTATTTAATTCATCCTACTGTTTATTAGATTACACTTGACCCAGGGCACTAAACGCAGTGTGTTAAAAATGAATGAGCATAATTTATCTAATCTTTATATGGAACCAGACTAATAAGAGTCAAATAGATTCAATTAAAGACTCAAAGATTGCATTTTTCTCATGCTCAAACGTGTACACAATGTTGACCCATTGTGTTGGGCAACAAATACCATACTAATTAAGATATCACAAGTAACCTAACGTAATACCGTAGGGGCGGCGGTGGCTCAGGGGTAGAGTGGCTGGACGGCAACCACAAGGTTGCCAGTTCGAACCCGGGCTCCCCCAGAGCTTGTGTCGAAGTGTCCTTGAGCAAGACACTGAACCCCAAATTGCTCCTGATGTTCTGGTTGGTGCCTTGCATGGTTTCCGCTGCCATCGGTGTATGAACGTGTGTGTGAATGGGTGAATGTAATGCACAATCTATGTAAAGCGCCTTGGATAAAGGCGCTATATAAATGCACCATTTACCGTATATATGCTACTTTCAGGCTCAGACTGATATAAGAAAGTACAGTACATGGTCCATATGCTTCCCACATGAGGCTGTGTGATGCGTACTGTAAGTGTAGGGGAGGAATTAGAAGGAGTAAACAAACAAACAGATAGGATATAAGGCAGTACACGGGCAGAGGACCAGGCTGTGGCCCTCCAGAGTCCAGAGCAGGTGGCAAAGTTTTCCAGACGCTGACGAGGAGCAGTCAGGAACATAATGTCCTCCCCAGGTGGCTTCTGGGACCTGATTACAGTGGATAGATACCCAGCTGGGTCGCTTCCAAGAATGATTGGGAGGAGATCAGCTGTGTTTCACCAGATCTATACCATGTGTTTCCCAATCTGGGGGTCGGGAACCGGAAAAAACAGTAAACAACCCAACATGCAGTATAAGTGTATACAGGGTATCTGCACATTTCTAAAGTTATACAATTCAATTATTTTTGAGACAGAATAATAAAAAAAATACATTTGGGGGATATCTTTCATAATAATACATTTACATGTTCTAGACATTCTAATGATCACAATATATATATATACAGTATATATATACCAAATTGTCAAATATTACGCAATTCCAAGTGCGTGTCAGGCTGGGGGGTCCCCAGTTCAAATATGATCATTTTGGGGGGGTCATGTACTGAATAAGCCAGGACACTAGGATATTCGCCATAATTAACGGTCAGAAAGACTAGAAAGGTAGCTTGGTTTCCAATTTGTTTTGTCACTTCGCTACTCAGTCCAAGGGATATTTGATTGATTGATTAATTTATAGATTGATTGATTGACGGTATGCAGAATGGGTACATTTCAAACGAAAGTCGGTAGTGCTGTCGCCTCATAGCTATAAAGGTCCTGGGTTTGATTCCTGCTGGGGACGCTGTGGGCGCTGGGGCTGTGTGTGTTCTCTCCTCCGCTTCATCAGTGGGCCATACCCTAAGTGGGGTTGGCGAAAGGGTTATGGGTTTCTATTCCTGCAGCATTGACAATTACCATCATGGCAGAGTTTGAGCAGTCGAGTGGTTCAATCCCAAAGGCTATACAAATGCGACCCAATGCCTCCCTGCTTGGTAAGTCATACCAGTGTAAATAAAAACGATTTAGTCAACAAATAAAAACTAGACTAAAATGTTAGGGAGGGACTAGTGGAGAAGAGATCCAGTAGAACTTAAAGACAAGACATTTTCGATTAAGTTGCACCCCATGGTGTTGTAATCTGAAAATAGCAGATCTACAAGCTGAACGCGCTGCTACGCGTTGTGAGCTTGTAGATGCAACCAAGTGTAAAATCAGCCATTTACGAGGCCATCAAGACCTCCCAAAATACATTTTAGTCGACTAAATCAACTGTAGATTTACCGTTAGTCGACTAAATCCTTCCATCAGCAATACTGTAAGGCAGTTTATATTCACTTTGTCTGTATTGTGTGTGTGTGTGTGTTTGTGTGTGTCTCTCTCTCTACGCGTCTCTCTACGCGCAGAAAACATTTTGACAGCGTATGTGCACTGGCGCTTCGGTTGTGTGCCCCCCTGATTATTAATAACATGTAAACACAACATGAACATAGTACTCTTATTATGCATATCGCATTCTCGCCGAGAAACATTTGAATGGTACTTCAAGCCCATTAATTAAGATTCGAGTGCCAACCCTAACGAGTAAAGGTTCGAACCCCGAATGTTCGGGGACAGCCTGAGGCTTCACACTGTGGTGTAATGTCATTACCTGGTGAACACATTAATGATGACGTCATACTCTAGTGCCCGGATGGGGTTTATGTGACAAGCTGTACCTACTTGTAACACACGTTGTTTGATGTATGCCCTGCAAACTATCGTTCAGTAAACAATACTTACCCAAGCTCTTGTAGTATTCCTTGCCTCTAAACAAGAACACAACACACACCTACACAACAAATGTTCGGTCCGTGTGTGATGTCTGATTGCTGTTTGATTGCTGCTCCAATTCATTTTCAATGGGATTCCAAAAAAAACAATTGTGGGGGGAGAAATGAATGATGCCTTAGTGTGCGCATGGGGTGAGGGAGGGGGGGTTCATCACGAAAGCCAGCTTGCCTTAGATTAGACAGCACGAGTCAGTGTGCGAATTGAGACGGGATAGAAAAAAGTCACTGTGGGTCTTGAGTGTATTTGCATAGAAATGGATAGTGTGTTAGAATAAAAGTCTGTTCCTGTTGTTGTTTTTTGTCCATCTGCACTAACACCTGCTGAGGCTCAGTACATGGAGGAAAGAAAGGTAATGAAGCAATTTCTCTAAAATATAAGGATGCCAACCCACACAAAACATTCATAATATGTCCCATGTATTGCATTCTGTATTGCATATCACTTTTCAACACGGTAAACCACATTATTTAGAATTGGATTGCCTCCATGCCCTGTATTACGTTCCCTCTGGCACATTTCGAGTACTGTTGAGGGAATCTAATGCATATCCAAAGTGTGCCACTCAATCGCTTTCATGCTTAATGGTATAGTTAGGCTAGACGCTTTGTAAGTTGTAATCTGAGGATCTCTGCTGCCACATTTGGCGTCTAAATCAGCATCAACATGGGAGAGAGTGGTTCTTCTGCAACAAAAGCAAGAGACAGACAGCTACATAATCAACTGCCAAATAGAATGGAAGCACTGAATGCGCTGTATTTTTTCTATAGGCCTATAGAAAGCCCTCTGTGGAATAGGCTAAGGAGGAAAAGGCAGTGGATGAACAACAAAATGAGATGAAAGCCATCTGAGAACAAGTCAAAAAGTCATTATTCAGTAGAGATGCTGCCTTTTTTTAACAGGGTATATGCCACTCATTCTGGTGATGCATCGATGTTTGGACTGTTGGAAAGTGGGTTATAGCTTTGTATCTGAGAGGTGAAGCCTTTAATTTGTTCAGCTTTCATCTGACAGGGTTCAGGATTATTTTGGCTCCCCACTAGACAATTCTAAGAATAAGGGATTGTATGTTTCTCTCAGCTTGCGAAAGAATGCATTATCTTTTGACCTGGACATTTTCTGCCAAAGTTGAAAAATAATTACAAAACATGAGGTTCTTCAAGACTTCAGCTTTAGGCTTACAATTATAATTGAATTATTTATTAGCTTTTTTTCTGTCAGGTTTTATCCAGTGTTAACATGTTCGCTTATGTTCGATTATCGGTGTGTTTTTCCTGTAAAGTTGCTTGTCAATATAGTTGTGGGTTGCGTTTTTTGGGGGTGTAGTTGCTTTTGTGTGTTGTGTGTTGTGTGCGTGTGTGCACATGTGCGTGCGTGCGTGTTGTGAGCTTGTAGGTCGTCTATTTTTAGGAGGTGTATGTAGCCTAGTCGCTTCTTCTGGGCTTGGTGTTTTCATAGACCTGGTTTCGTATTTCAAATCTATATCAACACTGGTTAACTTACACCTCATCGACGCAGAGGTGAGCTCCATAGCCTTGGACAGGAACATGTTTTATCACTGACACATAGCGTTGCCCGTTCATTCACGTCAACATCACTCTCACTCCCTCAGTCAAGAAATAATTGGAACCGGAATTGCTTTTCAAATTGTTCTCAACGTGCACTGTGCGTGGCGTGCGCCTGCCGTAATTACACAAGTGATTATATTTTTTGCCGGGAAGAGATCGCTGCCTAATTGATGTGACTAATTTGAATGAATATTTCAAACATCATGTCTGCAATTAAAGCTCTTTACAATATGTAATGTGTCTGCTTGATTACTTAATTATGTTTGCGGTCCTTGATGATGCCATTGTCAGGTGTCTTTATAACTGTGCAAGAAAATGAGCAAGAGACAGCCTACATATTTTCCCCCGTTCACCCTATTTTAGACCTGAGGCGGATCCTACAAAATTAAACCGTTTTGTGAAAAGAAATGTCAAGGACCCCCCAAATTATATATATTTGCCTGTGGAGCCCCATCTCAAAATATTTTTGTTCCAGGGACCCTGAGATTGTACAACATGTTTATGTTAAAATAACAGATCTACAAGCTCATAGTGCAGCACAAAGTGACGCGCTATATGACTATCTGCTATCTGCTGAGCTTTTATCCGCTATTCTTGAATAGCCAAAACTATAAAATATGGCTGAATGGGTTAAGAATGTGACAACAGCTCGCCCGTTGCTTTACATTACTATATATAAAGCCAATTAAGATAATTTATTCACTGCCATAATCCAGAGTGTTGTCAGAAATGTACAACTGCGACTGGCGTGCCGACGTGGCTCCCTGTGGCGCCAAAGTATACATGAAAGGTTTCCTTTAGTTTCCCTTACATCAATGTCACCTGTCTGTCAGCATGGCATTTATACATTGCCGACTGTTGTTCACGTGGTTTGTGTCAGATTATTGTGAACTGTGATTTGAATCCTCATCCCACTGACTAAGTCTGCTTGCGTTTTATAGCATCATATAAGCAAGAGGAGTTCTGTGAGGTCGATTTGTTATTTACTGAAAGGCAATACGATCACAATTGTTTGATATTTAAAGGGAATGTTTATTGGTTCTGAATTATGCTTTATTCTGGATGCGGATGATATTTTATGTCATGTTGTATAGTCACTGGTTTGTAGTCATTAGGCCGGAACCCACAAACCAGGACAACCGGAATTAACCGGAAGTATCCGGAATGTATAATATAATATAATGTGATCATAATTTTATGGCCTACCAAAAAAACAGAATTTCCCTGTGTGATAACAAAGGTATACAGTGCTAAATAGTCTCTGTAAAGTACACTCACATTTATATTGGGTGGGCTCACTGGAATCACTTTGCTAGACCAGAAGTGTCTTTGAGTGGGTTCCAAATGGCCCTATACGGCGGTGTAACTCTAAGAGTTATGGGGGGTCCTTGAAATTAAATAAGTTTGAGAACCACTACACTAAATGGAGCAGAGCCTTAATTAGGAGGTCCTTTCAGGTGGGCAGCATGTGACGCAGACGTTGTCGCCTGGATCAACGACAGATCTGCTCCAGGTCTGCTCACGAGCGGCGTAAAAAAAGCTCAACATAAAGGGCCTTTCAAACGTGAAGCGATATGACGCGCCTATAGTTCATTTCCAATGAGACCTGCATGCGTTTTTGTGCGGAGCAGTCACGGTGCGTCAACGCAAGCGTATTTACGTGATCACGGTCCCGTGAATTTGTTGTGCACGTGCTCATTACGTGCACTCGCCCGTGACTCACCAGACCTGGATTCTGTTTAGCTTCTTTTTTTTTACGCTTGCGTTGTTGTGCCCCTCTTGAGCAGACCTGGAGGGTCCTGTCGTTGATCCAGGCAACAACGCCTGCGTTCCTCGCTTCCCGTTTGAAGACAGACTGCCAGACTGTCAAAAGAGCTGCGGACGTCCTCGGCTGTCCGCAGCCGAAAAACCGGGTTTTTAGACAGCTGGTGGATGGGGAAAAAAGCTCCACTTCCGCAGGCGACTTGCGCTGAGGAGAGAGCAAGTCGTCTGCGGAGGTGGAGCTTAATTCCCATCCACCAGCTGTCTAAAAACAGCTGCGCACACGCCGCCACAGCTTATTCTGTCCGCAGCGCAAAATCTTTTTCCGCTTAGGTCTGGAAACGGGGAATCCAGTCAGTCGCGGGCGTGTGCACGAAACGTGCATGAGCATGCGGCAACACTTTCACAGGACCGTGCCCACTTAAATATGCTTGCGTTGTCGCCCCTCAACTTCTCCAGGACAAAATATGTCCGTCAACTTTTCTCACTGATGAAAACTAAATTAAAACTAAGCCATGATGAATAAACCTATGACTAAATACTGACAATTTCACCAACAGAAAACTATAGACTAAAATGTTAAAGATGGAGTGGCACAGTTTTTCATGTGTCTAAGAGGTGACAGTACTTCATTAGACACCCTGGAGTCGTTTGTATGTGCAATGGTGTATTAACTTTGTATTTAGGGTTTATTCCTGGAGGCTGAACCCGGCTTGACAGTCAAACGTGCCAATGAAATAAACAGTAATATAGTGACATCACACTATCAGCCCCTCCCCTAACCCCTCCCCTTTTATCATACAACTATACAGCTGTGGATGCGGCTTCAGTTCAGGTGGATCACCCATCACCAGGCAAACCAGGCATACTTAATGAACTGGTGGGCGTGTCCACATAAAAACATGATTTTAACATATGCTGTACACTTTTTGGAAAAAGTTCTTCCTCCTTATATTATAATACCTGATGATCATGTTTTAGGGTGGAAAAGAATCGTGGCACTCCATCTTTAAGGAAGAACTAGTGGAGAAGAGATCCAGTAGAACTAAAAGACAAGTCATTGTATGTTTTGCTCACTAGGGTGTTGAGCTATGAAAATAGCAGATCTACAAGCTCACAACGTGTTGAGAGCAACATTGTGAGGTTTTAGATTGGCTATTTTCAGCATGCAACAAAGTGTAAAATCAGACATTTTGATGCCAATATTGTGCTTTTACTCAAGTACCTTTTGAATTACATACTTTTACTTGTAGCAGAGTATTTCTAGATCTATAGCAGGATTGATACTTAAGTATTACACTTTAAGTATTAAAACATTTGCAGAGATTAAAATGGGGTGCATTTTGCATCCCAAATGCAGTTTATAGTTAAGGAATGCAATAAAACAACGACCTCTGCATCCATGGGATGCACTACTGTACTGTTTTTTATTATAGTTTATTTAGCTAGCTTTAGTTATAATAATCATTTCTTCTGTTTTCTATATGAATATAACCATATAAAATTAAATGGGGGTTCAATGCTGCAATTTGTAAAAATGGCAAAATATGACTCCTAACGTGGTTGAAGTGGGAATCATAAAATGTCCGTGGGGACTCATCTAAAAGACCCTAAAAGAACCTGTCGCATTGCGACGAGTTTTGAGTTTTGAGCTTGTAGATCGGCATTTTGTTTCTACGACAGTAATATGCACTGTGGCCCCTCTGGAGTGAGTGTGGCCCCTCTCCATCGTCAAAGTTGCCCACCCCTGGCCTACAGTATATTACCTCAGAGACACCCATCCGAGTACAGAGGGGTTACAACAACAACACACCTACATGAATGAACCGGATAAAATGTCTTTAATCCCATAGCAGTCACCTTATAGCCTCTCTTATCAGACCAACTCAATGTTTCAACTCTGGGGTAGAATGAGTGTTACTGTTCAGCGACCTAACAAATCCACCACTCTCCTTGAGCGCACACAGAAGGGTTGCCTGAGAGAAGGGTTGCTCTGGTGGACATGATATTGCCCCAGGCGTACACAAACTCTTTAACTGTTAGCTGTTGCTTGCCTCCTATACTCTACTCTCCCTGGATGCACCTGTTCTCTCCAAAGTGTCAGAAAATTGAGGTCAACCTTAATGACTTGAGTTTGTATTATGCCAAGATGCCTCTGTGCAAAATCTCTCTCTCTCTCTCTCTCTCTGTGTGTATATGTATATCTTAAACGAAAAATAAATACCCTATTACTTTGGATATTAGTTCCTAAAGGGCAATGATATATATATATATATATATATATATATATATATATATATATATATATATATATATATATATTTCACGTTCAAACCCTGTGTTGCAAGAATAGAGTGATTTTGTGAGTGAGGTTTTATATTTCTGGCATGAGTATACTGTTTTTTTTTTAGCAGCACTCATGTCAGAAAATAATAATAATATAAACTATATAGGCCTATCAGTGAATATTCAACTTTGATGTGGGCCTACAGTGCCATGCTAATGATATTTGAACAGGCCTAGTCGAATATATGCCGGTATACTTGCCCTGATGAAGACACACAAATACACACACGCACACATACCCAAACAAACGAGAGAGGGAAAGCTGAGTCAGTGATTTGTTTAGAATGCATTTATCAGTTTTTTTTTATATCAATCTAACTATGTTACTATCGAGATTGTTTAACAATCATTTGAACCCCATGCCTATTCTGGGGGGGAACAATTCGCCCCAAAATAGCAGATCCACAAGCTCACAGCGTGTCGCACAGCATGACAGTAGACAGTCGGTGTAAATGGGGGGAAAAAAGAGAAAATAAACTGTCTTCTTAACTGTATTTTAACCCATTCTGGGCGGGAATCCCTTTTGGGGTTTTAACTAAGCATTATGTTATACTTTAGCTATTGAAAAATAGCAGATCTACAAGCTCATATAGCACGCCACCGAGATGCGCGCTATGAGCTTGTAGGTCTGCTTTTTTGGGGGGGGAAATCGTGAAAAATACTTATTTTATTTTTATTTCGACGTCAGGCCTAAAAGGGTTAAGAATAGAGGATTTAAGTCATTAATCAGCACTCGTTATCGGCACTAAACTGCAGGAAGGAAAACAACAAATTAAGTTAAACTGAAGTATTCAAGTCCTGACATTCCGGTGGAGACAAACGGAAAGAAGCTCCTGCTTTATCAGATGCACAACAAAGCGCATGTGAATCAGACTCTGATTAAAAGTACTGCCTTGTACTCCATCATGGCAAATTGGTTGAGATCTACACGTCGCCACTCCCACTCGTCTAGCCATGCAAGAGGTTGGCTGATTGGTCCTTAAATGGAGGAGAGTGTGAGTCTGGAGTGGAATGCGGGAGAAATGCAGTTCAACTGGAGTGTCATTGATTATAGTTCCTGAGTGAGGCAAACGGAAGGAGAAAGAAAGGAGTACAGTAACCAGGCATTGCATAATTCCATAAGTGTGTTATGCAGTGACGTGCACAGATAGACACTAGGGGGTGCTAGAGCACCCCCTGCCCCTTTCCCTCTGGACAAATGTGCCCTTTTGGTACACACTGTACAGTATGTGGACCATGGTGACATTGATCAATTATTGATAAAGCTTCTATTATATTATTTAGGCCCCACAAGCTATAAATCTCACACTATTAAGGCAACCGGCCGGTTCCACGTGCTGCACAAGGTGCACTTGAGCACCTGCCCCTCTAAATGTCTGTGCACGCCACTGGTGATATGTGATGATGTATCATGTCTGAATATACATACTTGTACTCTGAAACGTAGAAACAAAATCACCTTCATGGAATGTCTTGACAAAAATTTGCTCATAATGTGGATTTGTATGGAAAAAAAACTTTGCAATTAGAAGATAATTAAAGCTTTCCGTACAGCTGCAATGGTGGTGAGTTTAACATTGTTTAATACAATGATATATAGGACTTTTCTGTTTGCATGTATGGGCTGTCAGTAAGTAGTTTTTTGCCACTCAGTAGGCGTTTCCACATATCTTCCGGGTATCATAATGTCACACGCATAGCCTCTATTAAACAGTTCCTATCACACAATGATTTGGCTTTGAGGACCCCCAATTGAAGACGCATGCAGTGTCGTATAAATACACTTTCAGAGTGTATGGGTGTCTACTGTGCGTCACTGAGGATGCTCTTCGTTCACAGCCCATCTGTTTCATGTTCGTCATCACGAGATCTTCTCAGCTTTAGCTAAAGAACAATTTGTGTCGGCGCATTTCTCAAAACAAAGTGAGAGGCCAACGCAACGTGGAAAAGCTGTTAGCGAGGTGTTGAAATGTACCAGGTCCATTAGCAGTGGTGGAAAGTAATTAAGTACTTTTACTTAAGTTAATGTCTTCTTCCTTCTCAACCAGTATCTTGAACCAGACCGGTGAATATTGGTACTATAGGAAGTATGTGTGCCCCTATTAGCTTATATATTTAGACAACGATATTGATATGTTTTATGCTAATTAGGTCAAATGCCTTATTTCCACCTGGTAAAGTTTACCCCAGAGAAGGGGCATATAGCCTTCAAATATTTGCTAGGCTGGTCTATGTGGCTGAATGTCCAATGTCATTGGCTACAGATCATTGAAAAAAAATGCAGTTTTAAATGTAAGTCTGAAAAAAAACTTTGACACACACAAATGTAGTGATATTCACAAAATGACAAGCAGTTTGTAAATTCAAGTTCAACAGTTTGTATAAATGTAACAACATCCTAATATGATTTTGAGGGAAATTGCAAATGTAACCCGAGGACTCGATGGAGTGTGGTACCAGGCATCAAGTTGGATGGATATGAGACTTGTCCTGAACATATTTGGTTGTCCAGAAATGCAGATGGAACTAAAAATGGGACAGATACAGTCAGAGATTTCCATGTATGGGTAGAAATGGGACAAAGACAGACAGGCAACAGCAACTACTTAATCAAGTGGGGCATGCATTCCCAACTTGCATCGGTCCAATGGGAACATTATTATTATGTGTAGCATACTGTAATATAAAAAAAGTTGACTAATTCTAATTAAAACAGCAGGCATATAAGTGGCAAAAAGAAGTATACTGTGCACACAGTAGAGGTCAGGGCGTCTCCAGAGATGACAGATGGCATGTCAGAGATGTCAATGTGATGCTGTACCCAAAAAACGCTGGCACAGCTCCTCTGTCATGACGCTGGGGGCTATATAGGGATGACACCCATGAAATGTAAATGCAATAAGAAGGACATTATAGCCATAGAAGATGTAGCATCTCTACCCTTCACTCAGCTTTATTGGTTTGACTTTTGCAAGTCAGGCGCAAACGACATATCCCCCGTTGCTCAACTTTAATAAATCAGTGCTATTGAACACCATACATCTGTGGGTTTTACAACATTTTAACCAATTAAAAATGGCTTCAGACTAAACCTAATTTCATTGGATCCTTTTTTTTTGTTGGTCTGACTATCATTCTAATCAATGATGGACATAACAATTATCTCCACATCCACTGGTCAAAAACCTCCTTGTCCATCCACTTGAGCTGGATTTGGGTAATAATTATGACACATGCAAGTATCTGACAGCCATCTACTTCTCCACGTTGATGAGGCAGTATTGTGTTGTTTTAGAAAAATTGTTTATTTAATTTCCTGTAAAATGTATGTTTTGGACATACAATGTAGTTGGTTTCTTCCCCACAGCAGAGATCAACATTATATTCCTTCTCAATTGTCATCATCACTCAGGCTGGGCATTATGGGAACACTGCACAATATTGTAATATTGGCCAAACCATGTACCATTGTGTCCTAGGTTAAGTAGCTCAGTTGGTAGAGCTCTCACTTTGGACCATAACGTCATCGGTTCGGTCACCGCCAACACAGTGCCGACTTGCCACAACCAGCACGGCTTAGTTGTAGCAAGTTGTGCGGTAAGTACTGGCAGTTGATGGTACTGTAGGTGTGGCACTCTACCTCAGCATCCATCTCTCTAGTCTAGTCTGCATTGTAACAGAGACAGACTCCTGCGTGTTACCGGCTGATACCGACAATACGCTACTCCCCACCTACTTACTGTATGTATTGACTGCTATTCAGATCAGCTAACACATGCAGGGAAGGGGTGTCCGCTGGCCTTGTGGTCCGGGCGCATGCCGCATGTGGGCTCTGGCCTGGCAGCGTGTCACGTGTTCGAGTCCCGTTCATGACGACCTTTGCTGCATGTCCCCCGTCTCTTTCTCACTCTTTCCTGTCAATCTTCACTTGTATCTATCTATGAATAAAGGCAGAAAAGCAAAAAAAAACGTGAGGGTCGCATAGCGGCCCAAACTTCTAATATTGATTATTATGGGCAGGTAGATAAGGCAGCAGCTGGGATTTGATTAACACAGAATGAATGCGTTTTCATTATTTTTTCGGTTTTCGGTGGTGAGGTGACCACCGCTCCGGTGGTGAGCTGACCACCGGAGCTGAAATAACGTTGAGCGGTGGTGAGTAAAAACAGAGAGAAGGGCTGGAGCGGTGGTTTGCTCTTCACCGCAGCTCGTGACGTCATGTTGTAGTTCGATGGTCACCTAACCAACGAAAATCCAGACTATGAATGAGCCTTTACTAGAATGTTGGAAAACACGCATAAATATGCTCCAGCGTGTTTCATTATAACTAGGAAAAAGTAATTTAATCACATGTGTTAAATAATGCAGATGGCACAGTAGCCTTGTAAGTTAACGTTCAATTAGAATAATTACTGTGCTGCTGCAGTCTGTTACAGTGCTTTCTGCTCCAGTGGCAGGAACTGAACGAGTGTTGATCATTGACCTCCCTCTATACCCAGATTCAGGAGGTGGAGGTGAGGATCATACTGCCAACCTTCAATTATAATCATTGTGAGAGCCCCATCTTAGCTCTCGAGGAGTTGATCCCGTGGTTGAACTTGGTTGACGCGCTGTTTACACGCCATACTGTTTGTTTTGTGTCAGCCCCAGAATGCCATACTAAAACACACAGGCAGGCAGCTCTTCTTGTCTTTGACACATTTATTGCCAAGCAGTTACGGCATCAGTTTCTGCGATTTCAAAATGAAACAATAATCAGTATAGCGTAAACGCAAACAATGAATATTCTCTGACAGGCATCACTCTACATAGCATTTGACAGTGGTAGCATACCTGCGGTCGAAACCATTAGCCCCTTCCGGGTCAATCCTCCCTCTCACCATACCCGTGAACTTGATACTTAAATAAACAACAGCGCCACCCCAAGGTTACATGAATGTACTTGACCTTGGTACTCATTTGGCCCTTACAATCATTATACTCTGGATGTGGCCATGATGCTGCCATGCTCTTGAGAATACAAGCTGATCTATAATCAGCGTAGCATTTTGTAGCCACATGTTCTCAGTCACATCTCGACACACATCGTGGGAAACATTATCCTTTTCTGGGTTTATGATCCGGTCGGGAGCGGATGATATCTTAACGTCATGGTTGTAGTCACTGGTTTGTAGTCATCAGGCCGGAACCCTCAAACCGGAATGAGAAGTACCCAAAATAATCCCCTGCATCGTAATTTTATAGGGCCTATCCAATAAAAGCCTTGATGTGGGGTATGAAGTTTCTTCAAGTACTTCTTGGAATAGTTTGTT
Source organism: Protomyctophum parallelum (assembly GCF_964188405.1). Classification (NCBI taxonomy): domain Eukaryota; kingdom Metazoa; phylum Chordata; class Actinopteri; order Myctophiformes; family Myctophidae; genus Protomyctophum; species Protomyctophum parallelum. The sequence goes on along the minus strand of NC_139712.1, from coordinate 18,609,154 downwards.
TGGTACATCCATATTTTAAAAACAAATCATAACTCTATGGGAAGGGGAGGGACAAAAACAAAGCGACGCAGAAGTTTTATTTTTTTTAATTTTATCATCGAGTCTTAACCTAATCTCATAGCGATTTGGTAACTGTTGAGAGCCAGGGTGGCCCGGCCCCGACTTCAGAAATAGCCCCGTGTGTCACAGCCAGAAGGACCCACAAGCCGCCCCCGACCCCTCCCTCCCTCCCATAGGAAACAGGAGTGGAACAGGGAACAGAGCCATCGGCGCAGAGGTGCGTACAAAGGGAGACGAGGGGCGCAGGCTTCCCCCCGTTATTCAGCTCACTAGATGATTCGTGGGACAATGGACGGAGCAGTATACCGTCCACAAAATGGGCCGAGGTGGGCCTACGACGAGGGGATCAATAAATCATCTCATCCAGCATCGATGGCGCCATTGAGGGCGCCACCTCCACCGCCCCAGCAAGCTGAGTGGCCGAACCAAGGGGGGGATCTTCTCACGCAGCAGTCGACCCTTCTGCGAAGACTGGATGGATTTATGTTGGTTAACCTGAAATGTGTTAATGTGAAAATGTCATAGCAGCTGTCTGTATTGTATGAGACAGGAAGTAGATGCATAGACGTGTAAGGGCAAGGCAGTTAAAACTGACAGGAAGCCAGGGGCCCTCTCTGTGGTACAGAGAGAGTGATCAGAGATGTAACTGTATGTTAACCAATACTAAATGCCCATATAGTGCAATATGTAGGAACTGTAATGTTTAGCACAAACTTATGCTTAGATGTGTTTTGGAATGTAACCATAGCGACGGCACGTCCGGGCGGGCGGGGAAAGTTGCAAGTATAAAGAGAGAGGACTCTCTCTTCCTTGGTTCCTCCGAGCTGACAACTTAACACAGATTTTCTGTATTGTATACTCTTTTTACTTTTGAGGCTTCGGACTTTTCTGTAATGAACTTTTTGGATATTAAAACAACTGTTAGCTCTACTTAAACAGTTTTGTCTGACTCCTATGCATTTTATCTAAGCGTGTGTATTTCTCCTCCGCCGTTTCCTCTGAATTACCCTGTTGGTGAGTACTGGAGTGTAAATAGATATTTACATGTCACAATTGTGAATACTCTCAGTCCCTGGTTATAGGGAAGTGTGTTGATGTTGCTAAGAGGCGCAGGACGTCTTTTTAGGGCATCACTTGATCGAGAATAAGGTACCGCATGATGATTGACTGTCGTTGACATAACCTGCAGGTCTCGCCGTCTAAACAGACATCAGGGTATTCTTAGATCAAGCCCATGTTAACTGGTGTTAACGGGGGACACGGGATATTCGAGAGAGAGGACTCGCTTGAGATCAAGCGAGTGGGTTTGTGTATGCCTGCATTTCAGTAACGAGAACTCTGTCGTGAAGTATGATATCACGGTTCTAGGTTTTGCTCTATAAGGTGGTGGTCTATAAACTAAACATTTGTTGGTCTGTTCCATATTAATGCCATTCACAAAGATAGGTTGGTCACAAGTAATAATACATTTTATTGTTGTACACTCAGGCCATGACACAAAGAGCAATGGTACTTGTACTCTAAAGTATTTATATTTAGGTAAACAAATTAACACCCTCAACCAGCTGTGTGAGGTAGCGTGCACACTGTACTGGGGTCTGGGAATGCGCACGGCGGGTAAGATACGCCGCGGGCACTCATCAGTAACACAGACCAGGCTTTCCTCCGAGGTGGAAAGTCTGCGCGTGACGCAAGGTTACTCGGCACAAGCAATTGCATCCTTTGTGATGGACTTAGTCTTGACTTTTTTTTTTAAATTTCTCTTCATGAGATTTATCATCCGTAGGCCCAAAATGATATAGTTGAACTAGTGTGTAGTAGGATGGTGTTAGGGGTTTGTAGACAAAGTAAAATATACACACACACACACACACACACACACACACACACACACACACACACACGGAGAGAGAGAGAGAGAGAGCAGTATTACAATGATTAATAGGCTGTGAAATGTGTTACTGCCACGAGTAATGGCCTCAGAAATGAAAGTGCTGTTTTGCACTGTCAAGAAGCAGTGATGTTCAGATGTGAAAATCCATTCCGTGTTGAGGCACTCAGAGCAAAGTAGCACTTTAAAAGCTATACTGTTAAAAGGTAAATCCATGAAATGAGACCCATTTAACCACATGAATGCTATAGTATCCCTACTTTATATTCAGCGAACATACAAATCTACAAGCTCACAACGCTTTTTTGTTTTGTTTTTTTTTGGCAGCTTTGGGGTTGGGACTTTTGGGGGGATTTTTGTTATGAAGCTCTATATTCTGAATTTCTGATAGTAATCATTGCTATAGACCAGTAGTTCAGTGGTCCTTGAGGGGATTCAAAAAATATCTAAAATCACATCCGTGTGAAGTGAGTGGTGCAACTCTGTGTGGGGGTCCCCGGAACTTCCAGACCCACAGGAACGCGCCCAGGGTGCCGGCCCAGTTCCGCCGAGCCGCTCCGCGTCCGAAATGGTCGAGAAAGGATTGTTACCGTGTGGGGGTCCCCGGGGGTCCCTGTACTGTACTGTCACACCCGAAGTGTGTGTGTCCAATTTCACCTATTTATCCTGTATGAGTTCTCTCTCCTGATTTGATAAAATTGGAATCCCAACCTTTTTGTCTCCACCAGGCCCCAAACTTTCCAGAACGGCCTGTTATAGCGCCACCAGGAGGCCGCTTTGTGCAAAACAAGTTTTTGCACAGTACACCTACAGATTTTGTCCAAACATCGCGCAAATTGGTACACAGTCTCTCTAGAGCCATTCAACGAAACCGGTCTTTCAGATTTCTCACACTCCATCCTGATTGGTTAAGATTGGCTTCCAAAGTTCACAGGAGTGCTCAGTTTCAAACAAAATGCTGCAAATCATGAACACATCGCGTGATTTCCGTGAAATTGTGCACCCACATTCCCACTAGGCCGAGGACGAAATGCCACATGAACAATTTCAACTCAGCCTCAAGGTGGCGCTATAACTGGCCGAAAAGTGTTTTTACCTCTAACTGCACGGATCTGTGGATAACTTTGTATGCCAACTCCCTAGAGGCCAAGGAAAAACCTTTGCCTGGAATTTTTCACATCTGCTCATCCTGGTGGAGACCTGTGCCCAGAAGGGCACTTTTTCTATTTTATTTTTTTTCTGCTTGCTAAAGAGCTGGAGAGACAGGGAGACCCCCTGTTACTGAACAGTCTATAGCAATGATTGTTATTTGAATATGGAACTGTTAAACATTTATTCTAACCACAATCACTTCCTAACCTTCCTAACCACCACCATCACAGCCCACAAAAAGATCTAACTTATTTTGCTCGTTCACGGTTTCACGGCTTTAACCTCCAGACTTTAACCCGCCAGACCCATAGACAGAAGTCGGGCAAAATACTGCATGTGCTCAGCTGTCGGTGAGCAGGTTAAAGACAGCTGACCTGCTCTGTCGGTGCGCAGGTCGTTATAGCAGGTTAAAGACAGCTGACCTGCTCTGTCGGTGCGCAGGTCGTTATAGCAGGTTAAAGACAGCTGACCTCTGTTGGTGTGCAGGTTGTTAGCAATAGCAGGTTAAAGACAGCTGACCTCTGTTGGTGTGCAGGTTGTTAGCAATAGCAGGTTAAAGACAGCCGACCCATGGCAGCTGGGATCAGAGGTCAAAGCTCTGATAGCTTGAGGGAAACAACTCTGTTTGTTGGCTTTTGTGGAAGAGCAGGCCTTTCACCTCCTTCTATCCGATGATTTTTTGATTTAATTTGCTGTAGTGCAGTGGTTTTCAACCTTTCTCATGTCAATGTCCATTATTTATTTTACTGTATTTGAGCCATGGGACACCATGCCCCCTCAGACCCAAAACCTTTTGTTATCGTTGGATGAGATTTTGTCCACAGTTCCATGCTGTATTGATGTACTATAGGCAAACGTCAAAATGACAATTGTATATACTCTAATTGTGTACACTTGTAAATAGAGTAATGCAGATTTTTAACAATAATTTTACTCTTGAGAGCGTAAAATGAAACCAAATTGACCCATACAGGTCCATTTGATTTAATCTTACACACTCGAGATTTAAATGTCTATAAGGGTACCATTTGCTTCTCAAATCTCCATCATTTAGCATGTGGACCACTTGGAACCCCCTCCGATGGCGGCAGAAACCATGTGCAAGGCACCAACCAGCACATCGGGAGCAATTTGGCGTTCAGTGTCTTGCTCAAGGACACTTCGACACCAACTCTGGGGGAGACCGTGTTCGAACTGGCAACCTTGCGGTTACCATCCAGCCACTTTAACCCTGAGCCACCGCCGCCCAATGCTGTATCCAACATGACAGCCATGTAAACACACACACAATGTCATTTACAACTAAACATTGTTCTAAAAAAAACAAAAAACATTGAAAACATTTGAAGCGAGAAATAGACGATGCAGTACCCGGACATTGATCAACTCACTTGCTTGTTTTCCGACTGTGCTGCAGATGGCCAGCGCGACACTTATGGAATACTTTCATTACCGTAAGCCAGGGGTTCTCAACCCGTGGGTCGCGACCCCTCGGGGGTGCGCGTGCGTGTGCGCGTGTGTGTTAGCGTGTGCATGCGTGCATATGCGTGCACAACAGTGAGTGTTGAAAACCAGACAAACGCTATTTTCGTGCTTGGATGGACCCAGGGACACACATACTGTAGCTCGGCAATGGAATGGTTGCACAACTCAAATAACGCAACAAAGGCCAGATGCTGAAGGAAGAGAAGAGATCAGCAAAGACAGAGTGGACGAGAGAGATTTATTTGGCCAGTCTTCACCATGCTGCACCAGAGTGGTGGAAAGTATATATAAGTACTGTACTTAAGTACAATTTTGAGGTATTTGTACTTAATTAATATATTTTAAGTAATTAATTTATATAAAATTGTTACCCAAAAGCATCATTGGGGCTTACAGGGTTAAGTATTTCCAATTTCCAATACTTCTACTCTATTAGTTACTATAGTTACTTTGTAGATTTTGATTATTATTACAAAACATACATTAACCACTTCATCCCTACTGTATAGGCTACATTTCGGTCATTTGAAAATTGCCAATCTACAAGCTCACAATGTGTTGCAATGCAACACCTTCTGACCTTGTAGATATTGTAGCTATTTTCAAAAGATTTTTGGGTCAAAACTTGAGAAATGTGACATTCTTTCTACTTTTGGTACTTTAGTTTAACCCATTTTGGGCGGGAACCCCTTTCAGTGTTTAAAGCATTACGTTATGCTTTAGCTATTGAAAAATAGAAGATCTACAAGCTCTACACGCTACGAGCTTATAGGTCTGCTATTTTTTTTTTATCGAAGAACGACTGACATAGAAACATAGCTTTTTCAGAAAACTATCAGGATGTAGCACAAATGTGGCACAAATCATTGAATATATATTTCAGAGCGAACATTTTTAACTAAAATATTTGCTTCTGGGGGGTGGGGGGGGGGGGGGGTCCCTGGAACTACATATTTTAAGATGGGGGTCCGTGGCCCAATAGAGAGAATTCTGGGGCTCCTTGACATGAAAAAGGTTGAGCACCGCTGACATAGAAACATAGGTTTTTCAGAAAAATGTTAGGATTTAGAAGCCTTTTTTTAATCGAACTCAGTCCAAAAAAGTAAATTTTTGATAGAATTTGATGGAACATGCCAAGTAGGCCTACTTTTTATCCACCACTGCGTGCTGCACCTGCTGGGCTCCTCAGAGCATGGTAAACATTAGACTGCCTAGAGGCACTTACAGTAGGGCTGGGTGCAATAACCGCAATAAAAATAAAAAAAGGTGTATCATAATAAACAGTGACGCTCAGTCAGTCTAATCATGCCAGCAACACAACACCAGAGGGAGTTCAAAAAACCATGTGCAACCCAGATTCGGCACAAACAAGGATTGATTGATTGATTTAAATATTTATTAACAGTTTGCAGAATTACACTACATTTCAAGCACAACTCAATACAAAGACTGTTAACTGCGAGTGGACACTTGTTTACAAGAGGGTCCACCTAAATTAATTTCACTCCTATGCCACAAAAATGTGGAACGCCCTACCAACTGTCATTAAGACATGTAAATCCCTTGACTCCACCCACCCCTTTCCCCCCTCACTGTATACGTTTTTCCCCCTTTTTACCTCCTTTATGATGATTTCCAGTTTTTGGCTTTATAGAAGTGCATAGTGTACAAAATGATATGATGAATTGAAAATGGTGGACCCTCTTATAAACAAGTGTAATGCTTTATGGCAGGGGTATTCAATTAGATTAGGCCGGGGTGGGTTCTCAAAATGCTTTTTGTGCTCAAACACAAAGATTTATGTATATTTCCGCACAGTAATGAGCAGGATAATATGTCTAAACAGGTATATAATATGCTACCTTAGAGATGTAGGCCTATAGACCTATTTGACAGTGCATAAACAGCATTGCTTTGACATTAACGACCATCAGCTGGACGGACACACACACACACACGTGAGATTATTTACGTGAGAATAGTTTATCAGACTATAAAGATCAGATTACATATAGTGATTCCCAAAGTGGGGTTCGGGGTCCGGGGACCCCCAGGGTCCTTGAGGCAGTTCCAGGGGGTCCCCAGGGAAATGATGGTTTGGAACCAAATGGACCCTTATGGGTCTGTAACTCTGAGAGTGTACAAATGGAACCAAATGGACCCTAACAGGGTTTATTATCGTGAGAATGATGGCTTCCATTTTCGCATTGCAACTTTTCAGGACTAGAAAGCCTGCAGTTTCTATTAGCTTGGATTATCCATTGATGTCACTGTTGGGTGGGTTTCTAAACTGCCCACAGCCCTCCTATGTGACACAGACCGAGTAGAAAAAAACATGCCATTTTATCATGATTATTAGTGAGGACCTATTATATGAAAATAGGTTGAAAAGTGGTCCTTTAATGATTACCATCATTATGGTAATCTCACAATTAATATCGCACACACCATTGTAGTATATTAAAATACCATACAGGGGAGTAAATGTGCACGGCAGACAGACGACGAGATGATGTTCCTTGATGTTTATTTCAGAGTACACAGCACAGCAAACAGCAATGACCCAGTTACATTGGGTGTCATGGAATTAAGTACAGTTTCACAAACTGAGGTGAGAATGTAGGCGTGTTCACTGTTCCTCTGAAGACCCCTTGATCAACCATATGCTCCCATGCAGCTATCAACACCAATTCTATTTTACACAAATTGCAGCAGGAACAGACAGAAAACCGTAAACACCCATCGACACCCCAACTTTGAATAACAAAGACAGCTGTCCTTGGAGCAGGCCTTGGAGATGAACTGACTTAGCACAGAAATGTAGTCTTGACATAGAATATTGCAAATATGGACTAAAATGGATACCACACCATACATGTAACTTTTATTAGCCCTCTTATTATTCCCCTTTTTTGGGGGGGGGGGGGTAATTACCGCCATACCAGCGGGTATGGGGGCCGGCAATAACCACGGTAATAAAAATCCCATACCGCCCCAGCCCTAGAGGCACTGTGTGTGATGCATACATAACGTTGGAGCTTGCTATACTACAGTATAAATAAGAGATACTCCTGGCACATAAATCCTCTTGAGCTCTGCAAAATATACAAGTGAAAGAATTTGGGTCGTAAGTGAATCCAATATATTTTGTAATAAAACAATTGTATGGAATTTTGACTGGGAATCGGGGGAGGGGGGACTAAATCATATTGAGCCAGTTTAGCATGATGAAAATGCATTTATTACCACCGGCAAGATAAATGAACGGGATTCACTCACAGTTGTGTTTATCTGCGTTAACCTCCCTGAGGCTATGCTGAGGCTAAACGCGGCTGCCTGTCATCCTTTTCTGGCGAAGCTTTTGTTCATTAGTTGACCTCTCTACCTCTCCCTCCCTCCCTCTCTACCCTCCCTCTCTTTCCAAAGCGATTCCTCTCATATGAGTCCACAGGCTGAGTTCTGTCATCATTATTAATGAAAGGTGACATGTCGTGCGGCTGGGGTGTGAATGACATGTCGTCGCTGGCAACAGAAAAGTGAGTGGAATGGCGGGTAAAGCAGGGAGGGGGCTTCAATGTCTTTTTTCAGGCCAAGGACCCATACTGTACAGCAGCTGTGAGAAAGATGAAGCAGGGACCCCCCCACACACACTACATTATTGTATGAAATGGTGTTGTCAGTGGATTAAACCTTGTCATAGATTTGCTCGGCTGCAGAGGTTTGTTTAACTCCCGTGTGATAGCGGCCGGTCCAATCGAGCGATATTCATAGAGGCGTTGGTAGTGAAAGAAGGCTCCGACGTGACTGCCATTGACGGCACAGTCAAGGATAAATGGAGATGGGCTTGCGAAGTTGGGACCAAATGAAACGATGCCCCAAAGTGTTTGCATTGGCATTCCTGTATGGGTAACAACAACAAGTGTTCCGCCGTCTATTTTAATGCAAGGGGACCGAACGTAAGCACGTTTATTAGCAATGTCTGTCAACAAATGTCCTTCCCTGTAAACAAAGCCTAATTAGATCGTACCTGTTACGTGGTGTAATCCACTTTCGATTTAGAACTCCAGTGACTTCCATTATTCCTGTAATTTCATCTTTTGGACTCTGACATGAATCTAATTCCATAACTTCACAGTGGTAAATCCATGCTACTTTAAGTCAGAATGGCAGGGGGAAATCGAGCACAACATACTTAATTGCGCACTGGTGAATAAGAGGTATAAGCTCACAACGCGTACTGTAGCATTCGTGACACGCTGTGAGCTTGCAGATCTGCTATTTACTGCACACGTCACCGGGCACGCAACAAAGTATAACTGAGGCTAACTGAGGCTGGTGCGTAGGCAAACAATTATTGCACATTTATTTATGCCTGAAATAAGTTGTCAGTGACCAAAACATATTGCTTATTTGAATAAATCGTTGTTTCTGTGCCATGCAGTTTGGCAGTGTGCGGGCGTAGTCTTTGTATTGTTAAGACATACATCGGCAGAGATGTTGATCTCTTTATCTGCAGTAGCTTTCATTTGAAAAGCTATTTCAGAAGTTCTATTTATGCAGTTGTTTTTATCAACTATAGGAACAAGACCTCTCACAGTGTGAGATTACTCTTAGAAGTGAGAAAAGTGTGGAAGACATGCAGTTGACAGACGTCATAAACTTTCCTATAGCTTCACAAGAGACAGCAGAGCACACTCTGTCAAACTGTCAAGCGGTATTCTTCAGCGATAGTCCCACTGTGCACGTGCAAGTTCAAAAGTGTGTGTGTGTGTGTGTGTGTGTGTGTGTGTGTGTGTGTGTGTGTGTGTGTGTGTGTGTGTGTGTGTGTGTGTGTAATTCTCACACTGCAATTGAATTCACTCATCCATGGTGTCGGCTTATAGTGGTGAACAAATCCTGTAAGTTGGAAATCCTGTTTCATTAAGGGTCCCCTTGGACTTGAACTATAATGCCATATAAAATATATATATCTTATAATGCTGTCGGCATGTATCTGTGTACAGGGGTTGGGGTCAGGGCAGGTCCCAGGATGATTAGATTAATGTGCAACATTGTTTTCTCACTCAACAGTAAACAAACCAACATACAGTACAGTATATTGATCCCAAATGACTGGCAAAGGGGTCTATTCGCCTACGCACTCAGTTTCATGAGGAGGGGGAGACGTCCCTTCCACTTTGGAGAGGGAAACACCTGTGCTGCCTATTATATAAGCTATTTACTGGTACTTCATGACAATCACGCACACTCACTCAGGTCTTCATGTGAATACAGAAGGGAACGTGACAGTCGGATGTACGTACGGGAGACTGGATCTTTGAGAACCTTTTTTCAAACTATTGAAAACAAAGAGTGAACAGTTGTCCATGTCATGAAGTTAGTTGAATAGCCTATACGTTGTCAATCATCAATATTGTAAGAAGAGTATGTCTGAGCATGTAGGCTATGGAGTAAGCGGGCTGCAGGCAGACCCTGTAGCTTCTTAGTTGTGCCCTCAAGCCAAAGTCAAGAGTTTTTCTAGAGCCCACATCCGAATCAGGTAAGGATGACTGGCTTTGCTGTACGTGTTGGCAGTGTTTTGCCTTGAAATCTGTGAATAATTGTAGTGGATTAAAAGTATAATATTTGCTTCCGAGATGTCGTGGAGTAGAAGTACTGTACCTAAAATTTGTACAATACTTGAGTAAATCCACTTAGTTACTTTACACCACTACGAGACACAAGAAAAGGAGTGCAGTGGCGTGACATTTTGACGGGGAGGTGCTCAAGTGAAAAAAGGGCACCTTGTGCAGCGCGTGGAACCACCAGCTGCCTTAATATTGTGACATTTATAGATTTTTAATCCAGAATTGATCAATGTCACCATGGGCCACATACTGTACACAAACAACTGTAGGCCTATACTGTACATACAAACAAAAGAAAACGAACTTGCAAAAGGGCACATTGCTGTCCAGAAGGCATAAGGGCAGGTGCTTTAGCACCACTTGGTGTCTGTCCATCTGTGCACGCCCTGCTGGGAGAGTGAGCAGTCAAAGGTTTAGCCCCTTCTCATTAACCCTGTGTGATCCTGTCTGTTCTAACACGCATCATTCTGCCCGTGCAATAATCTCTCCAGGTCTGAATTAGTCGGATATCAAAGGGACTCCCACGGGAGGCACAATGTGAGGTTGGATATACACATCACATTATTCCCAGGCTCTCTCTTTCTAATTTACATCATTATTGCCAGCGCTGTGAAATTAACTCCAAAGGAAATTAGGGGACGTTTTATGATGAGAAATGTATGCGCATGCAGAAGGAGGAGGGGGTGGGAGGCATTTTTTAATTGAAACTAAACTACCATGTGTGCACCCCAGCAATTAAATAATGCAGCTGAGAATATATACCATGTGCTGCTCTAAGATGTACATTTAAATTATTCAGCGCCTCAAGACCAACATTCAATAGATTTGTTTTGGACTTGTTCTGGATATGTTTGTCACGGGGGCGGACACTGCCTCTGGTTCTGAACTCACTCAACTCAGACAGTGGTGGGTGGGGTGGAGGAGGGGGCTTCATGAGCCTCATCCACTGAGCTCAGGTAGAGAAAAGGTCATGACAAGGTCAAGTGTGGTGTTTCAACCATGAACATAAAAATATTATGCATTTTTAGCTATGTACTGTAGCTATAATTTGCCTCTCCTATAACTCCACTTAAGCTGTATTTGGGTAAAGTGGTGATAATTGTACAAGGACACGTTCAAGTGTCTGACAATGTATATGGGGCAGTGTTGTCCGCCTGACAGCAGAGAAATATTTGTTTTGTTTTTACCCATGATTTCCCTACATAGCTACTAGCCCTGGTCCAGTGCTTACAGCGAGTCTCTCACTGACGCCCTGTGGAACTTCCACAGCCCTCTAGCGATTTTCTCACTCCCGTGCGAGGCTTTACAATTCCCAGCAAATAAACAGAACGACGTAACTACTCACCGACACAAAGCCTGCTAGACCTTATTGGTAAAAGTCTATTCTCGAAGCTGGGAAGCGTCTCAGGTCCCCAGCTTCTCTCTAAAATGCACTTTGAGGCATTTTAACAATGTAGGCTACCGGACCGCCAAGGCCAAGAATCTTTTTTTCTACTACGGCATTTCCGGGGTTTGTCTGCGCCGATCTGGTTGGATTCATTTTATTTAATGACTAAAATAGTGCCTTCCACAGGGCGTCAGTGAGAGACTCGCTGTAAGCACTGGACCAGGGCTACATAGCTACCAGCAGTTTTCAGACACTGGAGTAGAGTGGTGCATGGTGGAGTTTACCTGCAGAAACTCAAACACATTGCCCTCTCGATCGCCTCTTGGTGTTTTCACGGTTTGTTTAATTTTGTAAGCTGCTACTTACAGTAACACACCCAACTGGACATTGCATTCACCTAAGTCTAGGGGTCATGCTGCAATCGGATCCCATTTACAGTTAGATTATAGACATATCTTGTGAGCAATGTTGGTTATTTCTGGCCTGGAATGTGTGCAGCAACGAGGTCACTAAAGTCAAGAGACCGCTCATCCTTTGCAGGCGCAAATGTCACGGCAACCGATCGAGTGGATTCTGAGATGATCTTGTTTGGGAACAAAGTATAGTGACATACGGACAAACAGACACATCCATCTATTATTTTTTTAATGTTTTTTTTGTGGTTTTCGCCTTTATTTTATATGTTTTATGCATATAGAAATGCTTCTAATATGCATTAGACAAAGTCCTTGAAATTATCATAATAAAGCGCCTTCTGCTAATATTTTTCCAGCACATTAATCAATTACTACAATACGTATACTGTACAGGACACCGTGCCCTTCAGTGCAAGATGCTCGTTCAATATGCACTGAAAATAGTTTGAATAGTAATACCAGCAGTGGCCTGGGTCATGGCTCAGCGGTCCAGGCATCTTGGCTGGTAATCCAGTCTGGCAGTGTGCCACGGGTTCGACTCCCGATCCCGACGGCCTTTTTCTGCATGTCATCCCCCCATCTCTCTCCCCATTTCCTGTCTGTCCTTCCATAAAAAAATATTAAATAAAGGCGAAAGCCACAAAAACAAAAAACATTTAGTAATACCAGCAGTAGTGACTCCCTACTGTATAGCTTTACCCTCGATTCACTTTCATTTACACAAGAGTTATTGTTCCAATACCGACCGATACCATGATCAGAAAATCGATTACCGAAACGGCATAAGTTTGCACTGCACATGTTTAATTTACAGTAAACAATACAATGTTGGTGTTGCACTACTGTTTTATAATGTTCCTATTTACAGTACATTATATTTTACTAACTTTTTGGCTGGACAAGAAATATTAATTTAATTGTTATTTATTCGGAACAGCTCTACATTGCACAACGCCACAAAATGTTTGTGCATGCACTTTACTTTTTCAGTGCTGCCACCTTGTAACAGTAAACACTGTCGGCCCTAATTAGATGATCTATGGCGAAGGGCACAAACGCCTCCAGCACAAGTTACGTTGGGGGATTTTGCTAATTAGATGGTGCTTAACTGGGAGCTTAATGGGCGGCACATGGCGCTAAGGGGTTGGCACCACTGCGCCTTCATCACAACGGTATTTAAATGATGGATGTAGTAAGTGTAGGGGACGCAAACTTCTGAGGAATATTGCATTCTTCCACCATAGGAGCTCCACAAGAGACATCCATGATACCCATAACAACTTAATATTCACATGCTCAGTTAGGTTGTATTTAAACTGCATGTTAAAAACTGCGGTGAAAAGAACTTCTGCTATCATCGCCACATATTTTTTATTTTGTATATGGACATATTTATTTTACTTCCCGTCTTTGGCACTTTGCCTCCTGAGACCCGAGGCCTAAATATCAGTCAGAATTTGTTGCTATTGTGAGTCTCCTTCTGGCAAGAAGCCTTATTCTGATCTATTGAAATAAAAACATCCACACTCCCATTCCCACTGGATTAGTGCTATGTTTATGTTTATTTTACCGACAAAAAGGTATTCTGGTGGGCCTCGTAATGGCTGATTTTACACTTGGTCGTATGCTGAAAATAGCTGCAAGCTTGTAGTTAGTTCTAGCCTACTGGATCTCTTCTCATCTCCTAACATTAAATGCAATAAAAAATGTATTGCAGTTTTTATTTGTTGGCAAAAATGTCTATATAATTTTAGTCATCATAGCTTATAGTATTTTTTTTATTGACATTCTGTCGTAGTTTTTGTCGACAAAATTGTATTTGTGGTGTATATGTTTTTGTTTGTTGTTTTTACTCTTATTCATTTTATCTTGTGTATTTATTCAACCTGTTTTTACCCAATCGTTTTCTGGGCTATTTTGAGGTAACCTGACGCTGCCAGATCCAAGAAGCTTGCTACACAAATTTGTTTCACAGCTTATTGGGATCTGGGATCTCGGAAGAAAATTCGATGACGGGGCTGTTCCTTTTTTCAAGATACTTGGTAGATGATTGGATGGGACCGTCTGTCTATCACCGTGTGGGCGTGCAAACACAACCAATCATATTGACGTGCTATATAGCTTCACATCCGGTTTCGCACATATCCCGCCCTTAGCTCACGCTGATTGGTTCGGTACGGAACGGATCGGTGTTAACTCCCTGAGAGATCCCAGATGGAAGCTGTGTTGGGGAACATGGTTACCCAATACCGCCCCCATCTGGCAGCGTCAGGTTAATTTTGAGGCACCTTGTTTATATATTCTGTCCATACCTGTGTGACCTGCTGTGAGTGTGTAAACAAGCCTTGCCGAGCCATGAGGCCCATGGCCTCCTGTTTCTGTAGCGTGAGGCAGCTTGATGTACAAGTAGGCCTACACCCCCTGGACATAATGTACAAGTACACCCCCTGGACATAATGTACAAGTACACCCCCTGGACATAATGTACAAGTACACCCCCTGGACACAACACTAGAATGTCACATCCAATCCAACCCTTGATGCTGAGTGTCATAGCAGCAAGCAAGGTGCAACATTGTTCAATGTGCGGGTTCAAGAAGAGCTAAATTCTAAGTCCCAACTAGTCCCTGGTATAATCCACAGTAGTTTCAGGAAGAGCAAAAAGGAGGTGGTATTGCCTGTTATCAGGCCGCCAAGCAAGGCATCACCCGTCATCAGGCCTCTGAGCAAGACTCAGCGACCTGCTGGCAGAGTGGCAGACTCCATGCCATGCTTCAGCAATCTGACGGCTGTCGGGTAGAAACTGTTCCTTGGCCTGGCGTTGATGTTCTTCAGGCCTCTTTGCGCTTCCGCAGGCGGAGATATGATAGGCTACTTGTGCTTATCATCAATGCATAATTCCCTGCTGAAAAATCCAGCATAAACCAGCATAAGACCAGCTAAAACCATCATGAGCTGGTTTCTGCTGGGGGGTTTTTCAGCTGGGAATTAACAAACAATTAGCAATTCTTCTGCCTCTAAAAAGAAGGGCAGCACATTTAATTGAATTCAATGTTTAGTCCTTGAATGTAATAGTGTGGAGATATGTGGGCATCTTATTTGTGGGCATTCAGCTGTGAAAGGCGCAACAATGTGAGCTGTGTATATTTATCCAGATGCCAGATAATGTACACTAGCCCATTTTGGGCGGGAACCCATTTTGGTGTTAGCATCATGTCGTATACGAAGCGGCGCCGCAGAAAAATGGGGGTATAACAACAAAAATGTGGGGTTATGGTTAGGGTTTGGGGTCGGACTACAGAGAGGTTGTTCCAGTGACTCAATGTACATACAAAACTCCGTTTTGGCACAGTTATTATTATTATTATGAATTACCTGGCTGTGATTCCTCCTCCTCCCATTTGTCTCAAAACGTAAAAGTTTAACCACATTATCAGCAGCGCCTCGAACAGGTCAAAACTCACTGACCATCTGATCTGTAAGTTAGCCTATCCTATATAAAATGTACAACACCTGGGAAGTTTTCAGGAGAGGATGTTTTAACATGTAGTTAGTGTTAAACCCATGCAACTCGAGAGGAAAGAAAACCTGCAGCACCTTACCTGGTGTTGACAGTTGTGCTTTCATTAGCGGCTTCGATCTCCTCCTTTCCCCATAAATCCCAAAATGGTGTAATAATATAATTCCCAAAGTGGGGTCCGGGGACCCCCAGAGGTCATTGAGCGAGTTCCAGGGGGTACAACTACATGATAGTTTGTGGCATGTCATGTGGACGCTCTCAGTTTTTTAAATTAACATTGATTATCAATTGGAGTCCCACAGCTAGAAATGGCATTAAAATAGGGTCCGTCCGAGCTGTATAAATCTTCTCTTATGGGGGTCCTTCTCTTCTCTTCAAATGGGGGGTCCGCGGGCTAATACGTGTCCATTTGGGGGTCCTTGACATGAAAAGGATAAAGTAAATCCATTCATCTACTGATATTTTATTAGAATCATTACAGAGTGCAAAGCACATTGGGTCACTGATGGCGGTGTAACCGAAAACAGTAGCGGGCCAAACCATTTTGGGATTTAAACAGGGGTGGATCAAATATATGCTTCAAAATATATCACGTTTATGAATGCAGGATTTCATAAGTATTACTCCTAAGATAACTTTGGAGCCAGGGGGGATACAGGGGGGGACCCCCCAGCCAGGGGGGACCCCCTAACTCATTTGGGGGGGACCAATGTGACGCTGGCAGGGGATTCGTCCCCTCCGTCCCCTAGGTTATTGCGCCCCTGGATGTAGAAGACATTTATAGAATCTGATCTCGGGTCAGAATGGGCTAGTATACAGACTGCAGCTGCCATGCCAGGAGCTGAACTGTTGCTGGCCGCGGAACACATTGTAGAACAGCAGGTTCAAGATCATCTTCGATTTCTTGCATGATTGCTTTATCTGTAGAATACATTTTCTAGCTGTGTGTGTGCGTGTGTCCGTGCGTGCATCTCTCGTAAACCGCTGGACTGATTGACTGCCGGTAGCTCAAGGAAGAGAGGAAGACGACAAAAATCGTATGATATTTAGCTGACAATAACTTTTCAGATGGCTAACATATGACTAAATGGAATTTTATTCAAAAGACAATCTCAAACTAAATCAAAATTATGTGCCATCAAAATCTACACTGAGGTACAGTAACAATATTACTGTGAATTGTAAATGTGGATATATATGTTGCACAATGAAGGCTTTACGATTCGCCACATAGCACCGTGCAGCTCTCGTAATGGGCCGAGAATGTCTATGAAACCAACTCTGCAGTGAGTCTGAAAACCTAATCCATTTCCCAACACGGCTCTCTTAAGAGCCTAATATTCTCAACACACCACTTTGTTCTTGTTCTTTCACCTCACATGGAGCTCATTTAACTGGAAAATTGGTTGTGCTTTAGCCTTTCCGTTTATTTCTGTACTATACCTCTTTACTTACGTAAAAGTACTTTTGCACTTTTACTCGAGTGCATTTTTTATTCTGGACTTTTACTTAACAGAGTATTTCTATATTGCAGTATTGAAACATTTGAGTAACACTGCAAAATGCACTGGTTATTGGGGCTTGATCAAATTTGCCAAGACACAATCAGGGATGGTCTCTCTCTCTCTATCTCTCTCTCTCTCTCTCTCGCTCTCTCTCTCTCTCTCTCTCTCTCTCTCTCTCTCTCTCTCTCTCCACCGTCGGCTACTCGGCTCCATGTGTGCCGGAGCCGACAATCAATGGAGAATTCTAATTGTCCAACAGCTGTGCGTTGTGTCATTGTTGTCGGGGAGATAGATGGACAGGTGGAGCAGTCGTGCGACCTGGGGGGGGTTTAATTGCATTCCACGGCAACACACAGCTGCATATGGTGTTGAGACTAATCTGTTCAAACATCATGAAGCACAGATCGATCTCTGCCTGCTCTTAATTCAACTGGATTGGTAAAGGTTGGAGCCGGGAGGTGTGATTCATCATCATTTGAAAGACCACTTTACGTGATTGTTTTTGAAAGCTCCATCTCCACACATTGGCATTGCACACAAGTGTGTGTGTTCATGTTCACAGCTTCCACTTTCATCCACACAATGAGATACTGTATGTCAACCCCTTTTAAATGGTAAGTTTGACACCCTTTAAATGGCAAGTTTGGCACCCTTTAACAGTTTCCGTGCCGGGAATGGATTACTCCAGGTTAATGTCGCTGCCATAAAAGACTTACGCGACTTTTGTTTTATGTGTTTAATCCGCCGTAATGTAAACAAAAAAAAGAAAATTCTTTTTCGCCGCTTAGGAAGAGAGGAGGTGCATTTCGTGTTGACAATGAACCGGAAATCGTCACATGCTGTGAGCTGCTAGGGCTTCTGGGAAATTGAGGCCAATGCAAACGCATTGGGTTCAACGCCTCATGGAGGCGGGTCCTGTGCTGCCTCTTCTCGGTGTAGCAAGATGGCGGGTGGTTCGATCGTTCATAACAAACGGGGGGAGCTATTTTCGCTCGATTTTCGCGGATTAAAAGCCCAAATAATTCAGCGTGTGCTCTAAAGGTAATACAACAATCTCGGCAGTGAAGGGGGGTTGATTAAAATGCGGGTTAATCGTAAAAAACAGTCAAACTGTTAACACAAAGCTTGCTAACGATTCCCTCAGCCTGATTACCTCTGATGCTAATTCTGATAGCAAATGAACAAACTTTCAAAAGGGAACATTGCTGTCCAGAGGGCAAAAGGGCAGATGCTCTATCACCACCTAGTGTCTATCTGTGCACGTCCCTGCTCCTGATCCCTGCCTACACACACATCCGTCCTTGAGTTGAACAGGTGTGCATCATATTCATTTACTATGAAAACTTGCATTTCCCGTCAGTCAGTCCGTCACCCCACGCCTCCATGTAACTCCTTTTGATACAGTGACAGTCATGGCAGCAAGACAGGAGATAAGAGGAGAAAAAGTGATTTATTTTTATTTTTTAAATCCAAAATGACTTAATAGCACAGGCAGACTCTTCTCATACAGAATAAATGAAAAAATCTGCACATCAATTAATGCTCCTAAAATATCTTTTACTGAATGGTACCATTCAGTAAAAGATATTTTGGGAGCATTAATTGCATTAATTTTTCATTTCTTCTCTATGACTTTATCTTGATCCATCACCCAGCCTATCCACACTTTTCCTGGGCTGTGTGTGCTCCAGTTCCTGTTGATTTCATTGGATATCATTGGTCATCTGACCAGTTTCATTGGCTTTTATTGGATCAAATCGACAGGAACTGGAGCACACACAGCCCAGGAAAAGTGTGGATAGGTATAGATGTGCGTGTCCTTTTTGACTGTTTGTTTAGCCTCCTCTACTAGGCTCTTCACATATACACAATTTGTCAGAGCTGAAATGGACATGTAAATATGAAATAAATGCTTAAACATGTAGCTATGGTGTATAATGCTAGAGTCCACAGAAGTGAACCTTTCAAGCCTGTTTTCTCAATTTGCTGTTTTCACTCTATAGCCTCGGTCAGAAGCGGTCACATATATGGTCAGGCATCTTGACGTCACGTCTAGTCACCCACGTCTCCATATATGGTCACACATGGTGACATCACGTCTCCGGTCACAAGCGATGTCCCGATACTCGGTATCGGCGAATGTCACTCTAACCACCAATCCGACACAGGGGTAAAGCTTTATTCATAGTCTGGAATTTCGGTGGTAGGTGACCACCGAACTACAACATGATGTCACGAGCTGCGGTGAAGAGCAAACCACCGCCACCTCTCCAGCCCTTCTCTCTGTTTTTACTCACCACCGCTCGTTATTTCAGCTCCAGTGGTCACCTCACCACCGGAGCGGTGGTCACCTTACCACTGGAGCGGTCGTCACCCCACCACCAGAGCGGCGGTCACCTCACCACCGAAAATCCAGACTATGAATGAGCCTTAAGGGGTTGACTGCAGGTAAGTAAAATGTTTTCGAGTTGCCCAAACTGCAAATGCACATTTGTCTGCTATAAACACAAACACGATATATATACATATAGCTATAAAGACAACACGAGATATGTCTCTAAACAAACACCTCCACACTTCTCCCTCCTTCCCTTTTTAAATATACTTTATTTAAATTATTCATGGTACAATTTATGCAGTCATATTACATTCACACAGTATAACACAGCACACATACACACACGTGCACCACACACACTCAACGTGCAGTCAGTGGCTCAAAAACTAACTTAACTACTAACACACTACTGTGTGTGTGTGTGTGTGTGTGTGTGTGTGTGTGTGTGTGTGTGTAAAGAATGCAGCTGAACGGTCAAAGCATATGTGTCAAGTTAGAGGAATGTCAACCCTTGACTTTCGGTCGGTGCCTGGACTTCAAAATAATATTGTATTCCCAGGCGGTGGACTTCAAAATAAGATATTTTTTATTTTTAAGTTATTATGAATATTATTCTCTGGTATCGGTATTCTGTATCGGATCGGAAACAAAAAAAGTGGACCATATATCCAGAAAACCGCCTGAGTAACACTTGCAAAAGAACCAAGTTGGTACAACACATGGATCTCCACAATGTGGAGCTGACTATCATCACCTGGATCTCCATATATGAAGATCACGACACTGACCTCATCAAACCCTGGATATCCATGGTTTGACATGCTAGATCTGCATGTGGAGCCGGCCAGCAACTCTACAGTATGCACTGACACCAGATTAATAGTTTAACTCCTGCTTCTCAACTGTACCGTATTAAAAAGCTCTGTTGTTTCAGCGCCACTTCTCACCCCTTGGGCGTCTTACTGGTTATAAGACTCTGCTTTGTCCCATGTTCAACATTTCTGGAATTCGGGCATCCTCAAGGACATTGTTTTGTAATATCCTCAGGAGAAGGGTAAAACATGCTTTTGTGTTGTCATGCCTGGATTTACTGTAAGCCCTGTTTGTTTTCTGACTGCAGCTGTTAGTTCGCAATGCACCAAGCAAATACATTCACTCTAGTGCTGCATGGCCTCTTCTCATTTGCTGCCTTTACATTTACAAAAAAACGTAATTACATTTATTTTAGCCACGTAAGCCCTATTAAAAACGTATCCAGTGAGGAGCCACCAGGAGGATGTACCTGTCCTGCTCCTCTTGCAAGGTGAATCTATTGAACTCCTTTCCCTCCATGACTCCATGTAAAGAGGTGTAGGAACAACTTACTTGGCAGATGAGAAGGACAAAGTGCTCCGACAGGCTATTATTGCATTGTACAGCGAGAACGTGTTCTGCGATGGCCATGGGCCTGATGCGGTGGTTGCACTGTAACGGTTTCCACAGTTCGATGGTTATTTGTTTTAGGGTTGCCAGGTAGAACTAGTCTACCAGAGAGATGTTTCTCCTTTTTTTTATGAGTTCTTCCTCATCTGGGTTAACCACTGGTGAAACCGACACAGGACTTACATATTCAAATGTAAACCCTTTTACCAAGAAATAAATCACACAAAACACCTTGTCAACTCAGTTTCAAGTTAGTATATATTGCAATTCAACCAACCCAAACACAAACAGTTCATCAGTTCAGGAAATAAGACCCAATAGTTTGTAATGTTGGTAAATAAACAAAATAAACAAAAATAGGTAATCAGCAACTCAAAGTACCGTGGTTACACACGTAACCTACGCTCGAAACCACCCGTCAATTAATTGCGTATCAAACTCGCAGTTCATAAATAAATAGACGGTATACTGTTCCAGATCCACGCAACGCAGAAGCAACGTGAATGTTAGTAAACTAAAGTAGTCCGTCTGTCCGAGCAGCGCGGCTCTTTAATCGTTTCCAAACAACAAAATAACAAACAAAACTAGAAAAAGTGCCCTTCTGGGCACAGGTCTCCACCAGGATTTCTTCCTCAGCCTAGTGGGAATATGCGTGCACAGTTTCATCGCAATCGGACGCTGCGTTGAGGAGTTGTGGCGATTTGTACAAAGGGCTACTCCTGAAAACTGTAGGAGCCAATCGTGGCCAATCAGGATGGAATATGAGAAATCAAACAAACCTGTCTTGATCACATGACTATGGAGATCATGTGTACCGATTTGCATGAAATTTGGATAAAATCTGAAGGAGTAATAATAGAAAATGTGTTTTACATATGTCGGCCTCCTGGTGGCGCTATAAAGAGCAGATGTGAAAAATTCCAGGCAAAGGTTTTTCCTTGGCCTCTAGGGAGTTGGCATACAAAGTTATCCACAGATCCGTGCAGTTAGAGGTAAAAACACTTTTCGGCCAGTTATAGCGCCACCTTGAGGCTGAGTTGAAATTGTTCATGTGGCATTTCGTCCTCGGCCTAGTGGGAATGTGGGTGCACAATTTCACGGAAATCACGCGATGTGTTCATGATTTGCAGCATTTTGTTTGAAACTGAGCACTCCTGTGAACTTTGGAAGCCAATCTTAACCAATCAGGATGGAGTCTGAGAAATGTGAAAGACCGGTTTCGTTGAATGGCTCTAGAGAGACTGTGTACCAATTTGCGTGATGTTTGGACAAAATCTGTAGGTGTACTGTGCAAAAACTTGTTTTGCACAAAGCGGCCTCCTGGTGGCGGCCAGGCCGTTCTGGAAAGTTTGGGGCAGAGGTTCATCGTTGGCATCCAGGGAGTGTGTGTGCAAAATTTGGCATCGACCGGGTTAACGGTGGCCGAGATTAGCTGCTCACGGACACACACACGGACACACACACGGACGGACGGACACACGGACGGACGGAGTGCAAAACATACTCTCTCCCCATGCCTTCGGCCTGGTGGAGACAAAGAAGCTTGAAAATAAAAAAGGGGGAAATACCACTGCTCCGTGTGTGATAGGTGACAGGGATAGCGACAGGTCAAGATGCGGGGATCGTGGTAGTTGGCTGTTTATTGTCGTCCGTCGTTGGAATGTTTGTAGCTCTGCAGGTTTGATGATCACGCCCGAGGCTACGCCACTTTACGGAGCAAAACGGCACGAACACACTCGAATCGAGGGGCTAACTTCCTCGTTCACATGACAGGTCCACCGCTGACGGTTTTTCGCTCTCACACTGCCTGTCTGCCTCCACACTCGCACCGGCGCAAACAACGGGGCATTTTTGAATAGGCGGTGTTCCCAGGGGTGAGTGTCAGGTGTCACGAACAGACGGCTCTGGGACCATTTCGGGCCGTCACAGCACGCACGCGCAGTCACGCACGCACACAAACTTTATCTAGTGCCACAGAATACTAAGCTACTCCTGGAACTCCTGGAAGAAAATAAACAAAAATCTAATGACTTTCTTTTTCTTTGGGGGGGTGGGGGGCAGTTTGGCATTATGTTTACTCTCTGGAACTTGGCTGTTCCTTACAGCCGCAAGTCTAAGAACAATGATAGCACTGGGGTGGCGCTGATGCGGTAAAATAGCTGCCCACCACCATTGAGGTCGTGGGTTCAAATCCACCGTGGTGCATCCGGCTTTGTCGAGCCTGGTCTACATGAACAGTTGATCCGTGTTCGGGGGGTCGGGGGTCATCTACAATATATAGCAAAAATCTGCCTCAGTCCTAAATGGGTTAAGGACATTAGTTAAGGTGCTAGAATAAAAAGATACACATACAACAAAGAAGACAAAGGTCAGTGCATTGTACATGTACTCAGGATAGTCAGAAAGACTATGCCATGTTAGTCTGACAGCAGCCGGATGAAAGCTGTCCCTCAGCCTGGTGGTACTATACTCTACTTTTGAGACTGTGGTACAGTGCGGTATAGTGGCCCTTGCCCGGGCGAGGTCGTTGCAGGGGGTTATACAGTTTGTGACTTGGGTGGTGCTTGTCCTTGACAGTGCACTGCTGGGCGTTGACTATACGCACCACTTGTTGTACATTTCCTGGAGCTCGGGGAGCGTGCCTCCTATTATGCGCTCTGCCGATCGCACTATACTCGCTGTAGGCTGGTCTTTTCTCGGTTAGTGCCGTTCCCATATTAGGCCGTCACACAGCCTAATAGAACAGTGGTTCCCAAACCTTTTCATGTCAGGGACCCCCAAATTGACACTAATTAGCCCACGGACCCCCATTTGAGAATATATGCCAGGGACCCCCATAAGAGAAGTTTTGTACAGCTCTAGCAGTGATTCTGAACTCGTTTAATTTCAAGGACCCCCAGACATCTTCAGACCCTCATTTAATGGCATTTCTATTGCATGCATGTCGTAGCAAACATAGCCGATCTACAAGTTTAAAACGCGTCGCAAAACTTGTAGATCGGCTATTTTTGCTATATTTGAATTGAAATCCTGATTTATTTTTTCTACTTTTAATTGGGATCCTGAAAAGTCATTTTAACTAAATACAAATATATTGGACATACAAAAAAGACAATAACATTATTTGCAAGCTAATAATTTAGACTGTAAGTAATTAGAGTGGGTCATGTTTGAAATCAATAACATATTAGTATTCCGAAATTAATCTGAGGGCCACATTAAGTGAAGGTGGGGGTCGCATGTGGCCCGCGGGCCGCCAGTTGCCCATGCATGCAAGTAATATTAACCTAATCTGAACAGATCGGAGAGAGGAGGCTTCATTTCATCTCAGTCTCAGCTGTTGCCGAAGGATGGTTTACAGTAAAAATAAAAAATAAACCTACTCTGTCACATATTTCTCAACTGATGATAGTTAGTTTGCTTTTCCAAGGCTGACAACAACTTCAATGGCTTCAGAATACATTCATTAGGAGTTGTTTATGGACTGATTGCATGGATAAGCAGCAGTGTTTCACACGTTTTCTGAGTCATCTTTGTGCAATTGGCATCCAGATATTATCATTATTTGTAAATAAACTCAGATTAGGTTAAGGTTAAGCAGCTGTTCATAATATCGATGAAGGAGTAGCAACAATGTTTGTGTCAATTAATTTAAGCCTAGAATCAATCCATCCAGGATCCTGGTCAATCATGAGTCATGACAATGACAAAACATTTGATTATGTGAAAGAAAAATATAATAATTAATTATATGATGGGCCTATAAACGCACAGATTATTTTACGTCACATCAAAAGGTGTGATTTGCGCTTGCTGCAAGGTGCATGGAATTAATGTTGGATTTAGCATTCTGCCTCATTTAGATTCGGAGCTCGGAGGAATGTTGGAACCAACCAAGAATAAACAAAGAAGCTAAATTCAGTGATGCTGAAATGTATTCATTAATAGAACACTAAAGCATGCATAGCTCCAACTGAGGGAAAGTGAATTTGTTTGACTATTGTTCAAAAAATGAATGCATTAGGAGACAAACAAAAGCA
This sequence comes from Protomyctophum parallelum, assembly GCF_964188405.1. Lineage (NCBI taxonomy): Eukaryota > Metazoa > Chordata > Actinopteri > Myctophiformes > Myctophidae > Protomyctophum > Protomyctophum parallelum. The sequence goes on along the minus strand of NC_139712.1, from coordinate 18,584,311 downwards.
GATGGCAGTTCAGGGATTTGGTGGATTCAGCATTCACTGTGTGTTTAAGCTTGCATGGGAGACGCACAGATTAGTGATGCCAGGTCTCGGAGACACACAGAGAGAATCAGGAAATAACCAGACAGGGGTGCTGCATGGAGTGCATATCAGTGTTATTTTTTACTAAAAGTAGAAAAGAAAAAAAAACAGGGCATATATATGGTGTTGCTCGAACCAAGATTGATTCCACCTGTTGTGTTCCAAAACCAGGCCCAACCATCTCATTAAAACAAATAAATTGTAGTATTACTAAAAGGTTTGTGTAACCATCCCAAGGAACTCTTAATTTCAAGCCGTTCAGTTGTATTGGTTTGTAATTCACGAGACATGGCTAAAGTATTTTTGGAGGTTGAGAACCGCAGACCTACAGTATATGGACGAATCCACGGAGGTATAGCTGAGGTGCCTACTGTATATCTGCCCTACAGCGTACTGCTCGATGGATTTGTCTAATAGAGGAAACTCCTGATGTATATTGGAACCACAATTCACATTAAATATAGCCTAGTAATGTTAAACTAGACAGACTAAATTGTTTCACCTCTAAACTAAAAGTGTACCCTGGTCTCTCTCTCTCTCTCTTGCTTCATGCATGGGGAGAGAGACAACAGGACAGACACATATAGTCACCATTCACAGCTGGCACTCTATGGTAGAAAATATACGTCACTCCATATAGAAGCCCACATGATTTCACGTTGGGGTTGATTGGATGTTGCATGGGTTCATGATTGTGTTTTGTGTAATCGGCTCCTCCCACTATAATACAGTGTGGGATATCAAAATACTGTTGACGGTCATTGTCACATTTTCAGTGCGCAACCAAGCATTCAATTACTTGTCTTTTAGAACTACTGGATCTCTTCTCCACTAGTCCCTCAAACATTGTTTAGTTTTCATTTGTTTGACGAAATTGTCAATACATGTATAGCCTTAGTTTTAGTCATCATAGCTTAATTTTCATTTAGTTTTTGTCAGTGAAAAAAGGTATACAGTCAACGAACATTTTTCGTCATAGTTTTAGTCGACGAACACTGCCAGGCACCCCAATTTAACCAGTGCATTTGGGTAGACAGTTTTTGGTTTAGACTAGTCATTGGTTAGACCTACAACTACAACCTATCTCAAACCCTCACCCTAAAGCTAACCTCCCACGGGGCAGCACACCTAAACCTAACCTTAACCCATGTCTAACCAATGACTAGTCTAAACTAAGTATGCACCCAGTGCATTTTGTGAGTCAAAGGGTAAGATGTGGAAGTAAAGAGGTAGTAGAGAAAAGAAACAGGGGAAGGGCTTAAAGCACAACCAATTGTCCAGTGAAATGAGCTCCATCTGAGGAGGAAAACAAAGCGGTGTGTTGAGAATAGGCTAAGAGCCGTGTTGGGGAAATGGATTAGGTTTTCAGACCTACTGCAGAGTTGCTTTACATGACAGGAGACATTCTCTGCCCATTACAAGAGATGTTGGGGACAGAGTGACATTCCAACACTGCCATTCCGACTACATTCCGCTTGCGGTCAGGATTTAGGGACAGGGTTAGTAATGCGGCGAGTCGGAATGGCGGTGCGACAGAGTAGCGGGCTTTTCCACTATTAATATATAGTGTCCCTCTCTCTCCATCATCAAAGTTGCTCACCCCTGACCATGGCTGAGGGAAGTAGGGGTGCTAGGGGCTGGAGCACCCCCTTCCCCCCAGGCACAGCCCCCCGCCTAATTAATATGCTATGTATCGGTGCCTTATCCTGGTTAATTGCCTGTGTCAGTTTGCATGTGGAAATGGAAAGTAAAAGCCACTTTTCCGTGTGGAAATGCGAGAAAATGCGCATTCACGAGGCGCGTTCACGCACATTTTGCGGCGTGCGCACACCCCCTCCTACTGTAAATATCTTCCCACGGCCATGCTACACCATCACACACCACCGTCACCATAGCTTCTCAATAGGGATGTCCGATATTATCGTCCTCCCAATATTATCGGCCGATATGCATAAAAAAGTTATATTGGAAAATGTTGGAAAAAACACACACACACACACGGTAGTGAGATGCACAGGTCCAGCAATAGTGAAACCACACACACACACACACACACACACACACACACACACACACACACACACACACACACACATACACATATACAGTACAGCACCACTCACTTCAGACAGGTCTGATTTTAAAATAAAATACAGGAGTTCTTACTGTGTGCGTTGTGTGATATGCAATGTTAATTGGACAATATCGCATACTTCACTATTCTTCTTGCAGTGTGCCTGGGAGAAACTGTTACTCTTCATGTGAGCACCGTGCTCTGCCTGTAGGTGCGCTACCCGTTCAAAACATATACAAAATAACGGTATGAAGGCTGGATAGCCGAAAAGTTTGTCCCTGTTCAAAAATGCAATAAATCTTTGTGTCTTGGTGCAGTGTGCGACCCTGGGACAAAGTAAACGCCTGCATATAGTGCCTGGTTCAAAGTAAGTAACAGTGATCAGAGCCGTCTCTCCCAGAGGGGAGTGTACGATCGTGTGGAGAGTCTATATAGGTGAGTAAATTACACGAGTAATCAATGTTCAGTTCTGGGAAAAAAATAAACAAATTCTCCAAGGGTCCGGGCAGGAGCATTTTCGAGCCAGTCTACTGACGCACAAGGCATTAACCCATTCTGTCCAGGAAAGCATGTGTCATTTTTGAGTGGTGCAACCACTCCCTTACGGAGCTATGTGTGTGGGTGGCTGGCTGGGTGCGTCTGAACTAAGCATTATGTTATACTTTAGCTAGAAAAATCGTAAAAATGTGGCACAAATCTTTGAATATACATTCTGTCAGAGCAAAAGTATTAAAAAAAAATCCGACGCCAGGCCTGAGGAGTATAGGACAAATGCTCTACGTCCTCCTGGTGGGGACTCCTCACTGGCAACTTTGGCAAGTGAGTCAGTAGGATACAACAGCAGTGACAACACAGACATGTGACTGTGTGGGGAGGAATCATTTGGAGTAACAACGAAATTGGGGAGAAAAGAATAGAACAAATATAACGAAAAAAATAATAGAGGGTATGCGCGTGACATCATCATCATCATAACCGGAAGTTATGCAGGAACACATGCCTACTGAGTGGCAAAAACAATACTTTGCTGGCCTTGATAGCCCAGACATCCAAACAGAAAAGTCACATCTGATTGCATTTAACGACGTTAAACAACATTAAACTCACTTTGCCAAGTCACTTTGCCACTCGATTTGCCATTCACTTTATGCATGCGCATACCCTCTATTGTCTTGGTACATTGGAGCGCCGGAGCCGTCTCTAATTCACTAAATCCCTACAACATGGGGACATAGCCATTACATTAGCTCTTTCCTTCGTGCCAAATGTGCAGAACATAAAAAATTACGCCCCTAGTTTGTCTCACTTCCGAGTTGTTTTGCCCCCACGTCTCTCTTCATGACTCTCTCGCTTCGCAGGACAGGCCACGCTTAATGGAGGTCGTAAATAAAGTGAAGCGGCTAGGTCAGCGGGAACACTGGTGACTGGAATAAATTAAGAGGTGCAAGAGGCTCCACAAAACAGTGAAGACTGCATGCGGTGGTGAATAGTAACTAAGTACATTTACTCAAGTACTATACAATTTGGAGTATTTCTATTTTTCAGTACTTTTACTCCCATTCCACTATACATCTCGGAGACAAATGTTGAACTTTTCCTCCACTACAAACTTCCCAGCAAGCCAAATGACATCATGATGACGTCCTTCAGTGACTCCGGTGACGTTCAGGACTAGGCCAGATCACAGCCCATAAGGGGATGATCTTTACATTCAGGACTAGGCCAGATCCCAGCCCATAAGGGGATGATCTTTACGTTCAGGACTAGGCCAGATCCCAGCACATAATGGGGATGATCTTTACATTCAGGACTAGGCCAGATCCCAGCCCATAAGGGGATGATCTTTACGTTCAGGACTAGGCCAGATCCCAGCCCATATGGGGATGATCTTTACGTTCAGGACTAGGCCAGATCCCAGCACATAATGGGGATGATCTTTATGTTCAGGACTAGGCCAGATCCCAGCACATAATGGGGGTGATCTTTACATTCAGGACTAGGCCAGATCCCAGCCCATATATGGGGGTGATCTTTACGTTCAGGACTAGGCCAGATCACAGCCCATATGGGGATGATCTTTACATTCAGGACTAGGCCAGATCACAGCACATAATGGGGATGATCTTTACATTCAGGACTAGGCCAGATCACAGCCCATATGGGGGTGATCTTTATGTTCAGGACTAGGCCAGATCACAGCCCATATGGGGATGATCTTTACATTCAGGACTAGGCCAGATCACAGCACATAATGGGGATGATCTTTACATTCAGGACTAGGCCAGATCACAGCCCATATGGGGATGATCTTTACATTCAGGACTAGGCCAGATCACAGCCCATATGGGGATGATCTTTACGTTCAGGACTAGGCCAGATCCCAGCACATAATGGGGATGATCTTTACGTTCAGGACTAGGCCAGATCACAGCCCATATGGGGATGATCTTTATGTTCAGGACTAGGCCAGATCACAGCCCATATGGGGATGATCTTTACATTCAGGACTAGGCCAGATCACAGCACATAATGGGGATGATCTTTACATTCAGGACTAGGCCAGATCCCAGCACATAATGGGGATGATCTTTACATTCAGGACTAGGCCAGATCCCAGCACATAATGGGGATGATCTTTACGTTCAGGACTAGGCCAGATCACAGCCCATATGGGGATGATCTTTACGTTCAGGACTATGGGCTGTTATAATTGGACGTCTTCACCAGTTGAAATAATATAGCTTATTCTGGGCCAGATCAGACTAGTCTTGGTTTGACTTGATCTACAAATGTGGCTTGTAGATCTGCTTTTTTCAAAAAATATTTGTATACATTTGAAAACCAGTGAAACGGGACATTATGCACAATGGGTACTTTTATTTGTGGTACTTTAAGTACATTTTGATACAATACATTTGTTTACTCAAGTAAATGTTGATTTCCGGACTTGTAACAGAGTATTTCTACAGTATTGCTATACTTTTACTAAAGTAGTGAGTATACTTTTTCCACCACTGCCAACATGAAATATAACTGCAGATGAGAGTAGGTCCAGGCATGACCAGAGAGGCCATCTAAAGCCTCCGCATGATTTGTGGATATTGTCCATGCCCTCCCGTCCACTTACGTCGATATGGGTGTCAGGCTGTACTGTAGTACCTAAATTACTCTAAGATGGTCATTACGGCTTGTGTGTGTGTGCGTGCGAGCGGGCGTGTGTGGGAAACTTGAAATTGGACATTCTGCATAGAGTATATCTACTGTATATTGCAGTATTGATGCTTTTACTTAAGTAATAATTAATTTGTGAGTACTTTTCTCCACCGTACGTCACATGGCTGACTCTTATTTCCTGGATGACTGGACACTTCTCTCAGTGTCAGCTGCCAGGTACAGAACGAGTGACATTTACTGCAAATGGACTTGCGCCACCATGGTGAAATTGCCACCTGCATGGATTGGGTTCGTTGCTTTGTTAGAACATGCCTACGGTACAGTAGTTCCCCAGGATAACTGTGACTCCACCAGCCACACAGCCTCCAGCATGTGGCGGAGCATAATGTTCCTGATTTCCTATTCCTAAAGTCGATTATGCACTGTTTTGTCTTTGAGTTTTGTGCCAAGATGTTAAAGGTCATCATAGGTAGTGTTACTGCTGCCATGTCATGGTTTTATTTGTCTGTATTTGTCCTTTTGGGGGCGCTCTGTTCTATGTGTTGTGGGTTTCCAATTATGTGTCTTGGTTGCATCTGTGTTCTGATAATTAAGCTTGTTGGTTACACCTGTTTGTGAGTGAGAGAGGGCAGAAGTCTCATTACATTGAAGGAGAGTGCACTGCAGATCGCAGAGAGAGCTCTGTGCAGAAGGAAGAAAGCAAAGTAGACAAGAAGAAGTAAAGTAAACTATAGGAGAAGTAAAGTGAACAAAGTAAAGTGAACTATAAAATGTAAAGCAGAAGAAAGTTAAGTTAAGTACAATAAATGAAGTAAAGCAAAATGGAGAAAAGAAGAGAAAACAAAAAGGTTTTTCAAGAAAGTCTGAAGGTTCCAAGTCGCCCCCCCCCCCCCCCCCCCCCCCCACACCCATTCATGTGCAAGCAGGCAAAGTGGTCAGTATTGTATTTTGTTTGTGGATCTTATTGTGTTTACTTTAGTCCAGCACCAGACAAGAACTGGATGTGCGCTAGCCACCTACCTTTTATACTAGATCTTATTGTGAAAGTCATGTATTATTGTAGATGTAACTATGAATGTCCCAAGTTAATGTTTTGTTTGTTGTCTCGTTTTGTATGTCAGTTCTACCGTGTTTTACAGCATGGTGTTTTAAGAACATGGTGTTGAATAAACAGCAGTAAAAATAATTCTGAGTCTTGTGCGATGGATGGGCGGCACAGGTAGCCTACCCTCACAAAAAACATGCAGTAATTCTGGTCTCTATACTGCCTCCCCCGCCCTGGGCGCCTAATGGAGGGGAACGGAACCGGTTGGATTAACGTATTCCTTCCCACGCATTACTTCTACCGGGGAAACTCCCCCCTGTCAGGTCAAAAGAAGCAGCTTGGACACCTCATGCACAGAAGGAAGCACAAGGTCAGTCCGTTGCTCTCCCCAGGTGGCAGAGGGAGTGTAGCGCCCTGGATTACATTACATTAGATAGCCTAATTGACATTGGGTGAAAAAGAATGCGTTGCAAAATCGTGGGATAAAAGGTTTGATAAAAAAAATCACCCCTCCCAAAAAGATAATCACATTTTCTACTCTGCAAGTCTTCTACCGGATACAAAAACATCACCATGAATTCAAGGATTCATGGGTTGTGATAGAAAATAAATAATATCTTTGGGTGAACTACTACTTTAATAAAGCATGTTGAAAGTTTAATCGGATGAATACATTATGTCTAATAATAGCAAAGAAGATGAAGAAGACATAAACTAGACAATACATCTATCTCCTATATCACACATTTCAAAACTCAAAGGCATTTATGTCCAGTATAAGCCGAAGTACAAGAACGCCTTGTACAAGGACATAAACACAGTCAGACAACAGGAAAACAGCCATAACATTGTTTACATACAAGACATGCACAGGTGCGTGTGTGCACTACATTGTTCAACACATTTTGGTTACATTTTTAGATTGCTATTTTAGCTTTAGTCATCATAGCTTAGTTATTTTGTTTGTCAGTGAAAAATAGGTAGTCGATGAACATGTTTCTCCATAGTTTTAGTCGACGAAAGCAACACTGGCATGCGTGCGTGCGTGCTTATAAAATACAGTACTTTGTTTATGTTTGCATCGCTCTAACAAATACATTGTTACCTTGGATACTAATCCTATTTACCGCTAAGACCGGATCCATTATTCAAATGTTTCGCCTCAGAGCTGAATCGTTGCTATCGCCCTGTCTCAGAGACAGAGACACAGACACAGGAGACAACTATATTCAACCATTCTTCACAGCAGAAGTGTAATCCGTTTTAGAGCAATACAAAACTACTTTGAAAAGCCGTGGAAACCTGCACCTATACAGAAATGAAATTGTGTACTTCTAAATCTTGTTCTATTTCTCATGGAAAAGGCATTTAAACCTTACTAATCTAATTTAACCTTCCTCTTAAATTACTACTGTTTAATTTCCTAAAACTTCATCTTAAATTACTATCTTCATTTCATGTCTGTTTTCAGGCACATTTTCTTTCCGTTTACATGGTAGAGTTTGACGAAATAGGATTTTTTTTACTTTTTCTTTTTGATTGTCTATGATCAGTACTTTATTTTAGATTATTTATTTATTTTACAAACACATAAAACATAAAACCTACAATACAAACACAAGCAACAACAGCAGAGCACGTATTCATGGACAGACAATTAAGATAGATAAGATAAACAAATAAAAATAAAAATAAATGAAAAAAAAGGGGAAAATCTAATTAAAATGTGAAAATAGTTTACATTATTTACACGACCAAACGCAGCATCATCAACCGTATCATAATGTGTAGTAATACAATAAACAATCAAGAGGGCATTGCCTGACCATGGATCACACCAAGGGACCTGCAACATGACTGAGGAACACGTCCCACTTCAGATCATATTTATCCAACTGATTATTCATCTTAAAGGATAACCTCTCCAAAGCAGCCACAGTACCGAGCTGAGTGAACCATACATGTGCTGGAGGTAAAACCTCAGACTTCCATTCCTTGAATCCAGTCAGCTAGAGGTGCAGGGAGGTGTTTTAGTGGCGATGGATCACCCAGAATAAAGAGAGCCGGTGTATAAGGAATACCCTGGTTTGTGATTTGCATTATATTCTCATGAATAGCACACCATAGCGTCTGTACCCTAGGGCACTCCCATAATACATGAATAAGTGTACCGAGGTCCTCATCACACCTCCAGCAAACCGGACTATCTCTGAGCTTAGCCTTGAACAATCTTCTCGGAGTCCAGTCGACTCTATTCATTATTTTAAATTGAACTAATCTGGTTCTAAGTTCACGGGACATCTTCTTTGAGTTCCGTAGAATCATCTTCCATTCACCGTCAGTAAAGGATTGATTTAAATCAACATCCCAAACACTCTTTACGCTTGAGGGCTGACCTTGGTGTGCTATCATAATTTAATAATATGTTGACGCCTCATGCCCAGTTCCAAATATTGCTAACACTGTTTTCAAAAGGTCAAACTCTGTCGGACTCGGCATATTGGGTGAGCTCTTACATTTGTCAATAGTAAATGCCGAATTTGAAGATATTTCCAGAAGTGATTACGTGGAAGACCATATTGATCAGCAAGTTCTGTGAAACTTTTAAATGTATCTCCCTCATACAAATCCTTCAGAGCCAGAATACCTCTTTCTACCCATAGATTCCAAATGAATGGTCTTCTATCAATAAGGAGTTTGGGATTCAGCCAAATACTGGAAGATGGGTTAAGGTATAAGTTAAATTTGAAAAAAGCGACATTCTCTTCCACACCCAACGTAAGTGGAGAAAAATGGGATGGTCACTAACAACCTCAGGTAGTTGAGCAGTGGTAAAATATACCAAAGGTAGGCTATCAGAGAAGTGGTTCTCTATCTGAGACCACAGTGGGGCTCGTTCAGGAGGGAGAGACCAGTGAGCAGATGTCTCAGGCTGAAAGCATAATGGTAGAGCAGAATATTTGGGATTACGAAATAGGAATTTATTGAATATGCGACTTATCTAAAACAATACAGTGCACACAGACTTACCATTTCTACAAATTTACTTTCAAACTGAACAGATGGCATGCAAAGTCACTATAAATGCCAACCATTTAAACAAATTCAGGGAATGCATATTAAGCCAGGGGTCTTCTAGCCTGGCTTGGCCATACTAATCTCACTAATCTTTTTTGTCACTGGCAGATTCGCGTCTGGCCACTGCGAGGCTAGGGGTCTGGCCACTGCGAGGCTAGGGGTCTTCAATGTCTGGCCACTGCGAGGCTAGGGGTCTTCAACGTTTTTCAGGCCAAGGACCCCTTAGATGAGAGAGAGAGATGAAGCAGGGACCCCCGCACCACTTAGAAAATGGCGTGTCAGATAGATTTCATAGATAGCTCAGTAGACTTGTTTGGCATGCAGCACTGTCACCAGTGTTGTGTTAAGATCTTGTTTGTTGGTTTCTTCTTTTCTATTAATATGTTGGATTCATCTTAATGTGTATTTTCATACATTTAACCACTTAAAACACTCAATACTTTTTAAAATTGTAAGTTGGTCTCTGTACTTGGTCTGCCCCCCCCCCCCCTCCTGTTAAAGGTATTACATATCTGTGTATAGCCACAAAGATCAATCGCTAGGACCTGTAATGAATATTATCGCAGGATTGAGACAACCGATAAGATTAAATTCAATGGAAAGGTCACATTTACATGGTTTGTTGTTGGGATTGTTGTTGTTATGAGGGTATATAATAGCTGCATATACAGGCAGAGTAGACTCGGAACAAGATTTGCATCATTTCTGTAAGCAGTCAGAATTCTCCTCTCATATGCAGTGTGTTACAATGGCAGGCAGTCACGGTGTCTGGTGGATCGCGACACTCACAGAATGCTCCAGCAATTACCTCTTTGCTGTTCCATTCTCTGAGCATTCCACCTGTGCCAGATTGTGTCTGGAACAGGCATAAAGAATAATAATGGCATTCAGCCATCATTATGGATTCAGTTGTGGCCAGACTTGAATGTGCTGTGTCACTGAAGAACCATGGTCCATTTAAAGGTGCAGTGAAATGAAAAATACGTTTTTCACACTTTTAGACCATATCCGTGGTCATTATATGGGCATACCTAACAATGGATGCCAATTTTTTTTGAAAATTCTCATTTCTGTGTGTTTTTATATCAAAGGTCCATAAAAAAACCCCGATTGCATTATTTATTTATTAAAACGAAAACGTGCTGCGTGATGACGTGTAGAGATACACATCGATAAAAGCCAATAACAATGAAGCTCACCCGTTTAATTTCCCATATTTGCGCATCCGTCCATCACAGCTGCTACTGATTACAGAATACTCTGTAATCGTTTTTATTTCCATTCCAGATAACATCCAGACAGTGTATTACTCGCTTTCAACTTAATCATCACGCTAGAATATGTATCTGAAAACATTATATGGAAGAAATAAGCCACATAACAGTAAACTGGTTGTGCTGGCCGACCATATGATTTATAAACAAACAACACCACGCTGTTGCGCATAGCATTAGCCACCGTCCCTAGCTACCGTCCCATCGCCTGAAGGGATGCAACGCTCTGATTGGTTCAGAAACTTCAGACCAGTGTTTCATGTTGAAACACCATTTTCATGTTGTTCACCATTTCCGTTTCACTACACCTTTAACCCATTTTGACCTGAGATCAGATTCTAAAAATGTCTTCTACATCCTGACAGTTTTCTATGTAAATAAAGCTGTTTCTATGTCAGTGGTTCTGCTATTTTTCAATAGCTAAAGCATAACACAATGCTAACACCAAAAGGGGTTCCTGCCCAAAATGGGTTTTAAATGTCATTAAAGCCTCACTATACCTTTTTGTCCAATCTTTATGGTATTGTCATTGTGCTAATACAATATAACTTAATAATAATCTGTTTGGTAGAGTATGTTAATTCAATATAATTTATACAATTAGGGTGGTTGTATTTTGTCTCCCATCTCTTCTAGACATTTAGATCTCTGCAACAAATACACTTGTGCGCAGGTGCGTGAGTCTGTGTGTGAGTGTGTACGCGTGTACCATTGGTTGAGAACCCCTGGTTCAAACCAAAAAGGACCAGTGCTTAGCCGACGTAAATTAGCCAACACTAAAAGGCCCCCCAACCCCCATTTACTCCCCCCCCCCCCCCCCCCCTTTCTGTTCTTTTTCCAGGAGGGTTGACTGGCGACTGAAGAATGACCGGTAAGCTCACCAGCAACGTGACCAACAAGAATGACCCGCGCTCCCTCAACGCCAGAGTCTTCATCGGCAACCTCAACACGGGCCTCGTCAAGAAGAGCGACATCGAGGTGATCTTCGCCAAGTACGGCAAGATCGTGGGCTGCTCCGTGCACAAGGGCTTCGCCTTCGTGCAGTACATGAGCGAGAGGAACGCGCGGGCCGCCGTGGCGTCGGAGAACACACGTGTCATCGCGGGACAGCCTCTCGGTGAGTTGTTGATTTGTTTTGTTTGTTTCGTATGTTGGAGAGTTCTTTCTTTATTTCGTACTTTCATTCGCTCTTTCGTTCTTTCTATTTCTTTCTTTCTGTCTTAAGCCCCATTCACACTGCAGAAGCTAGCTTCTGCTTTAGCTTCGTGGTCCCATGTTATCTCTATGCAGAGCAGCTTTTGCGTTTTGAAGCTTGGAATGAACAGCTTTTTTTTGCGTTTTTTTTTTTTTTCTCCCCAAAACTTTACTTTGGCTGCGTCCAGCCAATCAGAGCACAGCGTGGTTTGAGGAGGCGGAGTTGAGCTCATTTCACAAAACCATTTGCCTCTCCGAGAGCTGTCCAGCACGATTCTCCGCATTTAAAAAAATACTTTTTAAATATGGGCTGTATATGAAATATGAATGGATATTTGGCAAGACCATAGCATATTTATCGATAGAAATGAAAGTTTATATGAGAAACAAGTTGTCGAAGCGGTGAAAACAGGTTGTGTTCCGTGTTCCGTCGCGAGCCAGTTCTAAACCCAGTGGATTGGCACGGTTTCTAGGGAGAAGTGATCCTGCATTCACCCCCCCCCCCCGGTTCTCAACGAAGCTATGGATGGACTACTGACAAGTCCAGAGCGCTATCCGTCGCTGACGCTGATTGTGGACTAAACAGTGCACACACACACGGTTGATAAATTAGCAGATATAGATAGATAGACAAACAACTAAACAATATAGTTCCAACCGGTTGTTGTGTCTGAGTTTTCCCCCAAACTTTCCCAGAGAAGAGGGGAGGAGCAGCCCGCTCTCAGCTCTCTGTGCCGGTCGTCATGTGTGTGTGTGTGTGTGTGTGTGTGTGTCTGTCGGTAGCTATGTTGATTGTTGAAACTTTTGCACCGTCAATCATACCTTTAAAATAAATAATTGTAGCGCTCCTTCCCCCTACTAGTGAATAAGGGCAGAGCCCTGAGTTCCTATAGTTATGGTTTTAAAATACGTAATACGTTTAGATTAATTTACCTCTTGTGTTTCAGGTGTACACCGGTAAGTATTAGCAATTAAGTTAATTCACAGTCCCTGTCTACTGTAAATAACCAACACTGTTATCTTCCTCCAGGAAGGAAGTAATTAGAACGCCAAGTATCTTAATTCCCAGATCAACAGATAAGTATACTTCCACTAATATTGTTACCAAGAAATAGATGTCCAGTCAGCTAAGTATAATAAAATAATAATATTTACTTAGACAAACAAATAAACGGACAATAACATACAAATAGTTCTTTCAAAATGCAAACACAAATGAAACTCAAAAATCACAACCCTAGTTGTAAGCCTTTAAGGTCAGACATAAAAATAATCACACCAACCAGAAAAATACCTGTGGTATAATACTAACTAGTGTAAAACAATGTACTTTTACAAGCCCTATACCCAAAACCCTGTTTTTAGAATCCTATTTTAACCCTAATTTAAATCCTAATTAGACTTTTTAAATGTAATTTAAATCCTATTTTAATACTAATTTAAACCCTATTTTAATGTAACCTCACTACACCCTTAAGATTTAAATATGAAACGACAAAGAACCTTGTTTAGACTAATATAATATTAACCCGGTGGATTACCTTAAATAAAAGAAAAACACTGTTCAACGAACTTTAGATTTCAACCACAAAAACAATGGATCAAAAGACTGGTCAAACTGAAATGTGGGCCCACAACCTTTCACACCTTACACCCTGACGATAAAGAATTAAACACTATTAACCCCCGTTGCAGGCCTGTAGATGCTCGGGTACGTGGTGGCCTAAAACGGAATGGCCCCTTCACTCTCCTGAGCCAGGAAAATAAAAAGGTACCTTTCGTTCGTGTGACGAGTGTCTGTGGGTGATGCAATAGTTCAGAGCTCCTCTCCAGCAGCAGACCGGTCCCGACGTCCCAACGAAAACAACAGCAGAATGTCCTCAGAGCATGCAGGCAGGCAGCTCACCGCAGAAACATCTCTCCTCCTGTCCCGACGTTAGCAGAGACTTGAAGGCTGACGGTCTCTAGCCCAAACACCGTCTCTCTGAGCTAGTGAGACGTGCGGCTAAAAAAAGTCACTTGCCCTCGCTGATTTAGCAAGCACTGAATATCACTTCACACGCAGCATATCACGGTATAAAACGTTGTGTAGACGTTCAGTCCGAGTCCACGCGTGATTACTGCAGCTTCACTGTAGTTGTCGAGCAGACACACACAGAAACTACAGCTAAAAACTATTTTACATCATAAAGTTCAAACTTTAGATCACACAGCAAAACGGACGCAGCCTCTGTGCTCCGCTCTCCTTCTCCCTCTCCTTGATTAGAAATCACAGGCACCTGTACACTCACTGACTCCGGCTCTCTGAAACTACCCAATTCCCCACATCTACCAATCACACTAGGCAAGTTATAATTGACACAATAATGACATCATCATTAATTCAGCTTTGACCAAAATACACAGACCCATAGAAAATAAAAGCACCAGTCAATGTTACAAAATAAAACACAGTTCCACCAGGTTAATACCCACTATATAAATATCCACCGGGTTACACCCTCCCCCTTCTAAATGTCTGAATGCCCTCATTCAACTTAAAAGGTTTCGAGTTTTACCCAAGGGTCTAAACTACTGTTTTGACTCTATTTAGTTTTGCCTATTTTGATAGTGACACCTCTATGCACTATAGTAATAGGTTCATCTCTGGCCTTGCCCGGTTCATCGTAGGTCAGTCTTATAACTGGCTTCACTCTTCTTTTGGTCACAGGCGGCGGTTCAGGAATGTCGCTTTCCGCAGCACTGCTGACGGAATCCTCTTCTATTGCAGACTCGGCTTCAGAATCTGAATCATCATCAGGAGCTGTGTCCTGGTCATCTTCTTCGGCATTGTACTCATCCTCTTCTGCACTGTGGTCATCCTCTTCCACTGTATCCTCTCTTGCAGCTTGAGGTTCCTCATCATCAAGTTCCTCTTCCTCCAAGACGACAGCAGGTCCAGTCATAGACGACCTCTTTTGCAGGATCCCCTCCAAATAGGTTCTGTAAGGTCTATGTGGCCTCTCAATCTCAAACTCTGAGTCTGTCGACACTTGGTCTTCTTCCTGTCCACAGTCAGGATGAGGTGTTGCAGTGGTCGGGTTCTTCCTAGATTCTGCTCTAGTTCTAGGTCTCACAGGTAAGTTGGGTTCACTCTCTACCCTTGGCATTCTCACGAGTTGGCCAATGGGTAAGAGATGGTCTCTGTGTAGTGTTTTAATGCCTCCATTTCCTTCCTCAGGTTTCATACGGTATACAGGTAAGTTAGGCATCTTTCCTATCACCACATAAGGAACTGGACTCCAACGGCTCTGAAGTTTATGCTTCCCTCTGAGTCCCAGGTTCTTCAGCAACACTCTGTCCCCTGGTTCCAAAGTCTGGAAGATGACTCTTTTGTCATAGTTCTTCTTATTCCGCTGGTGAGTTTGGTCTGCAGTGGCAGAAGCTAACTTGAAAGCTCTTTGCAGGTCTTCTTTCAGCTTTGACACATACTTCGAGTGATGACCCCCTTTGTTTCCATCTGGAGACGTCCCAAAACATACATCTACTGGAAGTCTTGCTTCTCTGCCGAACATCAAGAAGTACGGCGAATATCCTGTTGCATCACATTTGGTGCTGTTGTAGGCATGCACTAAATATGGCACATGTTGGCTCCATTGTCGTCTCTTCTCTTGACTCAGAGTGCCTAACATTGACAGTAGGGTTCTGTTAAACCTCTCGGGCTGAGGGTCTCCTTGAGGATGGTATGGGGTTGTTCGAGATTTACGTATTCCCATCATCTTCAGCATCTCTCGGATCAGATGACTTTCAAAATCTCGTCCCTGATCTGAGTGGATCCTTGACGGTAGACCGTAATGGACGAAGTACTTCTCTACCAGTATTTTGGCAACGGTGAGTGCCTTCTGGTTTTTGGCTGGAAAAGCTTGGGCATAGCGTGTAAAATGATCTGTGACCACTAACACGTTGCTTATCCCTTTGGAGTCTGATTCCATGCTGAGAAAATCAATGCAGACCAAGTCCATTGGCCCATGGCTCCTGATCTGATGCAGCGTAGCAGCTCTCTGACAAGGACTTTTGCGAGTGACACAGTAGCCACAGTTCTTGACATACTGCTCTGTGTCCAAGGCCATTTTTGGCCAGTAAAACCTGGTCCTCAACAGATCGATGGTTCTCTCGATTCCCAGATGACCAAGCTCATCATGCATGGACTTGAGTACTGTTCCTCTGAATTCTACTGGAAGAACCAGCTGAGAGACTTCTTCTCCTGATGGCCGTTTGCTTAGCCGATGGAGTAGACCATCCTTCATCGCAAGCTTTCCGATCTGGTGTTTCATCAGAACCATCTCTGGACTGGAGTCCACCACCTCTGTCCATCTTCCATGTTTCACAGCATTGACGGTTGGCCCTATCACTTTGTCATTGGTCTGGGCAGCTATCAGCTCTGACCGGGACATTTGGCCTATAGCGCTGACATCTAAGCGAGTGGGAAAGGCATAAATATCTGGAACACATTCAGGAGGCGCTCCTAGTTGTTCCACAACTGGAGAGTTCTGGGTCTTTACTCGCTTACAGATGGACTGAACTCCTGTTTGCGATATGGTCTCCCATTCCTGTATGTTCTCTTCCCCAGGCGCCTGTCTTGACAGCAAGTCTGCGTCGATATTGTTCCGGCCGGGTCGGTACAAGATATCGAACTCATAGGTTGAAAGGGCAGCTAGCCAGCGATGCCCATGAGCGTTGAGCTTGGCTGTCGTCAGTACGTAGGTGAGGGGATTATTATCAGTCCGTACTGTAAATCTTGCTCCATATAGGTAATCGTGGAATTTGTCCACGACCGCCCATTTGAGTGCTAGGAACTCCAATTGATGAATGGGATAGTTCCTCTCCGACGAACTCAGCTTCCGGCTGGCAAATGCCACAGGCCTCAATCCTTCAGGGTACTCCTGATAAAGGACGGCACCTAACCCAGAGAGACTGGCGTCCACATGTAGTACATATGGCTTGTTGGGGTCAGCAAACGCCAGTACTGGAGCTTGGGTAAGGCAACTGATGATCTGTTGGAAGGCAGCCGTACACTTCTGGTCCCATCGGTCACCAAACGGTTCTGACTCTTTCAGGTATGTTTTCTTCGGGTCTTTCTCCCATTTCTTGCCATGTTGTACTGGGGCATAGCCTTTGGTCAGCTCGGTCAGTGGTCTGACAATTGACGAGTAGTTGGCAATAAACCTTCGGTAATAACCACAGAAACCGAGGAAGGATCTCAAGGTCTTCAGGTCGGTGGGCTGGGGCCAAGTAGTGACGGCCTCGATCTTCGCCGGATCGGTAGCTATGCCATTTGCCGATACAATGTGTCCCACATATTTTACCTCAGTCTGGCAAAATTGACACTTGTCAATGGAGATTTTTAATCCAACCTCTCGGAGTCTGTCCAATACCTTCAGGAGCCTCTCCTCATGTTCTTCCAAGGTTCTCCCAAAGACAATCAAATCATCCAAGTAGACCAGTACTTGTAGGAGGTTCATGTCACCGACTGCTTTCTCCATCAAACGCTGGAAAGTCGCTGGGGCTCCCGTTATGCCCTGTGGCATCCGGTCAAACTCGTAAAACCCCAGCGGACAGATGAAAGCGGTCTTTTCTTTATCTGCTTCTTTCATTGCAATTTGATAGTATCCGCTCCTCAAATCCAGGACACTGAACCACTGGCTTCCTGACAAGCAATCCAAGGCATCGTCAATGCGCGGGGTTGTGTATTGATCGGGAATGGTCCTACTGTTCAGAGTACGGTAGTCGATACACATTCGAACTTTTCCATTTTTCTTCCTAGCGATCACTATGGGTGATGCGTAGGGGCTTCGAGACTCCTTCACTATGCCAGTAGCTACAAGCTCTTGGAGGTGTCTCCTTACATCATCAATGTCAGCTGGCGCTAGACGTCGAGAGCGTTCTCTGAATGGTCGATCGTCAAACAGCCTGATGCTATGCTCCACGCCTTTGGCTAGACCAACGTCCCATTCGTGCAGGGAGAAAGCATCAGTTCTTTGCAGAAGCTTCTCACGGATCCTCTCCTTCCACTCCTCTGGTATGGGTGAGTCACCGAAATCAATTTTGCTTGCATCAAACCCCTCTGAGGTTAACTCGGCTTTGGACATGGATGTGACTACATCGGTAGCATACAAGTAACCAAGGATGGTTCCAGCTGGTATCACTGCTTCTCTCAGGGACCCGTTCTGCAGCCTGACTGCGAGTGGGCTGGTGTCAATTGCGTAGCATGGTACTACCATGGGATCTAGCAGCACACCTGCTGGGAGCGGGTTAGTGGGAGATACATCCAGCATCAGGATTTCTTTATCCACAGGCTTATCGAACTCCACACAGCAACTGACATTACACCAGGCTCCAGGGGACACAGTGAGTGAGCCGGGACCTGACCACTTCACACACCCAACTTCCTCATCTTCATCGGGTAGTTCACTGGTGCTTGTCTCTGTCTCTTCAGCAATGCAGGTCAGTGTGTGAGCACTGCCTGCACCAGCAGTTTCTTGGAAGAGCCTGGCTAAACGCTTGGGCAGACTTGCCTTGGCATTAGTCCCAACAATTATTGGCGTTTGATCTGGGCCTCTTGGTGTAGGGCAAATCAATGCTAGGACAGAGATGGTTGCTGGCGTGCTGGTCACTTTTTGTGGGAATTCCATGTCTACCACAACATAGCCTCTATAGGGGTAACTTGAATCTCCAAGGCCCCATATGTGACCAGTGCCAGTAATTTGAACCACAAGTCGCCAACTCTGTTATGTCACTATAGGACCAAATAGATTATTTCTTTTTTTTTTGTGTTTTTCGTTTTTAGCCACATTAAAACAGTTGGAATGTTAAAGAATGTTTTTATTCCATCAGAAAGTCGTTTTAGTGTCATTAAGTCGTTGTATTTACATTGCAAAAATGTCTCTATAAGTACAGTTTATTTGCCGTATTTTGGGGGTGTGAACATTCCTGCACGTATTTACATAGAGTCGTTTCGATTGGCCATAGCTATCTTTGTTCTCCAGTTACAGTAGCCGTGTGTTTGTGACAATAGTCAATAAATAGCCTACAAGCCTACAGCATTTTTGTTAACTTGATATGATGCTGTTGGATGTTGTAATAAAAGTATAAATTAACTGATTTACCCGTCGTCCACTGAAGAAAACGTTGCTGTTTGTTTGTGGTCTCCACACGGACCACACGCATTCTGACGATTGTCTTAGTTGTAAATCCATTCTTCTGCCCTTTATTTCAGTGCACACATGTGCATGTTTAGCACTGTGTTTTAATCTCTGTAACTTTATTACCGTTGGATGCAGCTGCCTGATGATCAATAGCCTACATGAATTAATAACATCGTGCGTGATCGCGCGTCGCGGTAAAATCCGTCTTTTATATAATTTGATCCATCCATGACATCCATGCGTGATCGCGCGTCGCGGTGAAATCCGTCTTTAATATAATTTGATCAATCTGTGACATTGTTGTTCAAATATTGAATGAGAAGACATAGTGTAGTACTTCAAAGTGGAAGCATCATAACACACGTCTAAGGTATTTTTTCCCCTGACTTTCTGTTGGTAAGGTTTTGACTCTTTCACATCAGTGCACGGCTGATTCAAGCCATGCATTTAGGGGTAAAAAGGTACCTTTGTACATATTAATAATGTAATGTAAACATACAGCATTTTTAAATTTAGCAATTAAAAGCATGGGTCTAAAACTACAAGTAACTCCATGGAATAAATTATAGCCTACTTGCAGTGTTAGCGGCAAGTAGTTTTACTCTACATGTAATTATTTGAAAACTCAATTAGCCTACTAGTTATTTTTTAGATTGTATTATTACAAAACATACACTAAACAACGTCCGTCCTATATTTCTATATTGCAATATTGATACATTATCATCTCTATTTATTCTTATTCTAAGAGTTCTAGATGACCTTCTGGCTTCTTTTACTAAGTGTCCACTCAAGTCATTCTGTGCAGTTGACAGTGTGGAGTGGTTAGAGGATGGGGGGAGTGTTTATGCAAGTATCTAGGGGTGGAGACAAGTGACCATTGTCACACCCATTCCTTGGCTCAGAGATGCTAAATAATTTGAAATCTTAGAACGGCTAATTCTGTACTTTGGTGTTTACAGTTAAACAAGTTTAAAATGGTCATATCTTCTTCATTTCCCCCCCAATTTCAATGAGCAATACATCATATGAAAGGTTACAGTGTGCAGTTTCATAATATGTAAAGAACTGAAAAATGACCATGGCCCCCTTGTGTATTAAACCACTGGCACTGGTCACATATGTCTAGGCCCCCTACTGGATAGATGGGGACATCTGACATATGTTCTTTGTACCATCCCTCGAAGATTATGGTTACCTGAGAACCACTGTCTAGCAGAGCATTACACAGGTGTCCGTTCACCTTCACTGGTTCAATGGATGGTGGCCCTATCAAGCCTTCGGGGATGCCTCTTTCTCTGTGCAGGTCTAGGGCACTTTTCTTGCTTGTACAGACGACATTTTTAGCAGTCACATTGTGGCTGTTGTCTTTTGCCTTCTTCCGTGACTTGATTAACTTCTGGATCACCTTGCTTTGGTTCTCAGGGTTCTTGCATTTTACAGCGTAGTGCCCGCCTTCGCCACAACGGTAACAGAAGTTCTCATCAGAATCATTGCGAGACCCCCTTGGAGTGTCAGACACAGGACGTGTAGTCTCCACTGCCATAGCAGTAGCAGCTGGAGTCTCGGTTTGGTTCATCTTCTTGGAGTTAAGTTTTTGCTCCATTCTTTTGACTTGTTTTTTCAAGGCTGCCACTTCAGGGTCAGTACTTTCTTGTGTTGGCCCTGTACCGCTGACAGGCACTTTCTCTTCCCTCTCTTCTGCTTTTGGAGGGGACTTGGTTGTCATACTGGCAAACATTGACTTGAGCTCCTTGATTTCGGATCGCAAACTTTGGATCTCAGCCTGTTTGTTTTCTCCACCCTGCTTAGCTTGGACTGCATGCACAGATGGGTTCAATCTGGTTCTGGAAGCTTCATATTCTTCCTCCATGCGAATCTCACTGAGCAGTTCTAGGAAGGTCGGGGGTTTGGTTCTTCTTTCCCTTAGTCTGAGCTGGATTAACATCAGATCAGCTTTCACAGCACCACGCAGTAGCTGCTCTACTCGTGCTCGAGCCATGCTTTTAGCTGACAAGCCACCTCTCTGGACCACTTTAGTCAATGACTGATCTAGTCTCCTCAGGAAATCGGACAGCTTTTCTCCCTGTTGCTGCTGCATCAAGCGAAAAGAGAAATACAGGTCTTCTCCTGATTCTGCTGTCCCGAATGCACTTTCGAGAGCTTCTATACAGCCCTCTGGACTAACATTGGGGTCAGACAACCGCACTGCCTTGACAATTTCCAAAGCGGGTCCCTTTAGGCTTTCCACAATCCTTCTCCTTTTTTCTTTTGCATGGCAGTCGCTCTCTTCTACCATCAAGTTTGCCTGTTCAACCCAATTATCAAATTGCTCTTCACTGACTGGAGTTGGTATTGTCCCTGAAAAGATACGCAGGCGACGATAGCCACCACTCTCAGAGGGTGATTTGGCTGTCTTGTCAAGCAGATCTCCAACAGCACGCAGGATGGCTTCGGTGGATGACTGTGGTGTGGCTTGGCCAGTCAGTAATGCCTGTAGGTCCTCCTGTGTCTTTCCCTCTGCCTGCAGCAATGCACTCAATTTACTATTGAAATCTTTAGCTGCAGCAGCAGTTTCCCTCAAAATGACTAAGGTCCATGACTCCAGTCCTTTGCTAGGTGACACTTCTGAAGGGACTTTGTCCGCATCTACCGCCTCTCTGGTCTCACAAAACACCTTCATCTCACCAAGTTCTTCACTGAACAGTGTGTCTCTTACTTTTACACGTCCCAGTATCTGTAGCTCGTCAAGAGTCTCTTCAATGTCGGCACGGTCAATCTCTTCTTTTGTTGGGATTAGGACCATCAGTGCGTGGTCTGTTTCCACTTGGTTATCTTTGCACCAACGCTTCAGCACATCAGCTTGGGTAACCGGCGTGGTGGCCATCTTGTTTGAATTTAGAGTTCTCAATCAAAATCTGAATACTAAATTTAGAACTGTACACAGAGGTGTGTTTTAAGGGGAAAATAAATCTGTATTTCAACTTTTTCTTTTTCTCCTTTAACTTTTTTTTTTTAACTTTTTTTTTTCTCTACCTTTAACGTTTAGTTGGAAACACAAGAGATTCTCAGCAGTGCCTCCATTTTATGTAGCGCTCCTTCCCCCTACTAGTGAATAAGGGCAGAGCCCTGAGTTCCTATAGTTATGGTTTTAAAATACGTAATACGTTTAGATTAATTTACCTCTTGTGTTTCAGGTGTACACCGGTAAGTATTAGCAATTAAGTTAATTCACAGTCCCTGTCTACTGTAAATAACCAACACTGTTATCTTCCTCCAGGAAGGAAGTAATTAGAACGCCAAGTATCTTAATTCCCAGATCAACAGATAAGTATACTTCCACTAATATTGTTACCAAGAAATAGATGTCCAGTCAGCTAAGTATAATAAAATAATAATATTTACTTAGACAAACAAATAAACGGACAATAACATACAAATAGTTCTTTCAAAATGCAAACACAAATGAAACTCAAAAATCACAACCCTAGTTGTAAGCCTTTAAGGTCAGACATAAAAATAATCACACCAACCAGAAAAATACCTGTGGTATAATACTAACTAGTGTAAAACAATGTACTTTTACAAGCCCTATACCCAAAACCCTGTTTTTAGAATCCTATTTTAACCCTAATTTAAATCCTAATTAGACTTTTTAAATGTAATTTAAATCCTATTTTAATACTAATTTAAACCCTATTTTAATGTAACCTCACTACACCCTTAAGATTTAAATATGAAACGACAAAGAACCTTGTTTAGACTAATATAATATTAACCCGGTGGATTACCTTAAATAAAAGAAAAACACTGTTCAACGAACTTTAGATTTCAACCACAAAAACAATGGATCAAAAGACTGGTCAAACTGAAATGTGGGCCCACAACCTTTCACACCTTACACCCTGACGATAAAGAATTAAACACTATTAACCCCCGTTGCAGGCCTGTAGATGCTCGGGTACGTGGTGGCCTAAAACGGAATGGCCCCTTCACTCTCCTGAGCCAGGAAAATAAAAAGGTACCTTTCGTTCGTGTGACGAGTGTCTGTGGGTGATGCAATAGTTCAGAGCTCCTCTCCAGCAGCAGACCGGTCCCGACGTCCCAACGAAAACAACAGCAGAATGTCCTCAGAGCATGCAGGCAGGCAGCTCACCGCAGAAACATCTCTCCTCCTGTCCCGACGTTAGCAGAGACTTGAAGGCTGACGGTCTCTAGCCCAAACACCGTCTCTCTGAGCTAGTGAGACGTGCGGCTAAAAAAAGTCACTTGCCCTCGCTGATTTAGCAAGCACTGAATATCACTTCACACGCAGCATATCACGGTATAAAACGTTGTGTAGACGTTCAGTCCGAGTCCACGCGTGATTACTGCAGCTTCACTGTAGTTGTCGAGCAGACACACACAGAAACTACAGCTAAAAACTATTTTACATCATAAAGTTCAAACTTTAGATCACACAGCAAAACGGACGCAGCCTCTGTGCTCCGCTCTCCTTCTCCCTCTCCTTGATTAGAAATCACAGGCACCTGTACACTCACTGACTCCGGCTCTCTGAAACTACCCAATTCCCCACATCTACCAATCACACTAGGCAAGTTATAATTGACACAATAATGACATCATCATTAATTCAGCTTTGACCAAAATACACAGACCCATAGAAAATAAAAGCACCAGTCAATGTTACAAAATAAAACACAGTTCCACCAGGTTAATACCCACTATATAAATATCCACCGGGTTACATAATGAATAGCCTTTATATCAGTTGTATGTACCCCCTGTATTTATGCAATATGTTGCCTGTGTTTTGTGATTTGTTTGCTGCGTTCTGAATCGATAAACACGGGGATCACTTGCGAGCCAGTTCTCTCTCAGTAGTGCAGGAAAAAACCCTAAAAAAGAGTCTTAGTTTTCGAGGTACCCCTCCCCGAGGTAGAACAAAACGGCCCAACGGGACATAGTTTTTTCATATCTTTAGGATGTCCCCTTCATGAAATGGATTGTCCCGAGATTTACTTTTACTGCAAAGGTCATGAAATTGGTCCATGAAGTTACTCACCACAGGCACAAAAAACCGCCTATCTTAAAAGTGGGAGTTCCAAGTAAATACTCTGTCATTTTCTACCTGTTAGTTGTTTTTACATCATACTTACACAGATGGTCTACGGGTAGTGTGCCTACATCCCAGAACAATCAGAATGCCAATAATACCATATATGCCATATACCGTATATACTGGCCCTATTAACTATTAATGTTAAGTAAACGATATCTCTCTCACTCATGCACACTGCACACACACACACACACCCCCCGCCCCCCCCCACACACACACACACACACACACACACACACTGGACTCCGTTCCGGTGATATTGATTATTTATTAAAGGACAACTTTAGTTTTTTTCAACCAAGGTTCATGTTTTAGGTTGTTATTAGATACAGTAAAAGATGAGTGTTAATCTTTTTTCATTTGCTGCTTTCTTTCGTTTTAGGGATTTTAGCTGTTTTTGACAGGGGGGCGGGGCATTCGAGCATGGGGCTAAATATGCATTTTTTAACACAATTTGATGGTGATTTATTTTTTTATGGTTTACTATAGTCCTAATAAACGCCAAGAAATTACATCTGGCCACAAAAGATCACAGGATCTACTGAATGTGAAGGTAGCCTACTGGGGGAAGGCTTATACTGTGTGTATAGGCTCAATATGTCAGTTTGTCACATTCAATAGATCCCGTGATCTTTTGTGGCCAGATGTAATTTCCTGGCGTTTATTAGGACTATAGTAAATAATAAAATAATAAATCACCATCAAATTGTGTTAAAAAATACATATTTAGCCCCATGCTCGAATGCCCCCGCCCCCCTGTCAAAAACTGCTAAAATCCCTAAAACGAAAGAAAGCAGCAAATGAAAGAAAATTAACACTCACCTTTTAGTTTCTCTAATAACAACCTAAAACATGAACCTTAGTTGAAAAAAACTAAAGTTGTCCTTTAAGTAATTAAAGTATGCCTAGCCTACTAGTTGGCACAATGTTTCACATCATCTGCTAATTAAAAGCAAACTTTAAATGTGCTGATGCTGTAGTGTAAACACTGAGGGTCCGGGGGGGTGGTGGAGCAGCAGACCGCTCCTCCACCACCCCCCCCGGACCCTCACATACTGCCACATAGGAGGAGGGTCAGTGACAGACAGACAGCGCCGAGCCCTTCTCCGGGAGACTTGGGACTGAATGTCCGGAATCCGTAAACATAAGCTGTTTTAATTGCTTTTACTTCGTGCTGGATATACAATTGTATTTCTACGGTATGCTCTTGCTAAATCAACATTAACATTACATAATGCCCGGAGGGTTTCGCTCGTGGCCTGGGGGAGAGGAGAGCGGAGTGGGGGAGACATTAGCCCTGGTCCAAGGCTTACAGCGAGCCTCTCTCTGACGCCTTGTGGAAGTACCTTCCACAGCCCTCTGGTCATATTTCCACTCCCGTGCGCTGTTTTTCTAATACCAGCAAATAAACAAAACGACGAAACTACTCACCGAAACAAAGCCTGCTAGACCTTGGTAAAAGTCTATTCTCGAACCTGGGAAGCGTCTCAGGTCCCCAGTTTCTCTCTAAAATGCACTTTGTGCCATTCTAATAACGCAATGTACCCTGAATTTAAGGACGGTAACGCTATCCTACACTCGCGAACCGCCAGGATCACATTACTGGCGGTTCGCGAGTGTAGGATAGCGTTATGCAGTTAAATTCAGGGTACATTGCGTTATTAAAATGGCACAAAGTGCATTTTAGAGAGAAACTGGGGACCTGAGACGCTTCCCAGGTTCGAGAATGAGTTTTGCTTTGCTTTTTTTCCAGCTTCTTTAGGTCTGAACGGGGTTTAGTCTGGGACGCGTGGAGCGCTGTCCTGGATGTTTTAGGGAAGCTTCTGACAGCTTCCGTGTGTTATCTGATCTGAGAGAGCGGTAGGGCTTGTAGGTTTGGATCGGGCTTTGAAGCATGCATTGTTCAATCGATGCCTTTGGTTTGCTTTGTAGGCCAACATCTGTGTTTTGTACCGAGGGAGCCGAGGGAGGCGATGGGGGGGTGGATGATGCATGAGAACACAATATAACAAGAAGGCAGTTAAAGCTCTCACTTTGCATAAACTACGCTGTCAGTATCACCATGTAGAAAATAAAAAAAGACGCTGAAGGTTGGACATTCAACTATAATTGGACAAATCTGTGGGTTCAACTGCAAGACTGTGTCTATGCTCACACTCACAGAAGCACTATAAGACAAAGAGACACAATATGACAACTATGCAGGAGGACGCAGAAGGCAACAGTTAAATGAACTGCATCAGCTTATCTCTGTGCTGGTTTTCTCAGCAATGAACATTAATACATCTCAACAGGTGACACAAATACTGTACAGTATCAGACACTGGTGTTGACAAGCAATAAAGCCAAGAGATGTCAGGTGTGAGAGTGTAACCATAATACCGCATCCGCACTGGCAGCGATGTGAGAAAGCGAACGATGAAATCTCATTAGAATACAATACATGTTTTTCAATGAGACTGTCTCGCTGTCTACCACGACATGTATGCAACAACAACAACTCATGACAACAAACACTATTTTGGACCAAACAAATAATAACAAAAGTGTTGTAACCTGCCGTTTTTTTCCTCTTTCTAATTATTTGTTCGGCCCAAAGAATTGTGTTTGTTGTCATGATTTGTCACGACATGAGCTGGCTTTGTACGAGGCTTAAAAAGTATTTAAATAAATATACTTTTTGAAATGTCTTTCAAAAAGGAGTATTAAAAGGATAGAGACTGAACTGGCGCAAAGCTCCTCCCCTATTCATGTCAGTGGAAGTTGCTCAGTGGCGTTTTGAAGCACCCGGAAGGCTGCCGGAAGGACCGTCTATTTCTGCATTTTTTCGCTGATTCAGCATTTGGGCACCAAAATTTGGTGTCCAAAAGGGGAAGTGCAGCTGGGCTTTAACATTGAGCGCTCGGCTGCACAGGGTTTCCTCGTCAAGAATCCACGGGTCCGCCTGCAGTCCTTCCTCTTACCACTAGGGCCCAGCGCTTCAACATTGGAGTGCCTAGCTGGCCCCTTGGGAAAATGAACGGAGAATCATTTCCTGGGCTATGGTAGGGGGCGGGACTGCGACGCTCTATAAGGCTTGCCTTAAAACATGCTCAACCTCATTTTTTTCGCCGACTGCGTGCCGACTGCTCGGTGGGGTGTTTCTTGTGTTCTTGTATTTGTTTTACTGAGGATAATGTTACTAATATGTTTAACCATTTAGGCATAGTTTACTGAGGTTAAGTTTAGGAATACCAGCACATGCTTAATTTGCATAGGGTTGGTGGGTAATGTCAAGGCCACAGGCCCCCCACTACAGGGTCCCTCCTGTCAGTGACTGGAGGACTGACAAGAGCAGGAAGCACCCGTCAACGTGCATAAAACATAACAACAAAATGCCACCAGCCTGGATATAAGGAATATACACGTTGGGGCAAAACGTCATGTTTACCCTGCTTTGTAACCAACAAAACTTTCTCCATTTCAGTAGGCTGTACTCGTGAGTAATTGCTGATATGAACGTTTTCATTCACATTCTGCACTGCAATGCAACGTGATGCTGCTAATGAAGGAGTTTGTAGACAAGTAAGACGCGCAAACGCGGGAAGCGAACGCAGCTCGTAAATTGCAATAACAACAATCAGAATAAATTACGTACTTTTTTTTTCTTTTTAGTTAGTAATTTTTTTAAGTTTTCTACTGTGTGTGTGTGTGTGTGTGTGTGTGTGTGTGTGTGTGTGTGTGCTACAGCTGCGCCCTCTGGTGGCGGGCGGGTGGTGTCACAGCGGGACAGACAGACACACACAGACATGATCTGCAGGGTCTCATAGTTAGTGCTCATTGCGTTCGCAATTAATATTTGGTCAAAATAACGTGTAGAACCGTGCCAGAACCGTGCCAAATGGTCCCGACACAAATAACCGAGTTTCGCTCTTGAGTCTCGCCTCGCTCACGTGCGTGTATGAGCGTGCGTGCATGTGAGGGGCCCTTTCATCAGAAAATCCATGGCTGATATAAAGCCTATTTTCACCACTGAATACCAGGTGAAAATTGGTATTCTGTCTAAACACCCGGGGTGACTGTGTTTTGAGGCGAGCGTTCTGGTGTTCGTGAGAGTGACACTGTTTAATACATTGTGACATGTAGAAGAAAAAGGCATTATTATGTTGCCCATTATCGACTGTCGAATTTCCTTTCTTGTACGGAACACAAATTTGTACATTATGCCTGCTAATGTTCCACCTCTAATAGGTTATCAATAGTAACCGTGGGGCTCCCAAAAGCTATCGCATAGTTTTATTATGTGATATAATGATGATGGCTGTATGCTGATATTATCTCAAGCTTGTCAATCTGCTATGCTTTTGAATCCTGAAAATGGACAGTTTTGGACATTATCCTATGAGATTTACACCCGGCAGCGACGTTATATAGCCCACTCTCCTAAGAACCTTATGACTTCTGCAAACCGAGACAGAGTTTTATGTTTATGGATGCCTCATAATCTTAACAGTGTGCCAAAATCCCATGCTTGTATCGTAAAGTCCACAATTCCATAAAGATATTGTGCTTAGCCGCCGGACCATTTTGGCCTGGATCCAGTATACTTCATACTGTATATACAGTAAATGATCAAGATGATATCCTAGCTGCATGTGTGCTGCCTGCAGGAGGCTCCATACATGACCGGCGAGCTCTACAGGGGATAATTATACGCTATACGACACATCTCTGGAGGAAAGCTTAAGAGTACAAGAAGATGGCCTACTACATTGTTGCTACCAGCTGTCTTGTGCGAGACAGAAATAGTACTGCAAACCTCAAATGAATTACTCACTTATGCACTACTACTAGTTGACCATTATTCCTGAGTGCTATACTATCTCTGTACCAAAAATAAATGACTACAAATAAGACCTGTGTCAAAATTAAATCCACAAACTATAAAAACTGGTCAAACATTGGCCAAATGGTCAAATATTAGGCCTATATGATAGACACACAAAAATGTGAGATCTGCAATCTGGTTAAATGGCTGAAACAAACAAAACCATGAATAATTTACACATTGAAGATAGTCAGATCTGAAATGTATAAAAACATATGTAGTGGGTCCCTGCTTCATCTCTCTCTCAGCTATGGGGTCCCTGCTTCATCTCTCTCTCAGCTATGGGGTCCCTGCTTCATCTCTCTCTCAGCTATGGTGTCCCTGCTTCATCTCTCTCTCAGCTATGGGGTCCCTGCTTCATCTATCTCTCTCTCAGCTATGGGGTCCCTGCTTCATCTCTCTCTCAGCTATGGGGTCCCTGCTTCATCTCTCTCTCAGCTATGGGGTCCCTGCTTCATCTCTCTCTCAGCTATGGGGTCCCTGCTTCATCTCTCTCTCAGCTATGGGGTCCCTGCTTCATCTCTCTCTCAGCTATGGGGTCCCTGCTTCATCTATCTCTCTCTCAGCTATGGGGTCCCTGCTTCAT
This sequence comes from Protomyctophum parallelum, assembly GCF_964188405.1. Taxonomy (NCBI): domain Eukaryota; kingdom Metazoa; phylum Chordata; class Actinopteri; order Myctophiformes; family Myctophidae; genus Protomyctophum; species Protomyctophum parallelum. The sequence continues at coordinate 18,554,635 of NC_139712.1, read as the reverse complement.
CTCTCTCTCAGCTATGGGGTCCCTGCTTCATCTCTCTCTCAGCTATGGGGTCCCTGCTTCATCTCTCTCTCAGCTATGGGGTCCCTGCTTCATCTCTCTCTCTCAGCTATGGGGTCCCTGCTTCATCTCTCGCTCAGCTATGGGGTCCCTGCTTCATCTCTCTCTCAGCTATGGGGTCCCTGCTTCATGTCTCTCTCTCAGCTATGGGGTCCCTGCTTCATCTCTCTCTCAGCTATGGGGTCCCTGCTTCATCTATCTCTCTCTCAGCTATGGAGTCCCTGCTTCATCTCTCTCTCAGCAAAGGTGTCCCTGCTTCATCTCTCTCTCAGCTATGGGGTCCCTGCTTCATCTCTCTCTCAGCTATGGGGTCCCTGCTTCATCTCTCTCAGCTATGGGGTCCCTGCTTCATCTCTCTCTCAGCTATGGGTCCCTGCCTCATCTCTCTCTCGCTATGGGGTCCCTGATTCATCTCTCTCTCTCAGCTATGGGGTCCTTGCCCTGAAAAAATGTTGAAACCCTGAAATGTTGGCCATTTAAAAACAATTTGCTGGTGAAAACCGATTAAATAATCTGTATTATTTTGAGACCGATCTGATACCGATATGGCATTTTTATGGCCGATTGCGATTATGCTATCGATTAATCGTGCAAACCCATTTTGGGTGGGGACCCCTTTTGGTGTTAGCATTATGTTATGCTTTAGCTATTGAAAAATAGCAGATCTACAAGCTCATAGTGCGCCACCGAGTGGCGCGCTACGAGCTTGTAGGTCTGCTATTTTAGAAAAATCGAAGAACGACTGACATGGAAACATAGCTTTTTCAGAAAACTGTCAGGATATAGAAGACATTTTTTAGAATCTGATCTCAGGCCAAAATGGGTTAAGGCATCCCTGCTTCACTGGACTGTCCAGTGCTGTCCAGTCTGGACAGCACCGTCAGGAAAGAAAACGGGCACATCGTCGCTGTCGGGCACAGAAACCTCTTCATATTCTAACCTTTTGTGCTTTTTTTTTTGGTAAATTAAGACCCTGTATCATATTATTATAATATGATAGTAACCACAGCATCAAACAGAAGCATCAAGAGTAGCAGATCGGCAAGCTGGAAATGTGGCGAGAAGGGATGTTATTACGTTTGATTTGCTTTTGAATTTGAATCCTGAAAAGTAACCGTTTCGGACATATCAGGTGTCAACCCCGGCAGAGACGATAATAAAATGTAACTTGTGCAGCTGTTGTTACACCACTGTGGAGAGACTGGGGTACCATTCCTTCTGGGTGCCTCTGGCAGGGCAGTGGCACTCCAACACAATTGTGTGTGTGTGTGTGTGTGTGTGTGTGTGTGTGTGTGTGTGTGTGTGTGTGTGTGTGTGTGTGTGTGTGTGTGTGTGTGTGTGTGTGTGTGTGTGTGTGTGTGTGTGTGTGTGTGTGTGTGTGTGTGTGTGTGTGCAAGATATGTACTGTACAAGGCAGGCTGCAGCACAATCTTCTTGCCCTCTGTCGGCAGAACGCAGTAGCGCTGTCCATGGTTCTGAAACACACTACTTTCAAATGCGCGAGTGGAAGTCAATGAGCCTCAGAACCTTGGACAGTGACACAGAAATAGGCGACTAATACAAGCCGTATTTGCTTCAAGAAATATTGGCGGACGGGCGCCGCGGACCTGTTTGTAGTTTGGCATGGGGGGGGTCCTGATGATGCCGCAATTTAATTTGGCTACTCCGTGTAGAAGACGGGGCAAAATGTCACTGGGATCGGTACTTAAGATGGTCAAGAGCTTCATTCATTGAGGCTGTCCATGCGCCGTGTCGTTGTGAGATGGGCCCCAAAGTGAGCAGCAGTCTTGCTCTGTACTAAGGAAAGGTCTTAGGTCAGATTCTCACCTAATACTTCGGTAGACTCAGATCCGTATGGGCGGGGAAACGGGATTCTTGCTTATTTAATTGGCTGCGGTTTGCCTTCACACTGTCATTCGCAGCAATTGGAAACGCAGCAAGGGGGACCTTTATCAATGTGTTCCGTTCATAAACTATAGCCTACACAGTGAAATCTATGGTGATAAAATTACACTCATAACGTGCATGTGTCGTGCCGTCTGGGACCCCCTCTCTCTCTCTCTACGCACGCAGCCGCCACACACTGTTCTTTTGGGCATGGAGGCACAGCGCTGCATGAGCGCACTGATATAACTCCCCAGTCCCACACAGTGACAGCACTCCATGTTTACGGCACGCACAGACAGACAGACAGAATATTATGTAGGCTATAATACACTGCAGTGTTTTTATGTGTTTTCTTAAGCAATTGATTAATGTAGCCTACACGTCCTCATTTCGATCAGGGCTTCAGTCTCCTTATTCGACCACGTCTATCCACAGTAACGGGACATCAATCACTTGGATGTGACACGTATAGTTGTCGTCTGCATGCGCCCTCCCTGTTCGCAGTGCAGGGACTGTGCATTGTTAAATGGGAAATTGGCAGATTGATTAAAGAAAAAAGGAAAACATAAAAGCAATAGAAATCAAATCAGCTGCACTCCTAAACCCCTGATCCTAAACCCCTGATCCCAAACCCCTGATCCCAAACCTCTGATCCTAAACCCCTGATCCCAAACCCCTGATCCCAAACCCCTGATCCTAAACCCCTGATCCCAAACCCCTGATCCTAAACCCCTGATCCCAAACCCCTGATCCCAAACCCCTGATCCCAAACCCCTGATCCTAAACCCCTGATCCTAAACCCCTGATCCTAAACCCCTGATCCCAAACCCCTGATCCCAGGAAATTGCCTGTCCTTAACTGTACCTACCTGCACGCACGAACGCACGCGCACACACACACACACACACACACACACACACACGCGCACAGCCAGACACACACACACACACACACACACACACACACACACACTGAGTCTTCAGCATGCCACCAGAAACACTGGTTTGATGTTAATGATGATACATCCAGTGTACAGAACGTAGCGGAGACAACCTGCAGCACTGATCAGGGAACGGGAGAGTGACTAATCTTTACTGCCGCAGGCTGCAGATGTGCTGGCCGCTCCACACCGCGCCACATTTTATCAGATAGTCTGGCAACTATACTAGGCTTCTGTTTTGTTTTAGGCCAGGGTATCATTTTGTTCAGTATTGGTGCAAGATAAAAATGAAAGGTAAAAAAATAGATGTAACTAGAAAAAGTGCCCTTCTGGGCACAGGTCTCCACCAGGTTATCCACAGATCCGTGCAGTTAGAGGTAAAACACTTTTGGGCCAGTTATAGCGCCACCTTGAGGCTGAGTTGAAATTGTTCATGTGGCATTTTGTCCTGGGCCTAGTGGGAATGTGGGTGCACAATTGCACGGAAATCACGCGATGTGTTCATGATTTGCAGCATTTTGTTTGAAACTGAGCACTCCTGTGAACTTTGGAAGCCAATCTTAACCAATCAGGATGGAGTCTGAGAAATCTGAAAGACCGGTTTGGTTGAATGGCTCTAGAGAGACTGTGTACCAATTTGCGTGATGTTTGGACAAAATCTGTAGGTGTACTGTGCAAAAACTTGTTTTGCACAAAGCGGCCTCCTGGTGGCGCTATAACAGGCCGTTCTGGAAAGTTTGGGGCAGAGGTTCATCGTTGGCATCCAGGGAGTGTGTGTACCAATTTGCGTGATGTTTGGACAAAATCTGTAGGTGTACTGTGCAAAAACTTGTTTTGCACAAAGCGGCCTCCTGGTGGCGCTATAACAGGCCGTTCTGGAAAGTTTGGGGCAGAGATTCATCGTTGGCATCCAGGGAGTGTGTGTGCAAAATTTGCCATCGACCGGGTTAACGGTGGCCGAGATTAGCTGTTCACGGACACACGGACGGACGGACGGACGGACGGACACACAAACGGACGGACGGAGTGCAAAACATACTCTCCCCACATGCCTTCGGCCTGGTGGAGACAATTATATATATATGTGATGGTAATAACACTATCTGCTTTCATCAACTAATCTGCATGTGTGTCCGTGGATGCATGTGTTGTTTTTGACAGCAAACTTAGGTTTAGTTTTAGCCATAGTCTTTAATCAGAAGTTTCTTTTCAGTCTAGTTTTAGTCTACAAATTTGATTTTGTCGTCAAAAACGTATTTTGGTGGACCTTGATGGCGTCATCATAATGCCTGCTTTTACACTTTGCCGCATGCTGAAAATAGCCGATTTACATTGCAACGTCGTTACGTCATGCAACAGTTGCTTGCAAGAAGAAGTTTACAGAAAATATATAAAATACGGAGATGAGAGGTTTCTGCTGCAGGACTGTATTATGAAAGGTGGCTCTCTGGAGTGAGTTTGGAAATATAGTGGCTCTCTGGAGTGAGTTTGGAAATATAGTGGCTCTCTGGAGTGAGTTTGGAAAAATAGTGGCTCTATCCATCATCAAATTTTCCCACCCCTGTGGAACTCTTAGCGTAAAAACAAACAACACCTGAGTGCAACCAAACATAAAATTACTTGTCTTAGTTCTAATGGATCTCTTCTCCACTAGTCCCTCATATTGATGCATAAACATGCTTTTGCCTTCTTGCTGAAGGCAGGTGATTGTCGATTATTTTTAATTATGTTTGGGAGACAAGAAACACTTTCCTGGGGTTTTTATGTGGGTATTATGTGTTTTTAGATATTTTAGTATTTCAAAGTGTCCATGATTTCATGCACACTAGTCTCTGGTCTTCCTTCCTGGACTACAAGTTGTCTCAGTAAGACAGCCCTCTCCCTCTGCACAAGAGAGTGCACCAAGCATTATGGTAATTGTAGTCATTAAAATAAGATATGGTTGCAAAGGGGATGAAGTGTCCGAAACGGTCAAGAAATGACAGTTACTGTGTGGGGGAATTAGCATTTAGCAGATCTCTCTCTCTCTCTCTCTCTCTCTCTCTCTCTCATTAGCAGTGCAACACTATCTCTCTCTCTGTTTTTCTGATAAAACAAACAAACCATGCAAGCAGCGACACTATCATCACCACCAGCTCGCTTCTACCATCCAAAAAACACTGATTCATCTATAGCCCACCCTGTTGTGTAATTGCGCATGTGTGTGTGTGTGTGTGTGTGTGTGTGTGTGTGTGTGTGTGTGTGTGTGTGTGCGTATGTGTGTGCGTATGGGTGTGTGTGCGTCCGTGCGTGCGTGCGAGATTGGGAAACAGAACAGTATCATCATCACCATGGAGTTCATTTTGAACCAGCCTTTTGCAAAGAGGCAACAATCTCTGTATTGGTGGGGAACATGATTTTGATCAGGAATGTTACGTGATGCGTGCAATAGTTTGCGTCTGAGTCAAATTTGGCCCTTTAACAAAATAACTGCCCACCCAATCGTTAAACCGTCATTATCCGCGAGTTGTTGTTTATGCCTCAAGCAAATAGATGAATATGACACACACGTAGGTTTGTGTGTCACTGATAAGTTCATGCAAGTGTAACGTCTGATCTGCGTTGTGTTGTGGAATAATGACGTTCCGGACGACTTCTCTCTTTGTTGACAGTTTAAGCTGGTAAATACACAGACGAATCTGGTCAGTTTCTGTCTGTGTAACACACCCAATCCTCAGCACGTCATGGGCATGTCTCATGTTAGACTGACCCAAACAATAAACATACAACACAGATTTCAAGGAAATAACAACACAATGTACCTGGTAAATACACAGACGTATCTGGTCAGTTTCTGTCTGTGTAACACACCCAATCCTCAGCACGTCTATAATAGAATTAACAGTGTGACCAAGAGCATGTTTAGAACAACTAGTATTCATCACAGTATCACAGTAAACATACAGACTCTTGTTGAAAATATAGTGTGCTGAGGAACACATCTTACCATGGGCATGTCTCATGTTAGACTGACACCACTCTAAACGTGGACACCCGTGTTATTCAATGAGGTGCCCAATAAGAATTGTCATTACTGATGGAGCAAGTGGAACCCACTAAACTCTGTTACACAAGCACATACGTTTTGTTGCCCATCGTGACCCTGCGATCGTCTCTGTTGGGTGGAAACACTTAGTGATGCTTGAGGAAATTGGCTTCACCTCGTTCCTATAACCGCGTTATACCGTGTGTGTGTGTGTGTGTGTGTGTGTGTGTGTGTGTGTGTGTGTGTGTGTGTGTGTGTGTGTGTGTGTGTGTGTGTGTGTGTGTGTGTGTGTGTGTGTGTGTGTGTGTGGAAAATCTGCTGATGAGTAAACGCACAGCTGGTCTTGGTCACCGATTTATTTTATTGATTGATCGAATACTTTATTAGTCCGAAATGTGAACAGCATGAGGTACAGTCAGACATTAAAGCTAAAAGGATAACACACACAAACAAAATCCCAGGGACTTGTTTCCATTGTAGTCCTACAGTCTGTGTATTCAATTCATCAACACAGCATAAAGAATAACCCTGATATATTTAATCAACAAATGCAAACACCGTTTTGTACACTTTATGTACAAAGACTATAGTAGGAGAACATGTACTGTATACCAGTGGTTCTCAAACCTTTTTATGAAAGAACCCCCAAATAGATACGGTATGTATTTGGCTGCGGACCCCATCAGAAATGTAAATGTAAATGGATAAAGTTGTTAAAATTATTGTGATGCTGTATACTAACTATACTTTTGCTGGGGACCCGTGGGGGTCCCCGTACCTCACCTTGAGAACCACTGCCATATTGTGAACACCATTCTGAATCCACAAGGAGTTTCTAGCATTATTATTAAATCATGTCATATAAACTCAGTTTTGTTCGAGTGCCCCTGGTTCCTGTACAGAGAACCTGATGACTTTGTTATACTTAGGGCCGATTCATACTCCTATTTTACCGCTGTTTCGGCGCTGTAGTGCCGAAATGATTTCGGCTCGTCAGAATTTTTCAGTAGCACCGAAGAGCCGACTTTAGGACGGTACCCGCCCCCCCGAACCTCAAATTACGTCAAATTGTAGGCTCTACAGAGCCGAACCGACTTTTATTCGGCTCTAAAATAGGAGTATGAATCGGCCCTAAATCTAACTAACGCACGCACGCGCGCACAACATGCACAAGCCCTAAATTGTCCTATGAATTTCAGATTTTTCTTTGTGAGCTTCTAATTCTAGTTAAGTAGGTCGCTACCTTCATAAGGGATTTAATATAAAGTCAGGGAGGCCTGCAGCTATTGTTTTAGTATACAGCCTGTCTTGTTATAACATGTCCTTGTAGCAGCTAGCTAGGATTGATTGATTGATTGATTGATTGATTGATTGATTGATTGATTGATTGATTGATTGAATACTAGATTATATGCATTAATTTCAAACTGCATATCTTTTTATTGTGTATAGTTTACTAATATTTATTTACTGCATATTTATAGAGCACCGAAGTCGTGACATTACATCACTGTCAGTAGAGGGCGCCAGTCCACACTCACAGGTTCATGTACTTTTTTTTTGCATTGAAATCCCCATTTTAGATCTTTTCATATAAGAACTGTGTTTGAAAAATAAACCGATCATCCCGGCCTTTTCACTCATATGGATATGAAGCATCGACTGAAGGTGGAAATGTACAAATATACCCAAAAAGTAACACAATAAGCGCTAGAAACCAGTCAAACAACCCAGAGACTACATTTCCGGGTAGGCAGGGTGGCTGCATCTGCCCATCGCACAACATAAACTGACATGTTAATTCCTTATTTTCTTTTAAATATATTTAATGTTTCGTGGTTAGTACGAGTCGAGTCACCGCCAGCTGATCTAGCTTATGTCAAAACACAGTTCTTATATGAAGCGACCTAAAATCGCCCTATGGGGATTTCAATGCAAATAAAAAAGTGTGTGTGTGTGTGTGTGTGTGTGTGTGTGTGTGTGTGTGTGTGTGTGTGTGTGTGTGTGTGTGTGTGTGTGTGTGTGTGTGTGTGTGTGTGTGTGTGTGTGTGTGTGTGTGTGTGTGTGTGTGTGTGTGTGTGTGTGTGTGTGTGTGTGTGTGCAATACCATTATCCTTCATCATCATCCATGTGATTTATGTACAATTCCTCTTCAATCAGCTCCAACCAGATAACAACAGAGCATCTAATAACACTGTTGATACCAGTTTAATATCCAGCAATGCATTGATTGCAATGATCAATCATGAGGGCGGAACAGAGCAGGGGAAAACAAAAACGTGTTGCCAAGATGCTTATTTTAGTGAAATAATTCTAGGGCGTGAGTGCATTACTTCATGAATGCATTTATTATTTAAACACAATGTCATATGCAGTGACTTATCACATACATTAATTTTGCTGCTAGACATTAGGACGGGGTGCTGTTTGTGTTTGTGCGCGTCACTCTGTGGCGTTTCAAACAAACTACATCTATTGGTGTATTAGAATTTAGAAACGGTTATTATTCCGGAGTAGCCATTGAGAACTAAAGCTCCATGAATGACAACAAAACAACATTTATTTCTGCCTGGGAGCCACAGTACAACTACAATCAGTCATCTATACAAGAAAATGAACTTTGATTCATTGTCCTATGACGTGTATGTGTGTGTGTGTGTGTGTGTGTGTGTGTGTGTGTGTGTGTGTGTGTGTGTGTGTGTGTGTGTGTGTGTGTGTGTGTGTGTGTGTGTGTGTGTGTGTGTGTGTGTGTGTGTGTGTGTGTGTGACCCTCAATCAGCAGCCCTTAGAAAACAACTAACCACCATCAAAGCAGAAACACAAAGAGCTCTACGGCAGATGGAAAACGAATGGTGGGTCAAGAAAGCGGAAGAAATTCAATCGCTCGCAGATACCAACAACACCCATGGCTTCTACGACGCCATCAAAACCATCTATGGCCCTCAGAGAAGAAACGTCACACCTGTGAGATCTGCAGATGGTATCACACTCATAAAGGACCAACAACAAATAATAGAACGATGGGCTGAACACTTCAGCACCCTACTCAACCAGAGTAACCCCACAAACCCGACCATCCTGGACGAACTCCCCAGCTTCCCTTCCCCCCTGTTCCCCTACTTGATGAAATCCCTCAATTTCATGAAGTCCGGAAGGCAATCAAGTGTCTTAAAAACAATAAAAGCGCAGGTTCAGACTCCATCCCTGCTGAAGTATACAAGAGTGGAGGCTACCTCCTCAAACGCCGGCTACACCAACTCATCTCTGCCATCTGGACAACTCAAACCGTCCCACAAGACTGGAAAGATGCCACCATTATCACCATTTACAAAAAGAAGGGTGATAAATCCTCGTGTGACAACAGCAGAGGTGTCTCACTCCTGTCAGTTGCAGGCAAAATCCTTACAAGGGTCATGTATTCCCGCCTGGCTACACACATCTCTGAGAACATCCTACCAGAGACTCAATGTGGATTCCGGAGGGATCGTAGCACCACAGACATGGTTTTTGTTGCCAGGCAATTACAGGAGAAATGCAGAGAGCACAAACAAGACCTGTACATGGCTTTCATCGACCTATCGAAGGCTTTCGATACAGTAGACAGAAAGCTACTCTGGGCCATACTTAGCCGGTTTGGGGTCCCATCCAAATTCCTCTCCATCCTCCAGCAGTTTCATGATGGCATGCAAGCCAGGGTTCGAATAGGTGGACAACAGTCTGACCCCTTCGATGTCAACATAGGAGTGAAGCAAGGATGCGTCCTAGCCCCGGTGATCTTCAATATTTTCCTCACAGCAGTTACACTCATTTCCCACAAACACCTGAGGAACACGGATGGAGTCGGCATTAGTTTCCGCCTGGATGGCAACCTATTCAACATCCGGCGCCTCCAGGCATCCACCAAGACTGCCCTCCAAATCTGCGAACTCCAGTATGCAGATGACTGCACGCTGATTGTGCACTCCCCCGAGTCCCTTCAGCATACCCTCAATGTGGTAGCTGCCACCTTCAGATCAACAACATGAAGACACAAATAGTCCACCAACCAAGCCCCACACACACTCCCACACCGGTCTTTCACATAGACAACACCCCTCTGGAAACGGTACCACACTTCAAGTACCTTGGCAGTATCCTCTCAGACAGTTGCAACGTTGACGCAGACATTCAATCGCGCATCAATTTAGCCTCCGCCGCGTTTGGTCGCCTAAGATCACGGGTCTTCACCAACAAGAACCTGAAGGCCTCAACCAAGGCAGAAGTGTACCAGGCAGTATGTGTGTCCACACTACTGTATGGCTCTGAAGCTTGGACACCATACAGACGGCATATAAGATCCCTGGAGGCTTTCCACATCCGCTGTCTGCGAAGGATCCTGGGTATCACATGGGAGCACCACATGACCTATGCAGAAATATACGAACGCACCAACTCATCCAGCATGGAGGTGTTTCTGACACGCAGACAGCTCCGCTGGTTAGGCCATGTGATACGCATGCCTGCAGCTTGTCTTCCTCGACAGGTCCTTTACAATCAGCTTCAATCCGGCCAGAGGTCTGCAGGAGGCCAACAGAAGCGCTACAAGGACCACATAAAGGTGCTACTAAAGAGCTGCAACATTCCACCCTCAAACCTGGAAAGGATAGCAGTAGACCGGGACGCTTGGCGCTCCTCCTGCAACTCAGGTGTCTCCTGCTTGGAGGAGAAGACATCCCTGAGACGCGCAGAGAAGCGCAGGCAGCGGCATGAGCGCGCTGCAGGGACTATCCACCCAGGCTCAACACACCCCTGCCCCACGTGTGGAAAAGTGTGCGGATCAGCTATTGGTATTAACCGCCACATGTGGGCGCATGAGCGCACCAGGCGCTGAAAACCCCCCTTACCCCCGGGAGATATGAAGTCATCATCGACTACGATGGACTGCCATAAGCAAGTAAGTGTGTGTGTGATGTACCAGTCATCTCTACAAGAAAATTCACTTTGATTCATTGTCTTATGACAACATACTGTCTCTGTGTGGGTGTGTGTGCGCGTGAGAGATACAGTCCTCATATCAGAAGAAAATCAAAGTCCATTTCCTTGTAGTCGTTACGTATATCCTGGATCAGCGATTAACCGGTTTCATGAAAGCTGGTTAATCTTGCCAGATTATTTTAACCAGTTAACCTGGATATGTTGAGGCTTGATTCGGTTTCATGAAAGTGATGCTACATTAGTTTTTTAGATAGAGATAGATAGCTTTATTGTCATTCAGCAGATACATAAAATGCATAAGAGAACAAAATGTCGTTTCACTGGCTTTTAGTATGCTAGTTAAAAGAGCTAAAATACTATTAAAATCTAAAATCCACTTAAAAACAAATAAATTAAAAGCACCATTAGTTAATTTGGAGACAAGATATTGCACAACAGGAGTCCTTATAGCAGCATATAGGGGGAAAGGTTAGGGGATATTGCACGCGTTCAAAAGTCTGATGGCTTGGGGGAAAAAGCTCTTGGAGAATCTTGCTGTTTTACTCCCAATGCTTCGATACCTTCTGCCAGAAGGCAACAGAGTGAACAGTCCCTGGTGTGGGTGGGTGGGGTCATTTCTGATGTTGTTGGCCCTAGACAGACAGCGGTTGTGCGCAATGTCCTTGATGGAAGGCAGTGATGTCCCGATAATTTTCTCCGCTGTCCTCACTACAGTTACCATGGAAACTAATGCTTTGGACTTAGCCTGCTCCGGACCAGGCTAACAGCCAGGTTTAACCTAATCCTGATATCTTTACTGTTCATTAAGCAGTCAAACTGATCACAAACCAATGATGTTTAATGTTTTCCAGATTTATTAAATTATTATGGGTTTATGTTGCCTTATTTGTATCGGTCTGCATTAAAGGACTAATTTAAGCACTATATAAAATCAAATAACCAAAATATATAGGCTGCACAACATCATGACAGCTTGTGAGCTTGTAGATCAGCTGCTTTTGGTGAATGTTCCCCATGAATAGGTTTGCTGTCGTGCAAGTGCACGGTTAAGAAGAATTATTATATTATATTATATTATATTATATTTTTTGTTTTTTTGTGAAAACCACTAAATATTACCATTACTCATTGTTTTACAACATATTACCATTGTAACGTTTCACCCACTACTAGTCCTACATACTTACACCTAGAAACCCCATTCAAACCTATTTAGGTTCATCCTGGTGGACATGTGTGCCTGAAAAGGAATCTTTGAAATGTTTCATAGTTTTAGAAATATAGTGCTTTCAAATTTGAGACATTTATAGGCAGATAGTGGCACTTCAAAAAATCACTTTCACCTAGAAACTCCATTCACACTTTGTAAAATTCAGCTTACTGTGGAGACACTTGCTGGAACTTTTTACTTTGAAATGTTTTGTAGTTTCTGAGTTATTTAACTTAAACGCCCAATGCATTCTCAATGGCAATAGCACAAACTTTGGCATGCTACATGAACCCATGACCCTCACCAGTCTGGCCCCTGTCTGGACAACAACCCCCTTCCCCAAAGGTAGCTCCCTATATGTTCTCTCTTTAATTACAGCAGCAGTATTTATTTTAGAAGCTTAAGTCCTTATATCAGTAAGTCTTGAATAGATTAGTAAAGATAATGAGATATACAGAAGGGGGCTGTAATGCAACTATTAAGGATGCAAACTGCCTTAATACCCCATGAAGAAGAAGGATCAGTAAATCTGTGATCCACATAATGGGTCTACAGACAAAAAGCCAGACTGTCTATTAAGCCAGCCTTGCTGATCCCGGCTCGCCAAATCCGCCAATTCTGAGCCTCGCTTGGCTTTAGTGGAACGGAATAAACCAGGCTGTAAGGACCAGGATTGAAAAAGCCTGGTTTTGGCCTAAATCCTGGATTAGTTAATCGTGAAACAGGCCCCTGGTGTAACAGCCTCAGGGAACATTCCAGATCTGATGTGTGACCGGCAGACAAAATGGCTTCCCGTTTGACTGTTCAGGTGAGTTTTGAGGTCCTCTGCGCCGCACACGGTGAGAAGCTCAAGCTCTTCTATCTGGACGAAGAAAAGCCGGTGTGTGTCGTGTGTCGCGATTCAGAAAAACACGCCGGACACAAGTTCCTCCCCGTGGACGAAGCGTATGGACTTTACAAACAGAAGGTCCAGGAATCACTGAAGCCTTTAAAAGAGAAACTAAAGGTCTTTGACAAAGTTAAAACAGATTATGACAAAACTGAAAATCACATCAAGGTTCAGGCCAGGAACACAGAGACGCAGATTAAGGAACAGTTTGAGAATCTTCGTCGGGTGCTACAGGAGGAAGAGGAGGCCAGGATCGCTACTCTGCGGGAGGAGGTAGATCAGAAGAGTCAGGAGATGAAGGAGAGGATTGAGGGTCTGACCAGAGAAATGGAAACTCTCTCCAATGCAATCCAAGCTGCTGAGGACCAGCTGAGATCCGACGACCACGTCTCATTCCTGCAGAACTACAAGACCACGATGACGAGAGTCCAGCTCACCCTGCAGGACCCACCGCTGGTCTCGAGAGCACTGATAGACGAGGCCAAACACCTGATGAACCTGACCTTCAGAGTCTGGGACAAGATGAAGCACATTGTCTCCTATACACTCCTGTCATCCTGGACCCCAACACTGCTTCTCCATGTCTCATGCTGTCTGATGATCTGACCAGTGTGAGACGTGCAGGGAGAACGTCTGGCGACCAATTAAAAAGAAACCTACATAATGTATTGATTTTGATCTGGTATTGATTCAGGGCTGTTATTTTATGGCAGGTTTTTCATTATTATTTTGAATTGCATGCCATTATCTAATGAATGTACAGACAGACAGACAGACTATTCTTGATAATACATATTGATAGTTTCTATGTGACCTTGATGACGTCTGTTGACATGTATGTGATCCTATTAACCCCCTGACTGCCGTTGTCGTATCGAGACGGTCCCCAGTAGATAGAGAGAAAGCAGAGTATAAATGCTTGTGTACCTACCTGTTGGCCGAGCCTAAGGGGCCCTAGCTACCATACTCACCCGGTCCCTTACCAAGTACTTTTACTCTGATTACTCACCTTTATGTATTCGAGTACTTCTACTCAAAAGTACTCTAATGTACCCTGCGGATAGAGAAAGTTACCTACCTTTATACCTACCTCCGGGGGAGCCTCCTGGCGCCTCTGGAACCTGGAAAAGAAGAAGGAAAGTTATAGAAAGGCCTAGTTGGTAGATTGCCTAGACCGGAGTCTCAGGCCCCAACCCTGTACTTACCTTGTACTCTGACCGTATGCTAACCACCCCTCATCCTCTGCAGTGACGTCTCCCCCCTAGGAGCCTGGACTTCATGGAAAGAATATTGTCTGTTTGAGTTCTGATGTGAAACTGACTTTTGTTTGAACCTCTTTGAGAAATAAAACAAGGGGCGCCACCGTGTGTCTAACCCCTGATACTGCATTCTGAGTACTGTTTCCCACCCGACCTCCCACAGTTTGTAACAGTCAGCATTCAGCAGATAATTAGAAGATGTATTAAACACCTACAGGACGTAACGGACAGTACTCAACTTCTCAAGTATTTATTTAAGTACTTAAGTATAAATACTTAGGCTAGGTAGGTAGGCTACTATATCGTACTTTTGACTCCACTATATTTCTAGAATGGGAAAATGCATTATGAATTAAGCATTAATATTGATGACATCAGGGATCTCCGTATATGGGATTAACTGCGACAGCAGATCGCATTTACTATGACATCAGGGTATCCACATCTCCATTCCTGATGATGTCACATGATGAGACCTGGGCACCATATATGGTGCCCGACACACACTGGTACGTGCCCAACACACTCATGGGAAAGGCACAATTCCATAGTTAACTGCGATCTTCGGTCGCAATACAAATCTAAAATGAGATGCTCTCCTGGATCGAATGGGTTAAACAGAGAAATAGTGTGAAACCCTGGAAAGTGGAAACAGTCCGGCAAAGAATCTGAGGTGGAGGCTAGCTAGTAGCTGGCTACAGGGAGAGAACACTAAGTAACAACATCCCCAGCGAGAGTCATGAGTCTTTGAACACACACCCCCCCACCTGGAAGTTTCACGGAGTAGGTCCACCGCATTACAATATTAATGACCACCGTGGAGGGATACACGTGTGATGGATCACCAATCACGCTGCCTCCAAATGGCATTGGCAGAGGGTGTTTTGGGGCCCATAAATAACAACGTGATTTAGATGCAAAAATCCATCCTAAGCGGATTACGAAAGGCATACTGTGTGCGCTGCCTGTAATCAATCGTCATTTTATTTGGTGGCCAACACGTGATGCATGGCAAGCGACACAGGACGGCGAAAACAACACGATATACCACATGGAGAAAGCAAAGGGACAGAGAGGGAGACAGAGAGACGGAAGGGGAGAGAGAGAGAGAGAGAGAGAGAGAGAGAGAGACGGAAGCAGAGAGAGAGAGAGAGAGTACTTAAGCGTATAGCCATGGTCATATAAACATAATCTCCCCATGCAGTCAAAGCCTCCTAGCTTCCACTCTTAGAATATTAACCAGCTCTCCCATCATCTGCTTTGCTCGTCCACATCCCTGCAGCGTGTGCACTTCAAATCGGTGTTAATTTCGTCCGCTAGGCTATACCTTTTTCACTGACGAAAACTAAATAAAACCTAAATAAAAAAGGAGGGACGACAAGCTCACAACGCAGCGCCGAGCGCGACACCTTGTGAGATTGTAGATCTGCTATTTTCAGCATGCAACAATCATTTTACGACAATCAACTGTACATTTAGTCGACTAAAATCATATAATAAAACTACAACTTTTCAGATTACTATTTTGACTAAAACTAAATTAAATTCAAAAGACTATACTGAAACTAAATAAAAAAAAGATCCTGTCAAAATCAGTGCTGCCGTGCACTTCAAATCAGTGTAGCCAACTCTCGTGGCTATATATGGCTTCTCTTTCCATCTGGTTTTATAGATGTCAGCCATCAGATACCAGAGCGATGACAAGTACAGAGTGGATGGGATTATGGGATGTATGGGGCGGGTCATCTAAGCATGCATTAATTGCGTTAAACATTTTAATCAAATGAATTTAATTAACTAATTCATTAACTCTGTTAATATTTTGACAACCCTAATTTTCATACTATACGTTAGGAATGAATAATGAATATAATGCAGTAGCCTATACACATGACACTTTACTTACTTTACTTTATTTGTTTATTTAGTCGGGACAGTGTATATTGATGAACATTACATAAAAAATGCAGTGTAGATATACCAGATTTAGCAAAGCTTGCTAATTTCCATCTGCAGTCCCCAGACATCAAACAATACAAACAGGACTGACATACAGGACATAGCATACAAATACCTAGTACATTTCAAACGTGATAAGATTATGTTGTGAGTCGTTATATTATATCTCAGCAGGATAAATTAGCTGCTTTAATTTTATGCTGTATCCAACATGACAACAAACACACAATGTAATTTACACCATTGCACTCAAGCATGTTTTTGAATACATTTGTGTAATAATAAGCAGGATCATTGATAATTATGACAGGTCGTTTCGAGGAAGCAATCTGATTGGTTGAAACAGCCTTCTAGCCGTGGTTCAAACGAGCACCACTTCCTAATCAAAACAAAGAATTCAGCTGCTCTGTCTTCCCAGAGTGCAGCAAACTTGTGGCTAGGCTAGCTAGTTTCTTGGGACATTTGTGGTCGTAGTGACTACATCTGTCATTAAAAAAAAAAAAAAAATCAGAGACTTTCTTAGTTTTAAGGGTAACTGTGAGAGGGTGTGATTTAACGTGATTATTGCCACTTCAGTGATGCTTGCGGAACTCTACTATGTCTCGTTCCTGACCGCAACACTGTCGTGGCAATAATCACGTTAAACCTGCATACCCTCTCGTGTAATATCGCTTAATTGACCGTTCAGGGTGATATGGTACCTCCGCTACGCTCCGGGGCCTAATCACCTAGTCAGGTTTTATTTCTCAACAATGACCGGCTGGCCGTCAATTATCCCTTGCGTAACATATACAATTGGGGTGGTTGTATTTTGTCTCCCTGCTCTGCTATTGAGACATTTAGATCATGTCAAAGGTTATGTGTCACCTATAGACACAGGATCTGACACAGATTTTGACCTGATGATTCGTGATGATTAAATTAATTAAGATTCGTGACTATAGCCTCAAAGACCGCCGGCATTTTGTTTTAGGGAGGGACTAGTGGAGAAGAGATCCAGTAGAAGACATGTCATTTTATGTTTGGTTGTCCTCGGGTGCTCTGAAAATAGCAGACAAGCTCACATGTCAGAGTGCAACCAAGTGTAAAATCTACTTTCTGGCCTTGACAGACCATACACTGGACCATACACTGTGTATACTGTATGCCATACAGTATACATCCAAACAGAAAAGTCCTATCTCTGATTGCATTAATTAAACGACGTTAAACTCACTTTGCCACTCGATTTGCCACTCACTTTGTGCATGCCCTCTATAGTGGAAAAATCACACCAGTGTGAACTGAGTGGTGCAACTCCCCCCCCCCCCCCCCCCCCCCCCCCCTCTCTCTCTCTCATTAGCAGGCAACAGAGCAGCCTTATCCCGCTCTCTGTTTCTGGCACCCCCTACTGGTACTCAAAGTACTTGGTGCTCACACATACATACTCACGGACATTGCTGGTTGTAGGAGTGGTTGCACCACTCAAAAATATATATACAGTCAGTGCCTGAGTGCCAGTAAATGATATGTTTTAGTTTTTAGTAAAAAATTGTTATTTTCTATCAATTACTAGTTTTTGTTGTATTCCTGAGCCAATAATTTGATGAGCAAGCGCAGTCTCTGCTATAGGAGACTTAATTGAGTCTCCTACTGACCAGCCAGCTGCGGTCATCTAAATATTGGCTCAGGAAAACAAAAATATATCTCCATTAATGTCATGTCTTGACCGGTGAACTACTCCTTTGATTGAAAAGGTTACACATTATGACTTACTTTCTCAGATTTCCTCCTCCCATCCCCCCCTCTCTCCATCCCTAGCTCTCTCTATCACTCTTTGTCCTTGTGGGTGATTAGAATGCATGCTGGTCATCCTCTCTCTCATTAATCTCACTCAGTGTCAGAGCATGGATGCTGGGAATACACAGTTGGCCTCAACGCAGCAGTGCGAGTCCACACGCATAACTGTGACTACGAAATGGCACGCACAATATCCACATGACATTAAGCCTATAGTTACAGCGGTGGATCTAAAACTATTTCATGCCAATTATTATGATTTGTCCGCATGGCCCTCTTATGATGTCTATGTACTTGATATGAGATGCCGCTTGTTGTACAGACAGGGAATGCATACTGCTAAGATATGAGCAGTGGTGGAAAAAGTACTCAAAGTTTTTACTTCATTAGATGTATCATTGTATACATTTACTTGAGTAAAAGTACAAAAGTATTGGCTTCAAAATGTACCTAAAGTACCGGTAAGTAAAATATACTAATTGTGCAGAAAGTCCCATTTAAAGTGTAAATGACATGTATAATAATCTTTTATCTACAAGCCCACAATGCTTCGCATCACGACTCATTGTGAGCTTGTATCGGCTGAATCGGGCTGTTTGGTTAATGTATGCTTTGTGGTTAATTGTTGGTTAATTTGTGGCTTTGTAATAATAATCCAAATCTACGAAGTAACTAGTAACTACATTTTTCAAATACCTGTAGGGGAGTAAAAGTACAATAATATTTACCTCTGAGATGTAGTGGAGTAGAATTTAAAGTATTAGCAATTGGAAATACTCAAGTAAAGTACAAATACCTCAAAATTGTACTTGAGTAAATGTACTTAGTTCCTCTCCACCACTGGATATGAGACGACAGGATGACGATAAGGATGACCTTACTGTCGGCATCTAACAGATGCCTCTTGTATCAGTAATGAACATGCTGTAATTAGGACAACAACAAGCTGCATCTCGTATCAAGTAGCCTATACATATAGACGTCATTCGATGGCCATGGACAAAATAATTATTAACACCAATGAATGTTGATGTATTTGTCGGGTGGAAACCTCACATGTCCAAAAGACAAAACGGTAGTGTCGTAGTCGAGTCCACGTCAAGACCGAGTGTGGGAGGGGTTGAGTCGAAAGGGAGAGTGACGGGATTGATTGAATAAAAATGTCTCTGCTTTCTGTTCCCATACAGCGTTTTTGGTGAAAGCAAGCTATATTCAACTGCCAGTGCCAATAACTACTTTTTTTTTATCCCGATGAAAGTAGAGACTCTCTTTACAATATTATGTGGGTCTTAAAAGATTAAAACGCTCAAAACACTGGGCAGTGGCTACAGACTCTTCTATAGAAACCCTAGCATGAGTTAACATAGACCAAATTCCCTTTAATGGCCTTTATGGATTTTTAAATGGTAGCCTACTTATAGAGAGATGACTTCCGCACACCCGGTAGGTAATTTGGAGCAGGTGCGATGATGACTAGGCATATACAATGTGGAAAGGAGAGACACCCGCAGTCCGCACACTGCCACTTTATTGAAGTGACCTTCCTTAGGAAGGTCGCAAGACCAAAACGTTGCTTCAATAAATACTCTGAACCCAGCAAGTGGCAGTGTGCGGGTGTCTCTCCTTTCCATAATTAAATGGTACTGAATTTGATCCTGGATTAATTAAGTCTGTGTTGGATAAAAGGTCTTCAAATGGCCGCCCTCTCCAAACGGAGGGTCAAGTCGTTAACGATCGAGGTACTGCATGCTCACTATCAGCTATTATAGGATGCCGCTCATTTTGGAGGAGGCCTTGTTTTCCCTTATATCCATCATTTATGACCGCTGTGTCTGACAAGTATGTCAACTGTCTTGTATAATAACAATGTTTCCTGTTGTCTGACTGCATTGGGAGTGTTTATACCATTTGTACAAGGTGTTATTTGTCTCTGCTTCTCTCTCTGGCACACATGCTCACGACACTCCCCAAAGCCAGTGTTGCCTATATGTCTGCTTATTATAAGCAAAGCAACTGTTTGTTTGATTGTTTAGGGGGGGCTTGTTGTGTAGCTTATTTGAGCTTGTTTCCTAATGTTTAAACCAGTGGTTCTCAAACATTTTCATGTTAACGACTCGAAAATGAATTGTCCATGGACCCTCATCTGAAAATACTTTGTGACCCCTGTACCAGAGTTGCATTGTTAAAGATGGAGTGCCGTGATTTTTGCACATTTCCTTTTTTTTATGTGTCTATGGAGTTAACATTACTGATTACTCTAATAGACACAATAGAGGTGTGGTTAGAATATTGAAATATGTCTTCCCTGTGTATTTTTAGTTTCTTCCTGAAAGCTGAAAGCCTGGGATGCACACGCAGATTCGACACACCAACGGACCGAAATGTGGAAACAACGGTCGGACATGCGCTGCTCCCGTGCTTGCGGTTAGGGTTAGGTTAGGGTTTGAGGTAGGTTGTCGGTCTAATGACAGTAGGACCAATAGTATGTCTATTGTCTACACTAAAGACCCAATCCAAATGACAGTGATATAGTGACACCACAATATCATCCCCTCCTCTAACCCCTCCCCATTCATCATACAACAGCTGTGGGTGCAGCTTCAGTTCAGGTGGATCACCACCCATGACCCATCATGCATGTTTTAGGGGGGGGGGGGGAGGGGGGATTCCATCTTTAAAATGTAAAGGTGAAAATAACATTGTTGTGAGCTTGTAGATCGCCTATTTTCATGCATGTTCATGTGGCCTAGTAATTTCTTTTGGGGCTATATGGACCATGCTTGTTTTTCTTTCTCACAAAATCTCCCCAATGCCGCCAGCGGGGCAGCTAGGAGCCACAGTGTGGACCAAGTGAGATGGATTACAATGTGGATGTTGGCAGCGGGCAGCGTGAAAGGCTGCAGCTAATTTCTGTGATTAGGAACCTGCAGCTTCAGGAACACTGAGTCCATGCCTAGCCTACTTACTGCTCTGCCAGTCTGTGGCAGCTCTGCCAAGCTCTGAGTGTGCGTGGCGTGCGTGCGTGCATGCGTGTACGTGCATGTGTACTGTATATGGACCAAATGTTTGTTTTTTGTCGCCGGTATCTCAGTACAAGTGTATCCTCGGGACCGGGGACCTATATTCCTGAGGCACGTACGTTACCAGTCAGCTAAAGAGCCATGGCCCAATGGGCGAGTAGCAACGCAGCACCCGTATTACAACCAAACAATGACAGACAAAACACAATAGGCCTACTACTAGTTCAACATGGTCAACATAAATCGGCCCAAGTATACAAGTGTACACGAGTGTGTGCGTGCGTGCGTGTATGCGTACAGCACATTTGTGGCTCTCGGTCAGTAGTACCACTATCTTTCATCATCGTCCATGTGATTTATGTACAATTCCTCTTCAATCAGATGCAACCAGATAACAACAGAGCATCTAATAACACTGTTGATACCAGTTTAATATCCAGCAATGCATTGATTGTAATGATCAATCATGAGGGGGGAACAGAGCAGAAGACTTGTTGCCATGATGCATTTTTTTTTAATAGTCCCCCCATTCTGTGTTTCCTAGAACTGTAAGTATTAAAAATCATTATCATGGTGAAACGCATCTTGATGACATCGTCAAGATTTGTTTCACCATTTTAATGGTTTTTTTCAGATAGCTAAGTGTACTTGCTAAGTGTTATCATATACATTAATTATGCTGCTAGACATTAGGATGCGGTGCTGCATGTTGAAGGTAAACAAACCGCTACTGTTTCTGAATTCGTTTTTAAAGATGGAGTGCCGTGATGTGTTTATGAGGTGACAGTATAGGCTACTTCATTAGACCCTTTTGTGTGGTTATGTGCAATGATGTCTTCCTTTTTGGAGGCTGAAACGTCAAATGTGCCAATGAAATATACAGTGATATAGTGACATCACAATATCATCCACTCTCCTAAACCCCTCCCCCTTATTCTACAACCGCAGCTGTGTGTGCGTCTTAAGTTCAGGTGCATCACCACCCACCAGGCAAAACAGGCACTTAATGAACTACATTTTAACAAATGTTGCACACTTTTTAGAAAAAAAATCTTATAATAATACCTGATGATCATGTTTTAGGGTGGAAACAAATCACGGCACTCCATCTTTAAAGTTAAACAGTAGAATATTGTCTCTGTCGAGTCGAAACCTCACAGTATGGCCAGAACAGGATTCAAATTAAAAAAATGGCAAAAGTGTCAGATCCACATTTTGGATCTGATACTTTTGAAACTTTTGTGTGACGCTGTTAGTGGTAGGGAGTTAATTTACGAAGAAAGGTTTTGGAGATAATAGGTTTCTTGCCTGACAGCAATGATATGTTTTTGAAAACGTTTTGAGATGAGAAATATAGGTTCATCCAGTTATTACACTGGCCCGGGGCGCAGTCGGCAGAACAAGAGAAGAAAGATAATGCAATATACAGTAACAGAAACTTGATTGCACTGCCTTGTTGCAGCATGTACTGTACTGTACTGTACATCAGCTGCCAGTGGCGTAGTGGTGGAAAAAAGTACTAATTGTTTTTGTCGGCCAAAATGCATCAACTACATCAACTGTAGATTTAGTTGACTGAAATCAACTGGTATTTAAATATGGTATTGCTAAAACTAAAATATTTCATAGGCCTACTAAAAATATGACTAAAACAAATGGAAATGTTTTCAAAAGACTGACTAAAACTATGTCATCATTTGCTGTCAAAACACTAAGAGTAGAGAGAGACTCAAAACAAATAGTGTATTTCTTTCTGGGAGTGGTTAGACATACAGTACTAACAGTCCGACAGGCATCGGTCCGACAACACTGTCGCTCCCGACATGACGTGGCAGCTTAAAACTAACCCGCGGCAGGTTAAAAACGAACCCGTGGCAGGTTAAAAACGAACCCGTGGCAGGTTAAAAACGAATCCGTGGCTCCCGGCATGTGTGGCAGGTTAAAATTAACCCGTGCCAGGTTCAAACTAACCCATATGGCAGCGGGTTCGACTCCCGAGCCCGACGGCCTTTGCTGCGTGTCACTCCCCATCTCTCTCCCCCTTTCCTGTCTAATTAATGTACCCTATCAATAAAGGCAAAAAACTGCAAAAGAAATATAAAAAAAAAAATAATAATAATAACATGGCTTCCTGTGAGGTTAGGTTGAGGGTTGTGTTTTGGGTAGTGTGTCAGACTGTCAGCCTGTCAGAGACCGTTGCCACGTCAGACCAAACACATGCACCAGTGTACGGCATGTCGTGTACAGTATGTCATGTACTGTAGAGATAGAATAAGCATTTACTGTTGGGTTGATGCTATTAGGGATCATGCTGTGAGGTCTGTTATCGTTTGTACTCAAAGAGGGAACTTCCATCTGCATGTAATGTGTGGGATTGTGCAGGCCGGGTTTCTATGCTTCAGTAAACGTGTGTAAATGAGAAAAACAGAGAGTGAGTGAGTGAGTGAGTGAGAGCGTGCGTGCGTGCGTGCGTGCGTGCGTGCGTGCGTGCGTGCGTGCGTGCAGTGGTGGAAAAAGTACTCTTTACTTGAGGAAAATTATCAATACTGCAATGTAGAAAATACTCTGTTAAAAGTCCGGAATTTTAAATGTACTTTAAAGTACTAAAGTAAAAGTGCTAAAGTATTGGTATCACAATATACTTGAAGTACCACAATTAGAAAGTATTGATTTTATGTCACCTTTCACAAGGTTACAAATGGTAACTGGTTCAACACTGGTAGTGGGAATGACGTCAGGACTTTGGTATTCAATTTACAATTTAGGCATTTAGCAGACACTCTTAATCCAGAGTGATTTACAGCAAGCAAAGACAACACAAGGTAATAATACATCAAATGCATAGAAATAGTAATCTAGGATCATAGATTAAGAACCTCGAATATGTCTACAGTAGAATATCTGTACAATGAAACTATAATAAGTATACACTATACAATGCTATTTCTATCATAATATGCTATCTAAATTACATATTTTAGCCTTTGCCTACGCCTGCAAGGTCGTCAAGGCTAGTGCAAGTCATATGGCAAGTGCTAAGATGGAGTCTGAAGAGATGAGTCTTCAGACCACTTATTGGGAGTGCGTCTGCAGTTCAAATTGCAACGGGTAGTTCATTCCATAGCTTTGGAGCCAGAAGAGAGAAGAGTCTGTGGTGTGTGGAGCGTTGTCCTGTACCCTGTTGTATCCCTGTTTCCCTCACTTGCATCTTTTTCTTGCACCTCAGCCTCTCTTACTGAGCGATGCATGAAGGTAACGATGCAAGGACAGAGGAAACCAAGCAGTATATTGAACAAGACAAGGTCAAACAGAACCCGTTCTATCGGCACCGGCAGGCAAACAACTGGACAAGTGTGTGGACTGTGGATAAACACAATCTTGGCAATATGGTGTCAAATAATTGGTTCAGGAGGGAAATTTAAATCTGACTGGGCTGTCAGTGTGTCTCTGCGTGACAGCCATGTCAACAGCTGATAGTCTCACACTGATCTTGAAAACATATTGTTTTCAAATATTGAAAGAGTGCAGGCAGTTGGGTGGCGCAGTGCTAAAGTGCCTGCCCACCACCGGAGATCAAGGGTTCAAATCCACGGTAGTGCCACTGCCCACCGGCTTTGTTCAGTGATGATCTTTTTCACATCAAGGTCCATTATTATTTGCCATTTGAGCCACGGACCACCATTTCATGAGATTTAGCCTAGCTCAGACCCAATATTTTTTATCGTTGGATGAGATACTGTCCACAATTCCAAGCTGTATTGATGTGGTATACTATAGGACAGGGGTTCTCAACGATTTTGGCTGGGGACCCCCGGAAATGCTTTGGCCATATGTTACATGTTACAACAGTAAAAACATACAGTACGCTTGCCTAGAGCAATCTCCTGTTTTTTTCGTCCTACCTCTTGCTTTGACTTGGTTGCTCCCTCCGCCCTTTCTCTTAGCTGACTCTTTCACCCTCTCACTTGTGTGCAGTGTTCTGTATCTGTACGCACCCACCCGTTCTTCTCGAAGCAAAATTAAACCTTTACTCATACAGTAGGAGTAGGCTATAGCCCATTCTGCAAAACACACAATTATCTGCAATGCTTGTAAGAGAGGTGGGTGTGAATCGAGGCCTCTGGCCCTTTTGTGTCCAGTGAAGGTCGTTTAATATGAATGTGACAACAACAGCACCTATGGAATTGTACACTACAGATTTCAATGAGGTCGTTGTAACCTCTCATTATGTACACACAGTCAGAAGGATGGGAAGGTTGTCAGGAGGCTAT
Source organism: Protomyctophum parallelum (assembly GCF_964188405.1). Taxonomy (NCBI): domain Eukaryota; kingdom Metazoa; phylum Chordata; class Actinopteri; order Myctophiformes; family Myctophidae; genus Protomyctophum; species Protomyctophum parallelum. The sequence continues at coordinate 18,529,365 of NC_139712.1, read as the reverse complement.
TTAGAGCGATGGTGCCTGACAAGGCCACACACACAACTTGGCATAATTGTTCAACGCAAATGTGGGACGTTTCAATTCATTCGAGTTTAAAGGTCAACTTTTATTTTTTCAACCATGGTCCATGTTTTAGGTTGTTATTATAGAGTAAGTAAAATACGAGTGTTATTTATATTTCATTTGCTGCTTTCTTTCGTTTTAGCGATTTTAGTTATTTTTGACACGGTCAAAAATCCCACTACTGTCGTCACTCCCACAGTCCCACTACACCTGAGTCACGACGTTGTCTCTTTTATTGGAATCACTGTAGCTAAATCTTATCATATCATAATAAGAATTGTGTTCCAAAAATAAACAAACCAGCAATTTTGTCAGGTATGTTACTCTGTGTTCTTACCCTTTGGATACATTCACCATCAGTTGATTGATGCTTCATATCGTTGCTGTCGGGAGGATTTTTTTGGCATAAATCAATGCTATTGAACACCAATTACACCCAAAAAACCTGAACTTTGAACATTCAGTGGATTTTCTGTGGTCTGGAGTTTTCTCTGGGGTTTGGAAGCCTTTGAAATGAAAACAGGCAAAACAGTGAAAACAGTGACATCTGCTGGCAAATCCCATTGACATATATGGGATTTGCAGGCTGTGGCATCACAGCAAGTAGGAAAATCAGAGCATTATGTCACAATCCATTTCACTCCATTGGACCCTCAAACTGTCTGCTAAAGCAACTAACTCCACCGCTCCCCCTCTCATGCAAGTAGGCTAATTGACAATAAAGTCACAACACCAACTTTGTTGAGGCTGTATTACTTTGTTTTCAAAATATATGGTTTTCTTAATTTCCTGAAACATTTATATTTTTCATTTCCTGGAACATGAACATGGTTTCTTCCCGACAGCAGAGATATCCATATTGAGTCAAATTTCCAGACTGATTAGTTTATTTTTGGAATATAGTTCAACTTCTTACGCAATCTAAGATTCCACTATGGGAAATCCAATAGAACAAAATAATGCCGTGACCCAGGGGGATAGCGTCATCTAGTGGCAGAGATGTCGGACGTTGATGCTCTATACTATAGCTATCATTGCAGTTGCAGTTTACTAGACATTTTGGCAGACACAGTTCCAGAGCGAGAGTTTGTCACAGGGATGATTCATGTTTAGCCAGTGTACTTCAACTGTGTAGAGATCCAGTGTAGGAGGGAGCCGTATTTAAACGGACCGCCTTGTTGAGGGAGTGAAGTGTGATTGGTGTGTTTGGAATGGAAAAGCATGGCTGATTGAAAGCAATCAGCAGGCTGACAGCTGATTACAGCTGAGGCGTGCCTTGCATGAATGAACTAACAAAATAGGCCATAGAGCGCCGAAGTCCTGACGTCACTCGCTCACCCCCTGGTTCTGCCTGCTTCCAAGGAAGCTCTTAGAAGGAAGTGAAGTGGTCACGTGACTGGGCTGCGCCATGACACTTTCATGGACACTTTCATGGGTGCCAAACTCACACCGGTAGTGCAATGAATACATGGCAGTGAATGGAGCCGGCTGGACCAGCTCATAACAAACATTATACATGAACGATTGCGAGCTTTGTCATATAATTGGTTCAGGAATATGAAAGAAGACATAGTGATATCACACGTTTTTTCCGAGTGGTTGTTTTTCGACTTAATAACTATTTAATTTTATTGAGGTATTTATAGAAGAGCACATAGTAAGTTTTCTGCCTGGGCTGCTCTCTGCTCTTTGAAAAAATAAATCACATTAAGTAGTATGCACATCAAAAAATAAGACAGCCTAAAATAACGTGTTATATATATTATTTTATTTTCCAGAAGCGATCACTTTACAAAAGGTCTCAGTCATTCATAAATAATGTTTGTTCATGAGCTGGTCACTGAGCTCTCATTGGCTCCAATGCATTCTGCCGAACTTCCGGGTGTAGTTTGGCTCCCGTGAAAGTGTCCATGAAAGTGTCATGGCGCAGCCCAGTCACGTGACCACTTCACTTCCTTCTAAGAGCTTCCTTGCCTGCTTCGCGGAAGTAATTTCTCTATGGAGAATAACCTCATTAGAATTGTTGGGGTCATCTTAAAATCGTTTCGTGTAAGCATTATTGTGGGCCAAAAATAAACAAGACGATATTGACGTCAGACTTCGGTGCTCTATTGCAGACGATGCGTTGTGTGGTCCGTGGACTTATTTGCATGTGAGTTGTAAAGTGTGTCACTATATGTCTCTGCTGCATGCATGGGCCTATAGCTACAAAATTATGAATGCACTACATGCCTATTATGCACCTCTTCTGACAGGAAGTAATTTAAATGAGCCATCTTTATTACTGTGAGTCGGAGATCGCTCCATCAAATGCAATTTGAATCCTCTCAAGATCGGCACTTGTTATGACAAGTACATCAAACGTTAATTTGTCTTGAAATGATGGGTTACGACAGTGTCAGTCAGTCAGGTCACTTCACATTAAGTAGAGCAAATGGAGATCATGAAATGAGAAATGTGTGAGAAGAAGGATTCTCTTGTTTTCCTCTGTAGTTTTAGAGCTCCCCTCTGTGGCGCACAGTGGATATTACAAAGATTGTGTGACTAAACTGCACAGTGCATGGTGGACCTTGCCACTATAGCCATTACCTTGCCACTGACTAGCCTAGTATCTTTTTGCCACAGACTAGAGAGACTATAGTCTCTTTTTACATCACATGAAATCCTTTCTGAGGTGATCTTGCATTCACCCACATTCACACACTGTCACAGACCGTGGAGGAAACCATGAAAGGCAACAACCTGCTTGCTGAAGGACACCTCGACACTAACTCAGGGGGAGCCCGGGATCCAACTGGTTCACAAGCAGCTGCTCTAACTTATGTAGATTTCTCAAAGAGATGTGTCTGACATGAGCTGGCTTCTTTCTGTCTTCTGTGTGTGTGTGTGTGTGTGTGTGTGTGTGTGTGTGTGTGTGTGTGTGTGTGTGTGTGTGTGTGTGTGTGTGTGTGTGCGCGCGCGTTGAATTTAATTTAATTTCAATGAGTTTCTTTGGCTATTAACTGATCCGCAAGTGAGCACACAAACAAAACCACGTTCTTGGCTCGCACTATGTTGCATTCTCACCTTTATTTATACTCGGAATACAGTTGAGGGCAAGCCCTCATTTTCAACGTAGCCGAGGTTACAATACATAAAATACAGTCACAAGACAATACATCAAACAACATTATAAATCAGGGTAAATTACAAAGGAACTTTATACATCATCAGTAAAATAAATCAATTGAAGCAGGAGCAATCACGGTGAAAAATATTCTGGAGCATTCCTTTGAACTGACCGAAGGATGGCAGGGAGCTCAGTTTTAAGGAGTTTTGGAGTTCATTCCATGAAGTTGGGCCATTGACAGAAAAAGCTGTCTTGTCCAACTCTGTCTGGGCCTGAGGAACCTTGAGCCTTAAGAAATCACTAGAGCGGTTTCTATTGTTCAGTTCCATCATGGAACAAATATAGTCAGGGAGCATCCCAGCAATGGCTTCATATAAAAATAGGTGCCAATGCTTATCTCGCCTCTCAGTCAGAGAGGATAAACCTGAGTTCTCATAAAGTGCAGAGTGTTGCATGCCCTTCCTCCCTCACCTGTCCATGCATAAGCCCTCGAGAGCCCTTGGTGCTAAAGTTTAGCAGTATTAGTATTAGATGGTGTTGGTTTAGCAGCTAAACCAGCTAAACCAACACCTGCATATAATACTAATACTAATACTAGTGAAGTGAATGGTATACTCATGTTTTGTTTTCTCTGACAAAAATTAGCTTAGGCCTGGGCCGGCCGAGCGGTCCAGGCACCTATAGGCTGGTAATCCAGCCTGACAGCGTGTCGAGGGTTTGAGTCCCGATCCTGACGACCCTTGCCGTGTGTCTTTCCCTCCCATCTCTCTCCCCCCTTTCATGTCAAACTACTGTTAATCTATCAATAAAGGCAAAGAATTATACAAAATTATGAAAACGACAACACTTTTACAGGTCCATTTTACTTTCATAATGAACTACTTAAATCTTGCAGAAAGTAGCCGATGGAAAGGCTCACAATGCGTCGTCAAGCTTTAATACCAGAAATATGACGCGACTCTAATGATGTATGTGAAATGAATATTAATAATGTCTTATATTTTAGTTCCGTTGAAATGTAACATGTTTCTAAGAGGCAGATGTTTGATTTGGCGGTTTCCCATGCGGATGGCCAGGTTTTGAATCCAGCTGGTATAATATTGGGGGCATGTCCGGAACAGGTGGTTATACAATTGCATGGGTTTTTACTAACATTTCAATTAGTGCTGATTTTGACAGCAAATTTAGATTCATTAGTCATAGTCTTTTGAATACATTCCATTTAGTTTGAATCATAATAGATAGATGGATGGATAGATAGATAGATAGATAGATAGATAGATAGATAGATAGATAGATAGATAGATAGACAACTTTATTGTCAATCAGCAGATACATAAAATGCATGAGAGAATGCTAGTATGCTAGTTAAAAGATAACTAAAATAGGCTACTATTAAAATCTAAAATCCACTTTTAAAAATAAATAAATTAAAATGCACCATTAGTTCATATAGAGACAGATATTGCCCAAAGGAGTCCTTATAGCAGCATGGGGGGGAAAGGTTAGGGGTTATTGCACTTGTTCAAAAGTCTAATGGCTTGGGGGGGGGGGATCTTGCTGTTTTAATCCAATGCTTCGATACCTTCTGCCAGAAGGCCACAGAGTGAACAGTCCCTGGTGTGGGTGGGTGGGGTCATTCCTGATGTTGTTGGCCCGCCTAGACAGACAGCGGTTGTGCGCAGTGTCCTCACTACTCTGCACTTCCAGTCTGCTTCATTGCAGCTTCCAGACCAGACAGACATGCAGTTTGTCAGGATGCTCTCTATAGTTCCCCTGTAGAAAGAGGTGAGGATGGGAGCGGGGAGTTGGGCTCTTCTCATCCGGCACAGAAAGAACAGACATTTCTTCATAAGAGAGGACGTGTTTGAGGACTGTCTGTGAACTGTACCCCCAGGAACTTAGTGCTGCTCACTACTTCCACTACACTGACTGCAGTGTCCTCTATGAGGAAGCTACAAGCTCACAACGCGTCGCATTGTGCACAGCTTGTAGATCTGCTATTTTCAGCAAGTGTGAAATCTGTCATTTTGACGGCAAGGCCCGCCAAAATACATTTTAGTTGACTAAATCAACTGTAGATTTACCGGTAGTCAACTAAAACTAGACTAACACTAACACATTACAATGTGACTAAAATCTAAATTTGCTGTCAAAAACAACATTTCTGTGTTGTGTGGTTTGGTTTCCTCTGGCCAAATGACACAGAATGACTGTGAGAGACTGATAATGTCTTTTGATGCCTCTCTGCATAGCAATTGCCAGCATTTGTGGATTCTTTGTACTCTACTGACCCTGACAGGTGGAGGGAGACATGTATGCATCTGTCTGCTTGTGTGCACGCCAGATGTGCACATGTGTCGCAATGCTCGTGCCAGTGGATCTCAACCTGTGGGTCGGGACCCCTGATTTTGGGTGGTGGGGGGAGGTGGAGGAGCCAGGTGGCCGTGATGTGACAATTTAAAGACTTTTAATACATTCGTAATACCGGTATTTGTTTTAAACAAATATAAGATTGACGTAAAAATTTGCCGAACTACAGTACAAGCTCTACTATTTTCAAAATATTTATCTGTGGAACCGAGTCACACAACTTGAATGCCTCAACTCCTACATTCCAAGTGCTCAGCCTGGTATTCCTAAAGTAACCTAAAGTAAATTATGCTAAACGGTTAAACCTAACCTTATTCCTAACCTTAACTATTCAAAAATGTTTTGCAAAATAGTAATAAAAAAAGGCAAAGAAGTTTAGGGATAAGGGGTTTAGCGGTGACGAAAATTGAGCCCTGAGTAGTTAAACTAATTTGCAGTGCCGCCGACAGCGCCGAGTATAACACAATATAGTACATGAAAAAGATCTGAGGATTGGGAAAAATAAAAGGCATAGGCCTACATGTGAAACACACAGTTACAAATAGAAACCAATACAAATTTAAAACAAACAAAGTAAGTTCACTTGCTGCTTTTCATTGTGAGTCATAGTAGTCATTTGTTTCCTGTGCCCCTTTTCAGCACGATTTCTTCCGAATTCATGCAAATAATTGGGTGAAGGAAGGTGATATAAAGACGTGAAATGAAGCAGAAACCTCCATAAACACAGTGGCAATGATAATGGCACTGTCTCTACCCCGAGCAAGAGAGGATTGTTTTTGGCAGTGTTGTCCAAATTAGACACCATGAAATTAATGCATTTATATCAACCTAATGTGTGTAAACAGAGAAGACACTTCGGAGCCCAAGGCTGTTTTTCCTCCTACTTCTGTGAAATGTCTGAGGCTCTTTTTATGTCCTGGCACCTTGGTCACGACAATATGTTGGCTGGATTTCATCAAATCATCAATTCAACTCTACAACATTTCTCTTAGCAAAATACAAGGACACCATTCCCGATGAAGCCGGTCAATTTGATATATGGCTCAAGCGCGTACCGTCAAAACCGTCAATAGTCTGGTTGCCACACTAATAAAACATGGCATTACAACAAACAACAGGCAGTACAGCAATAAATAAGACACAAAAGATCTCAGTATAAATGTAAGTGACCATACTATTCTGCAACATTTTCTAAAAAGCCAAGGAGATGACTCTTCCAAAGGAGATGACAATAAACCAATGAGCCATTCTTCTAATGGCGGGTCATCCATTTTAATCAGTCCAGCCCACCTTTTTACTATGGCTATAACGCCAGCCTGTACCGGTTCCACAGCCGATTATCAAGAATCCTCCATAACCATCAATTTCCCTGCCAATGAACATTAACCCCTAACGACCTCCAACTAGAGGCCTACGCAAGGTTCACTGCACTGTTTAGACATGTACCGACTGAAGGCAATATCCTGAATATATCCACGCAGTCAGTTCCACCTAAAGCACTTCTGGGATGTGCTTTTCTCTGCTGGCATACTTGGAATACACAGTGCTGCCCGCATGGCTGCTGACAAATGACCCTCATTAGAGGCTGAGATGGAGAGACACGGTAGATGCCCGTGGGCTAGATTCTCTACATGATGGATGTAAATCTGTTAAAGCCGTCAAATCCCATTGGCCTCTGACACAGCTAGCGTCTCTCAGCTCATTAGACGTGGCAAACACATCTACTTTAGGCACGACACCCACACGCCTGAGGGGATCATGGCAGTGGTGATGGGAGTATACTAAAAGTATATAAAATGTGAGTATACTTCATACTCACATTTGTTTACTAAGTGCCAATACCACAATATGGAAATACTCTGTTTGTAGTATTGACACCATTGATACATTTAACTACAGTATTGCTACCTTTTTATTATCTCCTGTGAGCAGTGTTTTTGAGCGGTGCTTGCTCCGCGCCATTACGCCGCAATGTGTGTCCCGATAAGTATACGTACGTGTCTCTGTGTCTGAGCACGGATAGCTGCAACACCTAAAGTGGCCAGTAGAGTACAGCAAGTAAAGCACAGAGTAAAGTGGCACCGAGTCTACAGTTCCCCGGAGGGAACATCCTCCGGGGACCCCCACACTCGACCGTTTCGGATGCTTTTTGTAGATGTTTGCCCACTCAATTACTGTTTTCAGTATGTGTGTTTACGCACGCACACACACACACACACACACACACACACACACTTTAGTTCTTTATTTGATTCTACAAATTACAATTAATTTTACAACGAAACAAATATAACAGGGTTCACTTTAGGATACACATGGCACCTCCTCCTCCACACAGACAAACTGCCTATAACAGCCGAAACAGAACAGTATTTGACAAGTTGTTTGGCTTTGCTCTTTGTCATGCCAGCTATTCTTAGGCCACACATGGTCAACGTATGCACATGGCCCAGGCTTCCGGATATCAGTATGGCAAATCTACAGCGATACCCCAGGTTTGTTATACTTCCAAGTAATGGTTGGTACTTAGAATGTTTATCTTGGAATGCCTGGTCCATGTACAAATTAAAGACACAGCCCACCTACAGAATCAGGACCTCCTTGTACAAAGACAACATCAGGTGTATTTGGAATGTTAGCAAACACATCGCATGCACAGCTAAACCAATTTGGTAACACTCTTGAATGTTTATACATTGCTGCACTAGATGGCACATATTTTCAAACTGCATCAGACACTAGGTCAGCAATACGGTCGTGGCGAAGTAGTAGTAGGGATACCAGATAGACAGATTGTACTTGGTTGGTAATACTTGCAGTCTTGCTTTGATGCTGAATTTTGAAGCACGCACGCACGCACACACGCACGCACGCACGCACGCACGCACACACGCACACGCACAGGCCAGGGAGCAGGGCTAATAAGACCGCCCCTGCCTCCACCCTCCGCCAAACAACTGTGCTTGAACAATCTTCTTCTGCAATTCTCATTTTAATTCTGTACATTTACACTTAAAATAATTATCACCAGCTCAGTGGCCTTGTGGTTAGTGTCCGCCCTGACACTGACACACGATCCCCAGCCAGGTCACGCTCTGCTCTGGCATGACAATCTGTGCAACCTCAGGGCGTTGCAACTTTCTTTCATACAAATTGAAATAATAATAATAATAGATAATAATACACTTTATTTATAAAGCGCTTTTCAAAACAGAGTTACAAAGTGCTTTACATTGGAGTATAAAAATGCAGTACACCAGCTGGTGGAATATGAACAACAACAATAACATCATTACTGCCGTATACACACAGAAGCAATACAATAAAAGCAACACATACAAATAAACTGATAACTTTATCTCCTGTGATTTTGTCTATCTTTGTACAAAGGTCTTTATTGAACATTATTGATTTTTTTTCATCCCCTAGTCACAGACCAAAAAAGGTCAGGCTCTCTCTACTGAGAGAGAGATCAAATGCACTCACTCACTCATGCACTCACTCTCTTACTCACTGACCCCCTTCTCTGCTGGACCAACCACAGATCAACTGTAATACAATAAAATCTGCGCAATGATGACTTAGACAAATGATGTAGAACAACAAAATTACTAAAATGTGATCATGTTTTGCAGATGCATACGTAGACTATAACAATATTGATGCATGGTAATCAATGCACATTTGATTTGAACAGAACCGTTGTACATATCATGCATACGGAAAAATATTAAATGATAAGCAAAAGCAATCTCTCCTCCTCCTCCGAAATAGCCTATATATTTATTCAATAGGCTATCCATTCATTATTAAAGGTATAGTCAGTGATTTCACTCAAAAAACCGTAGGTTTCGTTTTTGGCTGTGGGACCCAGCCTTTCGTCCAATCAAAAACGAAACCTAAGGTTTTTTGACCCCCAGGGGTTAACTGGGGACAGGGAGGAACTCCTTATATGGCCAGCACACTCTATAGTAGGGAGGATTATCACAACAAAACAAAAAAATAAGTGATATTTGAATTAAGTGAAATCACTGAATATACCTTTAATATACAGCCTTGTGGGATGCAATACCTCCTTCTGAACAGTAGATGTCACCAATGTATACATAATACTCAATGCTCTCCAAACTGAATATTATTTCATTCTAAACATCATGCATTTTATGGTAAAAATGAAAAATGGTCATTCTAAACAAGTATGGCTTTAAGATACACCTCATATACACCTTTGTACTTTAAGTTTCATAGTGCTAAATGGCTAGCTTTAGCCTATCACATCTTGCACACTGGAAATAGTAGATCTACAAGCAACAAAAAACAGCTTGTAGATCTGAGCAGTGAGCACAGAGCTTGTAGGTCGGCTATATAGACAATTGATTCTTGCTATGAGTCATATAGGTCCACCCTGCTGTGATTCATATAAGTATATGTTGTTAACAGATGCACTGTATGCACATGTTGCAGAATGAATAGGGATCAGATCCACCCACTTCGAATGCCATCAATCTATTCATAGCTATTCAATGAAGTCAGTAGCCGGGCCCTGATTGAACGTGATTTTATCCCTTTGAATAGATTCATGGCTTTTTATGAACAATCCTGTCTCCTTAGCAACCCCATGTCCTCTGTAAGAAAGAGGATATACAGTACATGCAGACCAGGCTAATATGTCACCTCACAGTGAAGAATGGTTAGGTTAGGCCATGTTGTACAGTACATGTATGCCGTGTATGTCACCTTCAATTGCCTGAAGTTAGTCTGAAAACTTGCCTGAAATTAGTCTGAAAACTTCACCAAATTCAAAAGTAGGCTACATTGTATTTTCTTTCTCCTGTGTAAGTTTGGATGCACAAATAGTGGCCTATTTAATTTTAATTTAAGAATTCTGGAAGTAAAGTATCAGAAGGAGACTTATGTGGTTTGGAAATATATTGAAATATCAAAACTATGTCTCCATGTGAAATTCAAACCCCTTCGGCTTTGAGCTAGCTGCTAGAGTATTTGGCAGCATGCACAAGTAGGCTACATAGAACATAGCCTAGTCGTTGCACAGGGTTACGGGCTATGAACAATTCGACCTAATCTAGGCCTAACTTAAATTGAAATAAGATGTAGTAATTTGCAACTTGTCATCACACTGATTCAATGTTCAAACACATTTGTGCTTGTGGAAAATGCAAGCATAGTCGTAGACCTACCTAGAATGCCTGTGATAATTTAATTATACTTTGTACATTTTCATGGCATAGTCGTAGGTCTATACCATCTGGCCACAATATCTTATCCAATGACAACAACAATAATAGTCTTGGGTCTGAGAGGCTAAATCTCACCAGGTGCATGGTTAATGGTTCAAATGCCCAATAAATACTGGACCTTGACATGAAAACCGCTGGCTTATTAGTATTACAGACAAAATAAGTTAATCAATGCATAATGGGATGACCAATTAAAACATTATTGCAATGATCATTGTTTTAGAGATGGTCACTAATGGAAGAAGTATAGGCTGTAAAATTCCAGTAAGCTATTCAAAATGTATAGGCTACTTGAGTAAAAATATTGGCATATACCGGTAGGCCTACTACATAAAGTACCAAAAGTATATAGGCCTACTTGTATATAGTATATACAAAGGATTTTTTACAGGATTTTCTTTTCTGAAACAGGGCAACCACTCCAAAGAACAGCAATGTCCTATATGTCCGTCCCTATGTAGTACCAACAGGGGGCGCTGTTGCACCACTTACTTCAGACTGGTCTGATTTTTTCAGTTGTTCATGTGTTTATGAGGTGACAGTAGCTAGTCTACTTCATTAGACGTCGTTATGTGCAATTTTTGTATTTAGGTTTTTGACAGTCACCTTGCCAATGAAAAAAACAGTGATATAGTGATATCACAATATCAATATAATTTTCTTATACTTTACGCCACTGCATGGAAATGGACTGCGCGTGCATGCTGCTCTAACTGTTTGGTTGGACAGTTGGACACCCCTGCCTTGCTGCTGTGCATGGTATGATCCTGCATGGTGCGCTTCCAGTTGTCCCTGTCTGTGTAAAGTGAACTAGTCATTTATTTCCAGTCGTAAAGTAGGCTAGATAGCAGCAAGGCGCAAGCACACAACAAACACAATCCCAGCTCACACATACTGCTGTGCGTTCTTCCAACTAAAGTCATTATTTATCTGAAAGAAAAGAGTCGCAAAGCTGATGGACCCGTACAGGATGAGCATGTACAAGGGAGGGAAGCGTCGCAACCATCGATGTAAGTTCACAGCATTATTTACGAGGCTTCTGTGGACCGTTTCAGATGATGAGACACTATACCGAGATTTCGCGCAGCAACACGTAAGGGAAGTTGTGCGCGTGTTCGCCCGTATGGATCCAATTACCTTGTATCGGCCAGCCATGCAGAGCGAATTGAATATGCTTTGCTCCCATGACGTTCCGGATATAATTATTATGCCATGTTACCGCTAAAGTAGCCCTGGAACATGACTGCCATGATGATTATCATGACAGTCATGCAGAAACTTTGCCCTGTTTTTTGCGCTCGCTGCATTTACAAGATTTCCGTATATATAAACATTCAGATTTCAAATATAAAGTACTCACAAAGTGTCCCACGGGTGTTAGTTAGTAGCAGCGCCCGCGATTAGAATTGCTGCGTCCCGCGTTGTTTAATAAAAAGCATTTTTGTCCGAGCTCCCCGGCTACTTTTTTCAAACGGGGTTCGTTTGGGAAATTCACAGTTGCACACCGGGAGCGCACTCGCCTATTAGTCTGTATTGGCAGGGCGGTCAGCGTACCTATATCGAACACACCGAGTGCCACCCTCCTCCCGACCGATAGGGGCGCGTAGTTGAAAGCCAATGGCAAAATAACACCTCGGATAAAAATGCTTTTTATTAAACAACGCGGGATGCAGAAATTGTAATCGCTGGAGCTGCTACTAACTAACACCAGTGGGACACTTTGTGAGTACTTTATATTTGAAATGCGAATATATATATTATATATTTTAATTCTTTGTAAATGTTGCGTTCGCAAAAACCAGGGTGAAGTTTCGTCATGACTCTCGTATGAATACGAGAGTCATGAATCATGGCTACCGCTAAAGTTATCACTATTGGTTGGTTGATATGATTATAGTCTTGGATCAAGACTATCAAGATGTATTTGATCGATTCTGACATTTGCATTGCATCTACGAAAATAAAAGTCAAACTAATTTTATCAAGTCACTGACACTAACCTTTTATCTATAGTCACTGTAGCCGATACATTTGATCTTCTTCATGATCCAAGGTTAATGGTCAGTAGGCTATGTAGAAGGTAGATCCCCAGAATAGTAGAAACTGATGCTAACTTGAATATAGGTTGAGCTATTTTCATATTTGGCATAATATGTGACCATACCATTAACAACCTATAAGGAAAAAAATATATATAAATGTCATCATGCTTTAAGTAGAATATAACGTGTCAAACGGGGGTTTTCATGATGCGGAATCCATTCCAAGCATTAGTTTTGCACACAAAAAACACTCCTTGAGCTAAAAACGGCCACACTGTAGCCGTCATCACAAATGTGATGATGTCAGCAGATTTGTCGCTATGGCCGTTTTTAGCCCAATGAGTGTTTATTTTTTATTTTTAACTAATGCATGCAAATGGATTCAGCATGATGAAAACCCCCTAGTTTGACATGTCACATGCTACATAAAGCATGATGACATTTTAAATGTTTTGCCTTCTAGGTTGTTAATGGTCATGCCAATAGATAGAGGGTATGCGCATGCTTAAAGTGAATGGCACATCGAGTGGCAAATCGAGTGGCAAAGCAACAGGCAAAGTGAGTTTAACATTGTCTAATGTTGTTTAATGCACTCAGAGAATGACTTTTCTGTTTGGATGTATGGGCTGTCAAGGCCAGAAAGTAGTTTTTTGACACTCAGTAGGCGTTCCTGCATAACTTCCGGGTTTGATGATGATGTCACACGCATACCGTCTATTATACAAATTGCTTAACATATGCAAGTTAGCATCCGGCAGTTTCTACATTCTGGGGACCCATACTCAACATTTCTAACATAAAACCTTGGTGTACTCAGCATGTCCGGGTTCATAATGGGGCTCTATGGGCTGGCAAGTAGACTAGTATAGTATAGCCTTGGAAGACTTTCAAGACTATCATTTGATCGATTCTGACGTTTGCATGTATACTCAAGACTTATCTATAGTCTTGATCCGAGGCTAATCAGTAGGATAGAAGAGCATAGTCTAGACCACAGAAGTAGACTAGAATTTCGCTTTAGGCTGGTGGTACATCTCGACCCTTAACCTGTTCTTATTAAGAGTTAAAGGTATATTCAGTGATTTCACTCAAAAAACCTTAGGTTTCGTTTTTGGCTGTGGGACCCAGCCTTTCGTCCAATCAGGATAGAGAGTCAAAAACGAAACCTAAGGTTTTTTGACCCCCAGGGGTTAACTGGGGACAGGGAGGAACTCCTTATATGGTCAGCACACTCTATAGTAGGGAGGATTATCACAACAAAACAAAAAAATAAGTGATATTTTAATTAAGTGAAATCACTGAATATACCTTTAAGCTAATTTCAGAGTAGTTGATTATAGGATGGGAGTCTCAGACTGTGCGACTATTTAAATGATCAGTTTAACTGGAATCAATGTACCTGTGTTATTAGCCTATTATTATTATTATTATTATTATTATTAGTAGTAGTAGTAATAGTAGTGGTAGTGGTAGTAGTAGTAGGCTACACCAGTAGTAGTAGTATTCACCTACTGTATATTATTATAGTGTATTTCTGTATGCTGAATCTGTACCTTGGTGATCTCAAGACAAACACTGTCTCCACAATGTCTTAATGAATCCAATAGAAAGTAATTAGTTAACACTATTAGGCCCCTAAGTAGTGCCAATGGTATAGCTGCACATCACACTGCTAGTGAATATAGATATTAAGACACCTAATTGCAATGATTATCAGTATCATAAATAATGTGCAAAAACAATTGCTAGTACAAATTATTACATTTTTGTAATATTGTTCTTGCTGTCCAACCAGGTGACGGAATCACAGACTGATGCTTTAACCTTTGCTTTTATATGAAACATCCGAGACCGTTAGTGTTTTATAGAAGATGCTTCGAAACATAATGCTAGAAGAAGAAAGAAACGTATTTGCAAGGTCAATGTGCACACACACACACACACACACACACACACACACACACTCACACACACACACACACACACACACACACACACACACACACACACACACACACACACACAACCATGATAAATTGCATCCTCCATGTCCTTTTATCATGTAAGATTAGAACGTCAAATAAAGCTCTGCCTAGTAATGATCATACTTGGCGTGATGCATTGTCCATGTGGCTTTCTACCGGTGGGGTGAATGGATTTGGTGTGATGGAGTTTAGCTAAAAGCAAAAATGAGACATATTGATTATGGATAGCTTATGTGTGCGGGACTCATTTGGCCCACTGGGCCGCCAGTTTAATAACCCTGACATAGTGTATACTACTATACCTGTACTTATAGTTTCATTGTACATATACTCTACTCCTAGGGCTGTATTTTGCGTGTCTTAAGTACCAGGTCTTATTACTTAACTTGCCATTTGGCTATAGAGCACCAAAGTCTAACGTCACTTTCAGTAGAGGGCGCCAGTACACAGGTTCATGTATTTTTTTAGTTGCATTATAATCCCCATAGGGGGATTTTAGATCGCTTCATATAAGAACTATGTTTGAAAAATAAACCGACCACCCCTGCCTTTCTGTCAGGGGAGTGGCTGTGTGTCATTAATGATGTTCATTAATATTTGATACAGCCAGTTTCTGGAGAAAATGGAATTAATGTGGCCGCAAAAGCCTTGAAAGTACATATGATGGCAATGTCGCTGCTAATATACGTCACGCCCAGCTGTCAACACATTGCGTTCCTGAGATTCCTCGTTGACATAAGCTCAGCTGGTGGTGACTCAACTCGTACTAACCACGAAACATTAAATATCAATAAAATAAAAATAAACGTAATTAACATTACGTTGTGCGACAGGCAGATGCAGCCACTTGCCTACCCGGAAATGTAGTCTCTGGGTTATTTGACTTGTTTCTAACGCTTATTTTGTTACTCTTTGATCGGTTTATTTTTCAAACGCAGTTCTTATATGAAGAGATCTAAAATCCCCCTATGGGGATTATAATGCAAATAAAAAATACATGAACCTGGGGACTGACGCCCTCTACCGACAGTGATGTCAGGACTTCGGTGCTCTATTCTGAGTGGCCAAAGAGCATTGACCACGCCTCCAGGTCTTAAGTTAAGTAATAAGACCTGGTACTTGTATTTTGCGTGTCTTAAAGGGACACTTCACCCTTTTTGCAAAAACATATATGTTAATGACGTTAAGAAGCTTTAGAACACTTTCATGGGGGTCTTTATGTGTGTAATATGTGGTTTTAGATATTTTAGATTGTAGCAGTGAGCACGGTGTCTCTGATGTCATGGACACTGGGCTCACTTCCTTCCTGGACTACATGTTGTCTCAGTAAGACAGATCTCCCCTATCCACAAGGAGGAGCAGAGCACCAAAGAATTATGGGAATTGTAGTCCAGGAAGGTACTGAGACCAGTGTCCATGACATCAGAAACACTGTGCTCACTGCTACAATCTAAAATAGCTAAAACCACATATTACACACATAAAGACCCCCAGGAAAGTGTTCTAAAGCTTCTAAACATCATTAACATATATATTTTTGCAAAAAGGGTGAAGTGTCCCTTTAAGACACGCAAAATACAGCCCATAGGGCTGTATTTTTGTCTTATTCCCTAACTTGAGTAAACTAAAGACCTGGAGGCGTGATCAATGCTCTTTGGCCACTCAGAATAGCCAAATGGCATTGATCACGCCTCCAGGTCTTTAGTTTACTCAAGTTAGGGAATAAGACCTGGTACTTAAGACACGCAAAATACAGCCCCTAGTCTCCTATACTGTTAGATGGTTGTTAGGATCTTAACTTACTTATTTTCCTTGATGACTATTTCTATGCATTTGATATATTACCATGTGTTGTTCTTGCGTACTGTAAATCGTTCTGGATTAAGAGCGTCTGCTAAATGCCTAAATTGTAATTGCTGTAGTTTGGTGTGCTCATTTCTGGTAACAAGAACACCACAGCTTTATAAGGCATAGCCGTGGCCCCCATTTTGTGGTGCCACTGAGAAAAAACCCATTCATTCATATACTATATAAATTCCCTTCGTTTTTTGTTTCATATTTTTCATATTTTTTCTCATTTGTTTGTCCTGGTTCACTATAGGAGCCACTGCTATGCGCTATTGCTCAGAGCCAAGGACCTACGTAGGTGAAATTGTGGACAACATTTTGTGGGGGGGGCTTCAGTAGCTTTCATCAGGTGTTTTATTGATTGTTCCGTATAGGGTAGAGAGAGCAGCAATGGGGGACGGTAGACTCCATGCTGCGAGATCATTGGAGTCTCTCTCTCTCTCTCGCACTCTCTCTCTCTGTCGCTGGCTTTGACTAGTCAAAAGGCCTGGAGCAGATTTTCATATAGCTCTCTACTACTGAAATGCGCAGATCACGCAAACCTCACAAAAAGGACAATATCGGTGGCCTCCAACTGTATAGGCTACATTATAAGTAGTACTTTTGATGCTTTTATGTAACTCTGTAGTATGCTCACGTATAGGGCGTTAATTTATGAAGAAACCACAACAAGTTTAAATATGGAGATAAAACCTTTCTGCCCGACATCAAAGATATGCTTCCTAGGTTCCTACAAGATACCTTGTTGTATTATTAACCACATGAGTCCTAGTTTCCCTCCAAATTCTCGAGCAAACATGTGACGGTAATAGCAGATCTACAAACTGTCAATGCATTGTAACGTGGAAAAAAGGAGTGGGCCAAGGATAGGGCCCAGAGGGAATAGGAATTAGTCATCAAGATTCATGCGTGAGCTCAGAACATCTGTCTAACAGTGGAATATCTATATAATGAAACTATGCATATAGTATACACTATATATAGAGTGCTACATAAAATGCTAAGTTGAGCCTCTGCATACACCTGTAAAGTCGTCAAGGCTAGGGCAAGTGCTACGGGCTAAGATGGAGTTTGAAGAGGTGGGCTTTCAGGCTACGGAGGGAGATTATGAGTGAGTCTGCACTCTGCAGTTCTGGTTACAATGGGAAGTGAATTCCATAGTTTTGGAGCCAGAAGGGAGAAGAGTTTGGGGCGTGTGTGGAGCTATACTCTTAAATTTGAATCCTGAACAAGTAACAGTTTTGGACATATTATGAGGTTTCCACCCGACAGAGACGATAATAGAGTTTGGTGCATTCAAGTCCCTAATGCCCCCCCCCCCTCACTGCAGGTGGACACAGAGTATGAATTTATTTTTATCATGGACATTAGTGAGGACCAATTATATGAAGATAGGTTGAAGTGGTCCTTTAAGGAAAGTCTCCTTTCCCCCTGCTGCGCAGCTTGTGTGAATTTGAATTGGTAATGATACACCGTAAATATTGATGGTTTTTCAGCTCCGAAATCTGATTCCAGCCTTGTGCCCAGGGGGTGTGTACTCTGTACTGTCTAATGCCTAATTTATGTTCCACATCGTGCAACAAACAAGAGTATAAAATGAGGCTTAAAGAGCACTAGTTTGCTTCAAAATTTCGGATTTCTTTCATCTTTTTAAGGGATGAGATGCACCATCTCATTTTTGAGGGGGTCCCGTAAAAAGATGAACAAGATACATGGAAACCTACAGTACACACTACACATGATACAGTACAGATGCATACACAGCTATACCTTGCTCACCCTCTCCCAATGCTCCCATCCTCCCTTTCACCCCTCACACATCATCAAGAAGGGCACAGTGCAAATACGTCAGAATATGTCCTTACTCCTTACAGGTGCTGTCAGTTTAGAGCATAAACATGTTGAATCAAAATGTGAATGTATAGCCAGGGAAGTTCTGATATAGGGAAGTTCACGTATCCTTCGGTTTCTTTAATTAATTCAATTTCTTACAATGCAGACCTGACTTACTTAAATGGTAAATGGTGCATTTATATAGCGCCTTTATCCAAGGCGCTTTACATAGATTGTGCATTACATTCACCCATTCACACACACATTCATACACCGATTTCAGCGGAAGCCATGCAAGGTACCAACCAGCACATCGGGAGCAATTTGGGGTTCAGTGTCTTGCCCAAGGACACTTCGACATGTAGACAGGAGGAGCCGGGATTCGAACCGCCGACCCATGGATCATTGGACGACCTGCTCTACCTCTTGAGCCACAGTCGCTTACCAATATTTGGACTGCCTTTTTCCCCTGCCTCTATACCAAGTAGTGAGGGGACGGCATTAAAATTACATTGTGGCCCCAATACATGGATGATGCAGAGAATATGGATGGAGGCTGCGGTTGAAGTTGTCTGTCTCTCTGAGTCTGCCCTACATGATGTGCGCCAGCATCTGTGCAGGGCTGCCATGTCTGCTTGTTATAAGCGACATTGGGTTTGTTCTGTATAAAGTTGCTTGTAAATCTTTTTTTTGCCTCATGCCAGAAAAGACTCAATTTCATCAGGCAACGTATCCGACCATGACTTCTACTCCTGTGCTGTGTGCTGCCACGGCTCAGTGGTTCTCAAGTATCTCAACCTTTTCCCGGGTGTGACCCCTGCCAAAATAATCATAATTGAAATTGGGACCCCCCAAAATATTGAATTTTGAACCGGGGAGCCCCCACCCTGACAAGTACTTGAAATTGTAGGCAGTTCATTTTACACGGTCCCACACAAATAATTTGAATATAGCAGATCTGTAAAATGGCCTCTTTGACAATTTGGCCAATGCTTCACCTAGTTTTGTAGTAGTCTATAGTTTGTTGATTACTTTTGACGCAGTAATGCTCTTTTTTTTTTCTTTTCTTTTTTCCTTCTAGTTTTTGGAGTTATTAAAAAGGTCTTAAAAGTCCTTAAATTGTCGTCTGTGTACCCCTCCAAAATCATGTGGCGACCCACATGTTGAGAACCACTGCTCTAGCTGTCTGGTGCTCCTACAAAGTGGCCCCGATTCCTGTCATGATATAGGAGTCTGTAGTGCATGACGACTGAATGGCAGCTCTCTCTCTCTCTCTCTCTCTCTCTCTCTCTCTCTCTCTCTCTCAGCACTGCAGATGCTATCATAATGTCACTGTGCAGGGGTGTGCTGATGATGCCTGTCGGGGGGGGGGGGGGGGGGGGGGGCTAGGAGAGAAGGAGACATCCAAGAGAGAGTTGTTTGGTGTGCGTGCGTGCGTGTGCTTCATATAAAGCATCAGTCTGTGATTTCTTCACCTGGTTGGCAGTATTTATACAAAGACAGTAATATTATTACTAAAATATCATCATTTTGCATATCGCAATACTTTATGGCACAATAATCGTGACATGCCGTCCCTTCCCTATAGGCCTACTCCCTATAGTTTCCATGGTGGTGGACAGCAACTTTACACCTGCACCACGCCAAGTGACCGATATCACTATTCTTTTATTTTTATTATTTTTATGTTTTTAAATGCTTTCACCTTTATTTTATATAGAGGGACAGACAGTAGGCTGACAGGAAATAGGGGAGTGACATGCAGTAAAGGCCGTAAAGGCCGTCGGCCAGACTCGGACTACCGGCCAAGGTGCCTGGACCACTGAGCCACGGCCCAGGCCTACTATTCTTTTCTTACAGACAGGCATCCCTCAAGACTTTAAACTCAGACTTTTATTCATTTATTTTGTTCTAATCCGGAGAACAAACGGACACAGTTTTCCCAATTCTCTGTCTGGGAAATGTGATGTTACTGCGACGACACAGTGTGTGAACAACTCGTCTCTCTCTCTTTCTCATAACTCTCTCTCTCTCTTTGAGCGCGGGCACATACAGTGTACGTGCGAAAAAGCGCCTAGAGCAGGCGTCTCTTCCTAGTTTTTGAGTGGTGCAACCACTCCTACAACTCCTACAACCAGCTTGCAATGTCCTCGTACGTGTTTGTGTGTGTGTCTGTGTGTGTGTCTGTCTCGTACTTGTTTGTGTGTCCGTGTGAGCATGAGTATGTGACTTAAAAATAGCAGTAGGGGGCGCCAGAAACAGTGAGAGGGGTAGTGACTCTAATGAGAGAGAGTGAGAGAGGTAGTGACTCTAATGAGAGAGAGAGATAGAGAGAGAGAGAGAGAGGGGGGGGGGGGGGGGGAATTGCACCACTCAGTTCACACGTGTGTGATTTTATTTAAACAGCTGGTGGATAGAAATTACAGTCACGCACAGCTTCAACTTGTAGCGTCGGCAAAGCGTTTCCGTTTCTTTTGCCGATGCTGCAAGTTGCAGCTGCACGCGAGCGTCATGTCCATCAACCAGCTGTTTAAATAAAAACCAGGAAGAGACGCCTGCTCTAGGAGTTTCTGGACACGACAGTGTAGTTGTACCCTCTCTCTCAGCATCCCCATCTCGTCTCTGGAATGCAACCATTGTTGCCACGTCTGCATAAGCGACTTGGGCTTGTTTTTTTTCTGTGCAGTTGCTTGTAAATATTGGTAGTTGCGAGCTTGTAGATCTGCTATTTTCCGACTTATATATAGGTTTAAAGTGCTCATGTGGCCTATTATAGTTGCTTCTTCTCTGCTTGTCTTTGTAGACTTGGTTGCTTATACTTCTCTCGCAAAATCTGGCAACACTGTCTGAATGCAACAGCCAGTGGTACAGCCTGTCACGTTACAGACCTCTAATGAGGTCTGTAACCGGGTTTGACACCACATGTCAAATTGTCCAAACTCCCACAGGAAATCAGCAGGGTGTGTGGAGCGAGCTGTTCTAGTGAGTCATGTAGTAGCTCTGGTCCATAGCTCTAGTCTGCCTTCATTAGAGCTATGTTACTCTTCTCTTCCTGCGCTCGCATGAAATGCAGACCAGCCTCTCGTCTGTAGCGAAAACATAAAGAACGTTTTCGCTACTCGCCAATACAAATGTGGCTTGTGTTATTAGAAAGCCTACTTTCCTTAGTGGACGCACTCTGAGCCCCCCACCACACGTATAAAATGCACTTTTTGTACAGAAATATACTTTTAGTTACTCCACTGCATCCTCTACCGATATTGCCTAGAGAAAACCTCATAGACAAGATTTTTCTTTCCAGTGTAAAAAAAATCCCTTTCTGGCCAAAAAGTGCATTTTATACATGTGGTGAGGGGCTCAGTAGTACAGTATGTGATGTAATGTGACTGGCACACAAATGTCTGAAGAGAACGGTTTTGAAAATGTATTATTGTCTGTAAATGAATGGCCTCGTGCCTGTGAGACACTTGAATTATGAGAAGTTCGGTGTTGATTTTGTCGACTAAGACTATGACAAAGAATGTTTGTCGAGTTTAAAAAGCATGTGGCTTGCGCACATCCACTTCCTGGCTGGTGCTGGACAAAGGTAGATGCATACAGTGAAGAAGTGGTCCGCACACAGGCTTTGCTCCAATAGTGTTTATTGTGTTAAAACACCATTATAATTTATAATGGTGTTTTAACCCATTTAGGCCTGACGTCGAAATTTAAAAAATGTCTTCTAAATCCTGACAGTTTTCTGAAATACCACATTTTTCTGTATCAGTGGTGCTCAATATTTCATGTCAAGGACCCCAAAAATGATATGTAATTGGCCACCGACCCCCATCTGAAAATATGTTGTTCCAGGGACCAGCAGAAGCAAAGGTTTGAATTAAAACGTTCGCTGTGAAAGAATATATATTCAAAGATTTGCGCCACATGTTCACGATTTTTCGTGAACAATAGCAAAGCAAAGCAAAGTTCTTTGTTTACCCTGCAGGGAAGTGGACTAAGCCAAGGAATTGTTTACAGCCACACCCTGCTCATAGAACATTTCATGGTAGGGGTTCAATGCCTTGTCCAAGGGCACTTCAGCGGTGGTAATTTTCACGTGCCGGTCCGGGGATGCGAACTGGCGACCTTCCGGTATCAAGACCGCTCCGCAAACCGTTCGGCCACCGCTGCCCCAGCAGACCTACAAGCTTGTAGCGTGCCACTCGGTGGCGCGCTATGACCTTTTTCCACTGACGAAAAACAAAATAATAAAAGCTACAGCCTTGCCTTTCTGTTGACGAGAAGTAGTAACGGCAAAACCAAGGCTGCTTTACTGCAGCTGTTGAAAATGAAATGGCCTTAAATTGGCATCGGGTGTGTGGATACATGGTGAATAAATTGTTGAAGATGAAAAGGCATACCTGTGGCTTTTAAAATTCTCTCAGCAGCTGGTGTTCTTGTTGACAGATCGTGATTCTTGCTGGTTGGTTGGTGACTAAACACCATTGCATTTGTTAAGACCTCCGCCCCACCTCCCTTTAGGCCAACGCACAGCTTCACGTCTCTCAGCCTGGAGCCGATATCAAAGTACTGCATGGCCCCGCTGCTTCCAGTTCAGACCAGATTCCTCGCCATTGCTTCTTGTTTAGAATAATAATTTATTTTATTTTGAAATTTCACTGCTTCACTTCAATGTCCTTATCTTAATTATAAGATAATCCTTATCACAGATTTACAGGTGTAAAACTGTGTGAGTTTAGTTTTTTGTTTGTTTTCCTGATTGTTTCCAGAAAGAGAAAAATAGAAATAGTAATGAGCATAGCAGCTGGTATCTGTTATAAGTGCAAGAATAGTACTATCAGTGCATGTACAGTACATGGAACCGTACCGTACCGTGGAAGTTATAATCGTTGCTTATGTCTAAACTTTATATTTTACAATGTATTATATATGATACTTATATGTGATATTTGGTAGCTTGTAAGAGCATATAATGAATAATGAATAGTGGGAACTTAAAGGACCACTTCACCACTTTTCAACCTATCTTCATATAATAGGTCCTCACTAATAATCATGATAAAATGGCACGATTTTTTTCTACTCAGGTTTGAAAACCCCTGACCTAAGCATAACCATTAAGTAGCCTTGCCGAGCCATGAGGCCCATAGGGCAGGAGCCTATCTCCTGTTTCTGTAGCGTGAGGCAGCTTGATGTACAAGTACACCCCCTGGACATGACGCTAGTATGTCGCAGGGACTTACCCCCAAACCAACCCTTGATGCTGAGTGTCAAGCAGAGAGGCACTGGGTCCCATTTTTAGAGTCTTTGGTATGACCTGGCCGGGGATCGAACCCCGACCTCCCAGTCTCAGGGCGGACACTCTAACCACAAGGCCACTGAGCTGGTAAGCATAACCATTACCACCTAGAATATATTGTCTCGACACCTATTTGCCTCATCGATTGCTGACTGATCCAGAATTCCACGAATCTCCAGCGAGTTTCACTGATCCTCCTTCAGATCTCTTCCCTTTTCACCCACGCGTCTGGTGATACTCCCACTGACAGTCAATTTGCATAATTAGTTAACTTTGTTCAATTAATTACGATGTCGGGGATGATGGGCAACAGCCGCTCTCATATTTTAATTGTCACTTCTTCCCTAGTTGAGTTCTGTTTCCGACAGTATAGGCTAAATGCTCTGAGCGAGACGGCTCCATATTACTGAAAGGTCAACAATAGTGTGTCAATCAGTAGCTGTGTGTTCTGTCTGTGTGTCTGGTCAGTTTAGTCTACTAAGAAGACTGATTACAACTTACTAATTAACAGTAACATAATTATTAACGTATATGTGAGGCAGTGTTATGAGTCTAGACAAAGTAGACATTGTTCTTTCATCACTGACGCACGCACACACACACACGCGCGGCTGATCTTGTGATTGTCTAGAGAGAGAGAGAGAGAGAGAATGCGTGTGTTTTGCTTCAGTAGTTTCAGTTTGAGGAGGAAGACCTTTGGCAGCAATACACAAGAGTCTCTCACCTGTGCGCCAGTGGTTCTCCATAAATGATGTATTTGTCTGTGGACCACCGTGTGAAAATAGTTTGTGCCAGGGCCATTTGTTGTTGTTACAATGTTTTAAGGGGTATAACCCCCAAATTGACTTTTTTTTCCTAATTGTTATTTTAGTTTTTGTTGCATTCCTAAGCCAATCAGTTGATGACCAGCAGTGGTTCCCTATGGAGACATATTTTTTTTCCAAGATGTTTTTGAAGACAGCTGATCAAAAGCTCACAACGTGGCATGTTGTGGCCTTGGAGATCGGCTACTTTACTCAAATATACATAGTTTATAGACTTAATTGGTTAAACTGATTCTGATACTGCAGCATTACGACTAATTCTTCATTCCACTCAAGGACCCATAGGGATTTTTATCCCACGATTTTCCATCAGGCGCCCCGGCTGGCCAGGGGGAGGCAGTTTAGAGACCAGGATTACGGCATGTTTTTTGTGAGGGTACCTACCTACCCTAGGGGACACGGGGAGAACATGCAAACTCCACACAGTGATTCCCCTTCTAAACCAGGGCCTACATTATATAATGAGAAATAGGATCCAGCAGGAAAGCATCTACAAAAATACGTACAGGTGAGAGGAGATGAAGTTTTGAGCTCCAAACTTTTATTTTATGAAGAGAAAGAACGTTTCATCCCCTTCGGGTCTTCGACAGGAATGACTGACGAAGACCCAAAGGTGTCTTCATAAAATATAAGTTTTGAGCTCAAGACCGGTGTGCTAACTTCATCTCTCCTCACCTTTTTATTATTCATTCACAAGTCCGATAAGGTATAACAAATACATACATCTGACCCGGCCTGACCCTTCTGCCGATACACTCTCTGCCTTAGGCCGAAGGATTTTCTCTTCGCAGAGGAGCCTGGACCGAGGCTATAGGCTGGCCCTCGATCTATGTTTGAAGTTATTGAGTTGTTGATCCGTTATTATTCATCAGCCACTAATGAAAGGATGTAGGCGTTTCACCGCTGTTACATCATGTCAAGTAGAATGCTCCCACAGGTGATGCTCGTCAGTGAAACGCCTCCTAATGAGCTTCCTCTCTGTGGGAAGAGAGAGATGGGGGGGGGGGGGGGGAAGCGTGCATGGCATTAGAGAGAGATTAGATACGTAGAGGTCTGATACAGTGTACAAGTTGTGTATGCGTGTGCGTGCGTCGTATGCGTGCATGAAATAGTACATTGACAGAGCGAATGCAAGCAAGGGGCAATGAAGATAGTGGAAGCGTGGCAGAGCGCCACAGGGTTAAAGCGCGAGCGAGGCCACCTGAGCGAGACAGGATTCTATGGGAACAAATGAGTCCAATAAAACGCCGGGCCGGTCGGGGCTTCCCCAGGGAGCCGTGGATCTCATCTCACTGTTTGGCCGGTCCGTCTGCTCTGGCTGTAAATGATGACTCATGCTCCCCAGTGCATGGTGGGGAAAAAAGGTACTCACATTTGTTATACTTCGGTAAAAGTATAGGCAATACTGCAAAGTAGAAATAATCTGTTAAAGTATAAGTAAAAGTCAGGAGGAAAGAATAGAGTCCGCAACTCTGGTATTAACGTTATACTCGGCTGAGTCGGCGCCACTGGTTTCGTAAGAGTGTTCAGTTTTGATCTTTGATCTTTGATCTTCAGGAAGAAAAAGTCAGGAATGCAAAATTGACTTGAGTAAAAGTACAAAATTATTGGCATCAAAATGTACTCAAAGTAAGTAAAAGTCAGGAGGAAAGATTAGAGTCCGCAACACTGGTATTAACGTTACTCGGCTCCACTGGATTCTTAAGAGTATTCAGTTTTGATCACTAGGATCTTCTTCAGGAAGAAAAAGTCAGGAATTCAAAATTGACAAAATTTACCAAAATGATTGGCATCAAAATGTACTTAAGGTACCGAAGACCGAGAGTGCTCATTGTGCATTATGCACATTGGGTAATGTATGTTTTATAATAATATAAAAAATCTACAAAGTAACTACTAACTAAAGTTTTCAAATGATTGAAATGAGTGAAAGTACAGTATTTGCCTTTGATATGTAGTATCTCTCCGTTTAACTTTCCCCCCACCGTCCTGTTCCCCTGCACCCCCCCACCCCCGCCACCATCATTTATCCAACCTCTACTGTCAAGAACGCCGCCCTTCGTTATTTGTCTACGGTTTAGTTTTCATTATTACGACCAGCTTTGTATTCTTTCGCGATGTGAGGACGAACAATCAGAGAGCTAGTGAGTGTGTCGTCTTGTATGCCTTTGTTAGTTTTAGAGAAGCCAATTATTTTTCACCCCCTTTTTCTCCCCAATGTAGTTGTTATACCACTGTACAGTGTTACTTTTGTTGACTAAGACTAAAATAGTCGAAAAGACAAAGAGTGGGATATTTAGTCGACTTTGACTACTAAGTGACTAAAATAGGACTAAAACTAGCACTCATTTGGGATGCAGTCAGTGTTCCAGGGAGAGAGCCCCTTTGAATGGAAAGCTTTCAGCTCAGACTTGCCACCCCCTACCAAGCATCACAAATGGACTAAAGCTAAAATAAACACGAGATCACTCTCTTATGATGCCAACACGGAACATATGTAGGCTTTGGTCTGCTTGATTGCCTCTATGCTCAAAGAATATACTGACAAAACCATTTCACCCATGGTGCCTTTTTTTCTGCCATGGCTGGCTGCATCACAGCAAGGACAAAATATCAAGCAAGGCTAACTGACTTGTCATGCATAAATTCATGTTGCACCATCCATATATTATCTTCTTTTGTACTACCAGTATAGCCTTCTCTTCTTTATCATTACTGGCACAAGCAGCACCACAGCCTGCAGCAGTGATTTAAGCACCATGGAGAGCTCCCACTCCACTCTGCACTCATCATGACAGATCACTGCGCACGGCACAGACATGCATGACAAACAGCCGAGAAATTGACAACGACACATACACACCACTGGTGTACTTTTATTTGTACACCAGTACAAATATTGTACTTTTACTTTTACTCCGCTACAATTATTTGAAAAGTTAAGTTACTAGTTACCTTGTAGATTTATATTGGTATAAAGCGATTGGATGGTTTGGCCCGATACCTATCTCTAAGCTATTTCAGGTATGTGTTTTTCACCACGTATACTGTAGATGTTGTCAAGCTGCAGTCAAGCAAAGCTACAAAACCACATTGTCAAGATTGTGACGTGCTTTGATATGTTTGGAGTTGTCCTCCATCACATCAAAGGAAGACTTCTCCTTCCTTTCTGTTCTTGTATTCTGAGAAGACATGGTTTTGAAATGAGAATCCTTCAGCCGTCAGAATACCCTGATGCGCTCAAGGTGTCGAGGTGTCAAGATTTATTTGTTTCCAGAGGATCTGTATAATAGGGATGCCACCGAATAATCGATTTTCCGATTAATAGTTGCAGTCTCCGAAATCGATTTTAATATTTCATAATCTAAAAAAGAAAAAAGATATCGAACATGTACCTTCATCAGAGTGGAGAATATAAGTATAAATCAAGTTGAGCAAAGCCACTCTTCTCTGCCCCTCTCAGACACAGTTAACGATCGCTTGTTAAGTGCCTGCCAGACAGACAATCAGATGAAATGAAGGCAGGTGTAGAGTAGAGTGTAGACTAGTGAACTGTCTCTTTATATCAAGCACTTCATACCAGCCCCTTATGAAACTACTTCTCCCAAAATCCAAATGGATTTCATTTTCCATCCTGAATGGCACTGAGAAGATCTCCAGAAAGGTTTACTCATCAAAACTGATTATAAAACTGTAACCATCAAAGCATGCACTCAACATATAATGGTTATGTGACCATGGCATGTGCATAATGGGGGATAATTAATCGATTATTAATCGCCAGAGCTGTAGATTATTCGATTGGGCAAATGGTCACTTTGTGGCATCCCTACTGTATACTTTACTTTATTCACCGGGACTTTCACATTTACTGCAATCTTTTTTTCTTTTCTTTTTCTTTCCACACCTTTTGTCACGCAATTTCATAACCCATTTTCCATGGGGAGAGCCCCGAACTGAGCTCATGCTTCCTTCAATGCATGAGGAGTCAGTGAACAGTGATCAGGACGCTTCTTATCACCGGACACTCAGGGGGGAGTTTACCCAGTAGGACGTAGCGCAAGAAAACATTTTATCCCACGATTTTGTAACCCATTTTTCGCCACTGTGTCAATTATCTAATGTGATCCTGGGCTCTACACAGTACACACCCTCCAAGTTGTGTCCAAGTTGCTCCTTTACACCTGACAGGGGGGAGTTTTCCCTGGTTGGACGTAGCGCGTAGAAGGAACACGTTATTCCAACCAGTTCCTTTCCCCTCCATCCTGGCCTCTAAACTGCCTCCCCCTGGCCAGCCGGGGCGGCTGGCCAGGAATTGAATTAAGTCTCTGATCATCATCATCATCCTATTGAATAAAAATGTGAGAACAACTCATCAAGAGAAGTTGCCTGCGACCCTGCAAAATAATCATAATTTCACTATTTGAACTGTGGACACCCTACCCTAAATAATCAAGCACTTACAATTTATTGTAGGCATTACATTTAGTTTCACTTGTTTCCACAGACAAAATGTTCGATAGTCGATCTACAAGCTCACAACACCTCACATTTAATATGTATTATATTATGACCATTACGGTGACTTATTAGTGCCTAATACTTCATTCATGCATTTTGATGTTAGATTAGTCTCGCGTTGCCAGACTGTTGCCTCTCGCAATTTCCAAATGCTTCCATCATACAGTCTGGAGCCAGACGCCTAAATAGATGTCAGTGGGCCCCGACGCAGGCTGATCAGCGAGTGCCCCCGACGACAGCAACCTGTTGGAGGTTGGGCACATGTGTGCCTATGCATATGGTATGATGGCTGTGTGTGTGCTTGCAGCAGCCGTCACCAGGCTCTGCCAAACTTTGTTCAACTCAACTGTCATTGTATCTCTGTATGTGTTTTATTTTACAGACGGCACGGGTGGGCGGCCTCTGGGCCCCCACGCAGTAGCGTTGTCTGTGTCCCGGTAGTTACGCCCCTGTCTGGAGCAACGGAAGTTCTATCATGAGTAAAATATATATAGCGGAAGTGAAGTCTCCTCCTCACTTCCGTTTCGTCTTTACAGTCGCGCACATTTATCCTAATTTACCAGTAAATACAAATCATCTAAGCAGCTTGTTGCTTAGATGATTTCTAAACATATATTTTCGTGAACTGAAATGCCAGCTTATTTGCTCTGTTTTTTGTAGTTCCAGTCTCTATATAGAATTCAGAGATTGTGGAATAGTTGTCTGGCCACAGTGGTAACAATTACTCTACTATAACTGAACTGACTACACAATCAAATGAAAGACTTGTTAAGGCTTGTTAAAACTAGAGCTAGTTAGAGCAAGAGAGTGGGAGGGTGAGTTTGACTTTACTGCACCACCTGGCAGAGATCTTCGCTCCACTGAGCTCCCATTAAGCCATTTTGGGCGGGAACCCCTTTTGGTGTTTTGTTATAATTTAGCTATTGAAAAATAGCAGATCTATGTACAAGCGCGAGTGGCGCGCTATGAACTTTTTTTTTTTTTAATCGTTAAAATGTGCCTCAAATCTTTCAGAAAATTGTCATGATTTAGAAAACATTTATTTATGTTTTAGCGTACCTGTCTGTCAAAAAGATTTTCATTCAGGTAGTCTGGGTTTTTATTCAGGCGAGACTTTTGATTATCTGAAATTGTCTGAATAAAAATCCAATCTTGTGCCATCTGGTTTTCTTCATTTCACGGTTTTGATTTATATCGTTGCTGTCGGGCCAAACCAATTATTTCTGTATTTTAACGTTTTTCTGTCTTTTTTTTTCTGTCCATAAATTAACGCCCTGCTTGATCATACCTACAGCATAAAAAGGTAAATGGTGCAATTATATAGCGCCTTTTATCCAAGGCGCTTTACAGAGATTATGCATTACATTCCCCCATTCACACACATTCATACACTGATGGCAGCGGAAACCATGCAAGCAGCACATCAGGAGCAATTAGGGGTTCAGTGTCTTTCTCAAGGACACTTCGACAATAATGGAGTCGAAATGCCTGATTGTCTCCACCAGGCCGAAGGCATGGGGGGAGAGTATGTTTTGCACTCCGTCCGTGTGTCCGTCCGTACGTCCGTGTGTCCATGAGCAGCTAATCTCCGGCACCGTTAACCCGGTCGATGCCAAATTTTGCACACACACTCCCTGGATGCCAACGATGAACCTCTGCCCCAAAATTTCCAGAACGGCCTGTTATAGCGCCACCAGGAGGCCGCTTTGTGCAAAACAAGTTTTTGCACAGTACACCTACAGATTTTGTCCAAACATCGCGCAAATTGGTACACAGTCTCTCTAGTTTACTTTTGTTGCCTTTTATCCAACCACCAGATGAAGGCAAGCTGCAATGTCCTACATTCCTATCCTGGTGGAGACCTGTGCCCAGAAGGGCTTTTTCTAGTTTTACACTTGTTTCGTTTGCATCCTGAAATTAGCCAGTCGACAAGCAGCACAACGTGTTGTGATCTTTAAGATCCGGGCGACGCGTGCACACACATTTGCATGCATGTCGACATTATCGGGCCGTGATGCATTGAAGTAGCATTCCAGAGCATACGTCGGTAGTATAATACTGTAGAACAGCTTAGGGCTTATACGTAGGCTATGCTTGGTTACGGGGATGGATCTGCCAGAATTTCAGGTTTCACACCTGGGTTTGGCTGTTGCTTCATGTGAGGAACCAAGTGTGACCACATCAATTATTGAAGCGAACTCATCTGCTTAGACGTGACATTAATTTCTGAGGGACACCGACTCATGAGCAAACAGCCCCGTCAGGGAAATTCACCAGAAAAAGTACACTTGATGTTTTGCTCATGACCTTATCAAGAGTGGCTTGCAGCTACGGAGGACAGGGTTGTGTTTATCTTGGAGACTTTGACACGTTCTATTGAATATGACCTTTGACACTGGCAGTACATTAAACGCTACTACGACTTTAATTACACTTCTTCTTCAGTTTTGCTATTTGATCAAAGTACATGGACTTTTAAGTGTTAAGTTGGCAATTGCACAACGGCCTGAAAGGAGATATGACAATAGAATACTACCAAAGAGAGACAGAGATGTGTTTTATTCAAAACTGCGTCCAACAAGGTTTGTTCCCATTTTGTTACCCCCCCCTTGACGCCTTGCATGTATATTTTCACCCACTAGAGTTTTGGTTCGACCTTATAAATGTGCTATACAAATATAGTTTTATTTGATGAACTAATGGATTAGTTTAATGTCAAGGATGTGGAAAGCGCTGTCACCTTCAGACACCTTCTCCTCTCCAACAATGCCTGCTCTGTTCCATGAATGGAAGAAAAACGAGTTCTTGCAATTAAGTTACCATCTGCTGTCTGTTCCTATGACTTGATCTCTGACTTGACTTGAGCTCTTGACACACGCACGCACATACGCACGCACATACATACGCACGCACGCGTGCGCTCCGGTCTGCCTCCTTCTCTTTCACAGTGAGAGAACGGTTTGTTACTCGGATCGTTTCTGAAATGCTTCAAAATGATACCGGGTTCATAATGGACCCGATTTTTGGGCTCCATCCCTAGTAAGAGTCCATTTGGAACGCCCTACAGGAATCAATTTACAATTTACCATTTAGGCATTTAGCAGACGCTCTTAATCCAGAGCGACTTACATTAAGCAAGAACAAAAAGCATGGGAATACATCACATAAAAGCATTTATCATGAAACATGCGTAAGCTAAGAAAGTAACAGTGGAATATCTATATAATGAAACTATACATATAAACTATACATATATACTACTATGCTATACATTATGTACTATGGCGTGCTATGACTACATACAATGCAATTATAGTGCTGTCTACATAACATGCTATAAGTCTGTATCAAATGCTATCCAAGTCTACAGAAATGCTATCTAAGGGGGTAGGGTGAGTGCTATGGGACATGATGGAGTCTGAAAAGGTGGGTTTTCAGACTACAGCGGAAGATTGGGAGTGATGCTGCAGTTCTGACTGCAACGGGAAGTGCATTCCACAGTTTTGGAGCCAGAAGGGAGAAGAGTTTGGGACGTGTGGAGCGTTGTCCCTGCGTTTTTAGTGAGGGTACTTCCAGCTTCCCTGCGTTGGCTGATCTGAGTGCGCGGGGGGGTTTGTAGGGTTCAATCATACTTGCAAGATATGGGGGAGCCATACCTTTGGATGCTTTGAATGCCAGCATCAGAGTTTTGTATTCTGTGCGGGCAGTGACCGGGAGCCAGTGGAGGGAGCCGAGCAGGGGGGAGACATGTGAGAAATTTGGCTGGTTGAAGACCAAGCGAGCTGCGGCATTTTGGATCAGCTGGAGATGCTTAAGTGCACATGCTGGTAGGCCAGTAAGGAGGGAGTTACAATAGTCGAGTTTTGACAAGACTGTTGTCTGGATTAGGAGCTGGGCTGATTCCTGGGTGAGGAACGGTCTAATTCGTCGTATGTTATAGAGTGACAGCTGTGATGTGAGTTTTGAACGAGAGCTGACTGTCCAGGACAACACCAAGATTCCTGGCTGTTGGGACAGACGTTACCAGGGCGTTGTCTACGGAAATAGTTAGCTCCCGCATAGGGCAGGACTTAGCTGGGAAGAAGAGAAGCTCAGTCTTGTCTGGGTTCAGCTTGAGGTGGTTGGAGGACATCCACTGTGAGATGTCAGCCAGGCATGCGGTGATGCGCTCTTCCACCTGAGTGGCAGAGGGGGGGAAGGATAGAAACAGTTGTGTGTCATCGGCGTAGCAGTGATAGGATATATTGTGAGCAGAGATGATAGTGCCAAGGGATTTAGTGTACAGTGAGAAAAGGAGGGGACCAAGTACAGATCCCTGTGGGACCCCAGTTTGGAGGGTTCGGGGGGATGATAACAGACCTTTCCAGGAAACCTGGTAGGTCCGGTCGGTGAGGTAGGAGGAGAACCACTTTAGTGCCGTTCCACCGATGCCTAGATCCGCTAGGGTGTCTAGGAGCAGCTGGTGGTTGACTGTGACAAATGCTGCCGATAGGTACTGCAGAGTGGGAAGCAGCTTGGGCAGCATGTAGTGCTTCTGTGACTGCCAGCAGGGCAGTTTCTGTGGAGTGGGCCTTCTTGAATCCGGACTGGTTGGGATCCAGCAGGTTGTTTTGTGAGAGATGGAGAGAGAGCTGGTTGGAGACAACACGTTCAATGGTTTTAGAAATAAATGAAAGGAGTGATACCGGTCTGTAGTTCTTGACATCTGAGGGGTCAAGGGTTGGTTTCTTGAGGAGTGGTGTTACTCTGTCTGACTTGTTAAAGGAACCGGACCATTAGGAAATTATTATGAATCCTAAAGAGGTGTGTGTGTGTGTGTGTGTGTGTGTGTGTGTGTGTGTTCGTTCCAGACATAAACATGGCGGGCGAGCCCAAGCCGTACAGGCCCAAGCCGGGGAACAAACGACCCCTCTCAGCTGTGTACAGGTACAGTAGGAGCTCGTCCTGTTTTACCAAATGTAGAAGTTTGGCTTTATATTAATGTCATAATCACTTAAAGATGGAGTGCCGCGATTTTTTCCTACCCTAAAACATGTTCATCAGGTCTTATTGTTATATAAGGAGGTATATTTTTTTCAAAAAAGTGTACAGTATTTGTTAAAATGTTGTTTTTTTGTGGGCACGCCCACCAGTTCATTAAGTATGCCTAGTTTTGCCTGGTGGGTGGTGATCCACCTGAACTGAAGCCGCACCCACAGCTGTGGTTGTATGATAAAAGGGGAGGGGTTAGGGGAGGGGCTGATAGTGTGATGTCACTATATTACTGTTTATTTCATTGGCCCGTTTGACTGTCAAGCCGGGTTCAGCCTCCAGGAAGAAACCCTAAATACAAAGTTAATACACCATTGCACATAAACAAATACTGTCACCTCATAAACGCATGAAAAACTGGAAAAATACAACAATTGTGGCACTCCATATTTAAGTACTGACACGTTCATTTCTCTTCAGTTCATGTATAGCACAATTTGATGGCTTAATTGTTTAACCTGCACATAAAAGAATAGCCCTGCATAAAATATCCCCTCTTTTCAGCACACGACAGCAAACATGTCTGGGGTCATTTTAATGCTCAGGGGAAACATTGTTGTGTAAGCTTCATTAAGTGTGACCCTGTAGCCTCATACTCATTTCAAAGTTAAGTTTGTTTTCCCTGGTCTAATGTGACAGAAGGCCGGGACAGATTTACATAATCCTTACTCGCTGGAACCGATCGTTTGTTAATTTTTGCCATGGTCTAACGTAGCAGAAGGCCTTGCATATTTCCCTTACCCTGTAGGAGCACATTTGCATGCACAGTAATTGCACTCCACTGTCTGCACACTTCCATGCATGGAAGAAGAAGCTGAGTTTTGCATAATAAAGAGTTTTTAGACAGCTGATTGCCGCGTCCGCCAGATTCCCGGAAAAGCTTGCGCCAGCGGCATTCTGCCGTGTGGGTGGAGCTTCATTTCCATCCACCAGCTGTCTAAAAACACAAAACACACCTTTCTTTGGCCGCGCATGGAAGTTCAAGTGTGCCCAGGCTGACTGTCTACTGCAGTGCTTCCCAAACTGGGGTATTTCGGGTGGTCCCCAGGGGGTCCCTGGGGGGTCCCCAGGGGGTCCCTGGGGGGTCCCCAGGTTAATAGCTTAATGTGCAACATTGTTTTCTCACTCATCTCTCTCTGTCATTGTTCTTCTTTATAGCGGCTACGAATTTGATTACGAGTATTACAGAGACGACTTCTACAGCCGGTATGTATTCATATCATATTTTACTGTTTAATGTCGACTTTCAATGTAGAGAGAGAGAGAGAGAGAGAGAATGCAAAAAGATTAAAGCCTCACTCTGTGATTTTGTCACCTGGTTGGTAGTAGAACAGCAGGAACAATGTTACTAAAATGTCAATATTTTACATATTGTGTTCATTGTTTGGGAAACTGCGCTAGTGTGTGTGTGTGCGTGTGTGCGTGCGTGGCGAGGGAGAGGCTCTTTTCATATACTTTTTTGCTTTTAATCCACGAGACAGACAGATCTCTGTGGTTGAATCATTCTTTGTATTGTCAAAACAATTAATGTTTGATATGCATTCTACTGCTCGCTTGATACCATTCGAATCCCCCAATTGATTTGGCCACCTCGAAACAGACTTAAAATAGATGCAAATGGAACTGAAGAGGCAGGCAGAGGCAATGCTCTCAGACAAATGATGAAAGGCGCTCGTGTTTCCCCTCATTTATTTAGGCAGTCAGTGATCAACGCATTTATCAGGCGAGACATTTTTCGAAATGTCAAACACTCTCGGAGCGTGATTGAAGTATTTTGACATTTAACACGTCTCCCGTTGCCACTCCACGCCTCTTTTTGTGAACAATGCCCAGGAGGGATGTTTATACTGGTTGTCAACCTTTTCGTGACACAAACAATCAACAAACAAACAATCATATTTGAACTGGGGACCCGCCCAGCAGCATTACATTTATCTTTTACTCACAGATAAATGTTGTGAAAATAGCAGATCTACAAGTGGCTATTTTCATAATGCTATTACATTTGATGCCGCAATGGTCTTTTTATTTTCTTTGTTTCCTGTTCTTTAGGTATTAAAAACGTAAAAATGCCGATAATACAAAAATGCCAGTTTAAAGAAGAAAGTTACATGTGTGCAGTTTAATGGGTTAAAATATATGGATACAGACATCTGAGATCAAAGATCTACAGGAACATAATAAGCCTTATATTTTATAAGGAGCATTGTGGTATAAGTCTACATTATTGTTAGGACCTGATACAATTCCCAGTGGAGAAAATGAATAGGACGTTTACTCGTGGAAACTATACAGATGGAATCATGGAACCCATAATGTATTGGATGTATTGTGTATAATGATGCTTCAGTTATAGTGTTTGTGGAGAGAAATGCAGTACAGTACCAATACAATACTGATAGTGGCACTGGCTCTGCGGCTTGTGTGTTTTGCTTCAGTAGTTTCAGTTTGAGGAGGAAGACCTTTGGCAGCAATACACAAGAGTCTCTCACCTGTGCGCCAGTGGTTCTCAAAAAAGAAATGTTTGTTACAATATTGTAAGGGGTAGTTCACCTCTAAATTGACTTTTTTCTATCAAATACTCCAATACCCCATGGAGACTTGAATTCATGATTATTATTATTATTGTAGTTTTTGTCGCATTCTGAAGCCAATCAGTTGATTGTCCCTATGGAGAAACAAAGGAGATTCCTTTTTTCCAATACGTTTTTGAAGATAGCTGATCTATTGGCTACTTTGGTGGTTTTGAGATATATTATAATCAGATAACAGGTTCTATGCTGTGAAATATATAGGGACTGTTTCTATGTCAACCTGAGGCCATTATGGGTCCATTTACTTTCATTTTACGCTCCCAAGAGTTGAAATGTTTAACAATAATTTATTACTTAATTTACTAGAAGTCTACACAATTAGAGAATGTACAAGAATTGTTATTTTGATCAATGTTTGCCTGCTAACTCTCCCATGGTACCACATCAATACAGCATGGACTTGTGGACAACAAAATATTCAAATATTCTGGGAGGCTATCATCTCATCAAATGGTGGTCCGTGGCTCATTATGCAGAATAAATAATGGACCTTGATATGAAAATGGTTGAAAACCACTGATCTATGGAATCATGACATGCCATGTCCAACATGTTCCAAAGGTTAACCCTCTGATGTCTGGTATTTTGGGCTTTTTTTTAGATGTATTCATTTATGTACAGTATGTCAGGCTATGGCCGTCTTTTGGTTAGGGATGCCCCGATACACTTTTTCCGTTTCCGATCCGATCCTGATACCACAATTTCTGTGTTAGCCGATACCGAATTCCGATACCAGTGTTGTGATCTCGTGTTGTGTTTATAGCTATCTAGCTATATACCTCATGTTGTGTTTATAGCAACTCCACATGCCCCAACATTTTATTTACCTGCCATAGTGTCAACCCCTTACCCCTGTGTGGGATCGGTGGTTAGACTGATATATTCACCGATACCTATATGACCCCATATGACAAATATGGGCCGATACTGATACTATTCCGATACCGATACAGTATCGGGACGTCTCTACTTTATGTCAATCTGCAATGTCTTCAACTGGATGGCTGTATGGCTACCAAAACTTCATACTTCTACATATTATTATTATAATTGTTCATGGAACACAGTGTGGGGGCTCATTTCACACAGTTTCACAAATTGCATATACAGACTTGGCCTGACACCTTTTCTTTTTTTTACACCAAGGGGTCGAATGAAGTACTGTCACCTCATAAACATTGGAAAAAATACAAAAAACACGGCACTCCATCTTTAATAATACATTCAGCATTGGAACACAGTGTGGGGGCTCACAAATTCACGAAGTTCACAAATTGCATGTATACAGACTTGGCCTGACACCTTTTTTTTTTTTTTTTTGCATTAATTCGGTGGTTTTCAACCCTTTTCATATCAAGGTCCATTTTTTATTCAACATGTGAGCCACGGACCACCATTTGATGACATTTAGCCTCTCAGACCCAAAACAAGCTTGACACCAAAGCGCTTACGTTGTGCTGCCTGCTCTGCAGCGTCCCATGCCAATAAATTAAAAGAAAAAAACAGCACTCACGGAACATCCCTATAAGGCACTTTTAGAGATTCTTTTGTGCTGCTAAATTGAATATCAAATATATAAATTGCTGAATCAAGCAACTTAAAAACTGCCTGGGGTGTTTGTTCACAGAAGCCTGAGTAGACGATAAAATGAGCCAAAACATGTTTGAAAGTGAAATATCCCTTTTTAACCCATTCTGACCGGGCACCCATTTTGGTGCATCATGTCGTGCTTTAGCTATTGAA
Organism: Protomyctophum parallelum; assembly: GCF_964188405.1. NCBI lineage: Eukaryota > Metazoa > Chordata > Actinopteri > Myctophiformes > Myctophidae > Protomyctophum > Protomyctophum parallelum. The sequence goes on along the minus strand of NC_139712.1, from coordinate 18,490,851 downwards.
AAATAGCAGATCTACAAGCTCATATCGCGCCACCGAGTGGCGCGATACGAGCTTGTAGGTCTGCCATTTTTGAAAAATCGAAGAACGACTGACATTTTTAGAATCTGATCTCAGGTCAGAATGGGTTCGTCAGACCAGTGTGTTGTCCAGCGGAAACCTCGTATGAATCTGATCTCAGGTCAGAATAGGTTAAGGCTATTCACCGCAACATTGTTCTGCAGGTTGTTTGACTACCACGGCAGGGTTGCTCCGCCTCCCAGGGCGGTGGTCCCTCTGAAGCGCTCCAGGGTCCTAGCTCCCTCCTTACGCCGTGGGAAGACGTCCTTCCCGCTCAAGACGTCCTCTTCCTCCTCCTCGTCATCCTCCAGACCCCCAAACTGCTCTTCCTCTTCTGGCCCCAAACGTACGTCTGCTTTCTTTTCTTTTCTTTTTATTATAGTGTTCATTTTGTCAATGAAAACTATGACAAAAAAACATTTGTCGACGTTTTTCCACAGAGGAAAACTAAATGAGAACTAAGCTATGATGACGAAAACTAAGACAATTTCGTCAACACATAAAAACTAGACTAAAATGTTAGCTAGTAGGGACTAGAAGATATCCAGCACTGCCGGCAGAACTAAAAGAAATTTAATTTTATGTTTGGTTGTGCTCGAGTGTTGCGCTCTGAAAATGCATGGCAGATCTACAAGCTCAAAGCGTATCACACAACGTATACCCTTTATTTACCCAGGGTAGTAGCTGAGCACAAGTGCTCATTTTCAGCAACGCCCTGCACATAGAAACACACAGACAGACACACACATTAAAACCAGGGAGCTGACCAGTACAACCACAGTCTTATACTGTTGGCCACTAAGCAGCTCCACTGGAGCAGTTGGGGATTCAGTGCCTTGCTCAAGGGCACTTCAGCGGTGTTGGGTGATTGATGACCAATCACTTCACATGTTGTGAGCTTGCACATTGGCTATAAAATCAGCCAATACTACGCCATCAAGGCCTGCCAAAAAAATTCAGATGATTACAATTTTAAAACTGAATGAATGATTCAAAAGACTATGGCTAAACTAAATAAAAAGTTTCTGTCAAAATCAACACTGTTTTATTACCCCCTCTCCTCTCCTCTCCTCTCCTCAAACTCTTCTCCTCTCCACATCTAAAAATGTTAAATCTATTCTCTCATCTCTTCTCCGGTATGCAGGTCATTTAAAATTTGAGCATTCAAGCTTTAGTACAACCTTGTGCCAAACTATGGGATGACATGATTCAGCAGTTTTCTAAAATGATATGTTTAATATTGATCAAATATAGAGCCACACAACACCAGCCAGATTGTAACATAATCATAATCAAGCATAATCCGGTCACTCCTCAGCCACGCCCATGAGTAGGACCCATCTGGGTTTTGCACCCGCACCGTCTTTAAAATATTCTTATGACCAATACTTTTCCTCAGGTACATTTTTAATACCAGACTTTTACTAGTACGAGTAAGTAAGATTATGTGGTATTGATACTTTTTACTCAAGTAATTTTTTTTGAGTATTTCATCCACCACTGTTTGTTTGTTTGCTGTATGTTTTTAGAATAGCTTTTATCTCGCCCCGCAGATTGTTGAGGTCCAGTCAGGGGGAACCGCTTACTCTGGTCTCACTGGAGACTCACTGGAGGGGGGGGGGAAACACACACAGCCTGTGTTTGGACAGAATCAATGACTTCTCTCCCATGTCTGGGAAGGCAATGCTGTTTTTAGTCATTTTGCTCGAGCCAGAATTGTGAAAGATTGCTTTATGTATTGATTTTGGCTTAGATGGATGAGATAGCAAAATATGGTTACATGGTCCAACTTTCACCGTTCTATTCGGAGCACATGGGTAGTTTATGACTGTTATGTACCCATGAGCTCAGTCGGTGGAGCTCTCGCCTTTGGACCGCAATGTCATGTGTTCGATCCCGGGCACCGCCAACTCAGCGTCTGAGTGTCACGGCTTGGGTGCGGCAAGTCGTGCGGTATAGGCAAGCTGATGGTAGTTCCACCTCAGCAATCCATCTCCCAGTGGTCTAGAGCAATGTAAAGGTTCATTCATAGTCTGGATTTGTCGCCCCCCCTCTCTGTTTTTACTCACCACCACTCAACGTTATTTCAGCTCCTGTGGTCACCTCACTACCGGAGCGTTGGTCACCTCACTTAACGGGGACAGACACCCGTGTTATCGGTTGATACAGACAACAAGCCTCTACGATTTACTTACTTACTTACTTAACCCATTCTGACCTGAGATCAGATTCAAAAAATGTCTTCTACATCCTGACAGTTTTCTGAAAAAGCTATGTTTCTATGTCAGTTGTTCGATTTTTCAAAAATAGCAGACCTACAAGCTTGTAGATCTGCTATTTTTCAATATCTAAAGCATAACATAATGCTAACACTAAAAGTTCAGGGTAGCAGTCCACAACGTCCCTTGATGCATTAAGGGCCTTGCAAAGGGGGAGCGATAAAACGCGGCTATAGTTTATTTTCAATGAGACCTGCGTTTTTGCTCGGAGAAGTCGCGGTGCGACAACGCAAGCGTATTTACGTGAGTGCGGTCCCGTGCATTTGTTTTGCGCGCGTGCTCGTTACGTGCACACTCCCCCCGCGACTCACCAGACCTGGATTCTGTTTAGCTAGCTTGCGTTGTTGCGCCCCTCTTCAACAGACCTGGAGGAGACCTGTGTTGATCCAGGCAACAACGCCTGCGTTCCTCGCTTCACGTTTACAAGGCCCTTAATATAATGCAGACCATTGAAAACACCATGAAATACTCCAAAATACTTTGTCTCTTGGTCTTAAGGTTTCTCTAATGTTCCTGCGGAAAAGTGTGTTTACAAGCAATATAAGTGCTGAAATTGCATCAGTATCAGACTCGTCTTTTGTCCATGTCCGTCTCTACAGACCACTGACCCTACCTGTGGTCATCTTGATATCCCCAAATTAGATTCTCCAAAGCTAAAGTAAGATATTTATAGCCAGAACTATCTGGCTATCTGGTGCTGATGCCACTGATGCTGTGGATTAGACCTCTGCAGCTCATGCGGCTGATAGCACAAAAGAAGAGAGCCTGCAGCCACTGATAAAATTAGAAATGGCTCCACAGTTTCTTATCATCAAAGGACAATAAGCAAAGCTGCCCAAAGCCAGCTCAGAAGGAGTTGAAATGACAAACTGCACTGTGCATGTGCACGTTCCAAATTGTGGGGTAGATTTTCGGAAAGGCTATCCGCCTCATTCTGTCACGATATGACATTTCAGTTGATGATTAACAATTGAAATAATGAGTTTATTGTCTTCTTGTGTCCATTTTATGACACGGTTTAATAGTTTCGTTTTAATTGCACGTTTTAATTGCACGCCAGAAGGAGTGGGGTTTGTTTACTCTCCACTCAGAACCCACCCCGCTGGCTGGAGCGGGAGCTAGGGGAGGGAGATTTCTAAGTTGACTAGGTAGACGCCCCGTCCCGTGATTGGCTGGCCCCGGGGCTCCCCCGCAGCGGATTGGCCTCGGCCCCTGTCCATCATTCCAACTTGTATTCTAAATCCAACTTGTATTCTAATGAGTCGTTCAATCATTGGCCGAGCCAGGCTATGGGATTTCTCTGGGAGGTATGGGGTCTAATCGCCTCTTGCCTGAGAGTAGCGGCCATTGTTTCCCTGCGCTCTCTATGGTAGTAGCATACTAGCATTGTCAATTAGCATCGAACGTTTGCGCTCGTTATAGCTAAATACGGTATTAAAAAATGATGAATTATGATCGAAAATCTCAGTTACAATGAAACTGAATGGAGGTGTTTTTTTAAAGGGTAACTGTTCCGTTTTGGCAGAGTCTGACGATCCGCCATGTCAAGACCAGTCACTCCGCCCAGTCAACCCCAGTCATGAAGCCTTCTACCTGGGCATCATTTCGTCTTTATGTCCCCTGTCTGTCTGGTACCATCAGACCATCCAATAGCTATAGCAATTATCACAATTTAAATAAATAAGCATATTTTAAACTATTTCACATTAACAATGTTGGTAAAACTAAGATATTTGAGGGGAAATATATAATTAATATCCACAAATAAAATATTATCATTGATTAACTCCATTCCTCTACCCTCCATCCCTTTAGTTTCCATGGTTATTGAGCCCAATATAATAGTATATATAACCATACATTTTAATATTAGTACATTTAAACAGAAGAGAGCTAATTAAATAACCAGTCACTTTTATTGTTTGCGCAGCGCAGCATAACAGATGTACAAGCTGTCGACACGGAATGGTATGTACCGTATGGTACACGATGTAAGCTTGTAGATCTGTTTATTTTAACCATGCTTCGCGAATCGCCGCCGCCGTCACGCAAATTATGACAAAGCATGCGATGATTAGACTTCATGCGAGAGTCCTGTCAGAATCTGTATTGTGTCAGTGTGTGTGTGTGTGTGTGTGTGTGTGTGTGTGTGTGTGTCGGCGCGCGCTGTTCTCTTCTCTCTCTTGCCCCAAAAATTGTAGACAGTAAAATGACGATTTCCAACTACACTACAGTGCAATCGTGGCATTTCTCGCAGATTTGCGTGCAGGGGGGGGGGGGGGGCGCTTGAGGATTGATCAAACTCTTCGGCTCTGTCCTAGGGTGACCAGATGTCCCTCTTTGCGTGGGACAGTCCCTTATTTCCAAGACTTTTCAGGCGTCCCACAAATTGAGACCCTGTCCCACATTGTGACTGGCAGGCAATTGCATTAATGTTCAAATGCTAGTTAGTCCCATAATAGTTGGCCTTCTGCTCTCTCATTGTCTCTCCCTGCAAGTGTTTTAAGCATATTAAAATAGCATAAAAATATAGCATGATTTTTATGATAGCCAATATTGGGCCTATGGTCGAATATGACATCAAGGCTATTAATAGCAACTCATGTAATAAGTTGCTAACCCGGTACTCCAGTATGGCTTGTGTGGGATAAGTGGGACGGGGTCCCCGTCCCACACATGTGATACTTCTGTCCCTCAAATGAACAGTTTGGATCTGGTCACCCTACGATGTCCCAATAAATAATTCGTTCTCAACATGTGGGTCCCCACATGATTTGGCGGTGTCACTTCACTGTCAGTGACAATTTAAGGACTTTTAAGACTTTTATAATACCTCAAAGGCTCTAAAAGAAAAAATACCATTACTGCATCAAAACATTCAAAATCAGCAAAGCATGCTATAAAAAACTGGTTGGCCAGATTATTAAATCAACAATTGTGAAAATAGCCGATCTACAAGTTCACAACGAGCTTGTAGATTGGCTATTTTCACAATATTGCCACAATTCAAATGAAATGGCAAATATGAAAAGTCAATTGAAATAAGATAAATGCTTTTTAACCTTCAGATAATGAACGCATTTAAGTGAAAATATAATGCAATAGCATTTACATTTCATCTCCAGGTGTGGTCATTCTATGACAGAATGAAAAAGCAAAAGCAAATAACATAGCACAGGGGTACTCAACTGGCGGACCACGGTCCACGACCGGACCGCGGACCACCTCTCTGCGGACCCTAGGCAAAAAAAAAAAAAAGCTCAGGCCAGGCCAGCCACAGTCAATTTCAATTCAATTGAGGCAGTGTTGCTGCAGCACAACTATACATTGTGTGTCTTATGTTAATGGAGGGAAGAAGTTAATAATATATATAACATCAGATGGTACATTTCTCATGTGAAATTGCTGCAAAGGCCCCCAAAATGTCCCCCAAGGGCCCCCAAAGTGTGATTTGGATTTGGAGTTCCACTCCGGGCCTGCACTCTGCACCCCATTATTGGTTGGTTGGAAGGGGATCTGATTTGTATAAGCTTGGCTTGACCATACTAAACGGGCATAGAGCCCCGCTCTCCGACGCCGCGCATGGGACCGGACCTCGGTCTTATTCAAAAAAATATTTGTGGACCTTCATAATTTCTAGTTGAGGACCCCTGACATAGCATTTACATTTTCAAATTGGCGTGTGTAGGCCTACTATTTGAAAATGATAATGCAATGCTATTTGCTTTTTCATTTGGTCATAGAATGAGCACACCTAGAGTTGAAGCAAAAGCAAATCACATTGCATTTTCCTTTCCTTTGTATTTCCTTTCCGTACACATGCCAATTTGAAAATGAATCTACACCAAACAAGTGATCTGCAAGCTCACAACACATCACACTGCATAACTGTGTTATTCACATGGAATACATATGTAATTCCCTTTGACCTCATGGGGTCATTGAGGGAGTCACCAAGCTAGATGTGACTGTAATGCCCCTGACCAATGATTAGTGGTCAGGGTGGGCTACATGGGGGGGACCCCTTAACTTAGGTGTTTCGCCAATAGCGTCCAGGAGGGATTACCCTCCAATATGCCTCAACCCCGCTCGCGGGGTTGAGGCATTTTTTGCTTCAACTCTAGGTGTGCTCATTCTATGACCAAATGAAAAAGCAAATAGCATTGCATTATCATTTTCAAATAGTAGGCCTACACACGCCAATTTGAAAATGTAAATGCTATGTCAGGGGTCCTCAACTAGAAATTATGAAGGTCCACAAATATTTTTTTGAATAAGACCGAGGTCCGGTCCCATGCGCGGCGTCGGAGAGCGGGGCTCTATGCCCGTTTAGTATGGTCAAGCCAAGCTTATACAAATCAGATCCCCTTCCAACCAACCAATAATGGGGTGCAGAGTGCAGGCCCGGAGTGGAACTCCAAATCCAAATCACACTTTGGGGGCCCTTGGGGGACATTTTGGGGGCCTTTGCAGCAATTTCACATGAGAAATGTACCATCTGATGTTATATATATTATTAACTTCTTCCCTCCATTAACATAAGACACACAATGTATAGTTGTGCTGCAGCAACACTGCCTCAATTGAATTGAAATTGACTGTGGCTGGCCTGGCCTGAGCTTTTTTTTTTTTTTGCCTAGGGTCCGCAGAGAGGTGGTCCGCGGTCCGGTCGTGGACCGTGGTCCGCCAGTTGAGTACCCCTGTGCTATGTTATTTGCTTTTGCTTTTTCATTCTGTCATAGAATGACCACACCTGGAGATGAAATGTAAATGCTATTGCATTATATTTTCACTTAAATGCGTTCATTATCTGAAGGTTAAAAAGCATTTCTCTTATTTCAATTGACTTTTCATATTTGCCATTTCATTTGAATTGTGGCAATATTGTGAAAATAGCCAATCTACAAGCTCGTTGTGAACTTGTAGATCGGCTATTTTCACAATTGTTGATTTAATAATCTGGCCAACCAGTTTTTTATAGCATGCTTTGCTGATTTTGAATGTTTTGATGCAGTAATGGTATTTTTTCTTTTAGAGCCTTTGAGGTATTATAAAAGTCTTAAAAGTCCTTAAATTGTCACTGACAGTGAAGTGACACCGCCAAATCATGTGGGGACCCACATGTTGAGAACGAATTATTTATTGGGACATCGTAGGGTGACCAGATCCAAACTGTTCATTTGAGGGACAGAAGTATCACATGTGTGGGACGGGGACCCCGTCCCACTTATCCCACACAAGCCATACTGGAGTACCGGGTTAGCAACTTATTACATGAGTTGCTATTAATAGCCTTGATGTCATATTCGACCATAGGCCCAATATTGGCTATCATAAAAATCATGCTATATTTTTATGCTATTTTAATATGCTTAAAACACTTGCAGGGAGAGACAATGAGAGAGCAGAAGGCCAACTATTATGGGACTAACTAGCATTTGAACATTAATGCAATTGCCTGCCAGTCACAATGTGGGACAGGGTCTCAATTTGTGGGACGCCTGAAAAGTCTTGGAAATAAGGGACTGTCCCACGCAAAGAGGGACATCTGGTCACCCTAGGACAGAGCCGAAGAGTTTGATCAATCCTCAAGCGCCCCCCCCCCCCCCCCCCCCCCCCCCCTGCACGCAAATCTGCGAGAAATGCCACGATTGCACTGTAGTGTAGTTGGAAATCGTCATTTTACTGTCTACAATTTTTGGGGCAAGAGAGAGAAGAGAACAGCGCGCGCCGACACACACACACACACACACACACACACACACACACACACTGACACAATACAGATTCTGACAGGACTCTCGCATGAAGTCTAATCATCGCATGCTTTGTCATAATTTGCGTGACGGCGGCGGCGATTCGCGAAGCATGGTTAAAATAAACAGATCTACAAGCTTACATCGTGTACCATACGGTACATACCATTCCGTGTCGACAGCTTGTACATCTGTTATGCTGCGCTGCGCAAACAATAAAAGTGACTGGTTATTTAATTAGCTCTCTTCTGTTTAAATGTACTAATATTAAAATGTATGGTTATATATACTATTATATTGGGCTCAATAACCATGGAAACTAAAGGGATGGAGGGTAGAGGAATGGAGTTAATCAATGATAATATTTTATTTGTGGATATTAATTATATATTTCCCCTCAAATATCTTAGTTTTACCAACATTGTTAATGTGAAATAGTTTAAAATATGCTTATTTATTTAAATTGTGATAATTGCTATAGCTATTGGATGGTCTGATGGTACCAGACAGACAGGGGACATAAAGACGAAATGATGCCCAGGTAGAAGGCTTCATGACTGGGGTTGACTGGGCGGAGTGACTGGTCTTGACATGGCGGATCGTCAGACTCTGCCAAAACGGAACAGTTACCCTTTAAAAAAACACCTCCATTCAGTTTCATTGTAACTGAGATTTTCGATCATAATTCATCATTTTTTAATACCGTATTTAGCTATAACGAGCGCAAACGTTCGATGCTAATTGACAGTGCTAGTATGCTACTACCATAGAGAGCGCAGGGAAACAATGGCCGCTACTCTCAGGCAAGAGGCGATTAGACCCCATACCTCCCAGAGAAATCCCATAGCCTGGCTCGGCCAATGATTGAACGACTCATTAGAATACAAGTTGGATTTAGAATACAAGTTGGAATGATGGACAGGGGCCGAGGCCAATCCGCTGCGGGGGAGCCCCGGGGCCAGCCAATCACGGGACGGGGCGTCTACCTAGTCAACTTAGAAATCTCCCTCCCCTAGCTCCCGCTCCAGCCAGCCAGGATCTCATAGGTGTCAAAGAGAATTTTATGTTTGCCTCTCAGCTTGTGATGATGTTCCCTTTTCAAAACATGACACACTTTGCACTGCCAATTGGGTTATAGGGCATCATTATCATATTAGGGCCGATTCATACTCCTATTTTACCGCTGTTTCGGCGATGTAGTGCCGAAATTATTTCGGCTCATCAGACATTTTCAGTAGCACCGAAGAGACGACTTTAGGACGGTACCCGCCCCACCGAACCTCAAATGACGTCACATTGTAGGCTTAACAGCGCCGAACCGACTTTTATTCTGCTCTAAAATAGGAATGAATCTCTGTCAGGTGGAAACCTGACATATTTCCAAAGCGGTTTAATTTTCACGATTCAAATTGACAGGCAAAAGTATAGCAGATTGACAAGCTCAAAACAAACAACTTAGCTTTGCGCTTCGAAGCTTGTAGATCTGCTACTTTTGATGCTTTTGTTTGACACTGTTACAGGTATGTGTATGATCAAGTAGGGCATTGGTTCCCAAACTTTTTCATGTCAAGGACCCCCAAATGGACACTAATTAGCCCGCGGACCCCCATTTGAAAACATATGCCAGGGACCCCCATGAGAGAAGAATTGGACCCGTTAGGGTCCATTTGGTTCCATTTATACACTCTCTGAGTTACAGACCCATAATGGTCCATTTGGTTACAAACTATCATTTAGCTGGGGCCCCCCTGGAACTACCTCAGGTGCCCCTGGGGGTCCCCGGACCCCACTTTGGGAACCACTGAAGTAGGGCATTGGTTTTCAACCAGTGGTCCGGGTGTCATTTTACGCTCTCAAGAGTTAAATTGATGTTAAACATCTGCATTACTTAATTTACAAGAAGTCTACATGAGTAGAGAATGTAGAATGATTAATGATCAACGTATGCCTATATGGTCAAATGGTGGTCCGTGGCTCAAATGCCAAAAAAATTATAGTAATAATGATGATGATGTCGTGTGCATACCCTCTATTATATGGAAAACAGTAAAAGACGGATTGGATTGTTAGAGTGAAACCAAGCATAAAATGAGCTTTCTTTTTATTTAGTTCTACTGGATCACTTCTCCACTAGTCCCTTCCTAACATTTTTGTCTAGTTTTTATTTGACCAAATTGCCAGTATATTAGTCTTATAGTTTTAGTCATCATAGCTTAGAGTTTTCTTAGTAAATGGATTGGAGTCTCAATATAATTCAATCATGGAATGGTAGATGAATATGAAATTATAGCTCAATATTTGACAGTCCAATACTACCGTAACAAGGTATCTACAGTCAGGGGCGGCCTTAGGAATCTGGAGGCCCGTTTCAAGACCAAATATGAGGCCCCCATATACCTATGACATAATTATTTTGTTGATACAGCCGTATATTGATACAAATAGTTTGACTGTTCAATATCACACGCAGCCATTACTCTCGACAATTAGCAACAACACCTTTCCTCATCCTGTCGTCCCTTCACAATTAAAGTGTCTCCCCTTTACCCCCCACAGAAATGCTGTACATTTTACCATGTTATTTACATAAAATAGGTGTAACTTTACTAACTTAACATTAACATTGTGGGAGAGAGCAAGGCAGTGAGTGAGCGAGAGAGAGAGAGAGAGAGAGGGCCAAGAGTGGTGGGGGTTGACTGAGGGGACTTCAGTGCACTGTACGCTCTTGCTTCGTGTCCCAGGTTGGCTTGGTGTGGAATGTGCTAATTTGTCCCCTATATTTAAAGTCTGATTTCCATTGATTGTTGGCTGTGTTTAGCATGTATATGGCTGTGGAGTTTTGGTACAAAATCAAAACAACTTGTCTAATATTTTGGAATGTTTAAACCTCCAGGAAAATCCGTGTTGAGGTTCTTAATCCACTGTTTTCCATTAAAACGTCTTTGTCCTACTGTCCAGTTGGGATTGTGTTGAAGTCCAGATACTTTTAGAGCTTCAATGCCATGTGCCATGTGATGTTGAACAATCCTTGTAGTTGTCTTTTTTGCATTGTTAATATTGTATTTGTGTTGTCTCAGCCTTGTAGCTATTGTTTTACTCGTTTCTCAGACATATTTTAAGCCACATTTTTCACATGTGATTAAATAAACACAGTTGCTGGTGCTGGCTGTTGTTTAATCTCCAACATGCGTTTTGTAGTTCTATTTTTAACTATTTGTTTGGGTTTGAAGTATTCTGGTCTCTGGCGTGCTGGTGTGTTGATTCCTTTTAGCTTGCTGTGTACCAGATAGTCTTTAAGATTTTTGTTTTTTCTGTAGGCCGAGTTTCGTGATTATTTTTTTGGCAAAAGGAGAAGGAAAAAAAAACTAACAATAACAATATAGGACCAAGTCCTTTCAGGACTGCTTGGTCCTTTAATTAAAAAAATATCATAGAAATAAAGAGAGTTCCACCGTGTTCAGTTTGGAACATAAAGACACAGGTTTGTGTTTCCACCACATTGTGTTGGACGGAACAATTGTCATTGTTTGATGCCTAGCTGAATGGTTAGAGAGCCTGTCTGGAGAGAAGGAGTCTCCTGAGGTTTGAATCTCAGTAAGTGATGCTGAGAGGTGGCTCACCATCAGGTGGGATGAGATGTTGATCCATCATTTCTTGATCTTTCTGCTGTTCCTTTGTCTGGAATGTGGTCTCGGTTGTTGTTGTTGTCTGTTGTCGTTGGTTGCCATGGCTGCCAGTTCCCACCTGATGTCGTGTGGGAGTTCTGATTGGTCCAGAGCGTACTGAATAACTTCTAGCTTACATAACGTCTTAAGACTAGGACTCAAGTCTAAGATGAACAGCTCATCATAGATAGTGTGATCTCCTTTTCTTCCTCCAAAGAAGAAGATACGATCTCCCACAATGCAACAGCACATACCATACATTGGACATGGTCCTTTCCCCTTGGGCTCAACCTTCTTCCAGGAGAAGGTCTCTTGACTGAATTTCCACACATCATTGAAGTTCTGGTTACCGTTCCGGCCTCCAAATATGTACAGCTCTCCATTGTAGGTAAATACTGAATGACACCAGCGTCTTTGTGGTAGAAGTTGTGCAGAAGGTGTGTTCAGCCAGACGTTGGTCTCTGTGTCAAACACTCTGATGGTGTTGTAGTACTGACCTCCATAGCCCCCAATTACAAAGATCTTGGTACCAATGATGGTGACAGAGTGAGCTGATGAAGCAGGAGGTGGAGTTCCTCTGGTGTTAATTAAAGTCCAGACCATTGTGCTGGTGTCCAACTTGTACATGTACATGTCATTAGTGTATCCAGTCAGCTTGGTGTATCCTCCATGGATAAACATGACCTTCTCCAACACACAGGCTGGAGTGGCAGAGTGGTAGCTCCTCCCCTCTGGAACTGTCCCAGAAACCCTGGGTTGGAACCATCTGTGGGAGTCAACATCAAATGCATAAAGCACATTGCAGTAAGTCTCCCCTCCCCAGATGTAGACTGTATCTTCAACCAACACAGCTGTGATGGAACGCATGGATGGAACCTCAAGGTGACTGTCCCCTCTTCCAGGTTCCACTGGAGGTAACTTCTTCCAGCATAAAGACACTGTGTTGAAGACATGGACATCCATCTGTCCCTGCATGTTGTTGAAGGTCCTTCCATAACCGTAGCCTCCAAAGGAATACAGTTTGTTCCGCACTGCTACAGCAGCAGGATAGACTCGCTTTGGTACTCCTGCTTTGGAAACGGTCCAAGACAACATTGGTCGGTCTGTCTGTCTGTCTGTCTGTCTGTCTGTCTGTCTGTCTGTCTGTCTGTCTGTCTGTCTGTCTGTCTGTCTGTCTGTCTGTCTGTCTGTTCTCTCTCTCGACGTCTACTATACAGTCATTTTCAACACGGTGCATCATCTTATATCTTCTGGTGTGAAATCACACGAGACACAAACTGTTGCCATGCACGCCTTAACGACACCAATTAGTGCAACCTTTGAACTATATTGCTATATTTATTACTTCATTGCGGCTACCTTGGGGTCTATAGTTTATAATATAGTTTCATTATATAGATATTCCACTGTTACGTTCTTAGCTTACGCATGTTTCATGATAAATGCTTTTTATGTGATGTATTCCCATGCTTTTTTGTTCTTGCTTAATGTAAGTCACTCTGGATTAAGAGCGTCTGCTAAATGCCTAAATTGTAAATTGCTACAGCGTTCTCTAACACTGAGCTGTGTTGTATTTTGAGGCTTGGTGTGTTTGTGTGTTCTCAGGGGCGGTCTCAGGAATCTGGAGGCCCATTTCAAGACCAAATATGAGGCCCCCACATACCTATGACATCATTATTTTGTTGAGGCCCCCTGAGGGTGGAGGCCCGTTTCAATTGAAACTGGTGAAACATACTTAAAACCCATTCTGGGCGGGAACCCCTATTTGTATCTTACCCCCTCAGGCCGGGCACCCATATTTGGGTTCTGTACAGTATGTTGCTTACTGCTATATCAATATTTGAAGTTTTTCAGAAACCTTAGGTCAGGATTTAAAGGCGTTTTTAGAATCGGCCTTAGGCCTGAATGGGTTAAGGCCTCCTATGTCTACAGTACTGGCACTAGTAAGACAGAAATGGAACTGCACAGCATGGTGGATGTAAGCCTATATTTTCTAATCTCCAAAGCAGAGGGGGGTTGGTCCCTGAAGAAAGTGTCATTTAAGCTGATGGGTGTGATAAAAAAGCGCTTTATAAGTATTAACAGATGATAGCATGCTGTGGCCTTTGATCTCTGATAAGATTTCTGCACGTCTTTTTAATGAGATCCCACTCCGCCCCCACTAACTACTACCTGTCAGTGGGGAGTGTTGGCTGATGAATGAATTATCAACATCCTAATACATCCTAATACTGGGGGGTCAAATTATGGCAGGCAATTCCTGCTGTCATATGAGGACGTATTTTTTAGCTGTGATTTCTTTTTTGCACTGACGATTCCTTCATAATGCCATTCTGTTTCTGCTGCTGTGCTACTTCCGTGTTGCATAGCAGTGACATCACAGCCGGATCCTTGCATCCTCATGTTTTTATCGTAGTATTTCACGTGTTGTGCTTATCACTACGAGCTGTAGCCTGTAGCCTATTTTCGTCACCTCATGCTAATGAAACACCAATGGATTATAATGTCTACAGTACAAGATGTGCTGTAGGCTAACCCAAAAGTAAAGTAATGTGTCGCTCTGAAAGTTTAAAGGGATTGTGACATTAAAAAAAAGGTTTTGGAATTGTTCTTATTTTTTTTAGGTTTTCTAATCTCAATTGCACCCAAAAAACATGAACTTTTAACATTCAGTAGATTTTCTGTGATCTGGGGTTTTCTGGCTCAAACAGGTGCTCTGATTTGCCGGCAGATTGTGATGTAAGATCCTGCAAATCCCATGTCAATGGGATTTGCCAGCAGATGTCACTGTTTTCACTGTGTTGCCTGTTTTCATTGTAGCTCAAAAGGCTTCCAAACCCCAAAGAAAACTTCAGACCACAGAAAATCCACTGAATGTTCAAAGTTCAGGTTTTTTGGGTGTAATTGAGGTCATAAAACCTAAAATAAAAAATAAAAATAAAAATAAATGAAAATGAATGTCATAAAACCTTTAACTAAAGTTCTAACGTAATTTGTGATACAGACACAGTCACACAGCCTTGGATCAAGACGGTCATCAGGCTAATCTTTTTTTTTATCATCCTATCGTTGTTGATATATAACACCATTTACTGTAGGTCAAAATCATAATATAACTATGTTGTGATAATAAGCAGCAGTAGCCTCAGTCAACTTACATTACCACTTCCGTGTGCAACATGATGCACTGCAGCCCACCACCACCACCACATCACATGCAGTGTTGGATGAAATAAAGTCAAAGATAGCGAGCTTTGATATGCGAACAGGTAACGGGGCGTGCAACGGGCCCATTTTTTGACGGGCGGGGCGGATCTGGTTTAGATTTTTTTATATAATCACAGGTAACGGGTGGGTCACGGAACTGATGATTGACGGGCAGGGCAGATGCGGGTTTTTGGAAAATTGGACCCGTGCAGGACTCTAGTTGGGAGTCACAGTTTTTGATGGCTGTTGGTAGGGCATTCCACATTTTGGTGGCATAATAGTAGAAGGAATTACTGTAATCCCCATGTCTGTGCCCAATCTGGGGGGAATGACATCAGTGGAGCGTCCTCCGGTGCTCCCTCCCTCTCTGTTAACAGGTACATGAATGGGCACTGGTCCCTTGGCTATCTTGAATTTGCTGTACTCTGTTCTCTACCCTGGGCCATCCCACCCTAGCATAATGAGCAGATGTTAGGTGAATCCTAGGTGTGAGGTCTAGTAGTAGTCTGAGTAGTAGTCTGACTAGTAGTTTGTTTTGAAAGGTCTGTAGTTTTATTTTAGTGCGTTTTAGTTTGAGGTAGGCTACTATAGAATACCATGAGGTGAGGTGAGCCAAACTAAAACGTACACATTAATATATGCTGTTTTGTTTATTTTTCCCACACCTCAGCAGTGAAGACGGACCAGCTGCAGACCATCAAGCGGGAGCTGACTCAGATCAAGATGAAGATCGACTCCCTTCTTGGACGCCTCGACAAGATCGAGAAGCAACAGAGAGCAGAGTCTGGTGAGGGGAGCCCTTCCACAAAATGCCAGGAAGCTATTCAATTATAAAACCTGAAATAACAATAGAGCGTCGCAGTCCCACCCCCTTTCATGACGACGCCAGGCCCAGGAAATGATTTCCAATGCATTTTTCCCATAGACATTTCAAAAGGTATTTATTTACGGTTACACCGTGGACAAAGCCAAAGCCAACTCGAGTTGTGACAACTCATGACAACAAACACAATATTTTGGACCAAACAAATAATTACAAAGAAGAAAAACAACAAAAAAAGTGTTGTAACCTGCCGTTTTTTTCTTCTTTCTCATTATTTGTTTGGCCCAAAAAATTGTGTTTGTTGTCATGATTTGTCACGACAAGAGTTGGCTTTGTCCACGGCGTAAACGTCTTTAAATAAATACTTTTTGAAATGTCTATGAGGAAAATTAACTGAGAATCATTTCCTGGGCCCTGGTAGGGGGCGGGACTGCGACACTCTGTATAGAGCTAATGCGGAAGTGCTCATTCTATCTCAATTCCAATGTTTGGAACTAGCCCATATAATAGCCCATAATAGCTAGCCTGGTTAATAAACCAGATTCGGTCTGGTTTATTAAGCAGGCTACATAATAGCACCCCGCTTTGTGGCGAGGTCAAATCGTGTCGCAAGTCGCGACTCTCTCTTCTTCTACGGTTCTGGTCCGTGTGAGCCAAACGTAGGTCCCCGGAAACACTATAGGGGAAGAAAATGAATAGCGCACACGGGCCATCTGTCTTCCTGACATCACGGGCAGATACGAGCGAGCAGGCTCTCTCTCTCTCTGTCATAACGGCAGACAGGTGCCATTACAGCATTCACTCACTTTATGAGAGAGGTCTTTATAGATGACATGGGGAGGCACACGTGGTGGAAAGTAACAAGTACATTTACTCAAGTACTGTACTTAAGTACAATTTTTAAGTATTTGTACACTGTACTTGAATTTCCTCACTTTTACTTGTAACAGAGTACTTCTATATTGCAGTATTGATACTTTTACTTACTTTTAAAAAAGTACTTTTTCCACCACTGGGAGGCACAGCATCACTATCCAGCAGCAAAGAAATCTGATCATTTTCTTAACCACTTATGCCCTATATTATTCATTCATGCAACACATGTTTGAATTAAAAAAAATGAATTATCTCAAACTGGCAAGAAAGAAAATCAGACCTGTGCGCTTCCTTCCTTTTTATTTTAGGCAGGGGTGCTCAGCTATAAATAATAACTTAAATCAAATACCACCGAAGTTTAAGCCTCAGACTTCCTCAGCGCATATTAAAGATTTAATCTGCTTTGACAAAGGCTGTCGTGCACCTTTTTCTTTGGAGTGCCGTGTTTTCCCACTTCAAGAGTGTTTTGATGTACGGGGCAGCGGTGGCCTAAGGGTTAGAGGAGCGCCCTTGTTGCCGAAAGGTTGCCGGTTCCATTCCCCGGACGGGCAGGAAAAACCTGGGTGGGGAAGTGATTGTCATCACTCACCCAACACCGCTGAAGTGCCCTTGAGCAAGGCACTGAACCCCCAACTGCTCCCCCTGGAGCTGCTTAGTGGCCAACAGTATAAGACTGTGGTTGTACTGGTCAGCTCCCAGGTTTTAATGTGTGTGTGTTTGTGTGTGTGTGTGTGTGTGTGTGTCTGTGTGTCTGTCTGTCTGTGGCGTTGCTGAAAATGAGCACCTGTGCTCAGCTACTTCCCTGGGTAAATAAAGGATACAATATAAAATGTATTTTTGGGCTTCTATGCCTTTATTGACAGTAGACTGGTAGGAAATGGGGAGTGACACGCAGCAAAGGTCGTCAGGATCGCCTAGGGTGCTCGGACTACCGCGCCAACGGCCCGGGCCAGATGGTCGCAAGAGTTAGCCTAAGGGTCCATTCGGTTATCAAACTTCATCATTTAGCTGGGGGAACCACTGGTTGAGAACCACTTGTCTGAAAAGCGTTCGATGTCAACCTTGTTTTCAGACGCCCAGAGAAAGTACGAGGACAACTGCGACTCCCTGCACGAGGAGTCCGTGTCGGAGACGGCGGACAACTCCGGGGAGGAGGCGGGCGAGGAGGGGCCGCACGACGTTGAGGCGGGGGAGATGACCGACGGCGGAGAGGACGATTACGACGAGAGCAGCCACCATCTGGTACGAGGTGAAGCCGTCTGACAGCTATAGGGGCCTGTCAGTGGACAAGGGGGAGATTGGGGCGGGGAGGGGAGGGGACACTGCATTGTTGCCGTGTCCGCTTGTTATAAGTGACTTTGTGCTTCCTTTTCTTTTCTTTTTTTGTTATTTGTTATCCCACAATTTTGTAACCCCATTTGTTTCACCCAGTGTCGATTGTCTAGTGTAATCCTGGGCGCTACACTCCCTCTGCGAACCTGGGGAGAGCAACGGACTGAGGGGCTGCTTTTTTGTAAAGTTGCTTGTAAATATTGCTGTTTGCAGGTTGCGTTTTGTGGCGGGCTTGTTTCTAAATTGTAGTGTAGTTGCTTATTTCCAGGTTGCTTACACATATTTGTATTATTATTTAAACCAGTGGTTCTCAAACGTTTCCATGTCATGGTCCTATAGGCCCAGATTAATAGGCACTATTAATCTATTAATTAATAGGCACTATTAATCTGGGGGTCCATGACTCATGGACCCCCAGATTAATAGGCATGTGTTTTGTCCCCTAATCTCCATCTGAAAGACTGAAAATGTTTTGTCAGGGTTCCCGCAGGTCCTTAAAAAGGTCTTAAAAAGTCTTCAATTTTACTTTCAAAATGGTGCAAGAACCCTGTTTGTGCCAGGGAGCCCCCGTACCAGATTGGTGTTGTTAGAATGTTTCAAAAGGTACCAGCCGGAGCGCCTGATGGAGGGGAAATAAACTGGTTGGATTAACGCGTTTCTTCCACGCGCTACGTCCAACCAGGGAAAGGAGCAACTTGGACACTCAGGCATGAAGGAAGCATGAGTTCAAGTCCGTTGCGGAGGGTGTGTAGAGCCCAGGATCACATTAGATAATTGACACAGGGGTGAAAAATGGGTTACAAAATCGTGGGATAAAAAATATTTAAATAAAAAGAGAATTGACACTGGGTGAAAAATGCAAAATCTTGGGATAAAACACACACACACGCACACACACACACACACAGACACAAAGTGGGGAAGTGCGGGCGAGGGATCTCAAATGGGCAGACAAGCTTGTCTGTCTGTAACTCTCCGGAATTATTCATGGCTCTCGGATCTGAGAGAGCGAGAGGTTTTTCACATGAGTGATTGGTGAGGGCGCGTCGGCTGACAGTTTCTCTCTCCCTGTCGACCCTGGCTCAAGAAGAAGTGGCGGCACAAATCTCCCTGCTGCACGGAGTGCACGCACGCACGCACACACACACAAACACACACACACTCGCACAAACACAGGCGGAAAGAGGAGACACGCTCAGAATGTCACAAGCTGTAATTAAAGCAGAGTGCTGCTGGCATTAAGAAGAAGAGAGCTGATAGAGCCGCATGCAAACTGGCATGAGTACAAATTAAAATATGAAGATGTAACTGTGGAGTTAAACACTCAATGTTGACTGTTAGACTGATGGCAAAAGCCCAATTTTACTTCACAAGGTCAAATAAACAAGTTGAGAGGAAGGATGATGATTAAAGATTTGAGTGTGTGCGTGTGCATGTTTTTTTGTCATGATAATTGACAATTGTGTAACTCAAACGGCTGTTGTATCCTAAATCTCAGTGCTATTTATCTCCTTTCATTTTCAGATAGAGAACCACGTATCAGATATTGACAACTGAGGAAAAACTGGTATGTTGTTTGTTTTCACAAGGATCTGCACCAGTGAACTCTTAATAAACACTGCAGCTTTCTGACTTGCACTGTGGTGTTCAACAGTGTTTTAGTTTGTAAAACATTCCTTTACGGTGAATCAAGAATTAAAAAACTGAAGAAAACTATCCCTTTAAAGGTGCAGCCAATGGATTGGATCTCAAGCTTCCAAAATATCCATTAATGTTCTCCTAAAGCCCCGTTCAGACCTAAAGAAGCTGGGGAAAAAAGCAACGCAGCTTTTTTTTTGAGAAAGTGGGCATGTACAAGGTACCTGTCACTCAAGCTGCCTGGACTGGCTTTGAGACGAGAAAGAAAACGGACAGTTTGAGCAGATGCGCATTTGAAAGTCTAAAATGTAAAATAGCGACTGTAGAGGAGAAATAATTATATATTTAGTTACATCATAACCTATTTATCGATGAATAAATAATATAATCTTGGTAAACTTGTTTGTAAATAACCGAACGGACCGGATCTCAATCCTCTCATCTCCCCCCCACTCCGCTCTCCTCTCCCCCTCTCGAGCGAAACCCTCCGGGCATTTAAAAAAAAATAGCGTGTAGAGGCATTCGACATCCAAACCTCTAACTCCACATGGTGAGGGCCCTGGGGTGTTTTGACTCGTACTCCATATATTACTCCAACAGAAAAAAGGTGCAGAGAGGTATTGTGGCTCAACTCAAGAATATTTATTCTCTCCAAAAATCTCCAAACAAAACATGAAATAATAAGTATGCAATATTGAGTAAGTGCGAGTAAGTGGTCAAAAACTGTATGCCTTCCCCTGGCTCACCAAACATTTTCCATTGTCTCAAAAATGCATGTCAAGTGGCCTTAAACAAGCAACCATGCTTCCTGGCTCCCAGTGAACCTTTCAAAATAAAAGTTACAAATAACTGTTTCAAAATCACTGCAGGGGAGCTTTTACTTTGAAGGGGAGAAATTATACAGGAAGTGCAAAAGGGCTCACTAAATTGACGTGACATACTAGGGATTCTAATTAGAGGTGAACAAATAAAGAAAACATAAAACTGGCTCCAACATAGCGGCTCTGTATGTAATGTTAATGTTGATTTAGCAAGAGCATACCGTAGAAATACAATCAGGACAGGTCGGATCAGGGATGTCCACATGCATATCATACAACTAATATAAAGGCTATTAATTATTGATCTCTCTCGCGCGCGCACACACACACACACGCGGTGCACACGACGCGCTGGGGACTCGGGACTTTAGTTCTTTGTCTATAGACTATATATATATCTGCTAATTTATAAACCGTGTGTGTGTTTATTCCACGGACAGAGTCAGCTACGGGGTTCAGTTGTTCACCTCGGTGGGAACCGGGAGGGGGTAATTACTGCAGGGGCACTGAGAGAGAACTGGCTCGCAAGTGATCCCCGTGTCGTCGACTCCTCCACGGTGCTCACTGCTCCACCACCCCTCCCTCCCCATTAGCGCAAGTTTGCTTTTTATTTAGCAGATGATGTGAAACTTGGGCCACTATAGTAGCCTAGTAGGCATACTTTTATTACTCCATAAATAATCAGTATCACACACACACACACACACAGAGTTCTCATCGGGCCCGAAATTTGAAGCCCGGCCCGGCCCGGCCCTAACTGGGTCAGCCCGAAGCCCGGCCCGGCCCTAAAAAATACCATAATGTTAGGCCCGAAGCCCTATAAAGCCTGACAAAGAAAAAAAAGAACGCCACTTTAATGCATGGCCAGCGCAGCAGCACGCGCCTTCAGTGAACCACTGACGGCGCGTGCTGCTGCGCTGGCCATGCAATAAAGTGGCGTTCTATTTTTCTTTCAGTGTGTGTCTGTGTGAGAGTGAGAACGGAGTTCAATGGACTTATCGCCGAAATAAAGGATTTATGTAGCTCACTGTTAATGTACCATTTCCATATCATTCTAATGGATTCCATTTCCAGTGGTGGTGAGTAAGTAGCTCCCCGTTTCCTCTGAAGTGAAGCTATGTCCAAGACCCCAAGTATCGTCCCCGTTCGGTGTCCAAAAGAACAAACATAGCCTACAAAGTTTACAAAACATCCATGCACCCGCTCATGGCGTGTCTAGACAGCTTAGAGATCTGTTATTTTAAATCGGGCACATATAACGAGGAGCGCCGACGCACCGAGGGACGGCGGTTATAATACTAATCATTTTGTAAATCAAAGCCTGTAGCCTGCAGTGGACTGTAACATTGCGTGGTCAGATCATACACTACAGAATTATATGGATGGTTGGTGACTATATGACGTTGATTAGGCCTATTAGGCCTATTCATCGCAGCCAGCTGGGTTTCCATTCCATTCCATTCCAAGCCCCCCGCCTCCACTCCTCCGTCTTCCTCCTGTCACAAGTGAATCGCCATAGCACAGCCCTCTTCATAATAAATACATACTTGTAGGCTATATAGCCTACACATTACACAAATAACAGAATTGCTATTTTTATTATAATAACATTTTTGAAAAAAAAATCTTTATCGATTCAGAACGCAGCAAACCAATCACAAAACACGGGCAACATATTGCATAAATAGAGGGGGTACATACAACTGATATAAAGGCTATTCATTTTTTTTTTAAAGGTATGATTGACGGTGCAAAAGTTTCAACAATCAACATACAATGCAGCTACTGACACACACACACGACGACCACAGAGCGCTGAGAGCGGGCTGCTCCTCCCCTCTTCTCTGGGAAACTTTGGGGGAAAAGGCAGCGGGTCCGACAACTATATTGTTTAGTTGTTTGTCTATCTATCTATATCTGCTAATTTATCAACCGTGTGTGTGTGCACTGTTTGCCACAATCAGCGTCAGCGACGGATAGCGTTCTGGACTGGTCAGTAGTCCATAGCTTCGGTGAGGAGAACCGGGGGGGGGTGAATGCAGGAGCACTTCTCCCCAGAAAGTGCCAATCCACTGGGATAGAACTGGCTCGCGACGGAACACGGAACACAACCTGTTTCGTCAACTTGTTTCTCATATAAACTTTCATTTCTATCGATAAATATGCTATGGTCTTGCCAAATATCCATTCATATTTCATATACAGCCCATATTTAAAAAGTTTTTTTTTTAATGCTGAGAATCGGGCCGGACAGCTTTCGCAGAGCCTTTTGGTTTTGTGAAATGAGCTCAACTCCGCCTCCTCAAACCTCGCTGTGCTCTGATTGGCTAGAAGCAGCTTTTAAAAGCTAAAGTTAAGTTTTGGGGAGAAAAAAAAAGCTGTTCATTCCAAGCTTCAAAACGCAAAAGCTGCTCTGCATAGAGATAACATGGGACCACGAAGCTAAAGCAGAAGCTAGCTTCTTTGGTGTGAATGGAGCTTTAGTCATCAGGCTCTGTGACACTTGGAAGGCTGGATCTAGTGAAGGGCAGCTAATGCAGACTTTGAGCAATAATGGAGCAATAATGACATTTCCAATGACCAGGAACGGCCCTATAAACAACATTAATCTAATTGAATCTTGCATAAAGTGGCTGCAAATGGCACAGCCCAAGGTAAAGTGTTCCCTTGTCTCTTCAGGGTATGGGTAATGATGCAGTCACATCATCAATAGAGAACTTGTGTTAATCTGCTTCTTCCTTGCACTTGTAAATATGAGTTATTTATGAGGAGATATAAGATATTAACATCTAGGTAAAAGTTTAAACCGCAGGGCTTTTTAATTTTAAATGTAAAATATTTTGTTCATTTTGTTCACCCATTAAGACCTGATGACACGAATGTTCACTTCTATTCTAACACCACACAACGTCCTTCACTGCCTTGGTTTCCAGGCATGTGGTTTTTGAGGGGCGCTTCTGGCTTTCAGAAATGAAAGCCGCTAAAAACAGGCCCCCCACCTGCGACGTCATATTATGGCATTCAAGTCTATGGACTTTTAATGTTTGCTTTAAGCAGTGACGCCATCTGTCAGCCACAGTGGCCGCCCCTCACTTCACACGAGTGTGATTATTTTCCCTCTGCTCAGCCACATACAGAACAGTCTGGTTCATTTCCATATATCTGCTACTTAAAATTTCTAGCTGTGGCCCATATTTCTAAGATGCAGAACCTCTCCAGAGCACATACATAAATAAAAGTGTGGGGGCCGGGGGGGAATATCAGACGGAATGTGAATGTTCTGCTTGCAGGTGCTACTGAGCAGGGAAAATAGCTTAAGCTTATCTTATACAAAGTTCTATATCCAGAGAGATTATAGACAGCCAGCTCCAAAGCAAACATTTCTTGACCTATTAAAAATGGGAACGCATCTGTGTCATTTTAGATGTTATAGCTCTATATACTATATACATTTTTTTGTTATTATTATATATAAGTTATTTTGTTGCTGTCGGGCATGAATCTCGTATCTTTTTTGTTTGTTTGTTTGTTTTGTAACTTAACGCCTTACCTTACTGATCTACATCGTCACACAAAAGCATCAAAAGTATGCTACCTTTGCTCTTTTTGAATTTGAATCCTGTAAAGTTAACAGTTTTGGACATACGAGTACGAGGTTCCCACCCGACAGAGTGGAATCAGCGTCAGGTCTTAATGGTTTACGTTCTCCCAAGATATTTCTGTGGCCATTCAAACCGGACATGCTTTTTTAAAGCTCTGTCTTAATCCTCATCAGATCTACTGGTACTGTACATATAGCAGCAGCCATATTATGTTTCAGAAGGAAGGAATACAACTCTGATAGTGTGTTTTCAATCATTTTCTCTCACTTCAGGGTGAAGGAACAGCCAACCCAGTCTGTCTGCAGTGTGAGAAGAAGTCATCGCCGCCTTCAAGAGGGGATTGAAAGACCCTCTTCTGTGGCGTGAACCACCGTTTCCCCAAACACTGGGACGAGACCCATGTTTGGGTCACGGATCCCTTCTTTGGTTTGTTACCTACATTTAGTTTTTGGTTATTATTCTTCCAACAAAAAACAAAGTTCTTCATAAATTCTTCATAAATTCAAATAATTTTATAGATGAATAAGAAAAGCAAAGAAATGCCATAAATTAGGGAAGAGGAAAAAAAACACTTTTAAGAAGTAGCAAAATATGTAGATTGTCTATTTTCACTAGTTTGGGTCCCGGGAGGACACATCAAATTACTCTTTTTAGGTCTCGAGCTGAAAGGTTTGGGAACCACTGGTGTGACCAAGAACCCTTCGCCTACCCCTCCAAACCCCATGTTGTATCCTCGAGATAAATAACATTTAGATGGTGGTCATTCTTAAAAGAAAATATATCAATTGAATGCATTGGCCAATGGCCTGATGAGTCCCATCAATATTTTCGAAAATATTTATATGAATGTATATGTTAAGCGCGGAACCAATTAAGCCATCCAGGCTCCCAGTGAAACATTTGATTCTGTGTCAAATAATATTTGAATATTTATATTATACTATATGCGAAAAGAGAGCTGAGCCAGAAGGCAAATCTCTCAATATACTGAGTAATATTCGTTTCTACTCGCCTTTAGATATGGGTGAGAAGTACAATCATTCGTGTGAGAATCGCTGCTCCTTGATTTGGAAAGGAGCCAGCTTAGGTGGTTGCTCCTTGATTTGGAAAGGAGCCAGCTTAGGTGGTTGGGGCATCTAGTACGGATGCCTCCCGAGCTTCTCCCTATAGGGAGGTCCTCGCTGCACGTCCCACGGGGAAGAGACCCCGTGGCAGACCAAAGACCACATGAGTGGGCCTGGGAACACTTCGGTTGCACTGGAAAGGGAAGACTGGAAATTGGAAATCTCTGTTGGAACTGTTACCCTGCGACCCGATTCCAGATTTGAAGCATTTGAAGATGCGGATGGATGGATATACAGTATATTCAATAAATACCCTTTTTGCTGTTTGTTTTTAAACAGAATCAAAATGATCATGATTCACCAGGAGCCTGGCTTGGTTTAAAATAATTAACATAAATATTTTCGGAAATCTCTATAGGAAAAATATGTGGAATCACAACATGGCCGCCATTAAAGTGTTTATTTATTGAGTGTTTAATTCCCCTACTCATTAGGGATGGGGGGGGGTTAATAATTTTTTTTTTTTTTTTTTTTTTAATGATGCCTGAAGAAGGTCAGTAGACCGAAAGCTTGCAAAAAAATAAACCGATTGTGCGCAGATCTGAGTGTGCGGAGCTCCCCTTTATTTTCCCTAATGAACCCTACAAATAAAAAAAAATCTTCCCCCCAAGGGGTACCTAAGTCAAAAAAGTTTGGGAACCCCTGATGTAGTTGATTAATAATAATTGTAACTATTGAGAGTTAAATAGGGTCCAATTGGTTACTAACTCCATCTTTTAAATGAGGACCACTGGTGGTCCCTGGACCACTGTTGATCCAATTGATCACCATAGCAACCCCAGCCTAGGCCTGATTAGGTAAATTCCCAACACCTGCTAAATCCTCCAAACCTGTATCTTGATTGGAATCAATCTCCACTCACACTCCTCTCAGTCATGCAGCTACACAGACACATCCCAGGCACACTTTGGTAGGCCTATAGCCCTGTCCTGTTTGGATGACAATATTGCCTTTCCAACAGATTTTCATTAAAAATAAATAAAAAAATGATTATCGATTATTAATTTTCATAATCGATTTCGGGTCCTATCAACGATAATCGATTAATCGATTAATCGGACCCATCCCTACTACTCATTTCCCTGCTAGAGAGTATTAAAAAATAAGAAAAATATATACTTTTTCCTGATTAAAGAAATTATTTTGATGGACAGGATGTTGATGACAATTGTTACTGGTTTTTTAAATGTGAAATCAATGTACACAACATTTATGAGACTATTCCACCCTATGTTTTGAAGTTTTTGTTGTGAGAAAGAAATAACAAAAATAAAATGAACCGCATTCTCACGATCAACTACCTCCATAATTATACGAACATAATATGGAACATCTGTTTTTGGCAAGATTTGAATTCCGAACCCATTAATAAGCCAGTAGAGCTGTGAGCATAACTGTAACCCAGCTTATGCATTTATCGCATGGCTGCCCTCCGAGGTTGTTCCATCATTATTATTCCAAGCTCCTGCCAAGTTTCAGAGGCAGAAATGCTTCCCTGGTGGCAGCCAACTGGCATTGGTCCCATGCCAGGAAGCAGTGCCCCTTTTGTCTTGATGCAGCATGGGACTGTTGCTGCTGCTGGTGTAATGGAATTGACGCCCCCCCCTCCCCCAAGTCTCCCCTTGCCTGTCTGCATTGATTTGACCTTTTTGGTCAGGCGGTGGGGGGGGGGGGGGGTAAACCTTCTGCAAAATAATGGAAAATATTATAATGCAGAAGTGCACCACACTCTCTTAGCTTAAAGGCATTTAAACAGTGACAGAGATATTGACGTGGGGCCCCAAGCCAAGGTGATCCATGAATTTCTCTGCCGAAAACCCGTGCACGTCCTTGAGTTGCATGTGTGCCCATGTGGATCTGCTCAGCGCCGAAGCGGCCCCTCCTCCCCGCCCCGGTCTGGCCGTGAGTTTAAGTGTTATTTAGCACCAACATTAGGACAAATCAAATGGCAAAAGTATCCGATTGGGCTAAATAGAATATTTGCACCGGGGCCTATCACCATGAAGTTACGCCACTACATTTTCCCACTCTCACCTCTCTCTGTCCAACTTCCCTCACCCAAGTGACAGGTATACGCCATGAAAGTAGAGTGGCAGCGCCCCAGCCCCGGAGACACGCCCACTACCTGTGCAGTGCCCATTAAAGTGACATACCTTACGTCAATCATAATAGCACATTAGAATGCAAACACATTACGGCTCCTACAACCGGGTCAAAATGTATTGCTGCAAAAATGTATAGGGAAGTGGTTAAACTGTTACTGCATATGGAAATGTTCTTCTTTTTGATAAATGATCATTCACATCCTGTTTGTCAAAAACTACTACACATTGTTCTTTTTGAGTGTTGCAACCACTCCTATACGGAGCTTTGTGTGTCTCTGGCTGTGTCCCTGGGTCCCTGCCTGGGTCCCTGGGTCCCTGCCTAGGTCCCTGCCTAGTGCCTGGGTCCCTGTGTCCAAGCACGAAAATTGCGTTTGGTTGGTTTTCATCACCAAGTGTCACTGCCCAACACACACACACGATTCTCGGCCGTTTTGGACACGGGGCAGCTCACCGGAACTGGGCCGGCACCCTGGGCTCGTTCCTGTGGGTCTGGAAGTTCCGGGGACCCCCTGGGGACCCCCACACGGAGTTGCACCACTCAATTCACACGGGTGTGACTTTTTTATTTATTTATTTTTTAACTTTTGCTGAAATTGTTCTGTTTAACTGATTCCATTATGTAGTAGTTTAAAGGAGTAGTTCACCCAGAAAATATTAATTATTTTCTAAATACACCCCATGAAGCCTTGAATTCATGGAGATTTCTTTGTTTTTGTCGCATTCCTGAATGTGATGACTGTTGGATTCTCCTACTAGAGACATTAGCATTCACTGGTCATCAAAATATTGGCTTAGGAATGCGACAACTAAAACTGGAATCGATATTTTTGTGGTGAACTACTCCTTTAAATAACTGATATGGAATGAAATAGTAGTTAGTAGTTTAATAGTGATATTTTTTTCTCCATGATTGTATTGTAGTACTTTTGTGTTCGTTCTATGGAAAAGTCACCTTGCTTAAATCTCTTGCAAGGTCATAATACTAGCTTATCACAACTGTTCTGGCAGCACCAAAAAGCCAACTTTTCCTACTGCTCAACTAGTTTAATTATTACATGTCGGTAACAATGAGACTGGGTCATATTTATATGGCAACGCATTTATTTGAGAGAATGGCTGTGCTATGTGTTTATATTTTATTGCTGGTGCTATTGCTATTGCAATTATTTAATAAACATAGTGACGTGTCAAATATTTTGCAAGGCTAAAACATTGTTGCATTCCACGAAAGTATTAACCCAATAACCCACCCTCCCTCTCTCTCTCTCTCTCTCTCTCTCATTAAGAGTGTTTATTTGCCCTGTAAATAGGTTTTATCATTATTATTTAAAATACATAGTAGATTAACTGAACATTTTATTGTGTTGGATAAAATTATAGGCTGAGGCCACATTATTGAATGTTGAATTGTTGGTAAACGCCCCATATGTTTTATCTAGAATCATGGTTGGGTGGAATATCGAACAGGGGACTTGTAGAGACTTACAATTGACTACTGTTGTATAGAAATGTACATTTTTGTAAAGATTTTTAATCAAAGGCATGTTTAGTGTCTCTTTGTATTTTAATTTCATGTCCGTATGTATGATTGAAACTGTTTTAAGGCTTCTATAAAACATGGCAAAAGTACTTGTGTACTCGTGTCACTTGTGTTCTTCTCAGTCAATAAAAATGTTATTGTTTGTGACACAATTAACCGGTAAAATATTTTAACGATGGACACTTTCTTTTACAAATAAATTCAAAGTGAAAGCCAAGCTTCTATATTCTCCGGCATCACTCTAGTCTAATGTGTGAATGGAAATGACAGACGGTGAAAAAACTAGCAACAGGCCCGGAATGATGCGATTTTCACTTATTAATAAACCGCAGAGAGATTTTGAATCTTAGCTTTTAACTGCTAGCTCTGAATAATTAAGTTTTTTTTTTTTTTTTTTTTAGTTGAAAAGCTTTTCAAGCCTGACGGAGCCAACCAACTGCATCTCCTTGTCAGGGTTGAGTGGTTTCCTCATACATAGGTTAAATGGGAACAGCTGTGGGCCATCATGACAAGTAGTGGAGTGTGTGGGAGTGGGACTTGATACAGCAGCAGACTAATTGGCTGTGGCATTGATGTTAGCCCTCATTAACCCTGCTGCAGTTACTTTATACTTTTACTGTTATGGTGGGCTTTAAATCTGCCATCTGTTGCCGCTCCAGTACCTTTCTGAGAGTCTTCGACATAGTGGAAATTACTCCGAGCGTCGTCGTTCCAAAGACATGAATGTAGCTGCTATTTCTAATGGACTGTAGACTAGAGGAAATGTGTTTTACACACAGGTTTTTTTTTTTAAACTATGCGTTGTAGTGGGTACCCCTGGCCTGATGGATGCAAAAGGAACTGGTTGGAATAGCGTGTTCCTTCCATGCGCTATACGTCCTACCGGGGAAACTCCCCCGTCAGGTGATATGATATATTATAGAACCAAACCACACCTGCTATATTTATTAGGAGACCTTTGTGTACCATTTCGCCTATAGTGGCTCCAATGAAGTTCGCCCATCTTCATAAATAGACCATCTTTGGAAATAGTCATCAAGAATCATAAGCAAGCTTAGCTAAGAACCTAATATACGTCTAACAGAATATTACAATGAAACTATACACTATAGAGTGCTATGTCTACATAAACTGCTATCTAAATTACAGTCTAGCCTTTTCATATACACCTGTGGAGTGTGGTCATCAAGGCTATGGCAAGTGCTATGAGCTAAGATGGAGGCTGAAGCGTTAGTTTTCAGACTACGGCGGAAGACTGGGAGTGAGTCTGCACTTCTGATTCCAACGGGAATTGGGAAGTTCCTTCCATATAGTTTTGGAGGCAGGACTTCAGAAGGGAGAAGAGTCTGGGACGTGTGAAGCGTTGTCCCGGCTGAAGGTTCTGCCTCCCTGTGTTGGCTGATCTGAGCGAGCTGATATGAGGGTGTGCCTAGCTCTGGTCCATAGCTCTAATCCCTCGGCAGCAAAGGGCATTAGGGCTACTATGGACCATGCTAGAGGGTGCCATACCCTTGGTCACTTTGTAGGCCAACACCAGTGTTGGGGTTGAAAACAACTAGGGTTAAACAACTTTATTATTCATTCCGGCAGACAACCTTCAATCCAGAATTGCACTCACAGCAGCTGACAGATGCAATTCTGTAATATTATACCACAATAGCTATAATCTCTGAAAGCAAATTAGAGGAGGCCCGCGCAGCCTCGCTTATCGTCTCAGTTTCAAATTTGCATATTGAAATTATCTTACAAAATTATATTGTGATAACAAATCCTGGCAGAGCCACGCCGACATAAACAAACCCAATCACAAGCACAAGCGGGCTTCCATGCATAATTAGAGTTTCCCCTCGCATTTTCACATCATTATTTATCTCCCTTAGACACTGAAAATTAGAAAAATATAATGTAAAAACCTAATGCAGTATGCACTGTGACTATCAGAACGAGCTGTACGTGTGTGTGGGGGGGGATGATTATTTGCTAGCGTATATTGCCAATCTTCATTTCCCCAGCTCACTGCACAAATCTTCATTAACATTTATATTATATTAGCTCAGGGGTGCATGATGAGCAAATTTTCGAGGGCTAGATTTGAAAAATATTTAAATGAATCTGCCGTGCATCACGACTCGCCAGTAATCTCAGTGTCAAGCTGCCGAGCAGAATGAACCGTCCCTAGTTTTTCATTTCTGCGCGGAGAGAGAGAGCTTAATGAAATCAGCCTCACTTATGACGCCAGGGAGGGATGAGAGTAGAGAGGGTCTCAAAGTCATTAACTCAGTTTGAGGGCAAAAGTGAGATTATTGTCGGCGGATCCATGCCCTTTGGCCGTACATCATCAGTAATAGGCTGTCTGTCTTTTCACTCTGAACGAAAGCAAGACCGAAGTCATCATTTTACCCACTCGGTCCCCTCAGTGCCAATATCCGTTCTTCAGTTAAAGGACCACTTCACCACGTTTCAACCTATCTTCATATAATAGTTCCTCACTAATAATCATGAAAAAGAATTGCGTGATTTTTTCTACTCTGTCTGTGTCTCATAGGAGGGCTGTGGGCAGTTCAGAAACCGTCCTCCAGTGACATCATCGATGGGGAATACAAGCTAATAGAAACTGCAGCCTTTCTTGTCCTGAAAAGTCGCAATGTGAAAATAGAAGCCATCATTCTCACGATAATGAAAATCTAAACATTTTTGTAAAAAATTATTGTTTAAAAATAAATCTGCCTAATGATGATGTCACTGGAGGACGGTTTCTAAACTGCCCACAGCCCTCCTATGAGACACAGATTGAGTAGAAAAGGAAGCGATAGGGGATTGAGTTTTATTTTTATGTTTTATATGTCTGTTTAATACTTGCCCCTGGGCTTCTGTTACAAAAACCTTAATAAAAAGATTTTAAAAGAAAAGTGGTGAAGTGGTCCTTTAGTTTAGTTTAGTTTATTTATTTATTTTGGTCATTAAAACAAATCAATACAGTGCCTGCTTTTTTTTGCAAAAGAAACATTGACCAAAAAGGTGTAGGCTGAAGCCTAAGCTTATAGTGCCTACCCTTCTAACAAATAAATGGCTTTCATAGGTAAAATAATACAACAAAGCAAACAAGAAAACAAAACAGAAACAAACAAACATAGCATAAAACAAAAACAAAGACAGACAGGACAATACAGTTAACAGGAACAAGACAAAAAAGAACAAAAAGAACAAAACAACAAAACAAAACACAAAACGAGAAAACAAAACATATCAATGTTCTATAATGTATCTACTATTACATTTTAAATGTATTCATTGGACTACAATTTTTTAGTTCGTCATCCAATCCATTCCACAGCTTGACCCCTCTGACTGATATGCACCTCTCTTTGATGTTTATTCTAGCATTTGTTTGTTTGAATATGGCAGTGCCTTAGGTTGTAGCAGCTCTCAGGCCAGAACAGCTCTTGGATACAGCTCGGGAGCAGGTGATTGTGTGCCTTAAGAGCCTTTAAGAGCATTGGTGTCACGTTTGACAGTAACCTCAAATTCGACAAGCACATCTCTGTGGTCAAGGCTAGTTTCTTTCAGCTAAGGCTTCTAGCTAGTGTAAAGAGGCCTATCTGCCCCGTACTGACCTCGAGAGAGAGTCATCCACGCTTTTATTTCTACTGCTTATTGTATTTTACATTTTGCTCTCTGACACCTTGAAATTGTGCCTTTCCTTCCTCTTTGCTTTTTCTATATTCTATCCTCTTTTTCTCTGTTTGCCTCGGTTTATGTTATTATGCTCTTTAATGTAAAGCACTTTGGTTCGACCTCGGTCGTTGTAAATGTGCTATACAAATAAAGTTTGATTTGATTTGATTTCATGTTGCCAGGGTTTTTTCATTTCATTTATTTATTTTAATATACTCAGTTTCAGTTTGCTGCTGATTTATCATTGTTAAATCAGGTTATCGTGTGTGTGTGTGTGTGTGTGTGTGTGTGTGTGTGTGTGTGTGTGTGTGTGTGTGTGTGTGTGTGTGTGTGTGTGTGTGTGTGTGTGTGTGTGTGTGTGTGTGTGCGTGCGTGCGTGTCTGCGTATACGCACCCGCGCGTGTGCGTTAATGAAAGCGCTAATTGCTAATTGCTAAACATTTTGATTACATATACCACGGGTTGAGTCTGCAGGGAAGAGTCATCTCTTGGCCAGTGATGGATGATGGATGATGATAGATCTGCTGCAGTGGAAGAAGTGGAGCGCGGAGGATCAGTCGTCCTGTATGGAAGTGGTCCTGAAAGTCATCCAGATAGTTCGGACTGCATCCATCACGTTATAAATTAACATTGGAAACGTGTCAATGTGATGTATGGCAAAGGAGAACAGAAGGTTGCATGTAAAATGCTGTAAAATGCTGTTAGGAATCGGAGGTAGTATAGGTTATATCCAGACAGTATACTGTGTGGTTTGTATATGAATACAAATGAAGATAAACGGTTGAAGATGGGAGCATAATAGACACATCTTCATTTTATATGTTATATATTTTATATGTTCCAGTTCCAGTTTTGTTACCCCGACCTGATCTAATAAAGACCTGGAGAGACTGAGAGATTCACTCTCCTGTTACTAAACAAACACTCTATGGGTTTCAACCGGTGGTCCCTGAAAAACAAAATAAATCAACATTTGGCCATCATCTTCAGTTCTTAGTGTCAACTAGCATCAACTGAAATACACACACACACACACACACACACACACACACACACACACACGCATGCACGCACGAGCGCACACACGCACGCACACAGTACACACAGTACACACACACATCTGCCCTCTAAGAGCCTGGAGTCATTTCTCTCCAGAATACCTTGAATATGATGGAATATGATTAAAGATTATTGTGATAATGGTAAACTCACATGCAAAAAAAAAGGATCCCATAACTTTGATTTGCGGGACACGGCCGGGAAATGCAGTTGTACACAGTTGTAGATTTCTGGGAGATTGTGGTGCATTTATAAACAAATGGAATGTTAAACAATTCGAAAGGAAAGCTTTGAAAGGTCTGATGGAATGAACTGAAGGAGGAAAGTAATCCTCATTATGTATACAGCTACGGGACCAAGTTATACCCTTTGAGCGTAATTGTCGAGAATCAATAAAACCGTTAAAACCATAAAAAAGTTCTCATTCACATTCCAGGCCCTGATGACCTTGAGAGCACCTCGGAATGGATGAGACGCCTTTATCTGTTTTTTTATAGTACAAGCCAGAGGAATGAGTTTGAAAACCACAGAGAGAGATTTACTGGCCTCAAGCGGGGGAGAGAGAGAGAGAGAGAGACCGGTAAAAACTCCATTTTCACTTTCACATTTCGGATTTTGACCTCTAAAATATTGTTTCTCCGCACTTTAAAAAAGTACAATAACCCTCCTAGATGACAAATCCATTTGCTGTCCACGGTCACGGAACGGCCCAAAACGACCCAACTATAATGCCTTACTTGATCATACAGTCACAGTCACACAAAAGCAGAAAAAGTAGCAGATCGCTTGTAGATCTGCTACTTTTGAATTTGAATCCTGTAAAGTAACCGTTTTGGACATACAGTATGAGGTTTCCACCCGACAGACGATATACAGTATAGCTATACTAAAGCCTAAAATTATACACTTTGATGCTTTCCTGGGTTTTAATGGGTTTAAGAAAAAGACAGTTTAATGTTCTCTAGACACCTCATTGTTGAGGCAGAAGAAGTCTAACGCCAAGCTTCCATTTGAAAGCTGGCAGCCTTGAATGCAAATAAATCCATTAATGGATTCATTTCAAACCGCAGAGGGAGAGATTTGAAACGTGACGTAGTGGGCCTTCGTCTCATCTGATCCGCCTGGGTCATTGTTCATGTCCTAAGCCAGCATGAGTCATGCATTATTTTACTCCACAAGTCTCTAAACTTCATCATACCTTTCCGGAGTGTACGGGCAACAAAAAAATTAAGAAAAATAAAAAGAATATGGCATGGCATGGCATGGAATGATCCATGCCTGCTCCCCCACTGCCAAATTGGCTATTGATCTTTCTCTTTTGTCTCTTAAAAGGACAGCCTTGCGTGCCAGAATCAGTCACCATGGGGACAGCTGCCCATATCGTCCTCATTGATTGATTCTCGACGCGTCTCATGCAGGGCTGAATCATGGCTGATTGGGGACGCTGACGTTGCAAACGGTCGATGCATTATAATCAGCAGTGCAGTCTGCAACCGCATCCATTATGGACTGAAGTTTTTTTTTCTTCTCTGCTCCCCGTTTTCTGTTTAATACTCAACATTGTGGCTTATTCCAATGGCTGAGAGAGACACTCTCTCTGATTACTCCCCCTAACCTGTGGACTGGGTGTCTACCCTGTGGCTTTGCACAGGCTTGAATCAAAAGATTAAATTATTGATTTCAGAATTCCGTCCAGACCTTCTAATTATCATGACGGATTTGTAAGCAGTGCAGCTCGTCACTTCTATACAAGTGACATATGGTCAGTGGTGGAAAGTATAGTCTATACATTTACTTGGTGGTGGGATCATTCGCTGAAATAGCCGATCTACAAGCTCACAATGTGATCTACAAGCTCACAAACGATTTGGTGTAGATTAGAGCATGAGCATGACAAGTTCCATGCGTTTATTTCCTTGATAGCAGTGTCCATCCATCCATCCATCCATCCATCCATCCATCCATCCATCCATCCATCCATCCATCCATCCATCCATCCATCCATCCATCTTCAACCGCTTATTGGTAGTTGGGTCACGGGGGCAACAGCTCCACCAGAGTGCTCCAGACTTCCCTCTCCAGAGCAACATTAGTGACTTCCTCCTGGGGGATTCCGAGACGTTCCAAGGCCACTTAGGCCAGTGAGTCGATGTATTTCCTCCAACTGCGCCTTGGTCTGCCCCGGGGTCTCCTCCCAGTGGGACGTGCGTCGAGGACCACCCTAGGGAGACGCCCGAGAGGCATCCTAACCAGATGCCCGAACCACGTCAGCTGACTCCTTTCCAGGCGAAGGAGCAGCGGTTCTACTCCAAGTCTCTCTCGTGTGACTGAACTTCTCACCCTATCTCTAAGGGAGATGCCAGACACCCGTCGAAGAAAACTCATTTCGGCCACCTTAATCTTTCGGTCATGACCCACACTTTATGACCATATATAGGTGAGAGTAGGAACGAAGATTGCTCGGTAGACAGCTAGAGAGCTTTGCCTTCTGGCTCAACTCTCTTTTCGTCACAACAGTGCGGTACAGCGACTGCAATACCGCCTCTGCCGCTCCGATTCTCCGGCTGATCTCCTTCTCTGTCCTCCCCTCACTCGTGAACAAGACGCCGAGATACTTGAACTCCTTCACCTGGGGTAATGCCTCATTCCTTACCCGGACTGCACAATCCACTGGTTTCCTGCTGAGAACCATGGCCTCAGATTTGGAGACGCTGATCCTCATCCCAGCCGCCGTACACTCGTCTGCAGTGTACCATATCAAAATACAAATATTTCCAACAGATTACCAGATTATTTACCAGATTATTTCATTTATAAACATCTCGTTTTCACCTGTTTCTCTCACTCTGACTGTCTTCCTTCCTCCTTTATAGGCCCACACCATCTCCTACATGCTATAGGTTGACTAGAGTTGATTGACGCCTGGATGTCTAATGACATATGCTTCCATCATGAGCTTGTTATGAATGTAAAATATATCTGAGCAAGTAGCTACATGTGTGCTCCTTAGGTCAACTTAAATGGTAAATGGTGCATGCATTCATACACAGATGGTGGAGGAAAATAAACCATGCAAGGCACAGTGCCACCATCTGTGTATGATGTGCACATCAGGAGCAATTAGGGGTTCAGAGTCAAGGACACTTATAACTCTGGGGGAGCCCGGGATCAAACATCCGGTTAGTGCAGCTGCTAGGTTTGTCATTAAATGACAAACTTGGGATCTACTCCTGCAGTGCACTTGTAGATCTACTATTTTTCCTACTCTTGTCCGATGATTAAGTATCTGACATTAATTTACCCCTTTGTTGTCTCTTTAGCTTGACAAGATATAGAGCAGGGGTTTTCAACAGGGGTCCTCTGAGGTGTGGGGGGGCACGTTTTTGTGTAGGCCTAATACAGTACATTTCGGCCATTTGAAAATAGCCGACTAACAGTCAGTATGCAATGCCAGTTTTGCCGCTCATAAGAGTGTGTACAAGATACGACGTCACTTCCACTATATGCTCAGTATTACGTTGGTGACTGTATACGTTCCCTTCCCTTTTTTTTAGTACTTTAAATACATTTTGATGCCAATACCTATTTATTCAAGTACATTTTGAATTCAGGACTTGAGGACTATTACTTGTAACAGGGTAGTTCTATATTGCAGTATTGATACTTTTATTACATAAAAACTGAGTACTTTTTCCACCACTGGACTTTGTGTGCAGTAAATGTTTGTTTGTCTCCATGAGCACGGACACCTGATAGCAACACAAACCTGCAACTCATTAACACAGAAAGCATGTTCTCCGTGTCCCCCTAGGGTAGGTACCCTCACAAAAAACATGCAGTAATCCTGGTCTCTATACTGCCTCCCCCTGTGCAGCCGGGGTGCCTGATGGAGGGGAAAGGAACTGGTCGGAATAACGTGTTCCTTCCACACTTCTACGTCCTACCGGGGAAACTCCCCCCGTCAGGTGATAAGAAGCAGCCTGCTCAGTGCTCACCCAGTGTGAAGTAAGGCATGTGCTTCACTCACTGTGATACAAAAGGAAAACAAACCAACAAACAAACAAACAAAGGTAAGAAATCTTGAATACACATTCAGAAGTTGCATTCCTTTTTGAAAAACTAACCCTAACCAAACCCCGAAAAGTTAATTTGTTCTTCCAAACTTGAATGCAAATCTATTCATGATTTTTTCAACCTGCATCCAATAGGCATAGCCTATAATAAACATGGCTTTTATATCTGTTTACTCAAATGAGGCCTTACAAATTCTCCTCTCCAAGATTACTTATTAAAAAAAGATATACTTATACACATACAACATCAAAAAACCCTATGCAACTAACATTTAACACATCT
The DNA here is from genome assembly GCF_964188405.1 of Protomyctophum parallelum. Classification (NCBI taxonomy): domain Eukaryota; kingdom Metazoa; phylum Chordata; class Actinopteri; order Myctophiformes; family Myctophidae; genus Protomyctophum; species Protomyctophum parallelum. Next base: position 18,452,936 of record NC_139712.1, on the reverse strand, counting down.
TGGCTTGGTGGTTTAAATTGACAGAGAAGCATGAAATTGAGTTGGCTAGGTGCGTATGAGCATCATAAAACATTCTCCGAAGGAAATCTCCAAAGTTAATATTCCGTAACTATTGCCATTGTCGCATTACAAGCTGAAAGCTAACAGCCCGACACTCGATAACGATATATATAACAACATGCAATTCTTGTTTCATTACACACACACACACACTAATATAATGCATTTGAGTCTGACAGGACAACATGTAAAAAGGATGGTTAGGCTACGTTCTTACACAATTGTCCTTTATTTTATTATTTCTTTAGTATTGGCATTCAGTTGCTGCATGGACACACAGGACACCTTGTTAATGTTATGGTCTGTATTCTGCAACGCCTGTTCTTCACCTTGGGGGCAATCTCTCTCCGCGCAAGAGTTACTATGCAGACTGCTGAGTTCTTCTTTTCTTTCTTTTGACAGAACTTTGCAAGAACCTTTTGTTTCTGTGAGATAGACAGAAACTTAGTATAAAAAGGTAGGTGGCTAGCGCACATCCAGTTCCTGTCTGGTGCTGGACTAAGGTAAGTACAGTGAAGAGAGGAGAGTCCGCACACAGGTTTGCTCCAAGGTGTTTGCTTTTTATTCAATACACCATAATACACCATAGGTCACCTGATGAAGGCCGTTCACGGCCGAAACGTTGTGCCTTATTTATGGTGTATTGAATAAAAAGCAAACACCTTGGAGCAAACCTGTGTGCGGACTCTCCTCTCTTCACATAGACAGAAACTTACTCACAGACACTGCTAATTTTATTCCTGGACTATCATGATATCTCAAAAGAAAATACAATGGAAAAATAGAAGTTTGTATTAACGAGGCTGACAACAATACTGTACTTAGTGTCCCTATATGTGGCTGCGTTGAGGATGTTTGTTCACCTGCCTCTCAGTTTGGGAGCATGTCGTAGAAATTAGTCATGTTGTCACATACACTTGTATTGTTGAAGCAAACGGGGCAGCCATTTCTACAAAATGTCAAATGACACGCCAGTAACCTTTCTAAAGGTTAGGCCTGATGGCAAATCACCCCGCTGCACTGATGCTTGACTGTCAACATAGTCTATTCAAGATTATCCTCCTTGCAAACTGTCAATAAGATGATAAAGACAGACAGCACAGAATGACTAAAGGAGGTACGGATGGATATGTTTTTCCGACTTGGATTCCAGACTTACAAGGAGCTGTTGGATAGGTGATGTGTTGTGATATTGTTAAGGATAGAATCAGGACCTTGAACATCTCCTGTAGCAGGGGTCTTCAACAGGGGGTCCTCAGGCTCAGAGTTACTACAGGGGGGCCGTCAAATCGTCTTATTCTTTTTTTGTTTTTACATTAACCACTTGAACATCTCTTTTTTGAGGAGAACTTTAGCCAAAAACAGCAGACAACAGCAGACAACAGCTCACAACACATCGCACTGTGAAGATCCAAAACAGTCATGCGTGTCAGTGCAATCATTCAGCAATGTCTGTCGACTGAAGACTGCAGTTGTTCTGATTATAAAATGTATGTTTTAAAATGAGGATCAAGTTGCCTTAGGTGAAATTTAAATGATTAAAATGTTGAAGGCCATGTGCGTTGCCCTCCTGATTTCAAAGCAACACAAGCTGTATATGTGGCAATAATCAGGTAAATTCTTTGAGTGGTGCAACCACTCAAAAAATGGACAGCAATGTCCCTATGTGACTATGTCCCAATGTTTAGAGTACCAGAAGGGGAAAAAGTAGCGCTGTTGTGCCAGAAGCAGAGAGAGAGAGAGATAGTCCCAATCCCAATCCACTCCCTTGCTGACTCAATGAGGGTTCAGGGCCCAGGGCTTGAGGGAGGCAATTGGGCCATAGTGTTGCACTGTTGCAACACCTGTCTTAATGACTATAGGCCTGTTGCCCTAACATCTGTCATTATGAAAGTCTTTGAGCGACTGGTCTGTAAACACCTGTCCAGCATAGCACTAGACCCCCACCAATTTGCCTACAGAGCAAATAGGAGTGTAGATGATGCAGTATCCCTCTGTCTGCACACTATTACCCAACACCTAGAATCCAGCTCCACCTATGCTCGTGTACTTTTTGTTCACTTCAGCTCCGCATTTAATACAATAGTGCCTGGGAAGCTGATCTCAACCCTACAGGAGCTAGGCGTCAGTACACATCTATGTAAATGGATCTTTAATTTTCTATGTAACAGGAAACAGGTGGTCAAAATAGGTGATCTCGTCTCGCTGTCGAGGCTCCTAAACACTGGGGGCCCCCAGGGGTGCGTCCTTTCTCCACTTCTCTACTCATTATACACTCATTTCTGTCAATCTCACTTTAGTACAGTTATGATGTATAAATTTGCTGATGACACATCCTTAGTAGGTCTTATTACCAACGAGGTTGAAACCGACTACCGCAGAGCAGTAGAGGAGCTGGTGAGATGGTGTGAGAGTTACAACTTGATTCTAAACATCTCTAAAACCAAAGAGATGTTCATAGATTTTAGGAAAAATAAATCGAGTCCCCTCCCCCCCCCCTCTTCATCAATGGGGAAGAGGTAGAAAGAGTTTCCTCCTTCCGGTTCCTAGGGACCACCATCCATGAATCCTTATCATGGGATCTTAACACCAGTCTCATAATAAGTAAATCACACCAGCGTCTCTATTTCCTGCGGCAGCTTAAGAAGTTCAAAGTCAGCCAAGCAGCCATGACTCACTTCTATAGGGCCACTATTGAAAGTGTTCTCACCTTCTCCATGCTTGTCTGGTTTGGTCACACAACCTCTCAAGACAAATTAAAGCTTGAAAGAGTAGTATCAAAAAACATTGGATGCAGCCTCCCTACACTTTCCTCACTCTATTCCACCAGAATAATTAGGAAGGCAAATAAAATCATTGCAGACAACTCCCATCCTGCACATCACCTCTTCAATCTCCTCCCATCAGGCAGGAGATATAGAAGTATCCAGAGCTCAACATGTCGCTTCAGGGATAGCACTTACCCTGTAGCCATTAGACATCTGAACTCATAGTATACGCATATAGCACTTTAAAAGAAACTGAATGTAATGTCCTATGCTGCTGGTTTTTGTTTTTGTATTGTACTGTCCTTCTTGTTTGTGTATCTATGGTTGTCTGTATATGTTGAGTATGAACCAAGACAAATTCCTATCACTTGTTGACATGGCAAATAAATTATTGAATCTTGAATCTTGAATCTTGCCTGCTAATTACAGAGAGAGAGAGAGAGAGAGAGAGAGAGAGAGAGAGAGAGAGAGAGAGAGAGAGAGAGAGAGAGAGAGAGAGAGAGAGAGAGAGAGAGTCAGGGGCGTATCCACACCTGGTCCTACTTGGACCTAGGCCCAGGTATTTCTGAACTCTGCCCGCAGCCACAAAAAAAGTTATATTTTATTTATTTTTTAAATATAATGACAGTAGCGTCATTACATAACATAATGTGAATGCAATCACTGTATTCAATTTAACAAAATACGGCAGTGGGTGTATTATTATTTATCTTTTCCTATTTTGATCCGAAAGCCACTGGCACTGCCTAGTTTGTCCATAGATTGATTGGTCATGCCTGCCTGATCCCTGTCATCATGTGCTAGCTTGTTTCTAGATTGTGGCAGATTTGTTTTTCCTTCACACTAGAAACTTAATTGCGTCTTTCTTTATGATTAAATATAAATGAGAAGCCTCTCTGAGAGTTTCCTAAATGTTAGCCTCACAATGTCAAACGTCTATTGCAAAGTTTTTGGAAAGAAAGGAAGTCAGCATGCAGTCCCTAGAGGAGCTAGCCTACTGTACAACAGTTGTATCCTGAGGACTTCAGCTTTACTGGGCAACTCCACAACACGACATCAAAGGTCAGAATTGAATTGTAATTCTTGCTGAATGGATTTCCATTGATTGTGCCCATGTTATCTGCTGCTATGCTATGGGGTGCTATCTTGCCAATTTGTAATTTGGTAGTGAGTTGAAAGAAACTAGCTGTTGTTACACTGCAGTCTAATACTCAACACTAGAAATATACTTCAATACTAGTAGGCTGTCTGGGAGAGTGTGCATGTTGTCTATGTCCAGCTGAGGGTTTGTGTAAAAACAAACATTGTGTAAACACATAAAGGCATACTATCATCCGACAGAGCATTGCTCCGAAGGAGCAATGCTCCGAGGTGCGCTGCGGGTCGGGAGAGGGTTGCGGTTAGGTTTAGGTGTCTGCCCCGGGGGAGGTTAGGGTTAGGGTGAGGGAGGAGGTAGGTTGTCGTTCGGACCAATGCTCCGTCGGACAAAAGGCATGCACTCACATGGAATGCCATTGACAATGGATGCTGGCTGGTCAGCTTTGAATGTTTGTGTAAACACAAACATTGTGTAAACACAAACATGGAATGCGATTGACAATGGATGGTCAGCTTTGAATGTTTGTGTAAACACAAACATTGTGTAAACACAAACATGGAATGCCATATTGACAATGGATGGTCAGCTTTGAATGTTTGTGTAAACACAAACATTGTGTAAACACAAACATTGAAGACGGAGGTGTGATTTTTACATTTGGGAATGTGATGAAGTGTCTTGTAGCAGCCTGACATTACACCTGTCAATCTCTAAGACACCTGACTTAATATCTTTATGAAATTGAAGGCAATTTCTTTTATTAATTCATTAAAATAAATGGGTATTAATCAATGAATTAAGGTGATAATGAATTCCTGCATACGCCACTAGAGAGAGAGAGAGAGAGGCAGAGAGGCAGGGAGGCAGGGGGAGAAGGGAGTTGCACCACTCAGTTCTCACGGGTAAAAACTAAAAAGACTTGATATTATTAGCTATTTTGAGTTGACACCTCTTCATCAAATACTGTTTTTTTTTAAACTGCTGGTGTAGAGACTCATCGACACAAAGCCTGCTAGACCTTAGTAAAAGTCTATTCTCGAAGCTGGGAAGTCCCCAGCTTCTCTCTAAAATGCACTTTGTGCCATTTTAATAAAGCAATGTACCGGAGAGTCATTACTCGGCATTTCCGGGTTTTGCCTGTGCCGATCTGGTTGGATTCATTTTATTTAATGACTAAAATAGTGCATTTTAGAGAGAAGCTGGGGGCCTGAGACGCTTCCCAGCTTCGAGAATAGACTTTTACCAAGGTCTAGCAGGCTTTGTGTCGGTGAGTAGTTACGTCGTTTTGTTTATTTCCGGGGAATTGTAAACCCTCGCACGCAGTGGGAAAAGCTGCTACAGTGAGCAGTGGATGGGAGTAGCAGGGTGTCCGTGAGAGAGACTGTAAGCACTGGACCAGGGCTAAGGGATTGAGTGGTTATACCTTTCCTAGAATGTGGCTATGACTGTCTGTTACACACTACAAGGTCTATCACGACGACTCATGCATTGGATAATGGCCCTCACATACTGTACTAGCAACTTACACCTACTGCCTACACATTGCTAATAACCATAATATTAAGTTAGGTTCACACGCACGGCACCATCATGTCAAATACATTTTCTTTGTGGACGCTCAAATCTTGGCAGTGCTGCCGTTCGCACAACGGCTTCTGGTATCTCACACTTTAATCTCATTATGCATTTTAGGGGAATAACCTGTCAGGTCCTATTTCCAGTCTGTGTGTGTGGGAGTGTGATGGATCGAGTACAGCCGTGTCTGCCAGATGCTAGCGTATATATCTCTGTCGGGCAGAAACCTCTTATCTCCAGATTTCGTTTTTTCTGCGTTTTTTGGTAAATTAACGCCCTATACTTAGTAGCTCATACTACAGCATCAAAACTGCTACACGTTTTGAGCTTGTAGATCTGCTACTTTTGATAGTTTTGAATTTGAATTGTGAAAAGAAAGTGTGGCAGCCAATGAATTCAAGATTTGTTTGAATGTTACCGCTTCTACCACAAGAAAGTGTCTAATTCTCACATATAGCAGATGGAGACAGCTGCCCCTGTGTACCAACAAGTATCAATCTTGTGCATGCTGCCAAGACACTAAATATTCCTGAATATTTTTCAAATTGGTCAACTAGGCATGTGTCATTTTTATGAATTCATAATAAACCTGACACATTCCAGTGACTGCTGATACAAACAAAACTGACACGAGGAATTAACAATCACACATTATTGCAGATCACATTCAACAGCCGAAATCTGTTCAGAATAATGTGCGAGGTCTACTGACATTGGAGCTGTGAGACTTGCGCACAGATTGCAAAATGTGTATTTCGTCTCCGTCGGGTGGAAACCTCATATTTCCAAAAATGTTACTTTTCAGCTTTCAATTTATTCAATACAAATTCAAGAATAATCCATAATAACGTGCCCCAGACAGACAGAAGGATAGAGGGAGGTTAGGGCATGCCTCCTGGTGGAGATTTGCGCTTTACTGAACACAGCTTTCTAGTTGAAACTGCATGGAGCCAGGTGCTGCCTTTGGGAGTGGGTTCTTACGGTACTCCCAGAGCCATAGATATAGACGCAAACTGAGTTCACTTCATGGGGCTTCAGTCCAATGGCGGCTCTCCTACATAGACTTCTATTGAGAAGTCCTGTACAAGGACTGTCTAAAGAGGACGGGAAGCGGAGACCGTAAGGGCGCCGCCATGTTGCTCACATGGTGCTCTATGGAAGGAAAGAAACATGCGCAATGGGCTTTATGCAGCCATCACTTCCTCGTTCAGCTTCCTTGGTCTCAACTGCGCATGTTTCTTTCCTTCCATGGAGCACCATGTGAGCAACATGGCGGCGCCCTTACGGTCTTCGCTTCTTGTCCTCTTTAGACAGTCCTTGGTCCTGTACCGGAAGTAGGCAGAAATGCATTGGACTCAGGCAACAGCCCAGCTTTAATGATCTTTATTTTAGGTTGTTTTGTAGTAATAGTACAACATAGACATTAAAGAGACTTTAGTTGTTACTGTACAATACTTTAAAACAGTTGTCATGTTAACACACATGCTTAAAATAGCTCTTATACGCGCCGCCCTCATTGAAAACAATATTTCCAACTCCAGTCTCAGTTCAGGCTGCATGAACAGCGCTCCAGCGCTCGGTTTCTTCCCCCTCAATACCGTAACTCTTCTATTAGATGGCTCTGGGTACTCCCAGATATAGGCGACAAGGGGCAGCAAGATGCCGCTTATAGCAGGCGTCTCTTCTGGGTTTTTAAACAGCTGGTGGATGGACATGACGGTCACACGCGGCTGCAACTTGACGTGTTGGCCAGAAAACCGGAAACGCTTTCCCCACACTACAAGTTGCAGCTGCTAGGCCTACTGTCCGAGGAATAAAGGGTTTTGAGTAGGCATGTAGTGCTATAGAAATGCGCTATATGAAAATGCAATGCATTGGTAAAATGACAAAGGAGGAATGCTTCACAATACAAAGGTCTCAGCAGGGATGACTTTCATCCAACAGAGCTGGTATAGGATGCATTACGTTCAAAAGCCTCTCTCTCCTATACGGCAGAATACAAATGACACACACGCACATCTGCACATAATTATGCTCAACATTTCACATGAGGATATTATATTGTGAGATCCATGCACCATTGATTTTCTATCTACCTCCTCCCTCCGTTAGCTGAAAAGAAACACTGAATTGAATGTGTCTCATCTCATATACCGTAGCTCTAAACATAGCATGTAATGTGCATCTAAAGCACTCTCCCTGAGATGTTTTCTTTCTTTTTTTATCCACATCGTTGTCACCTGTTACTGTGATAATAATGCTGGCACTGCTGTGCAAAAAAAAATAACAACATGTTGCAAGGAAACTGGGCATGCCATGGATGTAAAGATATAATAACATAAAAAAGCCAGTTTTTCCCTATTTGTCTTAGTGATATGATATGATATAGTACTTTATTGTCAGTTCACACTGATATTTGTCTTGCGACCCAGCAGCTAAGTATGCAGAGCACATATACACATTTGACATAACACAAAGAACAAGACAATTTACATACATAAAGACAAGAAAAGAGCAATATCCACCGCCTAGATTACCCTGTGGCTACTACAACTCCTGATTAAGCCTCAAAGTCGACTGGTGGACAAAGGACCTCTTTAGTCTGACCTTATTGTATGCTGGTACACCATATCTCCTTCCTGAAGGCAGCAACCTATATTCTCCATACAACACATGCTTAGTATTAAAGGTGATATTCCTTGCTAACCTTAGGATGCTGTTATCATATGTGGATGTATAAAGTTTCTGAAGTTGTTGTCCAACAATCTTTGAACAAATGTTCAGTTGTTGCAGCAGTTGTGACTTTAGGGCTGCAGACAAACATCCATACCAGGTGGTACTACAGTACTGAAGAACACTCAAAATAACAGAAGTGAAAAACAAAAGAAGAATCCGTCTATACTAGCTAGCACCGAAGTGCTTGTCAGTAAATTTGCATCAACTGCAGGCTTTTCTGTCATACATTTATAGGGGGCGATAGAGCTTTTGTTTTGCTGCCCCATACCTGTGGAATGCACATCCAAAAGTTCAAAACCGCTAAACCCCACCTCTTCAATGTGGCTTTCCCAGAGCTAACTCCACACTCCCCTTCTCTTGTCATCATTCCACTGTTTTGTATTGATTTGATTAATTAATCAAAAAGTAGTTTTTCTTTTGTTTTCTCCTAATGTATCTTTGGGTACTTAAAGTAAAGTGCTGCTAGGCCTATATAAATATGAGATATTATTGTTATTATTATGCACATTCACACTTGGAAGCTGTCCCTAGAAATCCTGTCTTCTGCTAATATTATCACTGGATCATCTGGACTCAAGGTTAGTTTTTGCAGGCCCATTAACCCATTTTGGGCGGGAACTCCTTTTGGTGTTAGCATTATGTTATGCTTTAGCTATTGGAAAAAATAGCAGATCTACGGTGGCGCGCTATGAGCTTGTAGGTCTGCTATTTTTTTTTAAATGACTGACGACTGACAAAGAAAGACATTTTTAGAATCTGATCTCAGAAAGTGGCTATACATAAAGCTGCTTGTAACTTCTTGACTGTCTGCTAGACAGACACAGACAGACAGAGAAGGGAAGAGACGTGTAGCTTATAAGGATAAAGGTAACATGATGTGTCTTTCAAGCTGCTGGCATATGGAGAGGAGGGACAGAACAGAAAAGATGTACTTGGGTGCATAGTATCTTGGCAGGTGTACCAAAAAGCTCTCTCCACATCACTGACGCACGCACCCCACACACACACACACACACACACACACACACACACACACACGTCTCCCAATCTCTGCTGCAGATAATATCCTGCATGCACCTCACAGGCGACCTGGGAACAATTGAGCTGTGGGGAAAAACAACACTGTTCTATGCTCCCTGGAGTGTAAAAAGCCATTTCTTTCTATATTAGCAAAACGGTGTGCGGTCGCCTGACGCTTCATTGAGCTTTTTTGCAGATGGAAAATGTGGCTGCAGACTGGAGACTTGATTTGTGTTTGTGTTTGGTTTGGTTCTGATACTGATATGTGGTGCGCGGTTGAGTACGGTGGTGAATAATAACTATAAGTACATTACTATAAGTACATTTCCTAATTTCAATATTTTATACTTCAACTCCAATACATCTCAAGACAAATATTTGTTTGATTATTTGAAAACTTCAGTGACTGTTACTTTGTAGATTTTGCTTAATATTACAAAATGTATGCCACCCACTTCAGCCCTGTACATTTTGGTAGCCAGCTACATTAAGTACATTTTAAGTGCAATTTCCACCATTGCTGGGTTTAAGCGAGGCAACTTCAGCATCTAAGCTTCACGCTGCTTTGGACTCGAAAATCAATGTTGACATCTAAAATTCCCAAGTGTTAATTAGTGTAGCAAAATTACCCAACTGAGATAAAATATCGCTCAGAGTTTTACTGTGCAGCTCTCATGAATATTGTTGATTATGTTTACTGGAGTCTATGAATATCATTTTCCAAAAGATTAACAATTTTCTTTGTTTTCTTGCGGTTGAGGATGCGGTTTAGCAGGCAAAGAGAAATTAACAAGAGTTGTGCCACATATTGAAAAAACGGTAATAAATACATGTATGTTTGTAATATACGTAGATAAGAATAGTCCCCACTCCTTGCCGTGTTTCTATGTTACATTTACCCATTCTATAACTACTGTAGGCCTACTATGCAGTGAGCAGGGACACGCATCAACACATGCTGGCCTTGCCTGGAATCTTTCTTTCTTTCTTTCTTTCTTTCTTTCTTTCTCACCTTTATTTATACTCGGAAATACAGTTGAGGGCAAGCCCTCATTTTCAACGTAGCCGAGGTTACAATACACAATAATACAGTCACAACACACAAAACATCAACACAACATTATAAATCAGGGTAAATTTCAAAGGAACTTTATACAGAACAACCATCAGTAAAATAAATCAATTGCAGCAGGATAGCAATCACGGTGAAAGATATTCTGGAGCATTCCTTTGAACTGACCGAAGGATGGCAGGGTTTTAAAGAGTTTAAAGAGGTTTTAAAGAGTTTGAAAGAGTTTTGGAGTTAATTCCACGAAGTTGGGCCATTGACAGAAAAAGCTGTCTTGCCCAACTCTGTCTGGGTCTGAGGAACCTTGAGCCTTAAGAAATCACTAGAGCGGGTCTGATAGGTGCTATTGTTCAGTTCCATCATGGAACAAATATAGTCCGGGAGCATCCCAGCAATGGCTTTATATAAAAACAGGTCTAATCTAACCTGGGACAATAACCAGCCTCTGGCTTCCCCGGCTGCATGGCTCACTAACCGCTCTATAGTGGTTTCTTAATGCTCAAGGTTCCTCATGCTCGGGCAAGGCAGCCTTCGCTGTCAACGGCCCAACTTCTTGGAATGTACTCAAAAACAAACTCTTTAAAAATGCAGCTCCCTGACATCATTTGGTCAGAGCACAGGAGTGCTCAGAATTCTTTTTAACCCATTTAGGCCTGACCTCAACATTTTAAAAATGTCTTCTAAATCCTCCAGTTTTCTGAAATCAATATTTTCACGATTTTTCAAAAATAGCAGACCTACAAGCTGAGATTGTAAATCTGCTATTTTTCAATAGCTAAATTACAACATAAAACACCAAAAAAACACCAAAAGGGGTTCCCGCCCAAAAAATATTTTTTTTGTTGTTTTGATTGACTTGTCGTCAGCTATCAGGAGCAGGAGGAGGCAACAGGGGGTGCAGGCCAACAGAGTTTTGGAACGGATATTATGGACTACAGTTTTATTAAGGAAAGATTGGCATGTCAACGCCGCAACACGTGTTCGGGTGTCAATCAAATCAACTGCGTCAGACATCTCCCGCAGCCCACCGTTAAAAAAAGAAATAAAAAAGCGAACAGATTTCACATCAAGACAAGTTGTGTTGAGCGTCTTTTTCCTGCGATCCCATTGATGTCACAACAGACAACATTTATAGGTGGGTCTGGTTTGGAGTAGCCTAATTTAAAATGCTGTCCGACGCTTTATTTTGAGCGATATTGTAGCCTAACAGCCAGGTGCATCGTGCATTGCTCAGACTCAGGCCGTCAGACGAAATATACGACATCAGAGTTATGTTGTCATTTAGAGAGAGAGAGAGAGAGAGAGAGAGAGGGAGAGAGAGAGAGAGACATTAGGCTAAACGTCTATGGATAAGGGCGCATCTTTGTAACAGGTTTCAACTTTGTATTGATGTCAGCGAGAGACGAGACGAGAGAGAGAGACAGACAGACAGGACGGGACGGACAGAACTGTTTTTATCTTTTGACTGACTATAAGAAAAAGTCCTTCTGCACACCTACAATGGACAGGTGCGTCGGATAACTGGAACTGAGAAGTAGAGAAAAAAAGAATCCCGTACACTGTCTTCACTTGAATTATTTCAAACACTGTCATTTAGTTTTGGAATCGCAATGGCAACCATTCTCACTCCAAGGAAATGCCCGCTCAGCAGCGCAGCGCATCGCATGAAACAAACACCTCACCATTCAAAAACGTCCCCTCACCATGATTAATATTATTAAACAAATTCCAAGTTAACTGACGATAGATTTAATATATGATGAATTGAAAGTTTCAACTTCCAGCCGCTCCACACCACGCAGCAACTGTGCGCCTCCCCAGTCCCCAAGCCATGAGTTAACATTATTGCTTGATTGATTTAAGTTTGTATTAACAGTTTGCAGAATTACAGTATTTGCACAACTCAATACAAAAACTGTTAACCGTTTACCCTTTTTGGCGAGTGAAGAAGACTCGCCAAAAGGGGAAGGAATCTCGCCAAAAGTGGAAGAAATCTCGCCAAAGGTGAAGGTATCTCGCCAAAAGGGGAAGAAATCTCGCCAAAAGTGGAAGAAATCTCGCCAAAGGTGAAGGTATCTCGCCAAAAGGGGAAGAAATCCCGCCAAAGGTGAAGTATCTCGCCGGGTCGAGTCTTCCGGTATTCGATCAAAGGATGGGCCAAACGGCCGGATGCTCAAATGATTTCCAGACATCTACTATATATTACACCTCATTTAAGGTTGCCTGGAAATAACACATTTTCTTTGTGTACTCACTACACACACACACACACACACACACACACACACACACACACACACACACACACACACACACACACACACACACACACACGGCATACACATAAGACAAGGTAATGAAATCAGGTATATGTATGTATATCCACTTTTTAGATGCAAGATATCATATTGATATGTTGATCATATACATCATGTTGATCATATACATCAATCATTTGGAAGTTATAGTGTAAAGCACCAAAGAAAAACGCATAATGTCACTGTCACCCAAAGATCAACATTAAAAGGAAAATAGGTTTGCAAAAGGTGACCACATGCTCACACACACACACATGCACACACACACACACACACACACACACACACACACACACACACACACACACACACACACACACACACACACACACACACACACACACACACACACACACACACACACACTTTCTCTCTCTCTCTCTCTCTCTATCTCTCTATCTCTCAAGGTGCTGTACCCTTTTGCGAGCCTGTCATAGAAATCCCAGCTGTGCATGTGAGAGTGACATACTGCAAATAAGCCTTCATCTCCTCATTGGCATTCATAGTGAAGCGGTCCTCCCCTCATCTTTCTCTGCCCCTGACGCATAGCATGCAGCCACGCAACTTTCTGCTAGTCACTCACTAATAAATCCAACCAGAGCGCCATCCTGTGGACAGTTAAAGACCTGCAAGGCCGACTCTACAAAATGCCTTCTAAAATCGGTCACAGACTTTTAAAGATTATTTCTAAAATAGCAGAATAGCCGTGAGCTTGCAGATTGTTTTTAATATCCATCCAACGCTAAAGGCTAAAATAACACAGACGCTTTCCGTGATTTAATGGGTTAAACATATCCTGTTGTTGACAACGTCAACTTTGATTACATTCACTCACCATAATGACTCAACAACCTATAAATGTACAGGATCCTTTACAGATAGATAGGCTACCGTTTAATTAAAGGGATAGTAATAACAAAAACATTCACTTTTAACATTCAGTAGATTTTGTGGTCTGGGGTTTTCTGGCTCAAACAAGTGCTCCGATATTCCTGTGGACTGTAATGTAAGAGTCCACCAATCCCATATATGACAATATATTATTATATTGCCAGCAGATGTCACTGTTTTCACTGTTTTGCCTCTTTCATTGCAGCTCAAAAAGCTTCAGAACACGGGAGAAAACCCCAGACCACAGAAAATCCACTGAATGTTCAAAGTTCAGGTTGTGTGGGCGTAATTTATTTTCTGTTACGGAATAATATGTAAAAAGAAAAGGGAAAAAAAGTACAAAGTAAAATGAATTATATAATCATGTAAAAACATAACTGAAATGAAATAAATAAATATGAAAATAAATTAAATTAAATAAGGTCATAAAACCTAAAAGAAACAGGAACATTTTAAGGTCATGAAACCTTTAAAGCACCATTATATAAAGCTATAATTGATGCTATTCAGCTCTCTCATATTTGTCTCCCTGGTTGGCACCCCACCATCCACCACCCCAAGGCACTGTCGCTGGCTTGTCCCATATGCCATCTGGATCCCAGTGGGACCTCCCAAAGGTCACCCTAACCTAACCTTCTTTTTACATGTGTCTTTCCTTGAAAATGTTGGGATTGGCCCAAAAGAAAAGGCAGTGATTTATTTGCATCCCATGGAACAGGGCACGATGGCATGGCATCCATCAGCCCATGCGGGGTTGCGGACAGTGGTGGAACAAGTGCTTGCATGTTTTACTTAAGTAAACGTATCAATACTATTACTGCAATGTAAAACTATACTCTTACAAATATAATTCTGGAATTAAATATGTAGGCCTATAAGAATGGTATTATATATATATATATATATATATATATATATATATATATATATATATATATATATATATATATATATATATTGCAATTTTCAATTGGGACATTAAGGTTCATGTGTTTAAATACATAAATGCAGTTATTTTTGTCATCAAATGACCAAACAACCTGCGTGGCTCCAATGGGTCTGAGAGGCTAAATGTCATCACATGCAAATGGTGGTCCGTGCCGTCACCGTGGCTCAATTTCAAATGATGAATACCTAAAGAATGGACCTTCCTGACTCCACAAGCCAAGTTGTGAGTTGTCCCTTCCGGCCACACGGGGGCGCAGTTTGTCCGCGCTGCTGTGAGTCGTGTCGCTCTTACCAGCAGAGTCGTCGGTCCCCCCAGGGTTCAGAGGGCAAATCATTTTGAACGAACTACAAAACAGCTACTGCATGTTGTTGTTTTTAAAACACAGAGACGGAGTTATAAACATGTTCATGTGATTAGTTTAATCAATGCATCTTCTTAATGAATAAATAGCGGTTTGGAGTGCTTCACTACCAGACAAGGTAATTCAGAGTCCAGACGTTTTTCATTTTTGTTCATCTTTTTATTAATCTCATAATCTCATGATAAATGTATAACTTCTCTGTCGGGTGGAAACATAATGTTGATTAATTGAATACCCATGCATGCAGATGCAGGACCACAATGGAAACACGTACACGACCTGCATTATTGTGGTATTGTCTGTTTATAATTCTGTTAGCAACAGACACCAGGCACAATACAGCAGTGGTTCCCAAACTTTTTCACTAAGGATCCCCAAATTGACCCAAATTGGCCCGCGGACCCCCATTTAAAAAGATATGCCAGGGACCCCCATAAGAGAAGTTTTTTACGGCTCTAGCAGTGATTCTCAACCCGTTTAATTTTAAGGACCCCCGTCCCCCCCAGTTTGTTACATGTAATGTACTAGCCCTGATACATGACTGCCATGATGAATACTCTCGTATGAATACGAGAGTCAAGAACCAGGGCTAGTAATATACAACATGTCTTATTCCCTGCAGAGCTAAATCTGTTCATAAAGTATTGAATTTGCTGCATTAATAATATTTATTTATTAATGCTCTCTCTCTCACACTGTCTGTCTGTCTGTCTGTCTGTCTGTCTGTGTCTGTCTGTTATTGACTAATGAAATGTCTCCAATGGAAAGATGTTATCAAACAGTCAGTGGTCTATAGAGAGATGTGTATTGTTAGCTCAGAGCAGCAGCTTTAGAGTTAAATCAGCTTAAAATAAATCCAACTAAACTGTACTGTAGTATAGCTGCACTGTATTGTAGCCACTAGCCACATACAATGCTTGGATCAGGTCAGCAGACCTGTCACCTGACATAATGGATCAATGCAGTGATGTAAATAGGTTTTCAATGTAATGAGTCCCAGGATGCAGGGCTGGTCTTTTAGAAATGAGTCCCACTTCAACCATGTTAGGAGTCATATTTTGCCTTTTTTTCTTTTTTCAAATTGCAGCATTTAACTCCCATTTAATTTTATACTGTTATAATGTGGTTATATTCGTGTAGAAAACAGAAGAAGACATGATTATTATAACTAAAGCTAGCAAAACAAACAAAAACAAAATACGTCGTTTTTATTGCGTCCCTTAACTAAACTGAGTTTTGGGATGAAAAATGCACGCTATTTTAGTCTCTGGCAATGGATCTTCAATTGATATGAAACCTTGATAATTATATGCAAAGTGGTTTTCAACCGTTTTCACATCAAGTTCCATTATTTATTCATGTGTTCATCATTTGAGCCACGGTCCACCGTTTGATGACATTTAGCCTCTCAGACCCAAAACTAAAGAATATATATTTTGTTGTCGTTGGATAAGATTTTGTCCACAATCCCATGCTGTATTGATGTTTGTAGCATTAGGAGAGACAATAGGCAAACGCTGATCAAAACAACAATTATTCTACATTCTACATAGTTTAACTCTTGAGAGTTAGCAACTCTCCATCATTTAGCTGCATGGGGACCACCTGGAACCTTCCCAAGGACCACTGGTGGTCCCCAGACCACTGGTTGACATACAGACAAACAGCTTCTGGGAAAACTGGAACAGACTTAATAAGCTAAAACAGGACGAACTACCCATCCAAAATGGAGATATATGGGTAAACCATTTTTCTAGCCTCTTTGGCCCAATCGAGAAGAACAAAGAACAAAAACAAATAAAAGATAAACTACAAAACCTAGAGTCAGCCATAAAAGACTACCAGAATCCACTAGATAACCAAATCAACCTAAAAGAACTACAAGACAAAATAAAAACACTTAAAACAAAGAAGGCCTGTGGGGCAGACGGAATTCTAAATGAAATGATAAAATTCACCGACCTCAAATTCCAACTGGCCATATTAAAACTCCTAAATATCGTGCTCAGCTCTGGGATTTTCCCCAGCACATGGAATCAAGGGCTGATAACGCCACTCCACAAAAGTGGAGACAAATATGACCCAAATAACTACCGCGGGATTTGTGTAAACAGCAACCTCGGAAAGATACTCTGCATGATCCTCAACCACAGAATTCTAAATTTCCTGACAGAAAGCAATGTCCTGAGCAAATCACAAATTGGCTTTCTACCAAAATATCGCACAACAGACCACATTTACACTCTCAACACCCTAATTGACAACCAAATAAACAAAAACAAAAGCAAATTATTCTCCTGCTTTGTCGACTTCAAAAAAGCATTCGATTCAATTTGGCATGAGGGTCTGATGTACAAACTGTTGGAAAGTGGCATTGGGGGGAAAACCTATGACATCATAAAATCAATGTACACTAACAACAAATGCGCAGTCAAAATAGGCGAAAAGCACACAGACTTTTTCCCCCAAAGCCGTGGAGTTAGACAGGGATGCAGCCTGAGTCCAACACTCTTCAACATATATATCAACGAATTAGCAAAAACGCTAGAACAATCTACAGCTCCAGGCATCCTCTTGGCAAACACAGAAATCAAATGCTTACTTTACGCAGATGACCTGCTGCTGCTGTCCCCAACCAAGGAAGGACTACAGCAGCAACTCGATCTCCTAGACAAATTCTCCCAGACATGGGCCCTGACAGTGAACCTAACCAAGACTAAAATCATGATATTTCAAAAAAGGCCCAGCCGCCAAAACCACCAATTTTTCCTAAATACAATCCCACTAGAACAAACTAAAAACTATACCTACCTTGGCCTAAACATCAGCAGCACAGGGAACTACAACCAAGCTGTAAAGGACCTGAGAGACAAGGCAAGAAGGGCATTCTATGCCATCAAAAGAAACATCAAAATAGACATCCCAATTAAAACATGGCTTAAAATACTGGACTCTGTGATAGAACCAATTTCCCTCTATGGTTGCGAGATCTGGGGACCATTAGCAAACCATGACCTTGAAAAATGGGATAAACACCAAACCGAGACCCTACACACAGAATTCTGCAAATCCATTCTCCGTACCCAGCGAAAAACACCAAATAATGCATGCAGGGCAGAATTAGGACGATACCCACTCATAATCAAAATAAAAAAGAGAGCACTTAAGTTCTACAACCACCTAAAAGAAAGTGACCTAGATGCACTCCATAACAAGGCACTCACACACAGTGAAACTCTAGAGAGATGCCCCCTCAGCCAGCTGGCCCTGGAACTCCGGGCACAAACACAAACAGAGCCACGAGATAGAAAACCCATTGGACTAAACCAAATTATAAAACAGCAAAAGGAAAACTATCTGACACACTGGAAAGTGGCAACACAAAAGCAGAGTAAACTAGAATGCTATCTGGCCCTAAACAGAGAATACACAGTGGCAGAATACCTGAGCACTGTGACCGACCCAAAACAAAGAAAAATCTTAACTAGGTACAGACTCAGTGAGCACAGTCTCGCGATCGAGAAAGGCCGTCATAGGCAGACCTGTATCCCGAGAGAAGACAGACTATGCACCCACTGCACACTAAATGAAGTGGAAACCGAGCTACACTTCCTAACCATCTGTCCATTGTACCAAGACATCAGAGACACATACTTCCCACAGATTACAACCACACACGGAGATTTTGAAAACATGACCAATGACAAAAAACTCCCATATCTGCTGGGCGAAGTACAACAATGTGCAAACACAGCAGCAAGATTTGTGAGTTGCTGTGATAGGAGAAGGATATCAAATGGAACACAACCACCGTAAAGACTAATCATTGTGTATATGCCTGCACTATACCTGCATCGAGTGATCTTGAACATAGAAGTTGATCTATTGAAGAATCTGACAAAGTACATAATTTTTGTTTTTGTTTTGATTGTATTGCTGTATTGTTGTACTGTTCTTTCTGCTTTGGCAATGTAAACGTATGTTTTCTCATGCCAATAAAGCCCTTTGAATTGAATTGAATTGAATTGGTTGAAAACCCCTTGTATAGAGCCTTGAGGAATCCATTGACCAATCACCATCATGCACCTTTCACTTCCTGACAGGATGGAGTCTCAACTGCTGATTGGCCTGAAGAAGGAGAGGGCGGAGCTCAGACAGGAAGTGTCCCGCCTACAGGACGAGCTGGCTGAGAGCCAATCAGAGAGACAGGAGGCGGAGTCACGAGCCCAGGCTCTGTCTGATAGGGTGAGACGCCGGTCTGTCTGTCCCAGTGTAGTAAGTGTACCCAAATAGTAGTGTCAACAGGTGGCAAGATGCCGCTTTAAGAGCACAGGTCTCTTCCTGGTGGATGGAAATGACGCTCGCGCGTGGCTGCAACTTGACGTGTCTGCAAAGTGTTTCCTTTCGGCAACAAGGGCACTCCTCTAACCCTTACAGTACGTTTTAACAGCGGGCGACAGCCAGCCAGACGAATTTTCCGGAAGTGCATTATTTGTCAATGGGACCCGGTGACTACTGGCGATAGAGGCGATAGCAGGCGAACAGGTGTAAAGTGGGCGGATGGAACGTTGGCCGAAAAGATAAAAATAATTCATCTTTTGGGGGCGACGTCGCCCGGCTTTAGTGGGCGATTGGGTGAGAGCCAACGACGCTCGCCGTTGGTCTCTAAGGTCTCCAGCTGTTAAAACGTACTGTTACGCCATCGCTGCCCCTACAATACATCAGATGATGTGACCTTTGACCCTATAGCCTAGAGGAAGCCTTTATCCCCACATGGTCAATAAATACCAACCACTTCTACATCTACATCTCAGAGCTGGGCTAATAATATGTGACAGCCTCTAGGGCATTATACACACAGACCCACTTTCCACCAGTTGGTACCCAATGGGAACCAGTTCAGTTCTTTTTGGTTTATAGTCCATGAGCCAGAGCTCCAAAATTGGTGGGAAAAACTAGACCTATATTAAATTGTTTATAGGATCAATACAAGTAAATTAATACATGATAACCCTTTCACAGTAGTAGGTTTTTCATATTTTCGATTATTTTGCATATTTTCCTACATTATGCCTCATTTGCATATTAAAACATGTAACATTTGTAATACAATAAATCATTGTCTTCGTGTAAGTACTCAATTGGGGAAGTTTAATGGTGATAACAATCTAATATAGGTATGGTTTTGGAATTAACCTTCCAATTTTGGAGCTCTGGCTCATGGTTTAAGAACCAAAAAGAACTGAACCGGTTCCCATTGGGAACCAACCGGTGGAAAAGGGGCCACAGACTGGTTGTATAGGGTTCCAAGTTCCAACATCTTGGGATCCCCAGAAAGGAGGCAAAAAGGTGTGCGTGTGTGCATGCTTGCATATTATGACTTGGTAATTTACAGTCGTTAAAGTATTAACCTGCGTGTGTGTGCGTGTGCGTTTATCAGTTACAGCAGACTCTAGATCCAGTCTCTTCTCTTCGGGTAGAGAGTGAACAACATGCATGGAGGAGGAAGGTGAGAGAGGGGCGAGAGAGAGAGGCTCGACAAGCCCTGCTCGTCCACAAGCTGCAGAACAAGGTGTGTGTGTGTGTGTGTGTGTGTGTGTGTGTGTGTGTGTGTGTGTGTGTGTGTGTGTGTGTGTGTGTGTGTGTGTGTGTGTGTGTGTGTGTGACTGTGTGTGTGTGTGTGTGTGTGTCACTGATAGAATTGTAAAACGCAGCCGTTTCATTGATATAATTGTAAAACGCAGCCGTTTCATTAATATAATTGTAAAACGCAGCTGTTTACTTGATATAATTGTAAAACGCAGCTGTTTAATTGATATAATTGTAAAACGCAGCCGTTTAATTGATATAATTGTAAAACTAGGCCTTTCTACTGATAGAATTGTAAAACTAGGCCTTTCTACTGATAGAATTGTAAAACTAGGCCGTACGACTGATAGAATTGTAAACCGAAACCGTTTAACTATCTGTCACGCACATATTCTTTCCAGTGCATACGGCAGGCCTTGTTGACGGATTTATAAGAGATCTGGTTCCAAAAATGAACCAGTATTTAATGTGTAAAAATCCATGATATTTACATTGGAATGAATGAGCCCGGCTGGAAAGTGTCCAAGTGGGAGTGTCTAAGTGGGAGTACAGAGATCAGTGTCAGTCTGTTGTTAATATTAATATTATTTACACCCTGAGCGGCATAAACGGAGGTCTATCAAATAGTTACGCTCAGCGCTCAGGACGGAGATTAATCACAGGACGGAACATTAATGATATCATTACAGAGCACATCACTGAGTCCACAGGCTGGGAGCGCCTGTTGGGCAACATTCAATGTAATTTCCGGTTGGGACGTCATCCAAAATCCCCCCCCCCCTCCCATTTTAGCGGATGAAAACCTTGAAACGTGAATAATCTCAGTCCCGTCACTAGTCGCGTTAGAAGTCATCATAACTCCCGGTCTCCCGTTGTTGTCGATCGCCTCGGGGGTGTTTTGGCTACATCTACAACTAGCTACTTCAGCTACATCCGAGATGGCGCCTGGTGCAGCTTGAAATGTGCTCCGTAGTTGCAAATCGCTGGGCGTCCTGCTTTAATGGTCCTAAAAGCCCCCGGGCGTTTGCGGTGTTAATACTACTACTACTACTACTACTACTACTAGTACTAATAATATTATTATTCTTGTTGTGTTGTTGTCATCAGCTGTTGGAGTACAGAGATCAGTGTCAGGCTCTAGAGCGCCATCTTCAGGCCCAGGAGAGAGAGGTGAGTTTGATTGATTGAATACTTTATTATTCATAGTATGTAAAAACAGCAACAAAAACAGAGTACAGTGAGACACTTGGTCTAAAAGGATAGCACAGGAAAAAGTCCTTGTGGTCTTGTTTCCATGCGGTCCTGTCTGTGCATTCACTTCATAAACATGACATTTAAAATAACAACATTCAATATCATCAACTTTTATATACTGTTTTGAAAATGGTTCAATGGTTCAAATATCCAATCTACAAGCTCACAACGTGTCGATGTAGATCGGGACGATCGGCTAGTTGAACAATCTTAAAAAAAAGAAGAAAAAAGTCAAAAAAAAAAGAGAATCACAGTCGTGTGAAGTGAGGGGTGCTAACCACACCAAATGCAACTCCTTGGGTCCAAACGGTTGCAAGGAGTTAACGCTAAAACCGTATAGACCCTTTGGTGTGGTTTGGGCCATTGGATTCAATGCGTTGAATCACTAGGGTCAACGTGGGTCAACGTAGGTCAACGTGCAACAAGACATCCCTGCATCACACCGCAGGGACAACGCTAAAACCGCCTTGACCCTTTGGTGTGGTTATCTATATTAACAAGGGAGAAGTTGTACCCAACACATGGCAAGAAACCCAAAGCCACAACAGCTACGTCGCTATTGCAACACCCACAACACCATCTTACACACTACACTCACACACACTCACACGGGCAGTGACGTCACACAGTTACCCTTCGCAGTGTTGCAACGCTATCTCCTCCTATCGCGCCCATCGACCACACTCAACACCACCCGCCAAAAATTTTTCATTGCAGTGCCATGCCTCCCATCCACACTCACGGCGGCAATGCATTTGTTTACTACAAACATTATCGCCCCAAGCACCCACACCCCCGGAACACTGTTGCCCTTTCACCACGCTAAATTCGCCAGGTCTATGCAAGTGAGCACAAATTACATGTGAGAAAATTCATTCACAAGCCCACAAATGCCATTCAAATGCCATTCAACACACACTACGACTCGCTTACAATTCGCGAACCTGGCAACTACTAATCCGTCTTTTAATTGGCTACTAGCTCTCAGCCTGTGCTGCTCTGATCTCCGAGCCTATACACGGCGGCAGCGAGACAGGACGTTATAATCTTGAGTTTCATTAAATAACTGTCTTTCTCCGCACGAGCACGTGCGCACACAACATTATTCAAGTGAAATGCGTAACGCTAATATTGGGCTAATATAGGCTACCAATATGTGGGTAGCCTACAGGGATTTACCCACGGAATGAATATATATATATATATAATCATCTATACCAGGGCTGCCCACACTTTTTTTTACTTCAGAGCTACTTTCAAAACGACCAGCTCATATACCCAGCAAATAAAACTATCATCCCATTGCTGAAAATAGTTACAAAATGTAATTGAGGAGCCTTTCATAGGCTACATACAGTGGTGTCCCGTTCGTCTGTACCAGGCTGACTTCTATAGGTTTTGAAAGGTACCTTTCATTTTTTTATTCTTTATTTACCCAGGGAAGTAGCTGAGCACAAGTGCTCATTTTCAGCAACGCCCTGCACATCGAAACACACACACACACACACACACACGTGTTTCTTTCACCCACTGTGTAATACAATAAATGGACGGTAGGTCACAGGTGGCAGTAGTACAGAGGCCAGAGAACTATAAGACAAACGCACATGGAATGGGAAATAGAGGGGGGGAAATGGAAATGGTAGGGTTTTTATTTTTGGTATTTGACTTTGCTACTGATGATTGTACGGAACAACAAGTATTGCATTGTGTGATTGAGCTGACAGGCCCTTTTTGATGTCAATCAATCAAGTCATCTCAGGTCATCTCAAGCGGCAGATGCAAAAATCGTTTTTTATAATAAAATGATATACTGCAAAGCCTTTGTGATCTATACTGGTAGATCCTGATCTACCTTTTGGGCACCGCTTAACGTCAGATCAGCGGTTTTGTCGGCCAGCGCCAAAAATGCTCCCCGACAGCATAATCGGAGGAAATACCGGGCAGTGTGTATGAGCCATAACGTGTTGACTACACTACACTAATAAGGACACATAATAATAACTAATAACCCATCCGTTACTACATGTGGAGTCAACTCCTGCAATTTCCTTCTTCCCATAGTGCGCGGCAACGTAACTCTGGGATAAGCGGCCGCAAAATTCTAGTGGCTTTATAATCATACATCACATTTCATGCTCAGCCAATCAAATCATCACAAACGACATTCGGCCAATGACTTTTTGGTGTCTTCGCTTTTCTGCCCACACTTTTTTTTATCCTCAATATTTACTTTGCTCAGACAATCAAAGCATCGCTATGGGGTGATCAGCCAATCGCATAATAGCCTACACAAACATAACGTGCATGTTTTGACGTGTTGTTTTGCAGCGACTCATCAGAGATGAGCACAGCAACGCCCTGGAGAGCGCCCTCATCAGGCTGGAGGAGGAACAACAACGGTGAGTAGAAAAAAGGAGTTTTGTGTTGCCACAAATCTACGTCATAGTATCTCCCTTCATTGTCAGTGGTAAATATGAGACGTGTGGGGACAAGATTTACATCATATTTGGTGGACATTTGACCTATTTTCTCTCATTGTCAATGGCACATAATGAAGACGTTTGGGGACAATATTTACGTCATATTTTCATTGTCAGTGGGGTTGCCTATAGAGCGCCGAAGTCCTGACGTCACTTACACGTCCCCTCGACTTCCCCCGGAAGTAATTTCTCTATGGAGAACAACATGGGGTCATATTATCGTTTACGACAGTCATATATGTGACCAGTGCCAGTAGTTTGATATACAAGGGGGCCATGGTCATTTTTCAGTTCTTTACATATTATGAAACTGCACACTGTAACCTTTCATATGATGCATTGCTCATTGAAATTGGGGGGGAAATGAAGAAGATATGACCATTTGAAACTTGTTGAACCAGAAATGTCAAATTGGAGAATTCCCCCTTCAAAGATATCAGCAGTGATCTGTCACTTTAGGGGGCGCTGTTTTCCCTTCATTCCTCCATTAGCCAACCAGCAGTGTTGCCATGTCTGCTTATTATAATTAGTTGGCCATGTTTCTAAAGAAAAAGAATGCATAGGCCTACTGTACCAATAAGTCTTCACAATTAGAGAATGTTGTTATAATTGATAGTTTGCCTATTATCTCTCCTTTTTTAAATAGGCTACTGCATTTATTTGCCATTTTGTACTTCCACAAGTTAGGCAAAAATTAGGCTTATGTAAATGGTCCAGATGAGTACAAATAAGATAGCTATATTAGCCTGTTATTATTATTATTTGTCTGCAGAACCCCCATCTGAAAATAATGTATGCCAGGGACAAGATTGGTTTTGTTATATGCTTGTAGATCGGCTATTTTTGCTTATTTTGGGCTTGTTTTCATATACGGGTTGCTTGTTTCTCTCGCAGAACCTGGCAACCCTGCAAAAAATAGCCGTTAGCTACATTTAGCATTATATATTGATATCAATCGTCAATCCTGTAGCTAAAACAAGTACATTATCGCGTTATATTACATATCGATGTGATCTGCATTATTATGACCTTAATTTTCATGGCAGGTACATTCCAAAGTAACTAATAAGAACCACGTTATGGTGACATAATGTTACAATGTTTACAATACATGCTAGTCTTCTTCTTCTTCTTCTTCTCTGCTATTGGAAATAAGAAGCCATGTTCCATTGTTGTGATGACCAGTGCCCCTAGCTAAAACATTCGCATGAATTAGCTTTAGGAGGACCGAAAATAAGCACACTTTTTACAAAATACGACTGTTAATACTTCTTTCTCTGCTATTTCTGTTAGCCAGTTAGTGAAAGACTAGTATTATCTTCAAAAACGATTGTGTACAAAAAGCGGAATTTTAGCGGAATTTGCATACTTTGAAGGTAAAGCTGATTTTCTGATTAGCATTGGTTAGCATTGCTAACTCAATGGTTTAAACATTAAACATAGTGACTTGTTTACGCAATTACAATGACTTAATGACACTTAAATTACTTTCTGATGGAATAAAAACATTCTTTAACATCCCAACTGTTTTTATGTGGCTAAAAACGAAAACCACCAAAAAAAAATAAAGAATCTAATTTTAGATTCTATTGCTATATGCTATTGCCGAGTTGTGGTTTAAATCTCTGGCACTGGTCACATATGATACAGTCTGTTTCTAGCGAAAATGTAACTAATTCAGTAACGGTAACATTAGCGTTTTCTCACAGTCAGTTGATTCTTCATATCCACATGAGTGAAACGGCCGGGATGACATGTTTATTTTTCAAACACAGTTCTTATGAGGCGGTCTAAATTCCCCCTATGGGGATTACAATGCAAATAAAAAGTACATGAACCCGTGGATTTGCTCCCTCTACCGATATTGACGTCAGACTTCGGTGCTCTATAGCCCGGCTTTGTATTATTATTTTCTGTCTCTTCTCTCACAGGGCGAGCGAGTTGGCTGAGATGAACGCCCTCCTCCGAGAGCAGCTCAGCCAATCAGGGCAGGCCAACCAGGCCCTGGGGGAGGACCTACACAAATTGACAGATGATTGGACCAGAGCTGTGGAGGAGACGGTGCAGAAAGAGGCCGATTGGCAGAGAGAGAAGGAGGTGGTCCAAAACTGTTTCAGTTCATTCAAATAAAATAAATTGCCATTTGTAGCAGATTGTTCAGGATAACTCATGTAGGATAAACTATTCTTATTGTACCATTTAGTTTGGTGATGAATTGGATCTGCTTTTAGGTAATCTGATAAAGAGCATCTGCCAACCATAGGGACAGTAGTCACAGTAGAATATTCATCTCCACTATACGATCACACAGCAGATGGTTGGGTAATGAGAGTTCGCTGTGTGTTCTCCATGGTTGCAATCACACCATTTGCACTGCGCAAAAAGCATGGAATTCGGATGTGTATATTACAGGAAACTCCCGTTAAACTTTCCTACAAACTCCGGTAAACTCCCGAATTGTACAGTACCATCACACCTGTATATTACCGTATATTAACTGTATATGCCTGCTAAACTTGAGGTTTACAGGCAAAATACTGTGCCCATAATTGCCCGTCAACTCCTCTTTAAACGCTGTGTTGACCATCGTGTGTGTGTGTGTGTGTGTGTGTGTGTGTGTGTGTGTGTGTGTGTGTGTGTGTGTGTGTGTGTGTGTGTGTGTGTGTGTGTGTGTGTGTGTGTGTGTGTGTGTGTGTGTGTGTGTGTGTGTGTGTGTGTGTGTGTGTGTGTGTGTGTGTGTGTGTGTGTGTGTGTGTGTGTGTGCGTGCGTGCGTGCGTGCTTCCAGTGTCTGTCAGGTCATGTGACTCAGGAACAGAGCAGGTTGTTGGTGTTGTGGAGAAGTGTGGTGACTCTGAGACGAGACTGTCACTCTGTGAAGACTGCCACCGACAGGTCAGTGTGTGTATTACATCCATCCATCATCCATCCCATCCATCTGCAACTGCTTATCCGTAGCCGGGTTACGGGGCCAACAGCTCCACCAGAGAGCTCCAGACGTTAGTGACTTCCTCCTGGGGGATCCCTAGACGTTCCAAGGCTGCTGCTGCTGTCTAGGTTTTAAATAGCAGTGGTCAGTGGTCCCTCATTGCCCGGTGGAGTACACCGACATACACAGTCATATACCCAGCCGATACATAACCCCCTATTGACCTTTGAAACATACTTTAGTTACGTCATCGAGAACAGTGGTTTCTCATTGGCTGGTGGAATGTACCGACATACATACCCAGCCACTCGCTGTTCTTGGTCCCTGATTGGCCAAGCAACGCCACCAATACATACTTTGTCCCTGATTGGCCGAGCGACGCCACCGCCATACTCAGCCGATTACAGTACTCAATCACCACTGGTATAACCAGTCCATGGCATTTTTTGCTTATTTTAGCTGCAATACCACAATGTCCTGAGGTGGTGGGGGTGCTGATATGCAACTTATTTCATATTTGAGTCATTATAATTCTGATGCTGGATAAACACAGGCTTGTTTCCATTCCATGCCAGCTTGGAAAATCTAAAAACACCAACAACAAATTTAAAGTTGAATTTTATGTTGTTATGGTCCTTTAAAACATTAACACACATGCCATGTGTTCTATGCATTCCAGGGACCTGTGGGAGCTCAGAGCACACTTCTCCCGCCTGTCCAACTCTCTCCTCTCCACCTGCACCTCCTCCCTGCTGCTCCTCTGTCCTCCCCCTGTCTCCTTCTCCACCTCCTCCTCTACGCTGGCTCCCCCTTCCTCCATCCTGGGGCCCTCCTCCACACTGGGGCCCTCCTGCACTCTGGGGCCCTCCTCCACCCTGGGGTCCTCCTCCACCCTGGGGCCCTCCTGCACCCTGGGGACCTTCTGCCTGAGTGAGATGGAGGAGCAGGAGATGGAGGTCAAGGATGTTATTGGGTAGGCCTTACATTTATTTTGGATAATTCTGGTCCCGGCCTGATGACTACAACATGATGCAAGTTATTTCCACTCCCGACTGGATCAGGAACCCAAACATGGTATTGTTCCCAAGCTGTCTGTCTGTCTCTGTCTGTGTCTGTGTCTGTGTATGTGTCTGTGTCTCTCTCTCTCTCTCTCTCTCTCTCTCTCTCTCTCTCTCTCTCTCAGCATTGCACAGCTGTCGCTCTCTCTGCAGGCCCAGGAGAACGAGAGAGAGAGGCAAATGGAGGAGGAGAGAGAGCGACAGGGGGAGACGGACAGACGGATACAGGAGGAGAGAGACAGACAGGCAGAGAGAGATAGACGGGTACAGGAGGAGAGAGACAGACAGGCAGAGAGAGACAGAAGGGTGCAGGAGGAGAGAGAGAGACAGGTACAGGCGGAGAGACAGAGGGATGCAGACAGACGGCTGGAGGTGGTGAGACAGGCTGTGGTCAAACTGGTGAGTTGTATGTTTCAGTACCGCGGTGTGGCACGCACGCATGCATGCACGCATGCACACAAACACTCACGCACGCACGCACGCAGGGCCAGTAGGTAGTGACCAATCTGCGAAACAACTGTTTAGCCCAAGGAGTGGACACTTAAAGCATAATGACATTTTTAAAAGTCTGCCTTATATAGGTTGTTAACACTCCGATTGCCTGGCGTTATTTAATCCAGTAAATCAGAGCGCCCAAGCGATGGAGCACTTTTACCGACGGACCGGAAGTTATACCGGATGTGGCTGAAGCAGCTAAATGTAGCCAAAACACTCGAAACGGCAATCAACAACAATGGGAGGCATGATTAAATCTAACGCGACTAGCGTCTGGACAGCGGGAGGCCGTCTAACACATGATCTTTTCTTAGAATTGGACGGGATGATTTAGATCGCGAGTTATTAAAGTTTTAAGATTTTCGTTGTCGTCGGCTAAACAGGGGGGGAACATTTTCGATGACGTCTCACAACATCGAGGATTGCGCAACAGGAGCTGTAGTAGAGTGATGCGATTGGTTTTCTTTTTTTTCTTTTTTTTTTATCCCACGATTTTGTAACTCAGTTTTCTTTTCACCCAGTGCCAATTATCTAATGTAATCCTGGGCGCTACACTTCCTCTGCCAACCTGGGGGGGCAGCGGACTGACCTCATGCCTCCTTCTGTGCATGAGGAGTCCAAGCTGCTTCTTTTCACCTGACGGAGGGGAATTTCCCCGGCCGGACGTAGCGCGTGGAAGGGACACGTTATTCCGACCAGTTCCTTTCCCCTCCATCAGGCGCCCCGGCTGGCCAGGGGGAGGTAGTTTTAGAGACCAGGATTACGGCATGTTTTTGTGAGGGTATCTACCCTAGGGGACACGGGGAGAACATGCAAACTCCACACAGAAAGGCCCTATCGCCAACCCCCGCCTCGGGTATGGGCACTGATGACACGGAGGAGGGAACACGCCGCCAGTGCCCACAGCGTCCCCAGCGGGAATCGAACCCAGGACCTTCTAGCTGTGAGGCGACAGCACTACCAACTGTGCCACCGTGCCCCCGGCGATTGGTTTTCATATCAATAAACTTCGTCTTTTGGATAAAACTTCGTCCTGGGCGCTGGGTGTTACTAATTGAAAGGACGGTGAATAATAAGGGAGTGGTGCAACCACTCCTACAACCAGCCTACCTACAACCTCCTACAATGTCCGTGTACATACACCTATGTGGCAGTGGCAGTGGTCATGAGCACGAGTATATGACTTATTAGTACCAGTAGGGGGCGCCAGAAACAGAGAGGGATAGTGCTGTGCCTGCTGCCTGCTAATGAGAGAGAGAGAGAGGGGGGGGGGGGAGCTGCACCACTCAGTTCACACGGGTGTGATTTCTTTTTGCAGATTGGTCACACATTTGGCTAACTAGCCCTAACGCCAGGGCTCCACTGGGCGCGTCTGCGTCGCGTCTCCGTCGCGTCTCCGTCAGCGTCGGGAATGTGCCCTTTTAATCAATGGAGGGTGGCTCCACTGCCCGCGTTGCGTCGCGTCTCCGTCACCATAAAATTTAACCGGTTCGTTTTTTGACGCATGCACGGCTTGCACGCGTGACGCAACGCGCCCAAACGCGCCCAGTGGAGCCCTGGCGTTAGTAACTGTTGGTCTGTTTTCTGTTCCAGTCCATAATGGTGTCGTCCACCACTGCTTCTAGTCCCTCGTCCAGCACAAGGTTAGTAAAAAAACGTTTAGCATTTGTTTTTAGCATTAATGTTTTACTTTTCATTCACTTTTTGACTTGATGTCCATCAATGTCAGTTTAATTTCCATTAGTTTGTTGTGGCTACTTATTTATTTAGTGAAAAGGGCTTTCATTGTACTTTACTTTTAATTTAGGCTTATTATTATTATTTATTTTTTTATCATCTTGCAGAGCTGATCAATGTGAGCCCTACAGTACTACAGCGATGTAGTGGCGAAGTCTTCCTGATTGGCTGGCCTCTAAGCCAATGGGAGACTAGCCCCATAGGTCCAATGCTTAGACAGTATATATTAACATGGACTGGTCATATCAGAGTGGTGATTGAGGCTCAACCAATTAGAAATAGGTTTGAGGGACATAAACAATATGATAAATATTAAAAACAAATTTAAAATACATGTTATAGTAAGTAAGTAAGTAAAGTTTATTTATAGAGCACCTTTCACAGACAATTACACACAAAGTCACAAAGTGCTTTAACAACAATACAATTAAAACAAGTCAATAGTCAATAAAACAAGTCAAGAACTATAAATCACTAATAATGGCCATGGAGGGCTCGGTGTGTAATGACTAGAATCTTAACCCATTCTGACCTGAGATCAGATTATAACGCACAGAAGAATGGTGGTTCTTTAATGCATTTTGACCTGAGATCAGATTCTAACGCACAGAAGAATGGTGGTTCTTTAACGCATTTTGACCTGAGATCAGATTCTAACGCACAGAAGAATGGTGGTTCTTTAACGCATTTTGACCTGAGATCAGATTCTAACGCACAGAAGAATGGTGGTTCTTTAAAATGTATTCCGTAATTAACTGGGAGCCAGTGTAGGGAGGCAAGGACGGGTGTTATAGGACAGGATCTCCTGGACCTGCTCAGCAACCTACACTATAGCAGCTGTATTGTGAACCAGTTGCAGGCGATCTTATAAGTTTCTTTATCTATAAACTCATCTCCGTCTGTCCATCCGTCCAGTCTGTCTGTCCCACAGGAAGACGACGTGTCCTCCCTGCTTTCCGTCCTGTCCCAGGCTGAGAGCGCCCTCCAGTGGAGACAGCAGGAACTGCAGGTCGGCGTCATTCCAGTCGTCTAATCGCAATTCTATTGGAGATAATGGCAATTGTTTTTCCATGATCGTCAATTCTTTCCATGTTTCGGATTGTCCGTACAATTTGCCCTTCGCTAAACCCCACCCCAAATGCCATTGTCCAATGCCAATCCTTAGCAACCGTTGCTAAGGATGACAAGCTCATAGCTGTCGGTGTTATTTTGCATGTCTGTGCTGTTGAACACATACAGTACATAGCCCAACGTCGATAAAGTTACACAACTGACCCACCCAGGTGATGGCAATAATAATAATGACCGTAGTCTGACCGTGCAACATGAAAACTCCTGTCGGATGGTCGTTAAAAGTTGATTTCTCTCTCTGTCATTTCATCGTATTTCTAGTTTATTTAATTAATGTCATGCACATTTATCCAGTGCATAACCTATACTGCAGGCCTGGCTGACTAGATTTAGAAGACATTTTGAAGGTTTTGCTACCGAAATGATAGATTATTTATATGGAGAAAACCTGTCATTTAAAGGACCACTTCACTACTTTTCAACCTATCTTCATATAATAGGTCCTCACTAATAATCATTAAAGAATGGTGCAATTTTTTTCTACTCGGTCTGTGTCTCATATGGAGGGCTGTGGGCAGTTCAGAAACCGTCTTCCAGTGACATCATCGATGGGGAATACAAGTACTGCAGGCTTTCTAGTCCTGAAAAGTTGCAATGCGAAAATGGAAGCCATTGTTCTCACGATAATGAAAATCTAAACATTTTTGTAAAGATTAAAAAATAATCTGCCGCCCAGGCCGTAGCGTAACGGTCTGGGCACCAGACTGGTAATCCAGTCGCAGTGTGCCGCGGGTTCGACTCCCGGACCCGACACGGCCTTTACTGCATGTCATCCCCCCATCTCTCTCCCGTTTCCTGTCAGCCTACTGTCTGTCCCTTCAAAAAAATCAATAAAAGGCGTAAGCCGCAAAAAAATATCTTAAAAAAAAATAATAATAATAATAATCTGCCTAATGATGATGTCACTGGAAGACGGTTTCTAAACTGCCCACAGCCCAACTGCCCAGAGCCCTCCTATGAGACTGCTTTGGCAAGCCCTTTGAATGGAATTGAATTGAGACACAGACTGAGTAGAAAAAAATCGTGCCATTTTATCATGATTATTAGTGAGGACCTATTATATGAAGATAGGTTGAAAAGTGGTGAAGTGGTCCTTTAACATGCATCTCTATGGGAGAGAAGGACGCTGCTAACATGCCTATTGGACAAGGACAGGTTGGGGAGGGACTTAGCGAAGGGCTAATTTCAGGCATTTTCGTCGGCAATAGTTGATCAACTACATTTTTTACACGTATAGTATAGTATAAGTGTAAAATTATTAAATGTGTCAGTGATTTCTCTGTATATTTAAGTCATTTGTCATATCTGCAATGTGTGATCACGAAGCCTAGACAGGCAGCGACTGTCCCAATGACGTTTATTTTAGAAGTCGAGGGGCGATTATTTACGCAAGCGTATTTTCACGGGCGCGGTCCCGTGAACACAACTTAAACTTTAATCACAATTATTTGTGTGAAAATTAATCGTCAGCTAATTAATTAGGAGGTATTAATGGGTTAATGTGTAAATTAATTATGTTAATTAGGAGCTCCAGACATCGTTAAGGAGGATGGAACAGGAGAAGACGGACATGGAGGAACACACACAACAACTGCACACGCACAACATGCACACTCAGCGAGAGCTCACACGCACACAGGAGATACTGGCACAGTGAGTATACACGCACGTTCACACACACACACACACACACACACACACACACACACACACACACACAATTTAATTTACTGTGTGTGTGTGGTGTCTGTGTGTGAGCGTGCGTGCATACATGTGCGTGTGTGTGCGTGCATGCATGTGTGTGCGTACGTAATGTGTGTGTGTGTACTTGTCAGGGAGAGACAGACAGCTGTCTCTCTGCGCCTCCTCACTGAGGAGGTGCAGAGGAGAGAGGAGGAGGTGAGACAGGATGTGGTGAGACTGAGGAGAGAGAGAGAGACAGACGAGGAGAGCAGGAGACAGCTGGAGGCAGACAGACAGGCTCAGTGAGTACACACACACACACACACACACACACACACACACACACACACACACACTGCCAGACAACTATTCCACAATGTCTGAATGCTGTATATAGTCTGGAACTACACCTACCGAAATCTGAGTAAGGAAGCTGCCATTTCAGTTCACAAAAATATATTTTAGAATAGCTGTAGAGCTAATTTTATTTCCATTTCTGCTAAGCAGCAAGTTGTATATTATGATACAATTGTGCGACTGTAAAGATGAAACGGACGTGGGGATGAGGCTCCACTTCCGCTTTATATTTTACTCATGATCAGAGCGTCTGCCTGCCTGCCTGTCTGCCTGTCGGTTTAACGTCTCATCTTGTTGTTTCCAGTGTGCAGAGAGACCTCCTGGAGCGTGTCTCACTCTCAGAGAGAGAGACAGGCTGTCGCCTGGAGCTGCAACACCTGAAGGTAAACGCCTTGCTCTGATTGGACAACAAGGTTTAAACACCTTCCTCTGGTTGGTCAACAAGGTTTATTATTAGATTAAATAAAAAACACACAATGGAACATAACGCGTCTCTCAGAAACGTCAGAACCGGCACACGGAATGTATTGCCAGAAAGAAAGTAGCTCATAAAAAATGTTATGAAACCAACACTTTGTAGTTTGAAAGAGGATAATTCAAGCTTTCCGTGAAGTTGCAATGTTGATGAGTTTAACGTTGTTTAACCCTTTCCGGGCACAGGGCGAGATCGGACGAGATTATTTTTTGATTTTATGCCGCCTAGGACGAGGTTGGACGAGACTTGTTTTTATATTTGCAGCCGCTATAAGACACTCTCACCCACCCTGTGACAAAGTTTGGTAGCGCTGCGATAAAAGACAGGCCCTAAAGTATTCAATCACACCATGACAACACAGGCTGAGCCAAAAAATGTTCCCATGAGCCACAAAATCCTCCACTCCAGTCTGACCCAGAGTCGTCGGGACACACTGTCACTGACCCACAGCACATAGCAAGACAAAAGCAGATCAAAGACACCAGCGATCGATCAGGGCTAAAATGCCCCCCCCAAAAAAACCTGGCCGGACCCCCAAACGAGCCAGCGAGACGCTCATGCCAGGCTACGAGCGAGCCAGCGGGCAGCCTGTTGGTCGCCGCCGTGGAGCCGTGGAAGTCCCCGCTGAAGTGCGCGCTGGACCCAGCCGAGGACGAGGCAGAAACGGGCAGCGTGTCGGCCGTGGTCAAGCTCGTCCACAGTCCAACACGCAAGGAAAATAAAAAATAAAACGAAAACAGTACTGTGACTGTCCGATGATACACTGTCTGCATCGGAGGATGCAACAGTGTCCGCGCCGCGGTCACCGGATCAGCTGGGAGCGGGACATCCGGCGGGGGCGGGACATCCGGCGGGGGACGAAGGTGATTGGCTTCCCATGAGACCGAAACGAAAATGTGTTCAAAGGATAATGAGTAGGCTAGTAAGTGCAATTTTATTTAGTTTTATTTAGTTTCGGACGGGGGTGATCTCGTTGCGACCGGGCCGCCGGATGGAGTAAATGGAGTTACTGTTTGAGTCTCATTCATGGGGTGAAAATAAGATTTATTCAACAAAAACACTTTTTTATACTTTTTTTAACTTTAACTGCTTGAAGACAAATACTGTACATATATCAGATAAGTCACTATAGAAAAAGAAAAAAGTTCAAGTGAGTATTCTGCTTGAGAGAGTGTCTTTCACAAAAGTGCTGTTTTCTCAGAAATTATTTCAGAGGGCTGATTTTGATGAAACCATGACCTATTCAACTGCCTATAACTAAAGAACGGAACATGCTACAAACATAATTCTTTTTTTGGGGGAAAGATGAGACTTATCACTTTCATATGAGTTATTTCATGACATTGGGACATATTCACATAATATTATATATGGGCTTTGACAGATTGGTCAAATGTCCACATTGCCTGGAGGAGAAGGGGAATATAATGAAAACAAACATGGCCTGGAAAGAGTTAATACAAGCACAGGACTTTTCTGTTTGATGTACTGTATGGGCTGTCAATCAGATGGTACTTTTCTGTTTGGATGTATGGGGCTGTCAATCAGATATGACTTTTCTGTTTGGATGTATGGGCTGTCAATCAGATAGGACTTTTCTGTTTGGATGTATGGGCTGTCAATCAGATAGGACTTTTCTGTTTGGATGTATGGGGCTGTCAATCAGATAGGACTTTTCTGTTTGGATGTATGTGGCTGTCAATCAGATAGGACTTTTCTGTTTGGATGTATTGGGCTGTCAATCAGATAGGACTTTTCTGTTTGGATGTATGGGGCTGTCAATCAGATAGGACTTTTCTGTTTGGATGTATGTCAATCAAGGCCAGAAAGTAGTTTGTTGCCACTCAGTAGATGTTCCCATATAACGGGCTGCTAATTAATGACGGCTGCTAATAATGACGTCGATGAAACTTTCGGAGGCATCGTTATGTAATACTAGATAGTTTTGTATCAAAGTGCTAGATTGTTCACGCGCCAAAAAGGCGCGTGAACAATCTAGCACTAAAAAAACTCAGCTTCCCATCAGGCACCTGTCAACTTCTGCATACTCCCTTTAGGGGGAGCTAGAGAGAGAGCAGCTGGACCGACACAGACTGGAGGAAGAGGCTGCTGATTGTAGACACGCCCTGCACAAGGTACGTGCATGCACACGCATGCAGGCACACACACACACACACGCACACACATGCGCACGTAAAATAAGAAATCGTAAATGAGAAATGAGAAATAATGAGAAATGAGAAATGAGAAATAATAAGAAATGAGAAATAATAAGAAATGAGAAATGATGAGAAATGAGAAATAATAAGAAATGAGAAATAATAAGATAATAATATAGGGAAAAATAGGGGGAAAAAAGAAAAATAGGAGAAATAATAGAAATAGAAAAAAAAAAAAAGATTTGTTCGATTTGAGATTTGTTCGATTTGAGATTTTGTTCGATTTGAATTTGTGAGATTTGAGATTTGTTCGATTTGAATTTGTGAGATTTGAGATTTGTTCGATTTGAGATTTTGTTCGATTTGAGATTTGTTCGATTTGAGATTTTGTTAGATTCGAGATTTGTTCGATTTGAATTTGTGAGATTTGTGAGATTTGTCACACACGTTCGACGTTCGATTTGAGATTTGAAAAAACACAAAAACTTGCGCTAGAAAAATAGGAAGAAAAAAAAAAAAAAAAAAAAAACTTGTGCTAGAAAAATTGGAAAAAAATGAATGAGAAATCGTAAAATGAGAAATCGTAAATGAGAAATGAGAAATCGTAAAATGAGAAATCGTAAAATGAGAAATCGTAAAATGAGAAATCGTAAATGAGAAATGAGAAATGAGAAATCGTAAAATGAGAAATCGTAAAATGAGAAATCGTAAATGAGAAATCGTAAAATGAGAAATCGAAAAATGAGAAATCTAGCGAGAAAGCGAGAAAGCGATAAGCGAGAAAGCGATAAGGGAACCCCTTTTGGTGTAGGCAATTATGTTACACTTTAGTTATTGACAAATAGCAGATCTACAAGGCAAGCTCATAGCGCGGCAGCTTGTAGGTCTGCTATTTTTGAAAAATCTTGAAAATGTGGTGCAGATCTTTGAATGTATATTCTTTCAGAGCGAGCGTTTTTAACCCAATTCAAGAAACGACTGGTTACGTTTTAAGCACTATAACCCCCTGTGCCAGGACGTAATTTTGCGTCTTTTACAATAGAGACGCTGGCACCTGGTCTGAATTTCTATTGTGTTGTACTGGCATGGATTGTGTTAACTCAAATCTTTGCTTCTGGGTGGTCCCTGGAACTACATATTTTCAGATGGGGGTCGGCGGCCAATTATGTATAATCTTGGGGGTCCTTGAGATGAAAGGACTGACAGAAACAGGTTTTTCAGAAAACGGTCAGTTATTTAGAAGGCATTTGTAGAATCGTCCTCGGGTCTAAAAGGGTTAATCATGCGTTTCGTTTGGAATATTAACGCTAAAGAGACTCGGTAGTATTGGAACATTCTACCTCCCTGTTTTGAGGGGAAATGGACGGTGGGGCTTTTCAGAGTAAAATCTGCCTCATCTGCTGGGCACTCTAGCGCCTTTAATTTGTAAAATTCCGAGTTGTGCTCTCCTCCAATCACATCATTGTGTTGCGTGTGTGTGTGTGTGTGTGTGTGTGTGTGTGGATGTGTGTTTTAGGTCAGAGAGGCGGAGCTGCTGCTCTCCTCCAATCAGATCACGCTGAAGAGGGAAGTGTCGGAGAAGACGGACGCTCTGGACAAAATGGCCGCCATGAACGAGGCTCTGGCGGCGGACAAGAGAGAGCTGAACGAACAACTGCAGCAGGTAGAATATATATATATATATACTAGAATTTCGCGGCCGCTTTGCGGCCGCTCATCCCAGAGTTACGTTGCCGCACACTATGGGAAGAAGGAAATTGCGGGAGTTGACTCCACATGTAGTAACGGATGGGTTATTAGTTATTATTATGTGGCCTTATTAGTGTAGTGTAGTGTAGTCAACACGTTATGGCTCATACACACTGCCCGGTATTTGCTCCGATTATGCTGTCGGGGAGCATTTTTGGCGCTGGCCGACAAAACCCCTGATCTGACGTTAAGCGGTGCCCAAAATTTATAGATCACAAAGGCATTTGTGGGCTTGTGAATGAATTTTCTCACATGTAATTTGTGCTCACTTGCATAGACCTGGCGAATTTAGCGTGGTGAAAGGGCAACAGTGTTCCGGGGGTGTGGGTGCTTGGGGCGATAATGTTTGTAGTAAACAAATGCATTGCCGCCGTGAGTGTGGACGGGAGGCATCTTTGGTGGCACTGCAATGAACATTTTTTGGCGGGTGGTGTCGAGTGTTGGCGTTGGGCGCGATAGGAGGAGATAGGTCCCGGACACTGCGAAGGTAAGTGTGTGACGTCACTGCCGTGTGAGTGTGTGTGGGTGTAGTGTGTAAGATGGTGTTGCAATAGCGACGTAGCTGTTGTGGCTTTGGGTTTCTTGCCATGTGTTGGGTACCAGTGGTCCTTGAGGCGGTTCCAGGTGGTCCCCATGGAGAGTTGGTAACCAAATTGACCCTTATAGATATTTAACTCTTGAGAGTGTGTACAATGAAACCAAATGGACCCGTACGGGTCCATTTGGTTTCATTTTACGCTCTATATGAAACCAAACCATCATCAAACCCTGTACACTCAAGACCCACTCCATGTATGGCCAGTACAGAATCCATTCCATATGTTGATCTGACCCCCTGCCAGTGCTCGCCCAGCAGTCTGCCGTCACCAAGGCGGATGCGTGCACACAACCTCGCTTCGCGCCCTCAGGGCGTCTTACATTTTATAACGTATTTTAGGGATGCACCGAAAATTCGGCCACCGAAAATATTCGGCCGAAAATGGCTAAAAATGTATTTTCGGCCTATTCGGTTTCGGCTCAAATAGGCCGAAAATATATCACCGAATAGTCAAAACACCGGGTCGGTATAAACACAACACGCGATTGTCTTGAACGTAACCAGAGCTCTCCGCATCTACCTCTCTCTCTCTCCCAACTTCAGTCTCCCCCACACACACACACACACACACACACACACAGCGTCAAGTTGCTCTGTGCTGTGGCTGCGATGCGCTCCGCGAAATCTGCGAGCTTATCATCAGGTCCCAAAACATGGTATTTGTGAGCACCGCCACTGTCTATTCTTTTGTCGTATGACAAAAAATGCTCCCCAATGTCTGAATCTGTGAGTTTGCATGCAGGCTACGACGAACACTAGCAGTAGCTTGCTCGTTAGCTCCTCAAAATTTTCCACCTGTGTGTAATCTCAGCAGCGCATTGAAGTGGGCACAGGCAGGGCAAAAGCAGAAGCAGAACGTCCGTGAACGTTTTGCTTAACAATGATCAGTTGTTCAGTGCTGTTTAACTTTGGCAATATGTGATACTAGAGCCTAGAGAACATGCTAATATGGCTGCTAAATAAGAACGTTTTCCCCTATCAGCTAGCATGCTATTGTGTGTGTGTGTGTGTGTGTGTGTGTGTGTGTGTGTGTGTGTGTGTGTGTGTGTGTGTGTGTGTGTGTTTGTGCGTGCGTGTGCGTGCCCACACACTGTGTAGGACAGTGGTTCTCATAGTGGGAGTTCCAGCTAAATTATAGATAGTTAGGAAGTAAACCAAGTGGGGCCGGTCTGTAACAGAGTGCAAAAATGGAACCAAATACACTCTCAAAATTTACATTGATTTTTACAATAGAAATAAAAATAAATTGGGGTCCCAGAGATAGAAATGGGAAGAAAGACAGTCAGCTATACACAGTCAACATTACAGATTACAGTATCATTACAAGTACAAGGAATGGCAATGAAATCAAATTGTATTAAAAAGGGGGTAAAATATTAATTTTGAAGGAGTATTCATTTTTATTGTCTTTATTGTTAGTTACAACATGCCTACAATAACTTGAAGCTTTTTTTTTAAAGGTAATTGCAAAAAAGGTGCCATAATCCGATTAATCGTTTAAATAATCGCCCGATGAATCGATTATGAAAATCCATAATCATGTCTTTTGCCATAATCAGGTAGCTTTACAACAAAGCTGTATTCGGCTATTCGGTATTCGGTTTTCGGCCAACTGTTTCCTATATTCGGTATTCGGTTTCGGCCAAGAATTTCCCTTTCGGTGCATCCCTAACGTATTTACTACTTGTGTGTGTGTGTGTGTGTGTGTGTGTGTGTGTGTGTGTGTGTGTGTGTGTGCATGCATGCGTGCTTGCAGGTAGAGTTGGAGTTGTCCCAGTGTCAATACCAGCTCCAGACAGCAGAGGGTGATGTTTCATCTTTACGCAGAGAACTCAAAGCTCTCAACCTGGAGTACAGTCAACTCATGTCAGTATTATCTTTATTTATTGTCTCGTTTGGATATTATTAATTATTATACAGTATTATAATTGTATTATAATTATATATATATATATTTAGGCTTCGATTAGTGATTATGTCTCATTGCTGCACGGTCAAATCGCGGTGCATTGCAGAATGGATTATTTTTGACACCACTAGTATTAGAGTGGAGTAAGTGTTGTGTGCACATAGCACTTGTCCTAGCCTCGACGACCTTACAGGTGTATGCCAGTGTTGTTTTTTGCACCAAATTTTCATTTAGTTTTAGTCACATTTTTGTCACCTTGAATGTTTTAGTGTTAGTCTAGTTTTAGTCGACTAAATATCATACGATTTTAGTCCACTAAATCTACAGTGGATTTAGTCGACTAAAATGTATTTTGGCAGGCCTTGATGCCGTTGTAATGACTGATTTTACACTTGCTGAAAATAGCCGATCTACAAGCTCAACGCGTCGCGCTGTGACGCGTTGTGAGCTTGTAGATCGGCTATTTTTACAAACACTCTATGCATAGTTTCATTATATAGTATAGTATTGTATAACAATGGTGTGTTTTGTCATGGTGTGTCAGAGAGGGACAGACAGACAGACATTAAAGGACATGTTTAACATGTATAACATATTGTCTCCAGGTCTCAGAGACAGACAGAGGGACATTAACCCATTCTGACCGGGCACCCATTTTGGTGTCAGCTTCATGTTATGCTTTAGCTATTTAACACAAAAAATGCTGGAAACGTATCCATACGCTTTATTAATATCGAACGCCGTACGCGCGAAGCGTATGTATACGTTTTATACGTTTTTTTATTGCTTACTGTACATCAACGTCCTATGCTCCAGGACACCGAGGAAAATAACAGCGATCGTCTCCAGGAAGCTCCAATATGTGATCCGGGAGTAAAAAGCCCCTCCCTCCTGAAAAGAGGTCTGTCTGTGGCGAAGACGCTCCCTCCTCCAATGCCTCCATTACACGTATGGGTCTGCACGGCAACGGCATAGACCAACGCAGATGTCAGGGCATCTAAAATGGAGTTACCCATCTAGTAGTAGTCTAGTGTCTGTGAATACACTCGATTCCCCCTCCCCTCCTGTTTCTACATGGTTTCTCCCGAGGAATCTTTGTGGGGGGAGTCTGAGTCTCTTCTGCCCGGATCGCATTGCAGTTTGAGTTCCCTGGCCCCAGGCCACACTGCGCCTTGTAATCGCCTTGCACCGCGCTCTCATTCTCGGAAAAAGATATAACGCAGTCGTGTCGATTTGCCCTCTGCCAGTATATAAACCAAGAATAATCTTCAACGATCGCCATTTCATAACGTTTTCAACACGCACACGGCACACGCCATGATCAACTAACTGCCTGGCTACGTCTTCAGTCTTCACCAGCCATCGCTATCCGTTGTGTGGATCGCCATCGCGTCTTCACTTTGTTTGTTTGGGCAAGAAGCACGATCAGCGATGGAAAAGAGCTTTATATCCACGGCAGATAAGTAATGACGTATTATCGAAGGACCGCCATGATCAACTTACTGCCTACGTCTTCGTCAGCCAATGCAGCCATCATCGCTATCCGTTGTGTGATTGTGGATGTAGGCTATATCCACGGTATCGAGAGAGACGCCCGGCTGTGATATAGGTCTTATCACTGCAATTATAATGAATAAAAAGGCTACAATCACACAACGGATAGCGATGGCTGCATTGGCTGGTGACAACGTAGCCTCGGTCCCAGGCAGTTAGTTGATCATGGCGGTCCCTCGATAATACGTCATTACTTATCTGCCGTGGATAAAACTCTTTTCCATCGCTGATCTCTGCTTCTTTGCCCAAACAAAGTGAAGATAGCGTTGTCCAACAAAGCAGCCAGTTATTTGATCATCTCTCTCTCCTGTGCTTCTTTCCTCAAACATGTCCAGACATGTCAACCTCAACCACTAAACTCACCGATCCAGTAACGCATCTCACCGTTATACTATCGTTCTGAAGGCAGATATAAAAATAAACATAAATAAATTATTGTCATATACATACTACACACTGAATGAAAGCCCTAATTGTCTACTTTTAGGAGGAAAACAAATACATAATATTGATCCCATGTACAGTTTGTCAGTAGGATATTGAATGCAGTTGTTCAGGTCCAACTATTATTCACAAAATAAGGCCTATAGCGACATGTACATATTATATACCGTATGAAACAGAAGACCCTCTGCTTTCATAAGAAAAAAACTAATACTGTAATAATAATAAAAATCACACCCCTGTGAAGTGAGCATTTCCTCATGAAGTTATCATAGCGAGTTATAAAGGTTTAAAGTCACAGAGATTGACAGGCAGATATAAACATAAATAAATTATTATCATATACATACTACACACTGAATGAAAGCCCTGAATGTCTACTTTTAGGAGGAAAACAAATATACAAATATATACAAATATAGTTTGTCAGTAATTGGCTATTGAATGCAGCTTGCGCCCACCAGAGAGGATTTCAGAAAATGCATGGACCAGAAGAACTATTATTCACAAAATAAGGCCTATAGCGAAATGTACATACTATATACCGTATGAAACAGAAGACTCTCTGCTTTCATAAGAAAAATACTTCTAGTGCAATGTTGCGCAACATTGCACTGCTCACTTCACAGGGGTGTGATTTTCATTATTATTACAGTAGAAGTATTTTTCTTATGAAAGCAGAGAGTCTTCTGTTTCATACGGTATATAGTATGTACATTTCGCTATAGGCCTTATTTTGTGAATAATAGTTCTTCTGGTCCATGCATTTTCTGAAATCCTCTCTGGTGGGCGCAAGCTGCATTCAATAGCCAATTACTGACAAACTATACATGGGACCATGTGTATTTGTTTTCCTCCTAAAAGTAGACATTCAGGGCTTTCATTCAGTGTGTAGTATGTATATGATATTATTTGTGTTCATTTTTATATCTGTCTGTCAATGTCTGTCAACTTCAACCTTCCATATCTCTGCTGTTTTTTCAAGCGAGCAGCGTGCCTTCAAAAGCAGGTTTTAGAAAAAGGTCAATATCTCCAGAATGGAAGATGGTAGAATCATAATTTTTTTTTTTAATTGAAGTGGACATGTTTGGCCTACTTTTTATTTATGCGATGTGATTCTCGCTATAAGAGGCCCCTCGCTGTGGGCCCCTAAAAAGTTCAAAAGTCCAATGTTAATCGCTTAGCACCAGCAAGCCTGAGCAAATAGAAAACTCTAGCATACAATGTGTTAAAAATAGCAGATCTACAAGCTCA
This sequence comes from Protomyctophum parallelum, assembly GCF_964188405.1. Classification (NCBI taxonomy): domain Eukaryota; kingdom Metazoa; phylum Chordata; class Actinopteri; order Myctophiformes; family Myctophidae; genus Protomyctophum; species Protomyctophum parallelum. The sequence goes on along the minus strand of NC_139712.1, from coordinate 18,409,234 downwards.
TATCGCGCCACCGAGTGGCGCGATACGAGCTTGTAGGTCTGCTATTTTTGAAAAATCGAAGAGCGACTGACATTTCTAGAATCTGATCTCAGGTCAGAATGGGTTCATCAGACCAGTGTGTGTCCGGCGGAAACCTCGTATGAATCTGATCTCAGGTCAGAATGGGTTAAAGGACATGTTTAACATGTATAACATATTGTCTCCAGGTCTCAGAGACAGACAGAGGGACATTAGATAGGACATGTTTAACATGTATAACATATTGTCTCCAGGTCTCAGAGACAGACGGACAGAAGGACATTCGAGGACATGCGGGACAGAGCCACAGAGATGGAGAGAACGGCGGAGGAGAGCGAGAGACAGCTGGACACACTGACCGAGGAGAGAGAGAGGGGCGCGCGAGAGCTGGAGGAGGTGAGGCGTCTGGCTGATCAATCGGCTGGACATTTTCGATCACGTCTCACTGTTGCGCAACATCGAGTATTGTGCAACAGGCGCACCTAGGCTGTGGAGCCATGCGTCCGGTTTTGATATCATTAATGCGTTTTTTTATCATTCCGTCTCGGGCATCAGACCGTACTAAGTACCCGGACGGACATCTCTGTCCTGGGCCCTAATAATGTTACCAAGATTCTTTTTTTTTCTTCACTTTTGCACGAATCGGAGCCTATCTGTCATTGGGACAATGCAAAAACGCTGCTTTTCTTCATGCCTTTGAGCTGCGTTTCATGTCATGAAAGGTGCTATTCAAATACAAGTTGTGTTATTATTATATTTACATATTAAGAGAGATTTTTAACATTCCATATGTTGATCTGACCTCATCAAACCCTGTACACTCAAGACACGCTCTATACATACATGGTCAGTACAGAGTGCGTGTGTGTGTGTGTGTGTGTGGATATGTTGTGGAAATTATACTAACACAAGATCACTTAAACTAAAAGATAAGGTGAGGACAAGATGATATGAGGCATTCAGTTCAATTTAATAGAGATCTCGAGATTCTCTAGAGCACAACCATCTTCCAGCATGTCGGATGACTGAACTCCAGAACAATACATGTGTGTCAATTTTATACAGTCTTACTCAAAGGAGGAGGAGTAACTGTTGGTCACATGACCAGACAGGTAGCCTCCACATCAGACAATGGGACAAATCTAATTAGAATGACAAGTGGTCTAAATCTAGTAACCTTGGATGGGTATGAATAAACTGTGATGAATAAACATGACCATACAAAAACAGAGGCTGGGCTGGTGTTGCTAGACAGCTGGAGATCCAGGAACCGTCTCACCGATACTTTGGTCATAACAAAAGCCTATTGATGTGCGTAAATGGTTGATTAAGTCGAGAGAGGCCTAGTACTCAGTGTAGACCACACCCAGTTAGGCTAGACAATCAGGATATGCAGTTTTTACAATTAGTGGTGTGAATGCACAATTTCATATTTCCCATTACAGTGTGTGTGTGTGTGTGTGTGCGTGTGCGTGTGCGTGTGCGTGTGCGCGTACTGTGTAGCTGTGTGCGCAGCACAGTGCAGTGTGTGAGGAGCTGAGAGGAGTTCAGGAGGAGCAGAGGAGAGCAGAGCAGGAGAAACAGCGCCTCCTCTTGGACACACAGAGACTGCAGGTATAGAAGCTCTGTCACCATGACGACATAGTATAGTTTTCATTTGGTTTCCATTTAGTTTTCATCAGTGAAAAAAGTGACAACAACATCAACACTGTGCAATTAGGCGATGAAGCAACGATTGTGACAACTTCTGTCTGTCTGTCTGTCTGTCTGTCTGTCTGACTGCAGGAGGTGCACGACTCCCTGGAGAAGCACACAGTCACCCTGGAGGAGGACCTGAAGGAGACCAGGTACTCATACTGAAGGACACCCTTTTTTTAGGAGACCGGAAGCATTAATTTCAAGGGAAAGGCTCAGAAGATACGTAGAAAGAAAGATGAGATCATCTCTGTAGTAGTCTTAGGACGAAAAAAATCTGTACTGGAAATACCTGTGTTGCTCAACCTTTTTCATGTCAAGGACCCCCAGAATTATCTGTATTTGGCCCGTGGACCCCAATCTGAAAATATGTTGTTCCAGGGACCCCCCCAGAAGCAAATATTTGAGTTAAAAACGTTCGCTCTGAAAGAATATATATTCAAAGATTTGCGCCACATTTTCGCGATGTTTTTCAAAAATAGCAGACCTACAAGCTCGTAGCGCGGCACTCGGTGCCGCGCTACGTAGATCTGCTATTTTTCACTTGCCCAATATTTTTCAATAGCCCAGGATGTGTCCAGTGTCCACGCATCTTAGGGTCATTTTTAACGCTTCCAAAGAGAGATCAGACTTGTTAGCGCGAGGTGGTACTCAGTAACTTCTCTCCTCGTTCTCCAGGGCATTGTCGGTGTCTCTCGGCCAGCAGCTCTCTCTCTCTCAGCAGCGGGCGTCCGACCTTGATGTCCAGATATGTCACCTTCAGACACACACGCACACCCTGACGCAGGCTAAAGACACACTGCACGGTGAGCACGCACACACACACACACACACACATACACCCTGACGCAGGCTAAAGACACACTGCACGGTGAGCACGCACACACACACACACACACACATACACCCTGACGCAGGCTAAAGACACACTGCACGGTGAGCACACACACACACACACACACATTTCGAGTCCACATTTATAAAATACATTATCAAGGGCACAAATATTTTCAGTTGCTTCTGATATACTACGCACTTGAAACATCACGTGTCTCAGTGCTCGAGTCCAAACAAGCCCTAAATGTACAGAATATAGGCAACACATGAACTTATTCACAGCAAACATTGGTCATTTCAGTCTGTCATATTACCAACACCGAAAGTAAATCATGGGTACAAAAAGCACCTTCTCCTCCAAATAGACCGACTGCCTATAATGGAGGAGATTGAACAGTATGTTGCAAGCTGCTTCGCCTTACACTTGGACAACCCTATAATCCTCAAGCCTCTGACCACTAGCCTGTGGACATGGCCCAGGCTGCCAAATATAAAAACAATGAGCTGACACGTATAGCCCAGTTGTATAATGGCCTGTACTAATGGTTGATATTTTACTTGTTTAGTAAGGAAAGCTCCATCTAAACTTGAATCAAAAGCACAGCCAACTTCCAATAGAAAAACCTCTTTGCTGTTCTCGTCAATTATAATGCCGTCTGGTGTATTTGCAGTTATATTTGCAAACACGGTTGGGTCATTGCATTGAAACATTTCTGGTTTCACACAGGAATTTTTGTGAAACACAACGGAGGAATGAAACATAGGTGACACATCTTTGGCAATAATGCACACACACACACACACACACACACACACACACACACACACACACACACACACACACACACACACACACACACATTACATTTTACATTTTAGGCATTTAGCAGACGCTCTTAATCCAGAGCGATTTACATTAAGCAAGAACAAAAAGCATGGGAATACATCACAAAAAAGCATTTATCATGAAACATGCGTAAGCTAAGAAAGTAACAGGAATATCTATATTATGAGACTATACATATAAACTATATATATATACTACTATGCTATACATATGTACTATGGCATACTATGACTATATACAATGCAATTATAGTGCTGTCTACATAACATGCTATAAGTCTGTATCAAATGCTATCTAAGTCTACAGAAATGCTATCTAAGGGGGTAGGGTAAGTGCTATGGGCCATGATGGAGTCTGAAAAGGTGGGTTTTCAGACTACGGCGGAATATTGGGAGTGATGCTGCAGTTCTGACTGCAATGGGAAGTGCATTCCACAGTTTTGGAGCCAGAAGGGAGAAGAGTTTGGGACGTGTGGAGCGTTGTCCCGGCGTTTTTAGTGAGGGTACTTCCAGCTTCCCTGCGTTGGCTGATCTGAGTGCGCGGGAGGGTTTGTAGGGTTCAATCATACTTGCAAGATATGGGGGAGCCATACCTTTGGTTGCTTTGAATGCCAGCATCAGAGTTTTGTATTCTGTGCGGGCAGCGACCGGGAGCCAGTTGAGGGAGCGGAGCAGGGGGGAGACATGTGAGAATTTTGGCTGGTTGAAGACCAAGCGAGCTGTGGCATTTTGGATCAGCTGGAGAGGCTTAAGTGCACATGCTGGTAGGCTAGTAAGGAGGGAGTTACAATACACACACACACACACACACACACACACACACACACACACACCCTGACACAGGCTAAAGACACTTGACTGAGTCCATTTGGTTCCATCTCTGAGGTATGGACACATACGGCTCCACTTGGTGCCAAACTATCATTTAGCTGCAGGGGACCCCCTGGAACTCCCTCAAGGCCCCTGGGGGTCCGCAAAGTGTATATTTTATGGACAACCATAAGCAAGCAAGTAAACGTGTGTGTGTGTGTGTGTGTGTGTGTGTGTGTGTGTGTGTGTGTGTGTGTGTGTGTGTGTGTGTGTGTGTGTGTGTGTGTGTGTGTGTGTGTGTGTGTGTGTGTGTGTGTGTGTGTGTGTGTGTGTGTGTGTGTGTGTGTGTGTGTGTGTGTGTGTGTGTGTGTGTGTGTGTGTGTGTGTGTGTGTGTGTGTGTGTGTGCGTGCGTGCGTGTGCGCGTGTAGGAGAGATGCAGTGCGTCCGTGCCGAGCTGGTCAGGGAGAGCAGACTCCGCCAGGAGCAGAAGGAGAGAGAGGAGGAGGAGAGAGAGAGGAGAGGCGCGGAGAGGCGGAGCCTCCTGCAGGAGGCGCAGGCCCTGAGGAGCAACACTGAGACCCTGGAGGAGGAGGCGGAGGCGCTGCAGAGCAGGAGGCGCCAGGAGCAGGAGCAGGGGAGCCGGGAGAGAGAGGAGTGGCAGGGAGAGAGGGAGGCGCTGAGCACCCAGCTGGGGAGGAGCGACGGGGAGGTGGCCGCCCTGAGGAGCAAGGCGGAGGCCCTGGAGGAGGAGGTGCTGAGGCTGACGGAGCAGGAGGAGAGGTGGAGGGAGAGAGCAGAGGAGGCGCTGCAGCGGGAGAAGGAGAGGTCGTCGCTCAAGCTGGACGAGGAGGAGGCGCGAGGGAAGGCGCAACGTGCCGCCATGGAGGAGGAGACGCAGACTCTCTGCCTCCGGATAGAGGGACTTGAGGAGGAGAAAGAGGAGGCGCATAAAGTACGACGTCGCAAAGACCAGGAGGTGTTTGATCTGAAGGAGAACCTGACCTCCATGCAGGAGGAGACGCAGACACTGAGCCTCCGCATAGAGGGGCTGGAGAAGGAGAGAGAGGAGGGGCAGAGAGACATGGAGGCACAGCGCTGTCGCTCCTCTGCCCTGGAGAAGGAGAAAGAGGAGGCGCAGCGCCAACTGCGGAGCAGCGAAGAGAAAAGGAGAGACACCAAGGAGGAGTCGGAGAGATGGAGGGAGAGAACACAGGAGGTGCAGAGGGAGAAGGAGAGGTTGTCACTCAGGCTGGACGAGGAGGAGGCACGAGGGAAGGAGCAACGAGCCTCCAGGGAGGAGGAGACCCAGGCTCTCTGCGTCAGGATAGAGGGACTGCAGGAGGAGAAAGAGGAGGTGCAGAGAGACATGGAGGTGCAGCGCTGTCGCTCCTCAGCCCTGGAGGAGGAGAAAGAGGAGGCGCATGAAGTACGACGTCACAAAGAGCAGGAGGTGTTTGATCTGAAGGAGAACCTGACCTCCATGCAGGAGGAGACGCAGACACTGCGCCTCCGGATAGAGGGGCTGGAGAAGGACAGAGAGGAGGCGCAGCGTCAACTGAGGAGCAGCGAGCAGAGGAGGAGAGACACCAAGGAGGAGTCAGAGAGATGGAGGGAGAGAGCAGAGGAGGCGCACAGGCAGAAGGAGAGGACGGAGCAGCAGCTCCGAACGACACAATCCCAACTCCACAGGAGAGAAGAGGAGGCGCACACACTGAGCCAACAGATACACCTCCTGGAAGAGGAGTCAGTGAGGAGGGAGGAGGAGGCCCAGGAGTGGAAGGAGAGACTGTCTTCCCTGCTGGAGGAGACGCAGACTCTCTGCGTCAGGATAGAGGGACTGGAGAAGGAGAAAGAGGACGTGCAGAATGGCATGGAGGCGCAGCGCCGTCTCTTCTCAGCCCTGGAGAAGGAGAAAGAGGAGGTGCAGAAACGACTCAGGAGCAGCGAAGAGAAAAGGAGAGCCACCAAGGAGGAGTCAGAGAGATGGAGGGAGAGAGCAGAGGAGGCACAGAGGGAGAAGGAGAGGTTGTCACTCAGGCTGGACGAGGAGGAGGCACGAGGGAAGGAGCAACGAGCCTCCATGGAGGAGCAGGCGCAGGCTCTCTGCGTCAGGATAGAGGGACTGGAGGAGGAGAAAGAGGAGGCGCAGAGAGACATGGAGGTGCAGCGCTGTCGCTCCTCAGCCCTGGAGGAGGAGAAAGAGGAGGCGCATGAAGTACGACGTCACAAAGAGCAGGAGGTGTTTGATCTGAAGGAGAACCTGACCTCCATGCAGGAGGAGACGCAGACACTGCGCCTCCGGATAGAGGGGCTGGAGAAGGACAGAGAGGAGGCGCAGCGTCAACTGAGGAGCAGCGAGCAGAGGAGGAGAGACACCAAGGAGGAGTCAGAGAGATGGAGGGAGAGAGCAGAGGAGGCGCACAGGCAGAAGGAGAGGACGGAGCAGCAGCTCCGAACGACACAATCCCAACTCCACAGGAGAGAAGAGGAGGCGCACACACTGAGCCAACAGATACACCTCCTGGAAGAGGAGTCAGTGAGGAGGGAGGAGGAGGCCCAGGAGTGGAAGGAGAGACTGTCTTCCCTGCTGGAGGAGACGCAGACTCTCTGCGTCAGGATAGAGGGACTGGAGAAGGAGAAAGAGGACGTGCAGAATGGCATGGAGGCGCAGCGCCGTCTCTTCTCAGCCCTGGAGAAGGAGAAAGAGGAGGTGCAGAAACGACTCAGGAGCAGCGAAGAGAAAAGGAGAGCCACCAAGGAGGAGTCAGAGAGATGGAGGGAGAGAGCAGAGGAGGCACAGAGGGAGAAGGAGAGGTTGTCACTCAGGCTGGACGAGGAGGAGGCACGAGGGAAGGAGCAACGAGCCTCCATGGAGGAGCAGGCGCAGGCTCTCTGCGTCAGGATAGAGGGACTGGAGGAGGAGAAAGAGGAGGCGCAGAGAGACATGGAGGTGCAGCGCTGTCGCTCCTCAGCCCTGGAGGAGGAGAAAGAGGAGGCGCATGAAGTACGACGTCACAAAGAGCAGGAGGTGTTTGATCTGAAGGAGAACCTGACCTCCATGCAGGAGGAGACGCAGACACTGCGCCTCCGGATAGAGGGGCTGGAGAAGGACAGAGAGGAGGCGCAGAGTCAACTGAGGAGCAGCGAGCAGAGGAGGAGAGACACCAAGGAGGAGTCGGAGAGATGGAGGGAGAGAGCAGAGGAGGCGCACAGGCAGAAGGAGAGGACGGAGCAACAGCTCCGAACGACACAATCCCAACTCCACAGGAGAGAAGAGGAGGCGCGCACACTGAGCCAACAGATACACCTCCTGGAAGAGGAGTCAGTGAGGAGGGAGGAGGAGGCCCAGGAGCGGAAGGAGAGACTGTCTTCCATGCTGGAGGAGACGCAGGCTCTCTGCGTCAGGATAGATGAGCTGGAGAAGGAGAAAGAGGAGGCACAGAGAGACATGGAGACGCAGCGCTGTCGCTCCTCAGCCCTGGAGAAGGAGAAAGAGGAGGCGCAGCGCCAACTGCAGAGCAGCGAGCAAAGAAGCAGAGACACCAAGGAGGAGTCAGAGAGATGGAGGGAGAGAGGCGAGGAGGCGCAGTCACTCTGTCTTAGGATAGAGGGGATGGAGAAGGAGAAAGAGGAGGCACAGAGAGACATGGAGGCGCAGCGCCGTCGCTTCTCAGCCCTGGAGAGGGAGAAAGAGGAGGTGCAGAAACGACTGAGGAGTAGCGAGGAGAAAAGGAGAGCCACCAAGGAGGAGTCGGAGAGATGGAGGGAGAGAGCAGAGGAGGCAGAGAAGGAGAAGGAGAGGACGGAGGAGCAGCTCCGAACGACACAATCACAACTCCACAGGAGAGAAGAGGAGGCGCACACACTGAGCCAACAGATACACCTCCTGGAAGAGGAGTCAGTGAGGAGGGAGGAGGAGGCGCAAGGGGGGAAGGAGAGACTGTCTTCCATGCTGGAGGAGACGCAGGCTCTCTGCCTCCGGATAGAGGAGCTCGAGAAGGAGAAAGATGAGGTTCAGAGTGGCATGGAGGCGCAGCGCCGTCGCTCCTCAGCCCTGGAGGAGGAGAAAGAGGAGGCGCATAAAGTACGACGTCACAAAGAGCAGGAGGTGTTTGATCTGGAGGAGAACCTTACCTCCATGCAGGAGGAGACGCAGACTCTGCACCTCCGCATAGAGGGGCTGGAGAAGGAGAAAGAGGAGGCACAGAGAGACATGGAGGTGCAGTGCCGACGCTCCTCTGCCCTGGAGAAGGAGAGAGAGGAGGCGCAGCGCCAACTGCGGAGTAGCGAGCAAAGAAGCAGAGACACCAAGGAGGAGTCAGAGAGATGGAGGGAGAGAGCAGAGGAGGCGCACAGGCAGAAAGAGAGATGGAGGGAGAGAGGCAAGGAGGCGCAGGCACTCTGTCTCAGGATAGAGGGGCTGGAGAAGGAGAAAGAGATGGCACAGAGAGACATGGAGGCGCAGCGCCGTCGCTCCTCAGCCCTGGAGAAGGAGAAAGAGGAGGCCCTTAAAGTACGACGTCACAAAGAGCAGGAGATGTTTGATCTGAAGGAGAACCTGACCTCCATGCAGGAGGAGACGCAGACACTCTCCGTCAGGATAGAGGGGCTGGAGAAGGAGAGAGAGGAGGCGCAGAGAGACATGGAGGAGGCGCAGCGCCGACGCTCCTCTGCCCTGGAGAAAGAGGAGGCGCAGCGCCAACTGAGGAGCAGTGAGCAGAGGAGGAGAGACACCAGGGAGGAGTCGGAGAGATGGAGGGAGAGAGCAGAGGAGGCGCAGCGGGAGAAGGAGAGGTTGTCACTCAGGCTGGACGAGGAGGAGGCGCGAGGGAAGGAGCAACGAGCCTCCATGGAGGAGCAGGCGCAGGCTCTCTGCGTCAGGATAGAGGGACTGGAGAAGGAGAAAGAGGAGGCGCATAAAGTACGACGTCACAAAGACCAGGAGGTGTTTGATCTGAAGGAGAGACTCCAGCGGGCGGAGGGAGAGAGGGAGCTCCTGGAGGAGAACCTGACCTCCATGCAGGAGGAGACGCAGACACTGCGCCTCCGCATAGAGGGGCTGGAGAAGGAGAGAGAGGAGGCGCAGCGCCAACTGCAGAGCAGCGAAGATAAAAGGAGAGACACCAAGGAGGAGTCAGAGAGATGGAGGGAGAGAGCAGAGGAGGCGCACAGGCAGAAGGAGAGATGGCGGGAGAGAGGCGAGGAGGCGCAGGCACTCTGTCTCAGGATAGAGGGGCTGGAGAAAGAGAAAGAGGAGGCGCAAAGAGACATGGAGGTGCAGCGCCGTCGCTCCTTGGCCCTGGGGAAGGAGAATGCTCGGCTGAGAGTGCGGTGCTCGGAGGAGGAGAGGAGCGCGAGGAGCAGAGAGGAGGAGGTGCTGCGGGGGAGGCTGCAGGAGGCGAGCAGAGAGGAGGAGGTGCTGCGGGGGAGGCTGCAGGAGGCGAGCAGAGAGGAGGAGGTGCTGCGGGGGAGGCTGCAGGAGGCGCAGGGTCAGGTGGAGGAGCTGCGAGCCAGGGCTGCGGTCGCCGAGGAGCAGGAGCAGGAGGCCAGGTAATCCGGGAAAGTTAGCGAAAATGTTGTCATTACGTACTATGTTTTTTGTGGCAAGTATTTCATACAACTTAAGTAAAAAAAATCTGAACTATCCCTTTAACGTTCCCTAAACTAAGGAGGGAGGTGCTGAGGAGAGACGGCAGCCTGGAGAGACAGACGAGCTCCGCCCGGCAGAGCGAGGAGGAGGCGCAGGCACTGCGGCGCCTCCTGCTGGCGGCGGAGGAGGAGGCGCGGGCCGCGGCCCGGGCGGGGGAGGAGCGCGCCGACCTCCTCCGGGTGGCGCTGAAGGAGGCGCAGCGACAGGTGGCGCGGCTCTCCTCGCTGCTGAGGACGCGGGAGGCGCAGGAGGAGCGCTCGCGGGAGGCACAGCGGGAGCTGGACATCAGGTGATCAATGGTTGCCTTTCTAATTGTTTTTATTTTCTTTTCTGTTTTTTTTGTTTTGTTTTTCTAGTTTTTTTTCCTAAAATGTATCTAGAACCAACTAATGAACTCTTTATTAAATATAATGCACTGAAATGAGCTAGTTGCTCAGAAAACAGCTTTGATGGCCTTCAAAGTGCAACATGAATTGCTTCCAAGCTGCATTCAGAAACTGTTCCAAATGAAAGAAAACCATTATGAGCGTACACTGATTGAAATCGTAACAGCAAGAACCAACATTAAAAATATGTGTCCATTGGTAATTTACAATTTATAATTTAGGCATTTAGCAGACGCTCTTGATCCAGAGTGACACATTTGAGCAAAAACAAGAGCATGGCATACATCACATATATAAAAAGTAGTTATCGTGAATCATGTATAAACTAAGAACGTAACAGTGGACTTACGTTCTTGGGGCTAGGCTAGGGCAGCACAAATATGGAATAGTTGTGACAATGACCAAAATTCAATCAATGTTTACGAATAATACAGTTGATAAATATAAAACATTACTATAAACCTCATATTTCCGTATCTCCGCCATGTGATTTGCCCAAATGTTATTGTTTGTTTTGTTATTATTTGTATTAGTATAAAACAAGTTTAAAAGGATAGGCTACACCTTTTATATTATAATAGTAAAATGGTAGGCACTATAAGCTACGGCTTCAGGATACACCTTTTCGGTCCAAATATTCACTGTACTCTGTACATGATTTACGACTGAAATAAACCATTCATTCATTCATTCATACTATTGTATGTCATGTAGCACCCCCAATAGTAACAGAATCCATTGAGAAATATCTTCGGTCAATTATGTTATGTTTATTGTGACCGATTGATTGGATCACCTCTAATTAAAGTGTTGCACCTCCTCATACAGAGCCAGGGAGGTGCAGCAGGTTTTAAACCACTGTGTTAAAGTGTTGCACCTCCTCATACAGAGCCAGGGAGATGCAGGAGGTTTAAACCACTGTGTTAACGTGTTGCACCTCCTCATACAGAGCCAGGGAGGTGCAGCAGGTTTTAAACCACTGTGTTAACGTGTTGCACCTCCTCATACAGAGCCAGGGAGGTGCAGGAGGTTTAAACCACTGTGTTAACGTGTTGCACATCCTCATACAGAGCCAGGGAGATGCAGCAGGTTTTAAACCACTGTGTTAACGTGTTGCACCTCCTCATACAGAGCCAGGGAGGTGCAGGAGGTTTAAACCACTGTGTTAACGTGTTGCACCTCCTCATACAGAGCCAGGGAGGTGCAGCAGGTTTTAAACCACTGTGTTAACGTGTTGCACCTCCTCACACAGAGCCAGGGAGGTGCAGCAGGTTTTAAACCACTGTGTTAACGTGTTGCACCTCCTCATACAGAGCCAGGGAGGTGCAGGAGGCGCTCGCCCAGCGCCAGGCGGCCCTGCAGGAGGCGCTGCAGCAGCAGGAGGAGGCGGGCCGCGTGCTGTGCGAGGAGGCGCGGGAGTGCCGGGAGAGAGAGGAGCAGCGGGCGAACGAGGCCGCCGCACTCGCCTGGCACCTGAAGGAGAGAGAGGAGGAGGCGCAGGATCTGCGGCGCGCCCTGGAGGAGACGGAGGAGGAGGCGCAGGGGAGCCTGAGGAGAGCCGGGGAGGAGGTGAATGCTGTTACGAATTCCCCACCAAAACAAATGTAGCCTGAATCATCCTATAATCCTGTCTCAACATACATGTACCCTGAATCAACCTATAATCCTGTCCCAACAACATACATGTACCCTGAATCAACCTATAATCCTGTCCCAACAACATACATGTACCCTAAATCAACCTATAATCCTGTCCCAACAACATACATGTACCCTGAATCAACCTATAATCCTTTCCCAACAACATACATGTACCCTGAATCATCCTATAATGCTGTCCCAACAACATACATGTACCCTGAATGCGCCAGGAGGACTTTGGTGGCAACCAAAGTGTAGTGTCCTGGTAAATAGTAAATGGTGCATTTATATAGCTCCTTTATCCAAGTCGCTGGTACTCACACATGCACCATTTGTCACCCTCGAGCTGCTGTTCATACAGAACCCAGGCCCGTTGAGAACTCTTGAATACTTGGGGGACATTTGCATTGTCCTTTTGGCCACCAGGCGAGGAGACTAGGAGAGGAGCTGAGGACAGCCGAGGAGGAGAGGACGGCGCTGAGAGGAGCGCAGCAGGAAGCGCAGCAGGAAGCGCAGGGCAGACAGCGCCTCCTACAGGAGGAGAGAGATGTCCTCTCCGCTGAGCTGAGGAGGAAGGAGGAGGAGGTGACGGCTCTGAAGCAGGAGGTGACGTTTGTTAGGGGGAGTGTGATGTTGACATTGTGGACGATAATGCTATCTCAGTAGAGATTAAAAACTGATGCTATCTCAGTAGAGATTAAAAACTGATTCTATCCGAGTAGAAATTAAAAACTGATGCTATCTGAGTAGAGATTAAAAATCACACCCCCCCCCCCTCATCTCCTCTCTCTCTCTCTCTCTCTCTCTCTCTCTCTCTCTCTCTCATTAGCAGGCAACAGTGCAGCACTTATACTATCTCTCTCTCTCTCTCTCTCTCTCTCTCTCTCTCTCTCTCTGTGTTTCTGGCACAACAGCGCCCCTACTGGTAGTACTCATAGTCATATACTGGTGCTCATGGCCACATAGGTGAACACATACTGTAGGTGAACACGGACATTCAATTGCTGTTCCTTGGAGTGGTTGCACCACTCAAAAACTGATGGTATCTGAGTAGAGATTAAAAACTGATGGTATCTGAGTAGAGATTAAAAACTGATGCTATCTGAGTAGAGATTAAAAACTGATTCTGAGTAGAGATTAAAAACTGATGCTATCTGAGTAGAGATTAAAAACTGATTCTGAGTAGATTAAAAACTGATGGTATCTGAGTAGAGATTAAAAACTGATGCTATCTGAGTAGAGATTAAAAACTGATGCTATCTGTGTAGAGATTAAAAACTGATGCTATCTGAGTAGAGATTAAAAACTGATTCTGAGTAGAGATTAAAAACTGATGCTATCTGAGTAGAGATTAAAAACTGATTCTATCCAAGTACAGATTAAAAACGAATGCTATCTGAGTAGAGATAAAAAAACTGAGTGTGCCGCGTTTTCACGATTTTCAAAAATACCATCTGTTCCACCACTAGGGGTACCTCGAGGGTTACTTCACCCTCCTGGTCAGTGACCAGCCATGTGTGTCTGTGTACCAGCAGGTGTCAGCGTTGAGCAGCAGCAGGGAGCGCGCTGCTCAGGACGGCCAGCAGAGGGAGACCGAGAACATGAAGATGAGAGCAGGTCTCAGAGACGCCACGAAGGAGATGGACTCTCTGAAACGCCTCCTACAGGTAGAGTAGGGTACTGCACCTCTGAAACGCCTCCTACAGGTAGAGTAGGGTACTGCACCTCTACCGAACGGTAGAGTAGGGTACTGCACCTCTGAAACACCTCCTGCATGTAGAGTAGGGTACTGCACCTCTGAAACACCTCCTACACGTAGAGTAGGGTACTGCTCTACAAAATGTGCCTGAAATCTTTGAATATATATTGTTTTTAACTCAAATCTTAGCTTCTTGGGGGGTCCCTGGAAAAACATATTTTCACATGAAAATTCTTTCAAAAAAAAAAAGTATAATACTGGGGGTCCTTGACATGAAAACGTTTGAGAACCACTGACATAGAAACATAGGGTTTTTTCTGAAAAGTGTCAGGATTTAGAAGACATTTTGTAGAATCGTCCTCAGGTCTAAATGGGTTAACCCATTTTGGGCGGGAACCCCTTTTGGTGTTAGCATTATGTACAACTTTAGCTATTTAAAAATAGCAGATCTAGGTCTGCTATTTTTTTTTTTATTGAAGAACGACTGACTTTGAAACATAGCTTTTTCAGAAAACTGTCAGGATGTAGAAGACATTTATAGAATGGTTCCCATGTCAGAATGGGTTAAATGGAAGATGAAAACGCTGTGCGGTGCGGTGTGTGGTCCGACGATGTGTGAGTCACACCTCCTTGTGGAACCACCTGGCCCCGCAGGAGAGCCACTCAGAGGGGGAGCGGCTGAGCAGAACCCTGAGGGAGAGGAGGCAGGAGGTGCAGAGGAGAGGAGGAGACACCACGCAGGAGGGGCCGAGGAGAGGAGGAGACACCACAGAGGAGGTGCCGAGAGGGCCAAGGAGGAGCAACGCCCTGGAGAGCAGGACAAGAGAGCTCCTCCTGCAGGAGAAAGAGGAGGAGGTGCTGTTATTATATGGTTGATTAACTGAAATTAATTATATATACGAAAGTGAGATAAAAAAATCCAATTTTCTACCATTTTAGTTTATAAACACATTACATTTTTCTATGTAAAGGGTTATTTTCATTTGTATTTAAGATTGTATTTGTATTACAATTCTAGTTTGCTAATTAACGACTTGGTGATGTTTTTGATTATTGTGACAAAACACTCCAGGTGAGGAGGAGGAGGGAGGTGGAGAGGGAGAAACACACTCTGGAGGAGACGCTCAGGAAGGAGATCCACCAGCTCCAGGAGAGAGAGCAGGAGGCGCAGGAGATGTTGAAGGAGAAAGAGGAGAAGGAGAGAGAGATCTGCTCTCTGAGGGTGAGAGAGCAGGTGCTGCTCCAGGAGAGAGAGCAGGAGGCGCAGGAGATGTTGAAGGAGAAAGAGGAGAAGGAGAGAGAGATCTCCTCTCTGAGGGTGAGAGAGCAGCTGCTGCTCCAGGAGAGAGAGCAGGAGGCGCAAGAGACCTTGAAGGATAAAGAGGAGAAGGAGAGAGAGATCTCCTCTCTGAGGGTGAGAGAGCAGGTGCTGCTCCAGGAGAGAGAGGAGAGTGGGCTTGTCCTCAGCCAGAGAGAGATGGAGGTATGTTTTTTTTTATTCATCAAGTTAATTAATTATGCATTACAATAGTTGTAGTCTGTATTAGAAGTAGTTAATTATTGATTATAGTAGTTGTATCTGTATTTGTAGTAACAGTAGGAGGGAGTTTTGGTATGACTGAGGTATGGATGAGGAGCTGGGCTGACTCCTGGTTACCAAAAACATTTGGAAACAAGTGCCATGGCTTTTGGCCAAACGAGGCATGAGTTATGCCTGTTCAAAGGTTTCATTTTCAAAAGATTGCTATAGTGCCCCCTTTTGGCCAATTGGGGTAAGACTGGTTTCAGTGCTATTTTGCATGACCCTCTGTAAATACTTTAAAGTTTCATACACATGTGACGCTGCATGGATGTAGTAGGGGCCGTGTTGATTTTGACCGCAAATTCTGATTTTAGTTTTCTTGAATAGTTTTCATTTATTTTTAGTCACATTTTAGTCACCTGGAATGTTTTAGTGTTAGTCTAGTTTCGATATTTAGTCGATATTCGACTAAATATAAGATTGTAGTTTCCATTTAGTTTTCGTCAGTGAAAGCAGGTGGTTGACCAACATTTCTCGTCATAGTATTAGTCGACAAAATCAACAGGGATTGGGGGCATAAAACTGCAATTTCCATTGGCTCATAAAAGGACATGTGCATTTCCAGTCTCCAGCAGCGGATGGCGCTGTTCAGCAGCGCGTGGCCGGACTGCAGAGAGCTGTGGCTGAACTGGAGGTGGAGAAGAAGAGATGGGATACCCGGAACATCCGACTGAAAACCCAGAGGAACCAACTGAGGGAGACACTGGGCCAGGTACACTAAAATACTGCTTAAAATACTACTGAAAACACAGAGGAATGACTTGAGGGAGTCACTGGGACAGGTACTAATCCACCTTAAAATACTCCTTAAAATACACTTTAAAACACTCGTTAAAACCCAGAGAAACCGACTGAGAGAGACACTGTTACATGTACATTAATACTCCTTAACTCTTTATTTGCTACTACCTGGTAGCATAAATGTAGTTAACCTGTGCCACCGCCTGCGTCCACTTAATAGTCTCGGTTTCCTCCCACCTGTAGCCCCCTGCATACACTCACTGTAACCATTGGCTATCATTAGCATTAGCGCACACTGTTTACCTGTCGCCAGAAACGTTTACATGTCTGGAGCGTTGCAGTACAAAGTCACAAATGACATCCAAAACATTGGATAGCTGGTGATGGAGGTTTGAAAACCGAGGCAAATGGAGAGGAGTTATAATGAATTGCATTTTTATAGCGCTTTTCCAAGTGCTCAAAGCGCTTTACAATGGTTCATTCATTCATACATTGGGAGGTGAAGCGGCGAACAGTCGACGCCAGCGTCCTCACTTCCCACATTCACACACCAATGGTGGCAAGCTCACACCGACCGACTCATTGGAGGCAATGTAGGGTTCAGTGTCTTGCCCAAGGACACTTCGACATGTGTACAGGAGGAGCCGGGATTCGAACCGCCGACCCAGGGATCATTGGACGACCTGCTCTACCTCCTGAGCCACAGCCGCCCATAACGTCCCATAGCTGGTGGTGACGGAGGCGTTGCATAGCAACCGGATCAATGTATACGGGGGGTACATAAATATATACGTACCTAGCAAATAACGTCCCATAGCTGGGGGGTACGTATATAGGTAATTCTGCCCATCAATCTTGTTCTTTGGTTAAAGGTATATTCAGTGATTTCACTGCATTAAACAAACTGCCCCGCCGATAGGAGGGTTTCTGTACACAGTGGGGAACTCATGTTTTTGTATTTTTGTCTTAGTGTAATGTTTTTCTGTACTATGTGCTGCTTTTGTTGTTGGTGTTGAACAGACCTGTGAAGATGAATATCCTTCGGGACAATAAAGATTATTATTATTATTAGAGAGTCAAAAACGAAACCTAAGGTTTTTTGACCCCCAGGGGTTAACTGGGGACAGGGAGGAACTCCTTATATGGTCAGCACACTCTATAGTAGAGAGGATTATCACAACAAAACAAAAGAATAAGTGATATTTGAATTAAGTGAAATCACTGAATATACCTTAAACTTATTTGATTCCACGTGTTGCCATGCTTTCACCTGTCAGTTTGTTGTCAAGAATACGGCCCAGATAATCTCTTCTTTGCTGGAGATTAGATTACTATGTCGTCAACACGACACGACATGCCTTGACATCCAGCACCTAGTGGCCTAAATACAGGCAAGAGATGTGCACACAATCCTCTCTGTGGACAGTCTCTAGTTTGCACATACTGTAGGTTGGGTTTGCTCACTGCACTGTTGTAAACATTAAATACTTTATTCCCCTCCTGGATTAGAACGTGGATCGGTGACGTGATAGTCAATCTCTGATATGTGACTTAAGCCTTATCGGGGCCCGATGCCAATATAATATTGAATCGGATGCATCTCTACACTGTAGCAGTTGTCAGAGTAGTAGAAGGTCAGTCTATGACGTCAGTCATCTACGACACACCAACTTGGCCTACATGTACATGACATCATGTCTACGTCACATGTAGGCCCACTAACCTATATTAATGCTGACCCACAAAGTAGGACTGCATTCCTTCAAGTTATCCATTGAAGCTATCCAGGGCTCCATTCTTTCACAGGGAGAAACCTATAAATTGTGTGAAATGCTTCGTTGGACGGTGCACCTAAAAGGGCTTCCAGAGACACCGTAGGATGCTGCTGTAGCAGTGGACCACAACGTGTACTGCTTTAAAGCAGACTTTATCGAGTCCGAGCGTTGGACTGAAGTGCATCTCTTCAACACAATGTCTTTATGCTGGACCAAGTTGCCCCCCAGAGACACTTGGAAGAGGACAACGCCCCCTAGAGGTTCACCCCATGGACAGCAGCCGCACAGCTGTGCTGATCGACCCTTTCATCTACATCTGGGGGGGAGTTACTGACACAATGAACTACAACACGGTTCTTTATGCATTTGATGTTGATAACCACAGAATGCTCACACCCAAGGTTTCTGGAACTGTTCCAGGGCAGGTACGGCCACTCAGCCTGTGTCTTTGGGAAGGTAATGTTTATCTATGGAGGACACAACCATCTGACTGGATACTCTAATGAGATGTACAAGTTGGACACCACCACAATGGGCTGGACTTTAATTCAGTTCAGAGGAACCTCACCGTCTGCCTCAGTATGGCACTCTTCCACAATCATTGGTTTGATACAGAGACCAACACTTTTCGGAAGTCTCCATCTGCAGAGCTTCTTCCAGAAGGACGTTCTGGTCATTCAGCCTTTTCCTACAATGGAGAGCTGTACATATTTCGTGGCAGGAAAAAAAAAAAGCCTTAAATGATTTGTGGATATTCAGTCCAGCAACCTTCACCTGGAAGAAGGTTGAGTCCAAAGGGAATGTTCCATGTTTGCATGTTTCCATGCATACAAAAAATGGGTGCATGGTATGCTGTTGCATTGTGGGCGATCGTATCATCCTCTTTGGAAGAAAAGGATCATCACCCCGTCCTAGTCTGAAGACCTTATGCAAGCTGGCAGTTATTCAGTACGGTCTGGATCAGTCTGAACTCCCACACAACATCAGGTGGGATCTGGGGGCCATGACAGCCAATAATAAAAGTAAAAATAAAGCAGATAGCAGCAACACTGCTCTATAACAACGTTGTTAAAGTAATCTTTGGCAGTGACTGAGTTTTAACACATTGTCTGCTGCTGTTACTCCTCAGGTAGAGCTTATGAATTATTCATGTTTCTCCTCAGGTAGAGCTTATGAATTATTCATGTTTCTCCTCAGGTAGAGGAGGAGAGGAGGACACTGAAACATCACGTCTGTGTGTCTGCATCCGGCCGCTCATCTCTGGTCAGTACAGACAGTATGTCCTTATCAGCCCTACAGGGTGATAACTGTTATCAACCCTACAGGGCTGATATCTGTTATCAGTTATATCAACCCTGTAGGTGAGCTCCATCCTGATACAGCTCTACAGGGCATAGCAGTGGGTGTGGTTTCCTGGAAAAATCGGCCATTCATTTTTTTTCCCCACAGAGATTTACAAAAATCTATTATTATTGTAATGGTCTGACACTATTCTTTGTATTGCAAGCGCATGCGGCAGCGTTTTCCTGATGTGATACCTGACAGAAGCAGCTTTTGTTGTGTTCGCTTATGTGCTAAAAGAGTGACTTTGAGAGCTGTTTCCGTTACAATGAAAGTCAATGAGAGCCTATTTCTAAGATTTACTTTTAAACTGCACAACGGAGCGAAATAATTAATGGAATTGACTAGTTTTCTCATAACAAGGTAAGAAAACAAATAAACCCTCTTTCTGAGGTCCACACATGCTACAGCAAATATATTTATTGACACTGCTTAACCATTTTGACCCGCATTGAAAGCTTGACCAGGATCCTTACTTAGTAACCGTTGCTAAGAACAGGCCAAGAACGGGCTGGGGTGGGACTTAGCGAAGGGCTAATTGTAACCAAATAATGTCCCGGTGCAGGCCGGTGTAAAAGAATAATAATTAAAAGCCTACTGCAATAGTAGAAGCATTTTAAACGCCCAGGGTTCATAACGATGTAGCGTATGATTAAATGCCTTGACAGCTATTTGTAAATATACGGTAATAAAAGATCAGACAAGATTTGTTCTTGGTTTAACTTTTTATGTGTTGTTGTTGATGTGTGTCTGCAGGCTGTTGGTTCATCAGTAGAGATGCTTCCATGTGTTCATCGTGTGTGTGTGTGTGTGTGTGTGTGTGTGTGTGTGTGTGTGTGTGTGTGTGTGTGTGCGTGTGCGTGTGCGCACGCTTTTCTGCAGGCTGTTGGTTCAGAAGAACTGCAACGACTCACATCCAGAAACCAAGAACTGGAAGAACTGGTAGGAGGGGGGGATGGATGGAGGGAGGGAGGGAGGGAGGGGTGAGTGAATGAATGAGTGTGAAAACCCACCTTCAGACTGCATCTTAGCCCGTAGCACTTGCTCTAGCCTCGACGATCTTACAGGCCTATGCAAAGGCTCAACTAATGTAACTTAGATAACATTTTATGTAGACAGCACTCTATCCTGTATATACGCATAGTTTCTTTTTTTTCTCTTTTTTGCTTTCGCCTTTATTTTATATTTTTTATGGAGGGACAGACAGTTAGGATGACAGGAAATGGGGAGAGAGATGGTGGGTGACATGCAGTAAAGGCCGTAGGGATCGGGAGTCGAACCCGCGGCACACTGCCAGACTGGATTACCAGCCAAGGTGCCTGGACCGCTGAGCCACGGCACAGGCCACGTAGGCCTATATGATTCTTGATGACTATTTCTATGTATTTGATGTATCATCATGTGGTGTTCTTGCTTACTGTAAATCACTCTGGATTAAGAGCGTCTGCTAATGCCTACATTGTAAATTGTGACTCTTCTTCTTCGGTGGTTTTTCAGGTGGCTCGTCTGCGTCTCTCGAGATCTCTGGACGAGCGGGAGAAGGCGGAGTTCATCAGGCGCTCCTCCCATAACAGCCAATGGCTGCTCTCGCTGCGCAATGACCTCAACCAATCGCTGGCTCTGGTCTCCCAGCAGCCAATCATCCCCTCCATGCTGGAGTCCGAGACGCAGCGATTGGACAAGAGCCTGAGGGAGGAGGAGTTCAGGTTGTCTTTGAGCCAATGAAAAGCTCACAGATTGTACCTCCTGTGAGGGTAAAAATGGGTGACACACAATATTTTGATAATATTTGGAATTTACTATTGTCACTTATACAATTATATTATATCAGTTTAAATGGAAACCGGGTGGTTCTTTGCTAAGGACAAGTATACTCGTCCTATGGAATAAAACCACCTGATGCTTTGAACGAGTATACTATTACTCGTCTTAAGGTGTTTTATATCATTTTTAGAATCTGCCTGGTTGCTCGGGCCGGTTGCTAAGGCCCCGCCCGCCATGTTTGCTTCTTCAAGGACTTCATTGATGATACCAAAGACTTTATGGTCAGTTTTCCAAAGAGTTTTTATTGTTTATTTCATGTTATGTGTTTAATGTTACCCAGAGTGTTATGTTATGATATGTTGCACTTCCTTCTCAGGAGTAGAAATGTACTGTTACTAGGGATGGAGCTCGTTAAGTTCTATTGATTACGAGCACCTTATCGATCACGCTTATCCAGCCAGGTTCTTATCGTGCCCACTATCGACCAGTATAGTGAGCCTATAGGGCCTTCAAATACAGTACTTTTCTAACAGACGGAAGGCAATTGACCTGTTAAAGGAGAATTCCATACTAAAAGGCGTTCTTACCTTTCTTTGTAGTTATGTCCCCATCAAATTGTTATTTTGTGCAAAAGCTCCTTATTGGCTATTTCCCCTACCATAAGTCCTAAATTAATTGCATTGAATTGAAAGGGGCCATGGGGTGTTGTGCTAATTCGCTTATTTCCATCACTCAAAATTGTATTTTTTTAAAAATATATCCTCTCTTCATAATGTAAATATTAACCCAAGTGGCACACTTTACTACTTATTTCGATGGAAATAAGCGAATTAGCAAAACACCCCATAGCCCCATTCAATTCCCATTCCATTCAATTCAATGCAATTAATTGAGGGTTTATGGTAGGGGAAATAGCCAATAAGGAGTTTTTGCACAAAAAAACACCTGGACCTCTTTGGTGGGGACGTAACGACTACAAAGAAAGGTAAGAAAGCCTTCTAGCATGGAATTATCCTTTAACTGGTAAATATACCGTCACTTTAATGGCGTAATTTTGTTTACCCGGACAGCGCTGGTTGGCATGGTATCAATACACCTTTAGACAGCGTGGATGATTACATTTATTTCTTGATCCCCTCTTGTTTTGATTGTTTAAACATGACTTCATGGGCCGATATGCTCGTTAACAGGCTTGATAAGCCCAAAGCTTATTGATAACGAGTACTCGATAAGCCCAACGCTTATTGATAATGGGTACTCAATAAGACAACCGCTTATTGAGGTAAGCTTGTTATCGCGTTTTTCCGGGTATCTGTATCGAGCTCCATCCCTAATTGTTACATGCATGCAGTGTTGGAAACTAACTAAAGTAACTTATTACTTAAAGTAGGCTAATAGTATTACCTTTTTCCAGTAACTAGTAATATAATGAATTGCTTTACATTTTGAGAAATAATAATAGTAATATGTTACTATTTTTCCAAAAGTAACTAGTTGCTATTTTCAGCAGTATGGTGGTACTGTGGGGCTTGATTGTTTATTTATAATGGTAGACTGGGTTGGGATGGAGTTGCTTTGCAGGCTGCTGATACCGTCTAGATCTAGGGGCCGATTCACGATGCAGTTTACAAATAACAAATTATCCAAACTTCCCCACGTAACCACGTTAGTAGTCTGATTCAGTATTATTTTTGTCTGTGTATTTTCTCCAGTCTGCTCGGATGCAGACTTACATGATGGGAGAAAAGCTTGCTGTATGTCATTAGAATGCCTTGTTCTAGACTACTAAACCGCCCGGGGGGAAAAACTGAGTAGAGTTACACTTTTGGGGACAAAAGATGGAACTTACTAGTGGCGAAAAAGCAAAAATTAAGTAATACGTAGCCTAACTAGTTGGCAGGGAGAAATAGTATTACACATTTTTAACACATTCAGGCCTGACGTCGGAAAAAAAAAAAGCTTTCTAAATCGTGACAATTTTCGGAAAGATTTGAGGCACATTTTAACGATTTTTCAAAAATAGCAGACCTACAAGCTCATAGCGCGCCACTGAGTGGCGCGCTATGAGCTTGTAGATCTGCTATTTTTCAATAGCTAAATTATAACAATGTATGTAACCACCAAAAGGGGTTCCCGCTCAAAATGTGTTAACTAGTAAGTAACTACTAGTAATATGTAATATAGTTTTTGAGTAACTTTTCCAACACTGCATGATTCAAGTTAGTAACAACTAGTCGAATGCTCTTTGAAAGAGACATATTTATTATACACTTTTATTTTATTTATTATACACTATACATTATACACTTCATTGTATATGTTTATTAAGAGTTTTAAATGTTGTCGTTCCATCGTTTAAGGGGAGTGGCAGGTGGTGAACAGGTGTCTTTAATTAGAAGTTAGAAAGTTGTGAAAACTAGCACAGGGTTTGACACTATAGCGGTCAAAAGTAGCAGATTTACAAGCTCGAAACTTTGTGTCACGTTCGCGTCACTTTTCGAGCTTGTTGTAGATTTGATGCTTTTCAAATTGAATCGTGAAAAGTAACAGTTTTGGACGTTCAACAGAGATGTTTTTTTGTTTTTTTTAGGCCTAAGGTTTAATAAAACTAACGTTACATTTAGTTTTGTATTTATACTGTATAAAGTATCCTATGTTTCTAACCAAATGCTTGTTTTGAAAATCAGGTGTTTTTGTATAAAGTTGAATAAATGTTTTTTTACAGCTCCGCTTTAACGCACGTCGATGCAGGATGTCACCTCGGTGTCCATTTGTTTCTCTTCCAGCTGTCAATCTATTGTAGTACATCTATTTAAAAAGCTATAACGCCTTTTATGACATAAATGTACATATAGTATACTATACACTACAGTATAATCCAACAACGCTTATGACATTTTTATAATAATATTAATAATACATTTTATTTATAACGCACTTTACATTTGAAACAAATCTCAAAGTGCTACAGGCAGACAAATAAGAATAAAACGGTTAAAAACAGCACACAGGGCAGCTTAAAAGTCCGACTGGGCAAATGCCTTACTAAAGAGGAAGGTCTTTAGTCCCTTTTTAAAAGCGTCCACGGACTGTGGTGCTCTCAGGTGGTCGGGGAGGGCGTTCCACAGCCGAGGGGCAGCTGAGCAGAAGGCCCGGTCCCCCATGGTGCGGAGTTTGGTTCTTGTGCATTTGAGTGTGTTTGATGTACCGGAGCGGGTGGAGGCTGGGGGTTCAAGGAGTTCCTTTAAGTAGGGGGGGGGGGGGGGGGGGGCGTTGCTGTGGATGCATTGATGGGTGAGGAGGCAGACCTTGTATTCAATCCTGGAGGAGACGGGAAGCCAGTGAAGGGAGTGGAGTATGGGTGTGATGTGGTCGTATTTTCGCACTCTCACCAGGATCCTAGCAGCACTGTTCTGAATGTACTGGAGCCTCTGGATGCTCTTGCTAGGGATCCCGGTGAGAAGTGCGTTACAGTAGTCGAGCCTTGAGGAGACAAAGGCGTGGACGAGTTTTTCTGCATCAGGGAGGGTGAGTGTGGGGCGGAGTCTGGCTATGTTTCGGAGGTGGAAGGAGGATTTGCAGAGGTGTTTAATATGGGGGTCGAAGGTCAGGTGGGGGTCCATTTTTTTATATATAGTATATAATCTAATTTATGACATGTCATTTATATATAGTATTTTACAAAACGGACATGTACAGTAATGGGTATTTTATACCAGGGTGGGGAATGCATTCCCCATTTCCGTTACCAACTTACATCGTTCCCAAGTAGGCTGGTGATGATTTATGAAGACATCTAACTTACGTCGTTCCCAAGTAGGCCGGTGATGAAGACATCTAACTTACATCGTTCCCAAGTAGGCCGGTGATGAAGACATCTAACTTACATCGTTCCCAAGTAGGCCAGTGATGAAGACATCTAACTTACATCGTTCCCAAGTAGACCAGTGATGAAGACATCTAACTTACATCGTTCCCAAGTAGGTCGGTGATGAAGACTTCTAACTTACATCGTTCCCAAGTAGGCCGGTGATGAAGACATCTAACTTACATCGTTCCCAAGTAGGCCGGTGATGAAGACATCTAACTTACATCGTTCCCAAGTAGGCCGGTGATGAAGACATCTAACTTACATCGTTCCCAAGTAGGCCGGTGATGAAGACATCTAACTTACATCGTTCCCAAGTAGGCCGGTGATGAAGACTCCTAACTTACATCGTTCCCAAGTAGGCCGGTGATGAAGACATCTAACTTACATCGTTCCCAAGTAGGCCGGTGATGAAGACTCCTAACTTACATCGTTCCCAAGTAGGCCGATGATGAAGACATCTAACTTACAGATGCAAAGTTGCAAAGCTACAACTAGCTCACGGTTGATGACACCAACGACCATGTGAGTAACAGATATACAGTACAAAGTGACAAATATGCTGTCATCTTTGCATATCCCTTGTGTGAACTCAACATTAGGAATGTAGAATGTTTAGGGTCAGCCTCAGGTCTCAAATAATTGCCAATGAACAGCTATGTGTGTCGCTAAAGTTTATAGGAAACAACATTTCTGGGTTTAACATGGGCATAGATAGGACATAGGTCAATTCAGAAGTCGTTCCACGTCTAAAAACAAACTTCATGGCAGGCTATGTAGAAACACTGTAGAAAGTTTCATGCTTTAATCATAAAATGCACAATACCTTCCATAATATGAGCTTAACCGTCCCACTACTATTTTCAATTGGCCGGAATGTATAGGGCTGAAGTGGTTAACGTATGTTTTCTAATCAAATTAATTGTAAAGTAAAAAATAAAATGTTTTGCTCCTCTGAGATGTACAGTAGTGGAGTAGAAGTAAAAGTATTGGAAATTGTACAAAATACCTCAAGTGTACTTAACGGAAGGCTGGGACTACTTCTGTTACAATCATTTATAATTGCCTTTGTCACTGGATTTCTCAGTTGAGGTCAATTGCATGAAATAATTGGCAGCTCTGCGAGAGACCGAACGTAACGTTTACACAACAGTAAGAAACATTTAAAAACCATAAACATCACCTCACCTGAATTTATATATAACCCCCTATAGCTGCCAGATTCATATTTAGATATTTAGTTAAAAAACTGCAATGGCATATCATATCGTGTTGATGTTCCCCCATTGGGATGTAGAAAGCCCTGCAACAGGTTCAATGGAATGTCCACACACATGAATGTCCACGCATCGTCTTTATCTTGGTTCTATTTTTGCATGCGCCTTTCCAACTCCTCCAAACATACACAAAGACACTGTGAAAACTACACGAAGAAACAACATTTTCTTCAGTTGTTGAATATACTCATTGTGAAACAGTCCTGAAATTGGCAAGTCCACACCGGTGCATTCAAACATACAAAGAAGTCTCTCACACAAACGTTTCAGTTGCACATCGCAGCAATTCCTCACTTTTGTCATCAATGTTTGTGTTTACACTGGACTAATATGAACAAACACTTAAAACTAGTCATAGGAAGCTGTAGCAAAACAATGTTTGTGTTTACACATACCCTCAAAAGTTCTAAAGTTCTGCCCAAACCGGACCCTACACCCTTTCATTCTCAAACCCACTGGGCAAGTTTGTCCCTTGGTGTGAATATGCAGGTGCACTTTCAGGTCACGTAACTCAGAGCAACACTCTTTACAGATGAAAGATTAAAGACGATTCCTCCGGTGTGGACAAGCTGCATGGTGTCTGTGCAGGTGTTCCGACTGTCTAATACTCTTGCCAAAGTGATTATACTGGGAATGTTTTTCTCCAGTGTGGGCAAGCTGGTGTCTGTTCCGGTCACTTGACCGACTGAAACTCTTGTCACAGTGATTACGAAGGTTTTTCTCCAGTGTGGACAAGCTGGTGTCTGTTCAGGGAGCTTGCCAGACGAAAACTCTTGTCACATTGAGTACACTGGAAAGGTTTTTCTCCGGTGTGGATGCGCTGGTGTGAATTCAGATTTTGTGACTGATTGAAACTCTTGTCACAATGTTTACATCTAAAAGGTTTTTCTCCAGTGTGGATAAGCTGGTGTCGCTTCAGGTGACCTGACGAAATGAAACCCTGGTCACAGTGAGTACACTGTTTGGAGGTGTGGACAAGCTTGTGTTTGTTCAGGTCATTTAATAGACTAAATTTCTTGTCACAGTGACTACACTGGAATGTTTTTTCTCCAGTGTGGACAAGCTGGTGTCTTCTCAGGGAGTCTACCATTTTAAATCTCTTTCCACAGTAAGTACACTGGAAAGGTTGTTCTGCAGTGTGGACAATACGGTGTCTGTTCAGGCCGCCTAACAGACTAAATGTCTTGCCACAGTGAGTACACTTGAAAGGTTTTTCTCCAGTGTGGACAAGCTGGTGTGCCTCCAGGTGACTTGGCCGATCGAAACACTTGTCACAGTGACTACACTGGAAAAGTTTTTTTCCAGTGTGGACAAACTGGTGTTTCTTCAGGTTTTGTGACTGATTGAAACTCTGGTCACAGCGAGTACACTGGAAAGGTTTTTCTCCAGTGTGGACAAGCTGGTGTCTTTTCAGGGAGCTTGACAGATTAAATCTCTTTCCACAGTAAGTACACTGGAAAGGTTGTTCTGCAGTGTGGACAAGCCGGTGTCTGTTCAGGCCGCCTAACAGACTAAATGTCTTGTCACAGTGAGTACACTTGAAAGGTTTTTCTCCAGTGTGGACCAACTGGTGTTTCTTCAGGTTTTGTGACTGATTGAAACTCTGGTCACAGCGAGTACACTTGAAAGGTTTTTCTCCAGTGTGGACAAGCTGGTGTGCCTCCAGGTGACTTGGCCGATTGAAACACTTGTCACATTGACTACACTGGAAAGGTTTTTCTCCGGTGTGGGAGAATCGCTGGTGTTGTTTCAGGTACTGTGGCCGACTGAAACACTTGTCACATTCACTACACTGGAAAGGTTCTTCTCCAGTGGGGACAAGCTGGTGGTCTGTGCCTCCTGGTTTCTGCCTGGTTACAGAGCCATTGGTTGGCTGACAGGCTGCTGCTGAAGTGGTGTGGTCACTCCTCAGTGTTTGGCAATAGATGTCGTTGTGGCTCCTCTTGAAGTGTTTATTGAGGTAGCCCTGAGACGTGAAGGAATATGGACACGCGGAACAGGTGAAGAGCTCAGTCTGGGGAGAGCGGCGCAACACTCCTGTGAGAGAGAGAGAGAGAGAGAGGAGATAAAATCAGTCAAAACTAGGGCTGACCCAAATAAATCGATTAATCGACGTTCAATCGATACGCACGGGAATCGATTTTGAAATTTTGAATCGAATAGTCATTAAAACAAAAGCGGCCCCTTTTGGTCCGCGAGACGGCCCATTTTGGTCCGCGAGCCATGCTCGCGCCTCGCAGAGCCTCCTCCGTCCTCACGTCACGTGTTAACAAGGAAGTCAAGCAGCTACCAGCAGTTTCTTTTCGCAGATAAGTAAGCCTGGGACCGAGGCCAAGCAGCTACAGTCATGCCATCTAGCTTCTATCCATCCCTTATTCCCTGCCACTACACAACACACTACAACCCCTTCGGAGCGCATCTTCTCCAAAGCGGGATTTATTGTCTCTTCTCTGCACTAATATAAGTAGACTACGGTAACTAACTATAATATTGCACTCTCAGAGACAGAGCCGCTTTTTTGGTTGTGCGAACGTGCCTGCGAGACTTTGAAATGGAACGGCTTTTACGCCTCTCTCTCTCTCTCTCTCTCTAAGCAATAGCAATTGTCTCTCTCTCTCTCTCTCAACGCATTTCTTTCTCTCTCTCTCTCTCTCTCTCTCTCTCTCAACTACCGGTATTTAATTACATATTTTCATTTTGCACCAATATTATAGGCCTACTGCCATGTCTTAATACAGTGTTCCTTTTTACAAATAAAATATGCACATTAAGAAGGTTGATCACAAAGTTAGTGTGGTATAGGCTATAGGCTACTTTGATGGGAATGAGATTAAGAACACCTGCCTGCATGGGTGCTGTGCGAACAGTGAATAATTATATAGTTTCTTACCTTCTTAACACTATGTCATATTATTAAAGTAAGTAAAGAAGAGTCATTGTGCTGCAGAGTGAGAAGCTGCTCCGCTCTGATAATTGATCTGACCTATATATATATTTGCGCAACTGACTGGCATGAGGTAGCCTAGTAATTATACTTATTTGGCAGCACCTGCAATTCAGTAACATATACACATTTCAAAAGGCTTTCATATGCTATTAATATGTTTTCTAATAAGGTTTGTCCTTATAGAAAGAAATGTGATGATTTTTGTATAGTTTTGGATATTAACAAATTAATTATTAAAGCACAGGGCCTCGCATTTCTCCCAGGCAGCTATGATTGCGAGCCATGCGTGCGCCTCGCATGCAAGCACTCGTCTCGCTGCTGTCATGAAGCCTCGATTAAATGACGCTTTATTTCAGTTAATGTTACGGCAAGAGGAGAAGAAAAGAAAATCCGTTAGTTACTTCGTTTACACTTGACATCGTGTGTTGTTTTGAATGGTAGCCAAACCAAACTGTTACTTTTATTAAGTCTTTTTTTGTTTTTTGTTCCATAGAGAGCCTAGAGGGTTTGATTGATTTAAGAGTTATGATCGGGTGGTGTTTTTTTGGTGTTTTCACATCTTCAGTTTCAATCTGAAGAGAAGCAAAATGCCTTTCGTTTACAATGTCTGGATTATATATTTTTTTTATTTGAGAGGTAATGCCTGTGTCAGGCAGTTTTATTTAATGTTGACTTGTTACGGTCGGATGTTTTATTGTAAGCCTAATTATTTGTGCGTCACTGCTTTCATGAAGGCTGCTACAATTGGGCGAAAGCAACAGTTGTTGCTTATCGTTTAAAATAAATTAGACCAATCCAAGCATGCGTTTCTCTCTGCTATATCGTTGTTTAAGCCAAATTCATTGTGAGTCACTGCTGGCCTCACATCGCGCATCGCACCTCGCATCGCATAATATTCCATTATTACGTCACGCTGTCATAGCTGAAGTCTCTCTAGAAGCGTTAATATTCCAAACGAGATGCTTCCTCAAATCAGAAATGAAGACAGAACATTGCCCTTTTGGTCAAAGTTACACTTTAGTCGGCCCGTAAACAAGGAAGTGAATGGCTGTGTGCATGCGTGAAACACAAGGAGATCGCTGAAGGATTAAAAAAAATAAAGAATTACAGCGATCTCGTTTGATATCATTAAAGAAGACCTAAAGATGTGTATACACGTCCAAGGCCCCCCACGAGGGATTTAGAAAAGCAGAATTCGGTGCCGTGCTACGAGCTTGTAGATCTGCTATTTTTCACTAGCTAAAGTATAACATAATGCTTGAAAACACCAAAAGGGGTTCCCGCCCAGAATGGGTTTTTAACAGACAGATGGGACGGGTATAGCCCACCTTTAGCAGTGCTCTTGTTGTTCCACAGCTCGTCAAAGACTATTCCCAGTTCCTTGGCGTACTCGTCCCCGTACCAGACCAGCAGTTCCTCTCCCCTGGCCACGGGACGGAAGCAACAATACCAGACACCTCCTCCATGCTGGAACGCTATCAGGTTCTGTTCCTTTTCATGACGAGCACAGTTCACGTACCTGACACGCACGCGCACACGCACAACTTATAGTTAGTATAGATAGTATTCTAGGATATTACTGATATTTGACAAGTCTGTGTGCAGGAACTAGGGACGTTCCCGATTCGATCCCGATGCCACAATTTCTGTGTTACCCGATACCGATACAGAATACCGATACCAGAGAATAATATAAAAGAAAATTACTTATTTTATCTTGTGATGCTAATAGCAGACTCCTCACTCATATGTGCACTTGCAGTTAGGGCAACTCGAAAGCAAACTCCATATGCCCCAACATTTTATTCACCTGCCATAGTGTCAACCCCTTACCCCTGTGTCGGATCTGTGGTTAGACTGGCATATTTGCCGATACCGATATGACCCGATATGACCAAAAAGGGCCGATACCGTTACTTTTCAGATACCGATACAGTATCTGGACACCTCTAGCAGGAACCTGTTGTTCCTGAGTGGAGGCAGTAGGTCTGTCTTTCTGTGGCTGGTACAAGCTCTACAAATATGTGTAAAGTACAATCTAGAGGTCTGCACACTGCATTTACATAATTGTATAGATGTAAACAAATAGTTTGTGGGAGAGAGAGCAGTGATCTACAAGAGTTTGCAACCAGATATTTATGTCCTATACCTCATCCAGTTGGACCAAGTCTCGTCCTTGGCATCAATGTAGTCGTAGTGGTCTTTCTCCCTGCGGATCTAAAGAAAAAGAAACACAGGATTTATGTTTAAGTAGCCTATACTGACATACACATAGGCTCCTGACCTATGGCCACTTAAGTATACGTTATGCTGACCAGTACCACATGGCTCTAATACTAGCCATGTTTTGTATGGAGTATAGGTTGCTGCCTTAAGGAAGGAGATATGGTGTTCCAGCAGACAATAACGTCAGACTGAAGAAGTATTTTGTCCATCAGTCGACTTTGAGGCTTAATCAGGTTTTTGGCCAGGACTAGACTGAGCTGTGGACATTGCTCTGTGCCCTTATGTATGTGTACAGTATGTAACTGTATTTTTATTTCTGTTTCTGTGTTAACTGTTATGTCAAATGTGTGTATATGTGATGCATACAAGGCTGCTGGGCCGCAAGACAAATTTCAGTGCGAACTGACAATAAAGTACTACCGGTATATCATATATCATGTCTAACCAGTCCACCCCCTACCAACACCTCCATGATTATCGCTCCACTGCCTTGAAAACGGGCGGAGGTTTGCCAACCATGAATTGCATTGTTTGTTTAACTCCTGTTGGTGGTAGTGGCCGGTCCAATCGAGCAATAATCATGGAGGTGTTGGTGGTGAAAGAGTGCCTTTGAGAACACAGTCAAGAATAAAATGGAGATGGCTTGGGAAGTTGGGACCAATTGAAACACCACCCCAAAGTGTTTGCATTGGCACGCCTGTATGGCTAACTTTTGTGCGAGTAACAAATCCTCTCAAATCTCTGATTGGCAAACATGATATGATATGATATAGTACTTTATTGTCAGTTCACACTGAAATTTGTCTTGTGACCCAGCAGCCAAGTATGCAGAATATATATAAGTAACTGAAAGTAACTTGTAGTTACTTTTTAAATGGAGTAATCGGGATTACGTTACTGACTACATTTTTTAGCAAGTAACTTGTAACTGTAGGGGATTCCTTTTTAAAAGTAACCCTCCCAACCCTGCGCGCGCGCGCGCACACACACACACACACACACACACACACACACACACACACACACACACACACACACACACACACACACACACACACACACACACACACACACACACACACACACACACACACACACACACACACACACACACACACACACACACACACACACACACACACACACACACACACACACACACACACACACACACACACACTCACCACCCAGGAGTATCCACTTTTTTCAGCTTCCTCTTTGACAGTCTTCACTCCCTCATACGGACCAAAGTGAGTTCCGGCAGGAAGCTTAGATTGTCCACAGTAAAATACTCCTAGACCTGCACTGCGAATGCGTGACTTTCTTATCTGAAAACGTACACACACACACACACACACACACACACACACACACACACAGATTTTAAGATATTGTGCGTTAGACTGTATATAGTTCATTGTTTCTAGTGAATGTACACTATACAGTATACCTCAAATCCAGGAGGCAGAGTCTTCCTGGCTCGGTCAGCCTCTCCTTTTTCTACACCTGGGTGGTCGTCGATGAATATGGGAGCTCCGTGTACCTCACATTCCTCTAAAAAGTACTCCTCAGGCTCAGACTGGTCAGAGACTGGACACACACACACATGCACACAAGCACTATTTAGTAAGTAACATTTGTATGATTGAAAGCGTAATCGGTAGAAACTAGAAGCTAAAAGCTTTACTTTTTGAATTATATTACGGGATAACATGAACTTTTGCAGAATGTACTATTTGTTTTGAGAAGGAGCAGTATATCATTGTAATCTGTTGTGTCAAACAAACCATTCACCATATCACACTCCCTTTGCTGACGACACGTTGCCAGGCCAAATTAGCCCAGTGGAAAATACTTCAGCACTTGTGCAGGAGACAACAGGACAGTCACAGAGGAGCACCTGTTTAACTATATAGCTGTAAATAAAACGGTACATACCTATCCTGTACAACTTCACTACGGGTTGCAGCGTTGCATCAAACAGTCCATGTCCCTGGCCCATCCCCCGCTGTTCCTCTGACTGTGCTAAATATGTCATGGAGGCCATCTCTCCTGACGGCGTGAGATCATCTCCTCCTGTGGTGCTCTGTGGATATCACCAACAGAAAATAATGTTTCGTTATCGTTCAGCAACCTGGATGATAGCAGCTTTCTGACATGCTGTGATGTGTCCATCATCACCATCGGAAATAGATGCTTTACACACACACACACACACACACACACACACACACACTGTTCAGTGTTTCTAGTGAATGTACGCCATACATACAGTGTACCTCAAATCCAGGAGGCAGGGTCTCCTTGGCCCCGTCAGTCTCTCCTTTTTCTACAGCTGGGTGGTCGTCGATGAATGTAGGAGCACCGTGTACCTCACATTCCTCTAAAAAGTACTCCTCAGGCTCAGACTGATCAGAGACTGGACACACACACACACACACACACACAATACTATTTAGTAAGTCACATTTGTATGTTCAAAAGCTTATTTAATAGAAGTGAAATTAATGCTATACAGGAAAAGGAAATATTACTGTATGCAATACTGGACACTGAGCTGGTATAAATGCAGTGGTATAGCTTCAACATCAACATACATGGTCTACTCTACAGTGACCAAACCTCTGTTGTATCAAATAAGTCATTTGTCATATCACACGCCGCCACATCCCCTTTGCTGACGACACGTTGCCATGCAGGCCATATTATCTCCGTGGGAAAATACTTCAGCACTTGTGCAGGAGAACCGGGTTTGAATCCAAGGTACAACAGGACAGTTACAGAGGAGCACCTGTTTAACTATATAGCTGTAAATAAAACGGCACATATACCTATCCTGTACAACTTCACTACGGGTTGCAGCGTTGCATCAAACAGTCCAAGTCTCTGGTCCATCCCCCGCTGTTGTTCCTCTGACCGTGCTAAATATCTTTTGGAGGCCATCTCTCCTGACGGCGTGAGATCTCCTCCTGTGGTGCTCTGTGGAAATAGAAAAGATCATTTAGTTATTAAACACCATCCTGATTATGCTGTGATGTGTCAAAACTGTCCATCTGACATAGACATGACACATGCACGCGCGCACACACACACGCGCCCCGATTCATCAAGCAATTTACGCTTGCTACCGTATGCATGGAATTATTTCGGGGGAGGGGGTGGGGGTTTGTGACTTTGTGCGTATTTTACGACCATTCTCAAGTCAAGTGACAGGCTGACTTATCAGGGTCGGGATCAGAGCGTAAATGCATTTACGCACTTTATTTACACCTGGGTGTAAATGTCCTTTGTTAATCTGGCCCGTTGTGTGGTAGACTGCATATTATATAGGCCTACATTGTTTCTAGTGAATGTACGCCATAGGTATACCTTAAATACAGGAGGCAGGGTCTTCCGCGTTCGGTCAGTCTCTCCTTTTTCTACACCTGGGTGGTCAGTCTCTCCTTTATGTGTGTGTAGGCCATAGCTATACCTGAAATACAGGAGGCAGGGTCTTCCAGGCTCGGTCAGTCTCGGTCAGTCTCTCCTTTTCTACACCTGGGTGGTCCTCGATGAACTTAGAAGCTCCATGTACCCCACATTCCTCTAAAAAGTACAGCAGACTGGTCATAGACTGGACACACACACACACACACACACATCATACTATTTAGTAAGTCACATGTGTATGTTTGCAAGCTTATTTAATAGAACTTAAGTTAAAGGAAAAAGGAACTATTACTTTATGCAATACTGGACACTGAGAAGGTATAAATGCAGTGGTATAGCTTCGACAACAACATCATACATGGTCTGCAGTGACCAAACCTACTGCCCAATCACTGTATTATTGTAATCTGTTGTATCAAATATGCCATTTACCATATAACACGCCAAAGCCCCTACGTATCCTGTGCAACTTTACTACGGGTTGCAGCGTTGCATCAAACAGTCCGTGTCCCTGGTCCATCTCCCACTGTGCCCCTGACCGTGTGAAATATCTTTTGGAGGCCATCTCTCCTGATGGCGTGAGATCTGTGGAAATCACCAACAGAAGAGAATGTTTACTTATCATTCAGCAACCTGGATGATAGCAGCATCCTGACATGCTGTCTCCAACATCATGACCATCGGACATAGATGCTTCACGCACGCCACGCACACGGGCGGGGGTGTACAGTAAAGCCTGTGTAAAAAGCTCATCAATACCAGGTCCCGACCTACTGTTTCGTTTTAAAACTGTTTATTGTGCATCGAGGAGCGATGTGTGTATGTCGCCTCTGCTAAAAACAAAGTGAAGCCTGCCTGACTTATTATATGCTTTGTCACGGTGGGGCGGCGGTGGCTCAGGGGTAGAGTGGCTGGAAACCGCAAGGTTGCCAGTTCGAACCCGGGCTCCCCCAGAGTTAGCGTCGATGTGTCCTTGAGCAAGACACTGAACCCCTAATTGCTCCTGATGTGCCGGTTGGTGCCTTGCATGGTTTCCGCCGCCATCAGTGGATGAATGTGTGTGTGAATGGGTGAATGTAATGCACAATCCATGCGAAGCACCTTGGATAAAGGCGCTATATAAATGCACCATTTACCATTCATGGTCATATGACGTGTTGCATGCTGAAAATAGCTGATCGGCAAGATAGAAGCAAAGTGGAAAAAGATTACTAATTCGGTGGCATTTCACATTGCAAAAGGGTGCAGGAAGAGTGGGCACCTAAACATTGTGGGCACCTCAGTGTTAAATTAAAAAAATCACACCCGTGTGAAGTGAGTGGTGCAACTCCGTGTGGGGGTCTCCGGGGGGTCCCCGGAACATCCAGACCACAATGAACGTTCCCAGGGGGCTGGCCCGGTTCCGGCGAGCTGCCCCGCGTCCGAAACGGTCAATAAATGACAGAGTTACCGTGTGGGGTCCCCGGGGGTCCCTGGGGGGTCCCTGGAACATCCAGACCCCCAGGAATGTGCCGAGGGGGCCGGACCGGGCCCGGGCCGTTTCTAGCAAGCCGCCCCGCGTCCGAAACGGTTGAGAAATTGTGAAAACCAACCAATCTATTTTCTTGCTCGGACAGACAGACCCGCAGGGACAGACATAGCTGTGTAATGAGTGGTTTCACGGTTTTCACCACTCAAAATGGACTTAATTTGGATCATGTCAATGGTCATATTGTAAAAGTTTTCATCTATTTAATCCCAAAGGGGATTCATCTTTTTTCCCCAAATAGGAATTTTTTTTGATTTTTTTTAGATCCCCCCCCCCCCCCCCCCCCATTATTCCAATGCACATGTATGTTGAAATTAGTCACTAATTTGTGCAGGACGTCATGTTCATCTTATCTTAATGCTGCATATGCCTACAGTGTTTATTTTCTTCTTTCTAATAAAAACACATAGGCCTATACATTGAATCAATGTCATTGATTATACTTGTATGTTCTCTTCATTGACGTTTTTCAGTTTTGAAGTGTTGTTGGGTTCTTTGTGCACCCAGGGGTGGTCCGCGGACCCGCGAGGGTTTTTTTGACTGCCTATTGATGTAATTCCTGCATAAGCCACTGATTAGCCAATTCCTGCATACGCCACTGGTTAGCGTGTTATTAACGTGATGTTTTAGTCTACTATACATTAGTATACTTACTTTAGCAGAGAAACAGCAGCGATCGATGGACGTTGGACGTAGTTTAGCAGAGAGCTATCACAACGAACCAGTGTAATATGATCACCAATAGCAGCAGGGTGAGGGTTCTCTCTGCAGATGTGCTGGCCCTGTGCAGATAGATATCATTAGGGCAGTAGCTAGCAGATATACGACTTCCGGTTGACGATCTCTTCAAAATAAGAGTAACCTAAACTGAATCCATTGAAAAACTATTAATTTGCTAATTAAAACTATACATTATATTAAGCATGCTGCAAGAATACACTGTATGTTTCTTTGTAAAAACATAATAACAAAACTGATCATTTAGGTATCCATTTACATATAGTTGTAATATTATTATTATTATTATTATTCATTATTAACAAAGAAACATAGTGTGTGTTGTAGAGCATTGTTTAATTGCTTAATAGTTTTAATGTGCAAATGAATAAGGATTCAGGCTACTCTAGAGCTTTCTCTTATTTTGAAGTTGTCGTCCATCGGAAGTCTTGTAATTGCTAGCTTGTATTTGCTGACGGAACAGTGAACACTGTCATCCACCACCGTCCGTCGATCCGTCCGAGAGCCAAACAAACTCAGTGCAGAGAGTGAACTGAGATTGTCTTCGCACGACAGTCTGCGTAACAGGACTAGCAGACTGGCTCGTTGTGATAACGGGAGGACCGTGTACTAGCTCTAGCTGTACACAGAGTTCAAAGACGGGTTGTTTTGTATGCTACCGCTAATGCTAGGCTATTTTAAAGTAGGCCTACAGTCTGTCGAGACTATAGAATCCTTACCCACTTTGGAGGTATTAAAGTGTGTTTTCTACCAGAAGAAATGATCGGGGAAGGTATGTTTTTGTTTTGTTTATATACAATAAGAATGTAACTTGGACTGTTATCGTTATAAACATAATATGTTGGCCTGGAAGAAAAGGGGAATTCATATTGAACCTAGCCCCTTTCGGGACCCTACGTAAAACTTTTTTGATATTTTGTTTAGTTTTACGTTGGGTCCCTGCTCGCTAGTGTATTTTCGTATGGAAATTCCTAAATGCGGATGTGGAGATTCTCTCTAAAATAGGACCCGCGGCATGTGACGCCATTATTTTCCTTGAGTTATTCTGAATTCGGTAACTTTAAGTAGCTATACATCCCGGTGCGAATATCTCCTGTGGCGCGGAAGCCGTTAAGTATTTTTAATCTTTGTTTGACCGATTTGGTCGCTTTATTTCTTCTTGTTTGTTTACCGTTTATTGTACCGCCTCCCGGTGTGCGGTTGGCTTGTGAGGCTACGTCCCTGCCTCTGATCTGCTGTGTCATAGCTATAGCGCCACTAGCTAGCCAGATAGGCGGTACAATGAGGTGTCAATAAACAAGAAGAATCCAAGCTTCCAAATCGGGCAAACATATATTAAAAATACTTAACGGCTTCCGCGCCACAGGAGATATTCGCACCGGGATGTATAGCTACTTAAAGTTACCGAATTCAGAATAACTCAAGGAAAATAATGGCGTCACATGCCGCGGGGAGGCGTTTTAACATGTAAACATGAGCCAGTAAATGTTTTAATCAGGTGGCATGGACGACGAGGAACAGGACCCAATGCACTGGGTCGAACAAATGTCAGAAACTTCAGTAGCATTTGGGTTCTGCTTGGAGGGCTAATTGAACCTGAACAGAACATAATTTATCTTGTGCACAAATCATGACTAAATCATTTAAATGTATATTTTCTAAAAATAAATTATGCTTTAGGCCTACCTTTTAAAGATAATCTTCTATCACAGAGATAATTTAGTTAAGATAGCAATTATATTTCCCACATCATATTAAAAGACAAGATTGTGTGTGTGTGTGTGTGTGTGTGTGTGTGTGTGTGTGTGTGTGCAGAGCCGGAGTGTTTTCATCATCCTCATGGGGGCTCCCCGCAGCCCCCCCCCAGTCCCCCCCCCGCTGTTTTAGCTGGTACTTTTATTTACAGATTGGTAATAAACACAGCGGTACGATTTCAGAACACATGATTCACTCATCTTGTTTCAGCATGCAATGTTCAACAGTAAAGATTTTCAATGATCAATAGTAATTAGATATATTGGATATAATATTCGAAGAAACTATAGCATAGGAACCACTGGAAAGAATGCGCAACTTGGATCTCTCCAAAGGCCCAGAATTAATTGACAAAAAACAAAAAAGAAAGCAGCTTCTATAGGCCAATGTCCAAGGTGAGGACTAATACTATATTATTATTATTATTATTATGAGAGAGAGAGAGAGGGAGAGAGAGAGAGGGAGGGAGGGAGGGAGGGAGAGAGGGGGAGGGAGAGTAGCCTGGTTAATAAACCAGACTAATATCGCACGGATCCGCGGGATATTAGTCTGGGGAGGCTCAGCTTGGTTTTCATTTCCAGGGAAACATTTTCTCTTTGACGCAATTGGTCAGAGCTACTGTCAGTCAAATGTCTCAAGCATTGAACGTCACTGTACCAAAGCCCGCCCATATTGCATACCGTGTCCCTATTGGGCGCACACGTTTTCGTGTGTAGAAAATGGGCGTACAATTGAGCCTCTCCAGACCGAAATCCGCCGGTAGGCAATTTCTTTTTGCCAACGGCTGATTCGGTCTGGTTTATTAACCAGGCTAGAGGGAGAGGGGGAGAGAGAGATAGCCGGTCACTCAGGGGAGAGAGAGAAGCTGAATCACTTTTTGTGCACGCAAATCTGTGAGAAATGCCACAATTGCACTGTAGTGTAGTTGGAAACAGTAGTTGCTCTCAACGAGGCTGCTCTCACGGTCCAACGCGTGGGGCACAGCGGTTTTAAAGACGGGGCATTTTCATCCTGGTGCTCCTTGAACCAGGCGAGTCTCTTTGGTGAATTCTTGATCAGTGTTATGTCACGACTCAAGAACAACTACCATGAAATTCTGACACGCTTTGATGTTGTGGACATCTGGCTAGGTGAAAACAAAAGAAACCCGATTAGCATTTGAGTACTTGGGTGGCTGCACCCAACACTTTTAACACCTCTTGGACGCCGGACGGCCGGTGGAGTAGTCTCTCAAGACAGACTGTTGCCTCGCAACAGTTGAGAAACAACAGGGGAGGCGCTGTTTTCCCGAATATTTGACGATGGGATTCTCAGATTGCCGGCGGAGAGGTCCAAAATGTTCGGAAAATCTGTAATGTAAATGTAAAATGTCTTCATGGGGGCCTAAAGGGGCCTTGGGAGTCTTCATGGGGGCTGCAGCCCCGTGGCCCCCACAGACTCTACGTGGTTGTGTGTGTGTGTGTGTGTGTGTGTGTGTGTGTGTGTGTGTGTGTGTGTGTGTGTGTGTGTGTGTGTGTGTGTGTGTGTGTGTGTGTGTGTGTGTGATCCACTCGATGTTTGTGTGATGTGTGTGTAATCCACTTGAGAACCGTTCATCCCACTGATTTCAAATTTGACACAGGCGTTCCACACCCCCATAGGGAGTGCAGTGCCCAGTGTCGAGTCGGTTGGACCCACGGTTGTCCATAGCCTCAGGGCCCCTGCCCAGTGTCCATATATGGAGCTGTTCTGAGTCTCTGACATCACAACACTCATGGCATGCCTGACACAGAACTCCATATATAGGAATAAAGGGACAGAGAGACAAATCTCCATATAAAAGGGACACAGACATGGGTGGAACGGGTACAACAGGTAGGCCTATTGTATAGCTGGGTGGGGCAAGGATCTTATCTAGCGCCACCAGGAGGCCGACTTTTGTACCTTTTAAAAAAAAAATTATATTACTCCTCCATATTGTCCAAAGATCCCGCTAATCTTTTCACAGTATCACAACCTGACCTGCCCTGGTGGAGACCTGTGCCTCGAGGGGCACTTTTTCTAGTTAGGCCTAAAAAAAAAAAAACTTTGGTTTCCGATTGGCTGTCATTTTTGGGCTGAGTAGGTAGGGAATTTATTTTATTTTATTTTTTTATTTTATTTTTCGTGGGAAAGTTGGGTAGCAAGGAATTTATTTTATTTATTTATTTTTTTTCGTGGGAAGGATGGGTAGAGAGGATTTTTTTTAAACTTTTTTTTTTTCCTACGGCAATGATGGATAGGCTTCTTTTTTAATAACTTCAATATTTGCCTGAAATACCATATTTTAAATAATGAATGGTTCAAGTACACATAACACTACGTCTACATGCCTACAGCTAAACATTTGAAAACTTTGAATAGAATGTCCACACACTGGTTGAATACTTAATACGCATGTTTCATGATAAATTATTTTTATGTGATGTATTCCCATGCTTTTTGTTCTTGCTTAATGTAAATCGCTCTGGATTAAGAGCGTCTGATAAATGCCTAAATTGTAAATTGTACTGTCTTACAGTAACTAGAAGGCTCTGACAGTAATGAAATGCACAGTCACGTCAAACTGCTGCCCCTCCTCCTGCCTGCAACTCAGTTCATTTGAACTGTGGAATCATGGCAGGTCTAAGACTACATTTGCAAGCCCCCTATTTTATTTAGTTGCGCCTGTGTTTTGGGGTGGCATGAATCTTTCATGCTTGTAAACATTGTGAAATCACGTGTACTTCATTTATTGGCCATCCAGTTTTAGGTAACGGTGGTGTCAGCAACAACCCACCTAACGTAAAACAACCTCTGCTTTCCAGCTCATGTTTTGACATAAAAAGTTAGAACGTGTTGCTGGCATCAACATAGCTATAGTGCTAGTTATTAAAAGACAAAAACATAGCTAACGTTAGCCCCATATATGATATGTGCCCTCTCCTCTCCCTACGCCCATTCATGTTTTGACATAAAAAGTTAGAACGTGTTGCTGGCATCAACATAGCTATAGTGCTAGTTATTAAAAGACAAAAACATAGCTAACGTTAGCCCCATATGTGCCCTCTCCTCTCCCTACGCTCATTCTGTAGCTCCGAGCACATATATGGGGCTAAGCTAACGTTAGCTAACGTTCTGACGGGGTAGAAGCATGAGCCGAATGGGTTTCCTCCTCCTCGCATCTCAGGGCTATAGATACCGAAAGTCAAACATGCCCAGCACGCACCCAGCCTGGGCGCCTAGAGGCTCCAGGGTGGGGGGGGAGAGTATGTCGGCTGAGATGATAGTCCATTTATCCGCTCGGTCGTGTCTCCCTTCTGCGGACTTAAACCGACACCGGCACGGTTTCACCTCCTTAATTATGTCTTCAAATGTTTTTGTACTCAATCGTATGATCTGTGGCGGTGCTTTGCACGGGCAGTGGACAGTCACAGAC
This sequence comes from Protomyctophum parallelum, assembly GCF_964188405.1. Lineage (NCBI taxonomy): Eukaryota > Metazoa > Chordata > Actinopteri > Myctophiformes > Myctophidae > Protomyctophum > Protomyctophum parallelum. The sequence continues at coordinate 18,367,244 of NC_139712.1, read as the reverse complement.
ACCGTGCACAGGTCCATGCTGTATGTTGTCACTGTTGTGTTGTGCGTCTCCTCGCGATGACGCATTCCAAAACATTTGCGCACGTGATATTTTAGACGAAAGAAAACTTTATTTTGACTTTGCGCGTCCCAATGGTCTCATCAAAGATAATTTTAATTTTAATAAAGACCTTTTGGGTCTTACTCGGTCGCATTCTGAGCTTCTTTTTTTTTTTTTTTTTTTTTCACCAAATGCCAATAAAATAATATGAGTCGCGCATATTTAATAGTCGGTCGGCAACCGGAAACCAAAGTTTTTTTTTATTAGGCCTTAGTTAGTCTGTTATTCTTGAAGTTAAGTGTCTCTTTTAAAGTCTTTATTAATCTTCAAATTTAACTTTGTTTCTTTCCAGACAGCAGGTGCAGATGAACTATCCAGACTCAGTCAGACCCGTTTCACTGAAACAGGAGGAACCTGAAGACCAGCCAGACCTCAGTAAGTCTCTCTCCTTTTCAGCTTCAAGGTGTTCACTGTCACATAGGGTTGTGGATAAATACATAAGTGTCTCTTTTAAAGTCTTTATTAATCTTCAAATTTAACTTTGTTTCTTTCCAGACAGCAGGTGCAGATGAACTATCCAGACTCAGTCAGACCCGTTTCACTGAAACAGGAGGAACCTGAAGACCAGCCAGACCTCAGTAAGTCTCTCTCCTTTTCAGCTTCAAGGTGTTCACTGTCACATAGGGTTGTGGATAAATACATTTGCGACCAGGTGTAAATGAGTGTATATTCCGTACACTTAAATCTCACGTATCATTCACCAAAGATGGCGTAATGGCTTAATTTGTGCATATCGCAGGTGTAACTCGTTTCACCTCTTTCCCAAGCGACTTCGCCTGGTGTCGCCAGGTGTAATAGAACATCCATGCTCATTTCACACCATATAAGACAACAGACAACAAGCTGGCTTAAAACGTAGACTTGCAAACACGCCGATGCCATTCATTGTATATAATGAACCCTAGTGACTGTCAGTCTCTCTGTCAGACCGTCATGTTAGTGAACCATAGCGATAATCTTAGTTTTAAGGGTAACTGTTTTATAGTTGTAATATTACACACGAGGGATGTTCTTTATCGTCATTAATTAATGTACGCCTGCGGTGCCACAGGTGCGAGTTCCAAAAGGCATCGCATAAAGACCACCCTCTTGTGTAATATTACTTAATTTAATCGCTTCATTTCAGACCAGTGTGTGGAGTCCAGACTGCAGGTGAAGATGAACTCTCCAGACTCGGTGAAGGACATCTCCATTAAACAGGAGGAACCTGAAGACATCTCCATTAAACAGGAGGAACCTGAAGACATCTCTATTGAACAGGAGGAACCTGAACTCATATCTATTAAAGAGGAGGAACCTGAACTCATATCTATTAAAGAGGAGGAACCTGAAGACATTTCTATTGAACAAGAGGAACCTGAAGACCTCTCTATTAACCAGGAGGAACCTGAAGACATCTCTATTGAAGAAGAGGTACCTGAAGACCCCTCTATTAACCAGGAGGAACCTGAAGACATCTCTATTGAAGAAGAGGTACCTGAAGACCCCTCTATTAACCAGGAGGAACCTGAAGACATCTCTATTGAAGAAGAGGTACCTGAAGACCACCCAGACCTTGGTATGTATTTTCACTATACGATAATTATTGGCAGAAATAGCATGACAATCTAACACAGTGGTTCCCAAAGGACCATGTCAAGGACCCCCAAATTGACACTAATGTGTCTGCCGACCCCCATTTGAAAAATATATGCCAGGGAGGGACCTCCATTATAGAATATTTTGACTGCTCTAGCAGTGATTCTCAGCCCGTTTAATTTGCATATTAGTCTACAGACCCCATTGAATTGCATTTCTATCTCTGGGACCCCCAATTTATATTGTTAAATCAATGTTGGGGTTAATTTGGTTCCATTTGTACACTCTCAGAGTTACAGACGCAGAAGGGTCCATTTGGTTCCTAACTATCATTTAGCTGGGTACCTCCTGGAACTCCCTCAAGGACCCCTGGGGGTCCCCGGACTCCACTTTGGAAACCACTGATCTAAGAAACAAGTCCCCAGGACTTTGTTGTGTAATCATATTGGCCTAAATGTTTTAGTGTACCTTACCCTAATCCCTTGATACTGAGTGCCAAGCGGGGAGACATTGGATCCTACTATTATAGTCTTTGGTAAGACCCGGCCGGGGGATTGAACCCAGACCTCCCGATATCGGGGCGGAAACTCCAAAATGTTAACATATTATATTAAGCACTTGTCAAGTAGTCTTTCAAACGGCTATGATTTATTAGCATTGTTGGGCAATAACAATTTACTAGTAATATATTACTGTAATATAATTACCCAGTAACAAGTAGTGAAAGGTATTACTCTGCCAAAACGTTAATACCAGTAAGACGCCCTAAGGGCGAGAAGCGACCTCCCCCTAAAGGGGGAGCTCGCGTGCACGCATCCGCCTGGGTGACGTCAGACTGCTGGGCTGGCGCTTTGTCATGGGGAATGAATTCTGTACTGGACATAGAATGTCAGAACAGGTCAGCGCCATATATGGAGATCTAAGGGTGGCAGCGGGGGCAGTGTCTTGTGTGTACAGGGTTTGATGAGAAAATGGCACAAATGACATATTACGCATTTTTGTTTGCCTACCGTTTGAAAGCATTTACTGTAGTTTAAAAGGTTATGATATATTTTTTCTTTATTTTGTAAACTTTTTGGCTGATTGGTGACTCTTATTATATTATTTAAAACAATTGAATTCAGTTCTAAAAGAAGCTGACTAAACATATTGTGTTATGGAGCGATATGCGGCCGTATCGCTCCGGTTGTCTGATTTGGATCGGAGTGCATCGTCTCTGCCCGAGATAGACCAGACTCCCTTCTGGCAGAATTAAAATGTTGGCCAGCAGGGGGAGTGGTTACACCACCAGGCTAAGAGGGCAGTGCTAGGGCCGATTCATACTCCTATTTTAGAGCTGAATAAAAGTCGGTTCGGCTCTGTAGAGCCTAAAATGTGACGTCATTTGAGGTTCGGGGGGGTGCCTACCGTCCTAAAGTCGTCTCTTCGGTGCTACTGAAAATTTCTGACGAGCTGAAATCATTTCGGCACTACAGCGGTAAAATAGGAGTATGAATCGCCCCCTACTCTGTTGAATCTAAACAAAGAGGATGGCTGAATGTCGCATTAATTATTTTATCAAAAAGTACATAAAATGTTTCCAAAACAAATTGAGGTGAGAAATGACCAATGCAGTGACATACACCTGACTCAGCAATGTGAGGAGTTTAGATCGCATCATTTAAATTACGTTTGGACGCTGTGAGACTGTTGGAAATCTCAGCTGTGGTTGGCTCAGAGCCACCCAGCTCTGGTTTCACTGGGAATTACGTTTAACGAGGCTCGAACCTCCATTAATTTGATATTTCTCAAGATTGTTGGTGTTTTTATGTTCCCCGGTGTATTTTTACACCCCAAAAAGTTGTTTTTCAAACAGGAAGACATTCATTGAGAAAAATGTGATGTTCTGTGTGTCTGAATGGGCCCTCTCAGATTCTTCCCATATATGATCCGGAGACCAATTTTAATAGTCCTTCCCCAAGTTCCCCCTTTAACTTTGCCTCCACCCACCCTTTAACCCATTCTGGGCGCGAACCCCTTTTGCTGTTTCTAGCATTATGTCATACTTTAGCTATTGAAAAATAGCAGATCTACAAGCTCATAGCAAGCTTGTAGATTTTTGTAAAATTAATAAGGTGAGGAGGACAGGGGCGTGGACATTTTTGGTATTGCAGCTGAAATGGATGACCTGAGAGGATGAAAATGAATGATCTGAGTGGTTGTTTAGTGGGTATAAAGAGGCAACATTTATATAATGCATTTAATTTTAAATTAATGGTGGAGCCCCTTTAAGATATGGTTGCAAAAAGCCATTTCAGCTGGTGGTTAACAACATTGCAATAAGTGTATCGTCTTCTAACATAGATTTCAGTGTTCACTTGAAAGCTTAGTCTGTGATTAATATGTACAAACTTTAATAATGACCATGACATTGAAGTACATTAATTATTTCTCTGCAAAGTACGAATAAGTTCGTACCCCCAGCTATGGGACGTTATCTGCTACCGTTTGCTCCATATATGAAGCGGTTGAGCCCAAAACCAATTTTTAACATTGGTCCGGTTGCTATTCAACGCCTCCGTCACCACCAGCTATGGGATCTTTGCATCCACTCTCCATTTACCTGCCTCGGTTAAAAGCAGGATTTTCAAAGCCCCGTAACTCTGCTTCTACATTCGCTGTCCATGGTAATCCTGATTCATCTGATGTTCGGATGTCATTTGTGACTTTGTCTCGCATCGCTCTCACCATGTTTATGGCAAAAGGGAAACGGCGTGAGCTAATTATAGCCGATGGTTACAATGGTGCCTAGAGATGCAACCAATCCGATATTATATCGGGATCGGCCTCTGATCCAGCTTAATGTATCTGAGATCGGATTTGACGCCACCGATACACGCTCCGATACAGGAGGGGGACACGTGTTTAATGTTTACTACAGTCTGTCCTGCACAGACAGTGCAGTGAGCGAATCCAACCTCCAGTATGTACAGACTTCAAACAGTTTATAGAAAAAAGCCCCACTAAGGTGCAATATGCAAGAGAATGGAATCACTTACAGACTTAAAGTATTACTTAAAGTACTTACAGTATTAAAAGTATAAAGTTTACCCGTCGTCGCACGGATCAGTCAAGTCACTGCATGCGCAGTTCAGTTGTGTGGAGCTGAGTTCTGACATTGTTGTTGATGAGATTGCTCTTGTAATCCATTCTTCTGCTATATATATTAACTGCACACACATGCTGTTTAGCGTGTGATTAAATATTTGTAACTTTATTATTGCCATTGAAAAGAAATGCTGCTGTGACGATGATGATGATGAATAAGCGCGCGTCTTCGTCGCAGTTAAATCCGTCTTTATATAATTGGCTCAGTTATCAAACCATGACATTGTTGTCAGAAGCTCAAATATTGATTCAGATTGTAAGTTTAGTGCAATTCTTAAGACAAAGACAGAGTTTGCAAACTAAAGTAGCAACACAACACCAGCACCATAACAAACGTCCTGACTCCTGAGGTATTTTCTTTCTCCCCGAGTTCTGTCGGTAAGGCTCAAGGCTTTTGTCACATGATAGCGCAACTGATTCCAGGCATCACATTAGGGGTAAAAAGGTACCACGTGTATATAGCAATAATAATAATTACTATTATTATTATTAATAAACCATAGTATTAATTAACAGGTTACATGCAGGCATCACTTTAGGGGTAAAAATGTACCTTTGCACATAATAATAATAAACCATAGTATTAATTAACAGGTTGCCATTTCCTTTAAGTTTACAGGTTAAACACTTCTTATTCTTATTTTTACAGGTTAACACTTAACCATAAACATCCCCTCTTTGAATTTAAATGTAAGGCATTTGTACAATTAATAAATGGCTTATTGAAAGTTAATGCATTTTTTGTATTTATTTGTTTTGCTATGTAGCCTACAGCAAATATCGGATTGGCAAATATCGGATATCGGGAAATTTCAAAATTAATATATCGGATCGGAATTGAAAAATCAGTATCGTTGCATCTCTAATGGTGCCTGCTCAACAGGCTGTGAACATGTGGAAAATCACTCGATCGGCTGGCAAAGGTTAGTTACACTTTTCTGCCACCTAGCTGGCAATACAAGAGTTAAGTACTTGCTTGGCGTACTGCAGCGTGCACGGGGGAACGTCCAGTTAGACCGACTTTTCTGGCCGGTTAAGACACTTCCGCTTCCGCGTGCAGTTATGGTTAGTTAGATGTAGGGTTTGTAATGGTCATTCCAGAATGAGAGGACATTGGGCTTCAGACTGTTTGAAAACAATACTGTATCTTTTACCATTTTCCGTTATGTAGTTATGTACACATCAAAACTATCTAATGCTTGGAATTTATTTTATTTGTTTGCTATACTTGGCGCAAGACTGTTACCAACACCCAGGAACCTGAAAATGTACCATAATTTAAATAAATGTATATACATCCTTTATCATTAGGTGAAGAAAGTAATATTCTCTCTAAATACTATTTGATTTCAGATGAGTTTATTTAAATTAGTTTAAGCAGCTTTTTCAAAATGTATTGTAATAATTAACTTTTCAATAATGCCATGTTACACTTTACAAACTTCAATATTCATTTGCAAATATTTGCTCTAAAACTTCATGCACATCATTACTTAAGGACAATAGGTCAAACACTTGTGAGCTGAGAACCATGTATGATTATGTTTGATTAAAATCATATGGTAACTGGGTTGTAATTAGAGTAACAGGGTTGTAATTAAGTTGAATAGCTACATTACTTTTTCATTATTATTAAGTGCTGAATGTTCCCACCTGCTCACATTTGTTTTTCAAAGTAATCCTTTATTCAGCGGCCCACTGAAGTAGGAGACACATTTAGTAGCATTGTAACGGCTGCTGTGTGAATGTGAATGTGCTTCCTTGTGGTGTAGAAAGTATCAATTATTTAAATCTGGTGATGCTTTTTAGCAGTAAAGCTAAGATTTGTTTCATGTGTCACTGTCACACCCCTGCCTTGGGTAAGGGTAGGGTGCCAACCTCTTAGCACAACCCGACTCAATTCAAATGATGGCAAAGCACGCCGTTGGCAGATTTCAGCATAGTTTATTCAGCTCACAGATTGGCTATTTTCAGCATGCAACAAAGTGTAAAATGACTTATACTGGATCTCTTGTCCACTAGTCCCTTCCTAACATTTTAGTCTAGTTTTTATTTGTTGACGGAATTGTCAATATATTTAGTCTTAGTTTTAGTCATCACAACTTAGTTTTCATTTAGTTTTCGTCAGTGAAAAAAGGTAGTCGACGGACATTTTTCGTCTTAGTTTTAAAGTCGACGTAATCAACACTGCTGGACACGATAGAGACGGCAGCAAATGTGGACTTGGTTAAATTGGAGGATTGCAGTGCTGGTGGAATTGTGCAAAGTTTGCCGTCTGCATTTAGAAAAGTAAAATTTCAATGAGGTATTCCTGACCAAGTGCCTTGTTGGTGCGACATGTGATGGCGCATCGGTCATGTTTGGGCGCAAAAGTGGGGTCGTGGCACGGCAGAATTATTTCCCAACATCATAGGATGGCATTGCTGCGCACACCGACTAGAGCTCACTGTTAATGATGTCTTCAAAGAGATGGGAGCGATTTAATCATTTCTTGACGGCCTCTATGCACTGTACAGCACATCAGGAACAAAATCGAATGGAATTGAAAGAATGTGCAGACGCTCTTGATGTCCAGCTGTGTAGAATTGGTCGTATTCTAGATACGCGGTGGGGGGCCTCCAGCTTTCGAACCGTTGATGTAGTCTGGAAAAGCCTATCCTGCTTTCTATCAGCACTTCACCTCTGCAGCTGCAAGTGATAAAAGAGACGGCGCATCCCGCCAGACGTATGCAGGACTAGCCTTGCGTTTGTCCTCCCATGCTTTTGTCAATAACCTTGGTCTGATGTGGGACGCTTTGCAAGAACTAAGAGAATTATCACTTGAACTACAAAAGCGGGACATCAGGCTATTTTCAAGGAGGTTAAAGTGTTAGCGGCAATAGCAGAACCGGCTGGCACTGGGAGTCACACAAAGCTGTTCCAAGGAGTCAAATTACATGCTGGAAAACGAACCTACAGGAAGCTCTTTTAGCGAGAAACTTGGAAAGTCGCTTGTTGTCACCTGGAGGGCGTAAATCAGCTTCAAATCCGGAAAGAGAAGATTACACCCAGTTGATTGAAGAATTGAAAGTGCTTCACACAGAGTATTGACCTGATGAACCAGATATATTATATGGCCAAACAGAAGTGCAGTATCTCTGTACACGCTTTGGCATTAACTTTTATTGTATCCTAACTAGGCATGCTACGGTATGAGATTTTACAGTATGGTACAGTGCAGGTATTGATAACCTATACCTCGGTATTTATAAAAAAAGAAAAACAATTCCCCCCCATGTCTAGTGACTACCCCCACCTCCTTATAAGCCCTTCTTTGATCCCCAACCTCTACGTTTAACTTTTTTTTTTACCTTTATGAATTGTGTTGTTATTCGTCATGTCATGAATATGAATTGATTACCCAGGACCTGAATGGAAACAAGACTACAAGGACTTTTTTCAGTGATCCCTTTGGACATGTACCCTGACTGTACCCTGTACTGAATACATTTCTGTATTCAATCAAATAATCAATAGCTATTCCCCACTGTATTACACGAGCTACCACTCGAACGAGAGGCCTGATTAATATAATGTTATCAATTAACTATTGACATAATTATTTTAATTATCCAGACCTCCCGTTGATGTTATTGACGTAATTAGTTTTTGTCGTTTTTAATTTGGCTGTGCCGATTTGTCAAAGTTTATTTTTGCTGTGATCAAAAATGAGCTCAGAATCGATTGTTCGACCACTACAGAACAGAAAGGCATAAGACTTACCCAAAATATAGATAGATTACTTTCCTGCAACCACACAGAGAAATGCCAGTTCTGAAGAATATCCAAAAGCACGCACCATGACGGTGATTATAAACAGGCAGCTTTTCTCTGTCCCCCTCCCTCTGCCCCCCCAACTACACACATTTGCAAGTATTTCTCAAACACTGTATTTCTCTCAGGGTCAAAGATGGCCATTCTTTCCTCAAACTAAATGTGCAATCAATTGCTTACAAATAGTAGAGTACAGGCAGAATTCCGATGGAATTGTGCACTTTAGGATAAATGTATGAAATTTGGGAACACAGTTAGAGCATGCCATAAGTAACATTTTTGGCTATAGGGCCATCGCAGATTTGTCCCGTGGTGACCATGGCTGCCAAATGGCCGTTATTCTACAAGTGCAGGTTCTAGACCACCTACGATCTTGATTCTGGTGGCTAATCATACATTTTCAAGGATGTGGAATACACTGGTACTATTTAGATTTGTCCTGTGACCATTTTTGCAGCCATTTTCTTTGCAGCCATTTTTCAAAATGGCCAGTAACCTGCTGTTATTTTACCAATAACTTAAGTTCAGGGGCAGAGCTGGTTGGCGAGCTGGAAGGGGGTCTGGGTAAGAGTACACAGTACACAGACTGGTGTTCCGACCTCACTGGGTACTGGTGACTCAGGAGCAGTTGATTTCGCGAGCTGGAAGAGGGGGTCTGATGAGGAGTACATGGAATACGCCAGATTATGTCCTGGGCTCACTTGACTCTCACATGTCAGTTTGAAAACATGTACAGTACTACATCGATATTACACTTTTCTTTTTACTATTATCTAACATGTTGTAAATAGTACCACTGTATTCGTTATCCGTGAAAATGTATGATTAGTCACCAGAATAAAGAACCTAAATTGTCTAGAACTTGACTTATTGGTAAAATAACAGCAGGTTGGCAGCCATTTTGAAAAACAGCTGCAATGGTCACAGGACGAATCAAAATAATACCAGTGTATTCCTCATGCTTGAAAATGAGGGATTAGACACCAGAATCAAGATCCTAGATGGTCTAGAACCTGCATTTGTAGAATAACGGCCATTTGGCGGACATTTTCCAAATGACATGGTCACCACGGGACAAATCTGCGATTTAGCCAAACATTTTCCTCATGGCATGCTCTGTGTGCCAAATTTCATACATTTATCATTAAGTGCACGTTTTTTGCCTGTAGGGCCTCCACTATATCACAGAGATACAGTAAAACATTAGGCTGGAAGGATAACACAAAAACACATTTTAGCCGGAATGCTTGGAATGTTAAGCCCCCTCTCTCTCTCTCTCTCTCTCAATCTCTCTCAGGAGGGTTGCCCCGGTCTCCCCAGACTGAGCTCTTCTCCTGTTCCGCGTGTCCATCTTCCTTCACATCTCAGGGCTACCTCAATAAACACTTCAAGAGGAGACACAACGACGTCTATTGCCAAACACTGAGGAGTAAACACATCACCTCAGCAGCAGCCTGTCAGTCAACCAATGGCTCTGTGACCAGGCAGAAATCAGGAGGCACAGGCCACCAGCTTGTCCCCACTGGAGAAAAACCTTTCCAGTGTAGTGAATGTGACAAGTGTTTCAGTCGGCCACACTACCTGAAACAACACCAGCGATTCTCCCACACCGGAGAAAAACCTTTCCAGTGTAGTCAATGTGACAAGTGTTTCAATCGGCCAAGTCACCTGGAGTCACACCAGCTTGTCCACACTGGAGAAAAACCTTTCAAGTGTACTCACTGTGACCAGAGTTTCAATCAGTCACAAAACCTGAAGAAACACCAGTTGGTCCACACAGGATATAAACCTTTCAAGTGTACTCACTGTGGCAAGACATTTAGTCTGTTAGGCGGCCTGAACAGACACCGGCTTGTCCACACTGCACAACAACCTTTCCAGTGTACTTACTGTGGAAAGAGATTTAATCTGTCAAGCTCCCTGAGAAGACACCAGCTTGTCCACACTGGAGAAAAAACATTCCAGTGTACTCACTGTGGCAAGAAATTTAGTCAGTTAAATGACCTGAACAAACACAAGCTTGGCCACGCTGCAGACAAACCTTTCCAGTGTACTCACTGTGACCAGGGTTTCATTTCGTCATGTCACCTGAAGCGACACCAGCTTGTCCACACTGGAGAAAAACCTTTTAGATGTAAACATTGTGACAAGAGTTTCAATCAGTCACAAAATCTGAATTCACACCAGCTTATCCACACCGGCGAAAAACCTTTCCAGTGTACTCAATGTGACAAGACTTTTCGTCTGGCAAGCACCCTGCACAGACACCAGCTTGTCCACAACAACATTGTAATAGTTGACTAAAACTAACAAAAAAAACGAAAATAATTTAAAAAACATTTCAGTTAACTAAAACTAAAGAACTAAAATATATAGAAAAACGATAACTAAACTAAAACTGTATTGTGTTTTATTATTATTATTATTTATTTACATTTTTATCCCATACATTGTGTATGCCAACCTGGGGAGAGCAACGGATTGACCTCATGCTTCCTTCCAAGCTGCTTTTCCCATGACGCAGGACGTGGAAGGACGTTATTCCAACAAGTTCCTGTCCCCTCCATCAAGTGGCCAGTGGGAGACTAGTTTAGAGACCAGGATTATTGCATGTTTTGTTTTTTACAAGGGTATCAACCCTACGGGACATGGGTAGAACATGCAAACACAGAAAGATCCTTTTGCCAACCCCACCTAGGGTATGGGCACTGACGGGAGGAGTAAACACGTCCACAGCGGGAATCAAACCCAGGACCTTCTAGCTGTGAGGCAACAGCGCTACCGACTGCGCCACCGTGCCCAATAGATTTACACATAGATTAACATTTCTAGGAACGCAGTGTTGACAATGATGTTGTTTTTCTGTTCATAGACATCCTGCACATGGTGGTGTGTAAGGAGGTTTGTCCTGAACAGGAGAGGAGTCCCAGTCTGCTCCAGGAGGAACCAGAGCCTCCACACATTAAACATGAACAAGATGAGCTACTTCAAAGACCAGTGGAGCCTGTTGGGTCAATGTTGACATTACCAGCAGTGAAAGACATCTCTCCACACTACTCTGAAGTTAAAGTTGAACTTGAATCTGACACTGAAGTCACTGAAGACAGTGGTGACTGGGTGGAGACAAGTGCAGGTGTCCACACTGGAGAAAAAACATTCCAGTGTAAACTGTGTACCAGGAGTTTCAGCCGTTCAAGTTGTCTCAAGAGACACCAGATTGTCCACACTGGAGAAAAACTTTTCTGCTGTAAACATTGTGACACGAGTTTCAGTAGGACGTATGACCTTAAGATACATCGGCGTAGTCACACTGGAGTAAAACCTTTCCAGTGTAAACATTGTGACAAGAGTTTTAGCAGGTCACATGACCTGAAGAGACATCAGCGTTGCCACACTGGAGAAACTGGAGAAAAGTCGTTCCACTGTAAACATTGTGACAAGAGTTTTGATCATTCGTCTCACCTGAAGGCACACGAACGTGTCCACACTGGGGAAAAACCTTTCCACTGTAAACATTGTGACAAGAGTTTCAGTCGGTCAAATGACCTGAAGAGACACCGACATGCCCACACTGGAGAAAAACCTTTCCACTGTAAACATTGTGGCAAGAGTTTCGCTAGGTCAACTATTCTGACAAGACACCAGTGTAGAAAAACGTTACCATTGTAAACAGTGCAGCGGCCGGGACTGAGAAAAAAACGGATGTAAGAGAGGGGGGACCGGTCCGCTGCCGTGAGCCCGCTGATCTTTCTCTACACTTCGCTCACTCACGCTATTATGTCCATATAGTTTAGATTAGATAATCTAGAGTCTAGCTAATCCAACCGATGGATTGAGAGGACGTGTACACACGAAAACTAGGAAATATGACTATATTATACTAGTCCTAAAATCCTACTGGTAGCCTACCAGTATCCCAGAGAATTTAATTTTAAATTGTGTTACTTGTCTATAAATCTGTTTGTGGCTCTGGGCCCAGCTACATCTCAGACATGCTGAAGCCATATGAACCATCTAGAACCCTTAGGTCATCTGGGACTGGCCTACTAATTGTTCACCCCATAGTTGGAACAAAACATGGGGACGTAACATTTCACTATTATGCACCACAAACCTGGAATAATATGCCAGGTTACATTAGGAAATCCCCAACCAAGCTAATTTTCTAATTTAAAAACGTATTTATTTAACATTGCCTATCCTAATGATTTTCAATAACGGGTCTTGCCTAGGCTTTTAATCAAAGGTGGGAGTATTTGTTCTAATTTATATGCTCCTTTATCGTACAGTATTTAATTGTGTATTGTAATTTGTTCATTTTTGAAGTGAACTGTAGCCTATTTGTTTTTATTCTGTGAAGCACTTAGTTTGAATTGTGTATGAAAGGTGCTATATAAATAAAATTGCCGCATTTTCATTGATATCAAACAAACTAAATCAAATATTTTTTGGGGGTTTGGCCTATCCTAAGGTACCTCCTTGCTGTTTGCGCATGCACGCTGCCGTTCACTTCCCTGTTTACCACTCAGAAAGAAAGGCTCGTATCTCCTAGAGCTCTCCGTGGTTTTGACCAGATGGATATACTAAGCTCTTCATTTCTGACTTCAACATGCCTCTCATTTAAAATATGAATGCGAGGGATTATCGAGCGACTTTATCATAATCATAGCGAGGTAAGAAAGCAAAATTATTTATCCGTTTTTTTGTACGGAACGGGGGGGCGTTCAGAGTAAAAGATACCATATCTGCGCGGCACTCCCAGCTACTTGCCTGGTATTCCTTGCATGCCAGCAACTAAAACCTGTGTAGCCGCTGCATTTCATCAAATGCACCTGCAATCAATTTAATAAACGAGTCGACCAATTTATGCTCCGATGTGCAGTGTTGGGTCTGGAATATGTATATAGGCTATTTAATGGCATATGGGCAAACTCCGTCTTTTAAAGTGTGAACGAGTATGCTGGCACTGGGAACTGGGGTTTATGCTAACAGCTAGCGGTATAGATGGAGTTAAGTGTCACTTTTTTCTCGGAATAGTGTAGTCCTATATACATTATTGATATTTTTATTTAATAATTAAATTGTATGTTCATAATGTCGTTCAAATAAAAGGTTTTAAACAAAATCACTTCTATTGAAAATATGAAGTATCTACATATAAATGCATTTTTGTGGGCACTCTTTCTTTTCTTTTCTTTTTCGATAGGAATTCCGTGGAAAAGGTCGGCAAATTGCCTGCATTTAAAATGAGCCAATTCCTGGAAAATGTTTAAACCCTACTACCGACCATACTAGTCACACAAACATCACTCTTCAAACCATACACATGCATGTATGAGAAGGCGAAAAAACACGTATATATTTCTTAAATGATAGGAAATACAGCATAAACGTTAGCTCGTAGGCTAATTGCGAATGCAAGAAGCTGGAGGCTACAGTAGCTAGCATATACTCACCGGGGATTTTGAAGGCTGCAGAGATTTCGCTCCACAACTCTACCATTTTATCCTCCTTTGCTACTGTCCAGCCAGGGAGTCTCTTTGTGGTTTTCTTCTTTCTCTTCTGCGGCTACATGCTTGCGCCAGTCCTTGTTGCTTCGTGCGTGTCTGTGTGTACTGTATCCGGCTGAGTTTGTTACTTCCTGTTTATGTTCGGGGGAGAGGGCCTCTATTGGTTGACAATAAAGCACCGAAGTCTGGTACCCTAGTCAAAATATGGCCCTTGAGGAAAATTAATTGGGGAACCCTGCCATAGGGGGATTTTAGATTGCCTCATAAGAACTGTTTGAAAAATAAACAAATCATCCAGGCCGTATAGATATGAAGAATCAACTGACTGAGAGAAAACGCCAGTGTTACTCCTGCTGAATTTGTTACATTTTCGCTAGGAACAGACTGCATGAGTGACTGACTGTCACAAACGATACAGAGACACCTCCCTGACAATAACGCTGAGACAGCTTGTTTATTTTTGGACCACAATGCTTATAGTAGGTGCCACCTAGTGGTCACCAGTTTAGGCTCTGAGTGCCAGACCTCCCATTATAAAAAAAAGAGGGCGTTTTTTTATTATTATTTTATATACGTCTATACGGGCATGGCATCCAGTGCATAGCGTATTTAGATACGGGATGACGTCCCTGGCACTTAAACAGTTCACCCCATGTTATTCTCCATAGAGAAATTAAACCAGGGGAATCGAGAGGATGAGCGAGTGAAGACAGGACTTCGGCGCTCTAGCCTGTATTTCATAGGCCTACTCATTCAGACTAGAGTTCTCAGCGGGCCCGAAAATTAAGGCCCGGCCCTAACTGGGCCCTAACTGATCAGGCCCTAGGCCCGGCCCGGCCCGACTAATTAGCATAGATTTTAGTCCCGACCCGGCCCTAAAACGTTGTGTTGGGTCGGGCCTGGTCGGGTTTGTGCAGAATTTGAGAACTCTACACAGAGTAAAAGTGAAACGCCAGTCAGCACCATCTTCATAATAGATAAATACGCAAACAGACAGAACAGAACTATTATTTTTATTATTCTAAACAAATTCAATATATATATATTTTTTCATGGAGCCCTAGGCCCGGCCCGGCCCTACTGATTAGCATACATTTTAGGCCCGGCCCGGCCCTAAAATGTCGGGTCGGGCCTGGTCGGGTTCGAGTTTGAGAACTCTAATTCAGACTCTGCCCCGACTTGCTTTTATTGTGACTATGAAATTGTTAGAAAAGTCAGCAGGTGTAAGCCCTGCTTAGGTAATTCCCAAATTAGAGCTCACATATTGATTGATTTGATTGATTGGAGGTGCAGTATACCATTAAATAGGATATCACAAAAAAACACTTTAATTTGATTCTTTAGTCAGTCTTAGTAGGTACGTAGCTATGCACATGGAAGATGGGACACTACAAAATAGTTTACATTTAAGGAACCTAGTGTTGACTATCATGTTATGTTTCTGCTCCTAGCTATCCTGCACATGGTTGTGTGTAAAGAGGAGGTTTCTCCTGAACAGGAGAGAAGTCCCAGTCTTCTCCAGGAGGAACCAGAGCCTCCACACATTAAAGAGGAAGACGAGGAGCAATTTCAAACGTCAGAGGAGCTTGGTGGGTCAAAGTTGACATTATTAGCAATTCAAACTGAAGTTGATGAAGACATCTCTCAACACTGCTCTGAAGTTGAAGTTGAACTTGAATCTGACACTGAAGTCACTGAAGATGATGGGGAGACAAGTGCAGGTGTCCACACTGGAGAAAAAACATTCCAGTGTAAACATTGTGAAAAGAGTTTCATTCGGTCGGATCACCTGAAATCACATCAGCTTGTCCACACTGGAGAAAAACCTTTCCACTGTAAACATTGTGACAAGAGTTTCAGACAGTCGGGTTACCTAAGGACACACCAGCGTATGCACACCGGAGAAAAGCCCTTCCACTGTAAACTGTGTAACAAGAGTTTCAGTCAGTCGGGTCAGCTGCAGACACACCTTCGTGTCCACACAGGAGAAAAACCTTTCCATTGTAAACATTGCGACAAGAGCTTCAATCAGTCAAGTCTTCTGAAGACACACAACCGTATCCACACTGGAGAAAAACCTTTCCACTGTCAACATTGTGAAAGGAGTTTCAGTCAGTCAGGTTCTCTAAAGGCACACCAGCGTATCCACACTGGAGAAAAACCTTTCCACTGTGAACTGTGTGACAAGAGTTTCAGTGAGTCAAGGTCTCTGAAAATACACCAGTGCATTCACACCAAGGGAAAACACAATTGAGGTGAATAGAAAAGCAGAACTATTATGGCTATTCATATTGATCCTTTCAACTCTGTCTCATTTAGCAAGGACTTGTCTTTTGAAGACATTTTTCTTGTTCTTTCCTCAATTAGTTTTTAAGTGTTAACGACAACCATTTACGTGTATTTATATCTATTTATTTTTTAGGGTCCAGCTTTAAGGGTTTCTGTAAACGCAAACATTGAAGACAAAGTGTGTAAACACAAACATTTATGACAAGTGTGGACCCAAATTGTGATTGGCCAGAATGAGATGTATGATGACATATGATGATAAGAGTGCCCCTCACTTCACACGGGTGTGATTTCTTTTTATATCCAGGGTCAGAAATAAGGATTGCCCGCTTGTCCGGGGCATGTTAGAAAAACTCTGCTTATTCTCATAGCTTTAGATTGCCACCAAAATTAGTGTGCAAGTTAGCATTCCACTGATTGAATTTGTGCAAGTTCACGGTTATTAATGAGCCCCTAACATCGACATTCTGATCACTTCAATCTGAGCCTCAATTTCCGAGGGCAATGCGGCCAATGATCGTGCTTATAATGGTAGTGGACGGTGGGGAAACATTTCATTGACGGACCACAGCAGAAGTGAGCGTTGCCTAGCATCGGCGAAGCTACTAGACGGTAGATATAAGAGAGGCTATACTGAATCAATAAAAGCCCCAAAAGAGTGCCAGGATTTCTTTCTAAATAGAAGCTTGTGGTGCCGGGACAATATGGCCGCTTTTACTCTGTAAGCCCCCCCCCCCCTTCCGTTCCAGACAAAAACCGGGAGACATATTTTTGCATGCTTACCTCGCTAAGATTAAATAAAGTCGCTGATGATCGCTCACTTCATATTTTGAACAAGAGGCCTGTTGAAGTCAGAAATGAAGAGCTTAGTTACTGTACTATTAATAATGGATTGCATTTTTATAGCGCTTTTCTATGTGGTTACTCAAAGCGCTTTACAATAGTCCATTCATTCATACATTGGGAGGTGAAGCGGCGAACAGTCGACACCAGTGTCACTTCCCACACGCACTTCCCACTGTGGACGCACTCAGGCCCCCACCACCCGTACACAAAGATGTTTCCTTCTGGTGAAAAAAACATTTTGTACATTTACTGTCTTGTATTGTACTAGCCCTTACCCCTCTCTCTCTCTCTCTCTCATTAGCAGGCAACAGTGCAGCACTATCTCTCTCTCTGTTTCTGGCACAACATTTTGTACATTTACTGTCTTGTATTGTACTAGCCCTTACCCGTTGTGAGATATTGCCCCCCCTGTGGCCGCTGTGGATACTGCGCCCTGGGTATGTTTTTGCATTTTTAATTCACTAATAAATTCATTATTAATTTATAATTTGTTAAATTGGAAAAAGGGCTTAGTTATGACCTCCATATTATTATGGTCAATGCCTGAGTGAAAGTAGGAGCGATTGGTGCAGGCAGTGAGGAGCTACGGCAGTTACAGTGACACACATTCATATATATATATATATATATATATATGATATGATGATTATAGTATGATGATGATATAGTATGATTTATGTGTGGTGTCTTTGTGTCCAAGACAAATGTCTCCCCTGGGTGACAAAATAAAGTAACCTTGAACAGACTCATTAACTAACTTTTTTTGTTTATTTTCAAGAAACTCATGTTTTCTAGTGAGTTACACTACTATGGATTTGATAAGTAGACTACCGTACATTGTGAGAGAAATGCATATGCTGCACCGCTGGCAACAGTACCCAGTCTAGACAGAGCAATTTGGATGGGGAAAGTAGACTAGAGAAGTTATTATAATGTGTCTTAATATCAGACCCTGCAGTCATACATGTATACATACTTGGAATCCATGTTCGAGTACTGCTTCGTCTATTTTTCGCTCAAATTTTTTCATGTTGGAAACAGCAGTATCAAGCGGGGCGCAGCAGGTGCTCAGAGGGTTTGATTAACAGACCACTGAATTCAGCTATTAAGTACCATCAGAATCAAGCATTCAACCAAGCCATGTAATAAGTAAGTAAATAATATCTGGGTAGGTAGTCATTGTCGGGAGGTAATTCATCGACAGGGAGTTTAGCCACCGAGGCCTAACATAAATTAATACATTGACCAAAAACACAACAAAAAAGTATTCCATAAATTTGCGCTGGCAACAAGGAAGTGAGTTGATGAAATGGAATCAATTTTCGGGTACTGCTTTGTCTATTTCTCGCTCAAAAACAAACATTTTTGAGAGCAATGTTTAGAATAGATGTAAATGGCATTGTGTGTGTGTGTGTGTGTGTGTGTGTGTGTGTGTGTGTGTGTGTGTGTGTGTGTGTTTACATGGCTGTCATGTTGGAAACGGCAGTAAATCGAGTGGGGCGCAGGTGGTGCTCAGAGGGTTTGATTAAGGCTCATACATAGTCTTGATTTTCGGTGGTGAGGTGACCACCGAACTACAACATGAAGTCACGAGCCGTGGTGAAGAGCAAACCACCGCCACCACCCCAGCCCTTCTCTCTGTTTTTACTCGGCACCGCCCATGTTATTTCAGCTCCGGTGGTCACCTCACCACCGGAGCGGTGGTCACTGGTCACCCCTCCACCGAAAATCTAGACTAAAAAAATCTAGCCTTTAGGCAGCGGTCTGTTATAGAGTGGAGCGGTCATTATCAAGAAATAACTCAATTAATCACTAATCATTAATTAGTGGTTAATTAATCCTGGTCACTAAACTGCCTCCCCCTGGCTAGCCGGGGCGCCTGATGGAGGGGAAAGGAACTGGTTGGAATAACGTGTTCCTACGTCCAACCAGGGAAACTCCCCCCTGCCAGGTGTA
Organism: Protomyctophum parallelum; assembly: GCF_964188405.1. Taxonomy (NCBI): domain Eukaryota; kingdom Metazoa; phylum Chordata; class Actinopteri; order Myctophiformes; family Myctophidae; genus Protomyctophum; species Protomyctophum parallelum. Next base: position 18,348,006 of record NC_139712.1, on the reverse strand, counting down.
AAGGAGCAACTTGGACACTCAGGCATGAAGGAAGCATGAGTTCAAGTCCGTTGCTCTCCCCTTGTCCCATGGGGACTAGGTTGGTGGAGGGTGTGTAGAGCCCAGGATCACATTAGATTATTGACACAGGGGTGAAAAATGGGTTACAAAATCGTGGGATAAAAAATATATAGAAAAAAAAAGAAGAAATAACTCACTGCTGAATTCAACGATTGACCAATCAGAACCGAGCATTCTACCAAGCCATGTAATAAATTGGTATAATGTATGTTGTATACCCTGTGTATCTATGAGACGTGATCAGACGTGTGCAGCATCAGAGTACTTTTATTATTAATTAAATAATTTAGGAGCAGTTTTCTTTTCTCATGTTTTTTATTTCTCAAGTTGATTAACAACATTATATCAGCCCCATTACACCAGTGTTGTGCCTTGTGAAAATAGCAGATCTACAAGCTCAAAAATGCAACACACTGATTTGTTGTGAGCTTGTAGATCTGCTATTTTCAATATTTTTGGATAAAATATTTTGGGGGAAGATTTTGCCTATCTTGACATTTCGAAACTAGGTATTGATTTATCAATCGGTTAATTTATCAATTTACTGATTTAACCTTTCATATAATTTTAATTGATAGTTTGATTAACTGTAGATGGTTGTTCTCTTCTTTACAGGTTGGGAGTTAGTTGGTTAGTACCCGAGACCAACAGTCTTGACTAATCTCTCAAGAACAAATCCACATATAAGCTTGTAGATCTGCTATTTTTCATCAGCTAAGGTAAAAGCATAATGGGTACCCGACCTGAACAGGTTAAACATCCCCCAGTCAGTCTGGTTAGGTAGAAGCAGGATTGTAGCGTCTGTGCCCTCAGACCATTTTCGGACTTCTCAGCCGGTAGCAGCTGGACGGAATAGTGGTCAGAGCTTCTGGCTGGCGGAGAGCTTTGTAGCAGTGGTCAAGAATATTGTCATTCTTGACACCACTGACTAGGTCTCCAGTTAATAAAGTTGTTATTCAATTGCTTCGTTTCAGACCAGCTGTGTGTGGAGTCCAGACCTGAAGACATCTCTATTAAACAGGAAGAACCTGAAGACATTTATCTTAAACAGGAACCACAACTCAGTAAGTTTAATGTGCTTTCTCTCTTCCTCTATTTTTTCTGTTCTGTTATACGCCTGTCAGAATGTCGTATTAGTGTCTTGGTGTCTGGTTGCCCAGACTATTGTAATTGTAACACTTTATTATTATTCTTTAAGGAGTAACCTTTTTTTTATTCGCTGCTACTCCCACAGTTTTGACGGTATGCACTTGAGCCATAGGCCTATGTCAAATATCTCAAAGAGAAATGTTGTATAGTTAATTGATATTAATTTATTTGTGCATTATATTACCCCAGTGACATGAATGGGAAAATGCAAATGCAAAAGTTACAAAACTTGGAGGGGATGTTCATAATAGTTACTAAAAATTAATTAACTTATGATTATATCGGTCGGCCTCATGGTGGCGCTATATCAGCCCACTTTACCTTTTGGCTTATAACTCTTGAACCTTATGTCGTAAAATCTAAATATATTTTTCCCAAGTGATTTCCCCCATATAGGCCACGCCCATTTCCATCAGGATAGATTTTCCACCATTTATAATTTTCTTCAAAACACACTTTTTTTTCTAAACCTACAGATTTTGTCAGAATCTCACAGAAATCGGTACACATGATCTCTGGACCTATCCGACTGCGTTTACATATTTTTCTCATAATTGTCTCCTTGGAGGAAAGTTTGAAACTCTGAAGCCTGGTTTTGAGTTTCTAGAACCACCTGTGACAACATGTACTTGTTTACTTGGTCAGTCTTAGTAGGTGATAACTATGTGAATGAACGATGGACAAATATACGTGTATACATATATATATATATATATATATATATATATATTATTTTTTTAAGGAACCCAGTGTGTGTCCTGTTATTTTTCTTCTCCTAGACATCCTGCACATGGTTGTGTGTAAAGAGGAGGTTTCTCCTGAACAGGAGAGAAGTCTCAGTCTGCTCCAGGAGGAACCAGAGCCTCCACAGGAAGACGAGGAGCAACTTCACACATCAGAGGAGCCTGGTGGGTCAATGTTGACATTACTAGCAGTGAAACAGGAAGTTGATAAATGCATCTCTCCACACTGCTCTGAAGTTGAAGTTGGACTTGAATCTGACACAGAAGTCACTGAAGACAGTGGTGATTGGGGGGAGGTAAGTGCAGGTGTCCACACTGGAGAAAAAACATTCCAGTGTAAGCTGTGTAACAAGCGTTTCAACCATTCAGATCGTCTCAAGGCACACCAGCGTATCCACACTGGAGGAAAACCTTTCCACTGTAAACATTGGGACGAGAGTTTCGATCAGTCAGGTTTTGTAAAGGCACAGCAGCGTATCCACACAGGAGAAAGACCTTTCCACTGTAAACATTGTGACTGGAGTTTCGGTCGGTCAAGTCACCTTAAGAGACACCAGCGTATCCACACTAGAGAAAAACCAGCTTTCCAATGTAAACATTGTGACAAGAGTTTCACTAATTCAAGTCAGCTGCAAACACACCAGCATGTCCACACCAGAGAAAAACCTTTCCACTGTGAATATTGTGACAATAGTTTCATTCAATTAGGTCACCTGCATACACACCAGCGCATCCACACTAGAGAAAAACCTTTCCAATGTAAACATTGTGACAAGAGTTTCACTAATTCAAGTCAGCTGCAGACGCACCAGCATGTCCACACCAGAGAAAAACCTTTCCACTGTGAATATAGAGGGTATGCGCATGCATAAAGTGAATGGCAGATCGAGTGACAAAGTGAATGTAATGTTGTTTAAAGTCATTTAATGCAATCAAATAGGACTTTTCTGTTTGGATGTTTTTTTTGCCACTCAGTAGGCATTCCCACATAACTTCCGGGTATGATGACGATGTCACGCGCATACCCTCTATTGTGACAATAGTGGAATCGAGCAGCATCGCAAGCGAGGTTTAGTTTAATTTAATTTATTCGTTTTTTTTTCTTAGTTCAAGTTTTTTTTTCTTAGTCTGGGAGCCCAAGCTTATTAAGTCTACCCTTTTATTAAAGCTGTTATAAGCAATAATATGTCAACATTTTAATGACTTTTGTTTCGTTTTTTTTGGTATTCATACAGCCAGCAATGGAACGCTCCCCCAAGAAATTGTCTCTGTGACACATCTAGGGGCCACAATCTGCATTCAAAGATCTTCCTATAGAAGCTTTGTCATTGGTCGATTTGCCTGTCTGCTTCCCGATTGGTTAGTCATTGCGACCAGGTATTGTTTTTGACCAATGACAAAGCTTCTAGGAACATCTTTACATGCAGATTGCGGCCCCTAGATGGCCCCCGCGTTGTGAGCCTGTAGATCAGCTATTTTCAGCATGCAACCTTATTGTAAAACGACTTATACTGGATTTCTTGTCCACTAGTCCCTTCTTCTAGTTTTTATTTGTTGACGAAATTGTCAGTATATTTAGTCTTAGTTTTAGTCACCATAGCTTAGTTTTAATTTAGTTTCCATTCAGTTTAATTCAGTGAAAAAAAGTAGTCGTCGAACATTTTTCGTCTTAGTTTTAGTCGACAAAATCAACACTGCACACCAGGAAATGTTTATTTCACAGTATGTAGAATGGGTACGTTTCAAACGAAAGCACAAGTCAATACAAAAACTGGTACTTTGTGGACGAAACCAGGGTCCTCCATTTTCAATTCATCAGAACATTTAAAGACGTGCAAATATGCACTTCTATGAATGAACAGGAAAAACATGTACAGTATGTGGCCGGTTTCTAATTGCAGCCGTCCGTAGTTGAGAGCGATTTTGGGGATTTGCATTTCTTAATGGGTTCCACATTTTAGTGACCTAGAACCGGAATTAATTTAATCCCTTGTTTTATCCTAATATGGGTTGCACATGGTTTGTTGAACTCCCTCTGGTGTTCTTTGTTGACAATATGATTGGAACCAGGAGAGGGCAGTGTCAGTGATTCCAAGGGTAGATTTGAGGCATGAGTATGGAGTGGTGAATGTTATCAAAGGCTGCACTGAGGTCGATGAGGATGTTTAGTGAGCCGGCGTCAGAGGATAACAGGAGGTCGTTTGTGAGACTGGCCAATCACAACTCGTCTTTTTCGGGACTTGGCAAAACACATAACAGCCTAATATCTGTTTAGCATATAGATGTCTGATAGATGTTAGTCGGTGGCTCAGAGTTAGAGTGGCTGGTTGCCAGTTCGAACCCGTGCTCCCCCAGAGTTAGTGTTGAAGTGTCCTTGAGCAAGACACTGAACCCCTAATTGCTCCTGATGTGCTGGTTGGTGCCTGCATGGTTTCCGCCGCCATCGGTGTGTGAATGTAATGCACAAGCTATGTAAAGCGCCTTGGATAAAGGTGCTATACGTATAAATGCACCATTTACCATTTTACCATTTCATATGATCATTTATCATAACATCTGTTTAGCAGACCACGGTGGCTGGCGCGGGACATCAGAGGAGGAGGGAGGGTGTTTATTTAGGACACAACACGTTCACACATCCAGCGGTAAGTGGTAGAGGTGGTAGAACCTAGTATGGTGGCTGGCATGGGACATGGTTTAGGTCACCACTCATTCACACATCCAGCAGTAGGTAGATGGTAGGGATGGTAGAACCCAGTATGGTGGCGGGTGGTTGTGGGGCATGGTTTGTGACAGGTAGAGGTGGTGGTAGAGGGTTTATTTAGGACACAACTCGTTCACAGATGAAGCGGTAAGTCGTAGAACACACCACGACGCCCCATTCTCCTGAACCTCCGTAATAAAAGTAAACACAGTCCTTGGTTCCTTCTCTGTCGTTAGGCTGTCCAGCACCCCAGAACCTGTATAAATAAATAACATCATTAGACTAACCAGAACCTGAATAAAGAACATTCCTCTGTCATTCGAAATCCTATATACAGCTTGTGCAAGGACGCGCTGCGATTGGCCAGTAGCCACTTTGAGTGTCACTCGGTGGGGGGAAACAACTTCACTATTCGCGGTGGTGCTTCACGTGGCTCACGTTCGCTTGAGACGGCGGGCTTTATCTGCCCAGAAACTACGGATTTGTATTGTTATTAGTTATTAAATATTAGTAGTAGTGAGTAGTTACGTTGGTGAGGTCAGTGGAGTTCCATCGTTAATTTTTTACCCCTCTATCACACGGAACTATGTTTTTTGTGTCCAAAAAATAGTTCAAAGTTGTACGAAAGTTGTGCTAATATTTTAGAAATAGGTCAACGATACGACGTTAGTTTTGTGAATTAATTTACTTTTACTGCGTGGCCCCAGTGCCCCCCACAAAATGACCGGAACTACTTAATATTGACCAAAACCAGAGCAGAACTCCCACCACGGGACTCAGGCAATCAATCAATGCAGTTGCAACCACTCAATTAATGCAGTTGCTGTATTTCATACAGCTTAAGTTCAAAAAATCTGAACTATACCTTTAACCCATTCTTGGCGGGAACCCCTATTGGTGTTTTAAGCATTATGTTATACTTTAGCTATTGAAAAATAGCAGATCTACAAGCTCATAGCGCCGCGCCGAGTGCCGCACTATGAACTTCTGCTATTTTTGAAAAATCGTGAAAATGTGCCTCAAATCTTTGAATATATACTATTCTGAAGGGGATCGTTGGCCAATTAAATATAATTTGTGGGGTCCTTGACATGAAATATTGAGAACCACTGACTGTCAGGATTTAGAACATTTTTTTTTAAATTTGGACGTCAGGCCTAAATGGGTTAAAGGATCCTTCTTCTAGTAAGTACTAGTAGCAGTAGTAGTAGGCAGTAGCAGCAGCAGTAGCAGCAGCAGTAGTAGTAGCAGTAGTAGTAGTAGTGTATTATTAATATTATTAGTAGTATAGTTACATTGGTGAGGTCAGTGGAGTTCCATCGACCCACTTAAAGGATTCTTCCTCTTCTCTGTCACTCAGACCAATCCACACAGCCCAGCCTCTGGTCACAACTCTATCCATAAGATCCTGGACACAGAGAGAGAGAGAGAGAGGGAGAGAGAAGCCTCTAGTACTTCAGTGTTATACACCGTGTATAACACTTAAAATGCTGTAAATGGTGACTTTATCCAAGGCGCTTTAAATTCATCCATTCACACACCCATTCATACAGCTTTTGATTGTGCATTATGTTCATCCATTCACACACATTCATACAGCCACACACACGCGCGCACACACACACACACACACACACACACACACACACACCTGTTTTCCTCTGCTGTCTATGATGATCAGGTCAGATTGTTTGTCTCGACAGTATTGTCTGCTCTCAGCCCAGGATTTCCTCTCAGTAGATTTGGAGTAGTAATAACACACAGAGCCATCTAGTGTGAATCCTTCTGTCACTACAAACACAAAGAATATAACATTAGTTTATAGGCCTAAGAATAAAGTTAGATTATACTAAAAACACAAATGAATAATACTTTTCTCAGGGCGGCCTCCAGAGTATAAATGCCAAACCCTGCCATTCATGCCTCCACTCCCCTGCTGCTCCATGCCTTTTGTGTTTATGATTTGAGCTATTCTTTCCATCGCACACACACACACACACACACACACACTTACATCACTGATTACTGACTCCACACCCCATAGGATCCTTATTGACGTATGTTATGTTGCTTTCAGTTCTCCAGTTTATTTCTTGGTTCTGGTCATTAGGCCTAATTTATAATAAATCCATTTTTTGTTACACTTTTACTTTGTCTCCTGCCTCCAATCTTTGCCATAGCCTGAGCCAGCTATTACAAGGACAACGAACTAAAAAACACCTACCACACAGTCTCCTCTGCATATCGGTGATGTCGTTACATCTGGACTGTAACTGGTTCAAACCGGATTGAAGGTTGTTATTGGTCCTCTGTAGCTGCTCCAAACTGGACTGGATCTGGTTGTATCTGGACTGGAGCTGCTCTTTCTGTTCCGTCAGGTTTTTGAAGCTGGACTGAAGCCAGCCCAGGTCTTTGACCAGATCATCTTTCTCTTTCTTCAAATCAGAATCTGTGAGAAGAGGAGAATGAATCATAAACCATCCTGCAACTGGAATTACGAAGTCCATTGGCACTTTTATTGTTAACGATTTATGTTCATATTCGGTCGTGGAGAACGACCGATTCCGGGCCATGTTACTTTGGAGCCATCGTCCCAACTCGGAGACATTTCACAGATGGTCGATGGTGTGAGTTTTATCGAGTTCCCGTGTCCCCTCAACCTCATACAATCCGGAGTAAAACAATCCTTTTACTCCGGTAACGTTATGTAAAACAAATATATATATGTATAATCAATGTTTGACATTTGTGAATTGATGAATAATCGCGATTAATATTAATAATCAATTTTGTTTTTGCAGCACTAGTTTCTGTTTAAGACAAGAGGACCGCTCTATATTAAAACAAAATCATCAACTAACAAAAGACAATAGAAATGTTTCTTCTACTTCTGGTAAAGCTTGTACGCTCTCGGACGGAGCGACATCTGGTGGCTTTCCATGGGACTCACAGGTTGTGTGACTGTCCTCCCGTTTCTTAGAGTGTAGTGAATGTACTGTAACTACCATTTTCTGTGCGATAAAGTAATGCAGGGCTTATGTGGTTGAAAGTAATGTTGCTCTCCTTACCTGCATTGTTGTTCACCGTTACACTGCAGTCATGCTGGTCGATGCTGAGCTCAAAGTGAAGACTTGTTTCAGCCTCAAACACCAAGAGCAAAACCAGAACGACAGAACTAACCCACGCAGCTGAACCAAACCTAACGCCAACCTGAACCCTAGTAGCACGTCCGCAAGCCTTCATCCTGAAACTGACTGGTGACGCAACACAAGACTAACTTCACAGACTAGTGACCCAACACAAACCTGACTTCACTGACTACTAGTGACCCAGCACAAACCTGACTTCACTGACTACTAGTGACCCAACACAAACCTAAATTCACTGACTACTAGTGACCCAACAGTAACACAAACCTGACTTCACTGACAGTGTCCCCGGCCACTGCAGTGTCTTATATACCCACCAGCTCCCTTTCAAAGAGCTGCTCGTTCACATGACATGCAACACAATATCCTTGAATAACGACGGCCTCCCGTGGAAACCTAATAAGGTCAAAAACATAATTTATTTTACTATGATTTAAAACAATAATATAATGTAGTGAAAATAGGAGATGGGCTTGTAGATCATGTAGCCTACTGTAGATCAGGGTCAAACTAAATCTAATGCCTCAACTCTTGCTTGTCAGTTCAAATGTAATTATATTGGGGTTCCCCAGTTCAAATATGAATATATTGACGGTACCCAGTGCAAATATGATCATTAATTTCTTTTTGGTCTTAAAAGTTGCAGAAAGCTGTCCTGTCCATTCAGCTGACTGGGTCAGTGAAATGGGAGCCAAACAGGTCAGAACACAATGCTATTGTCTGTTAACCAATAAGAATGGACCTTGATTGTCTGTTACCCAATAAGGATGGACCTGCTAATAATGACGGCCCTGCTTCCCAGAGTCCTTGTGTGTCCCTGAAAGAACGCACACACTGAGCTTTGTTCACAGTTAGCACAGCCACTGTAAACTGTAGGTCAAGATAGCATCGCTACAAATAATAATGCTCCACCTGGGCAACGGTGGTGCTGCAGGCTCCGCTTGTGGCTTGAATGGCCCTCCTACTGTATAGAGGCCTCACCGGGTACCGTCTACATTCCGGCTGTCACCCGTCTCTCCGGTGGTCACACTATTCCTGGTTGTCACATTAGATATCGGTCCAACATTTGTGTGTAGAAGGTTTTGTGCTGATTGATCAGACAGAAGTTTGAGTTTAACAGTTTTTCATAATAATTCAAAATGTTGGGAGAATAAAAGGTCACAGGTCATAGGTCAAATTGACACATTTGTTCCTCATGAGGAGACACATAGCCTACTGTATGTGTATTGGAGTTTCATGGATAGTAGTAGTAGTAGTAGATGGTAGATCAAACGGTTCATGAGCTATGCCTGTTCAATGTTTGCAGTTTTCAGTTCATAGCTATAGTGGCACCCTTTGGCCAATGGTTATGATTTCCGTGTCTTCGCCTGTTTGGCATAGCTCTCTACCATATTGCAGTTTAGTAAAAATCACGCCCGTGTGAAGTGAGGGGCGCTCTTATCATCGTACATCATCATGCATCATCTCATACTGGCCAATCAGAATACCTGTTGCCTGGTACCACAAAATGTACATCTGTGCGTCTTTAAATGTTCTGATCAATTGAAAATGGAGGACGCTGATGTAAACAAGTCCTTTTTTCTGGTTGTATCCTTTTTATCCTGTTTGCATTAACGTGTACTTTCATTTGGACTGTACCCATTTCTACTACAGTAACTGTGGATACAATGTTCAATCAATCACTCCTGAATCCATTTGTAGGCAATGGCTAAAAAAAGACCACTAGGTGTCAGTGTTGGACCATTTATCATTACACCTTGCAGCTTTGTGCAGAATGCTTCCTAGCAACCATACAGTAGACAGAGTAGAGACTAGGCTAGTCATTGTCAATCTACAAATTAAATTGCAATAGTAATCGTTCAAGGTTTTTTGTATGATCCTTAGGGTCATCCAAATAACATAAAAAATTGTTGTATTGAAAATATAGAATAAATTGCAACCATTCGTTTTGCACTCCGGCTAAAAACGGTCTTCACATTTGGGCAAGTGGCTAATATGACTACATGTGATTTCATGAACTTAAGCCAAATATTTGACCTAAAAAAAATGTTTATTGTACATAATATATTTGCTGAATTTGTAATACAATTATGAAATGTGTCTGTTTGAATGATATTGCATTATCTAACTGAAAAAGCAGCAGGTTTGGTTATATGGTTAAATGACAACTTTATTTTAGACAGACAGAAATAAGAAGCACATATCTTTGAAGACATATTATCTTTATTTGGTAGTACATCAGTTAAATATTCATCTTCATAGAACAAAGTGTTTAATCTCCTCTCAGAGAGGCTCAGTATCAAAACAAATACTAATATGTGTGCGGTCACCTCGTAATAATTATGTTTTCATGCTTCTTTAATCAATCAAAGCTACAGTTTGTACACATATCGTTGCTGCGGGGAGGAAACCACCTAACTCCATTTTTGAGGTTGTATATTTTTTTCTTTTTTGCATACATCAGTGCTATTCAACACCATTTACGTCTGTGTGTTGGTTAAAACATATTGAACCAATGGAAAGTACAAAAAAGCGCTTCAGACAAAACCTCTCATCTCCATTGGACCCTCAAACTGTCTGCTAAAGCAGTTAACTCCACCACCTCTCCCCCTCTCATGCAAGACAATCACAATATATGAAGTCACACCGCCGACTTTGATGAGGCAGTATTGCTTTGTTTTTCAAATATATAAGGTTTTCTTCATTTCCTGAAAAAAAAATGTTTTTCATTTTCTGAAAAATGAACATTTTGGAGTTATGAGGTTTCTTCCCGACAGCAGAGATATAATTTGAGTGTGGTCACTTAATAAAACATAATGTTTTCATGCTTCTTCAATCAATCGAAGCTACAGTTTTGTACATATTAATAATACTACATTCTCTGTTTATAAAATGTCAAAGTTCATATATGACAATAGCACCTATTTTAACACTTTAAATCTTCTCTTCTAGGAATCCCAGCTGGCACAAAACAAAACCTTATCCGATGGGCTCTGTGGCCAAATATACATATGGATTTAGGGGTCTGTGACATGAAAAAGTGTGAGAACCACATAAAGTCCCTATGCGTCACATTGTGAGCTAGTAGGCTATAGACCGTGGGTGATTTCACTTTTTCGAAACTTTTCACCTGTAATGTCATGCCCACCGATCAATTATGAATTACTTATTTGATCAAGGTATCAATTATAGATTTTTGAGGGGCGCTAGCCCCTCCTATAAACAGCTATAGTGTAGATTATGGCACATATCATTGCCATTGACAATGAATTGAGCATGAATTTACAATCAAATCATCGCTATGGGGCACACACAAACACAAAGCGTGTGACTTAGAAGTAAGAAATAGGAAGGCCCTCTAAAACAGCAGGCTACATGATCCAATACAGTATTAAACAGTAACTATATAGTGCAGGTAAAAGGTAGGTGATTATGATGATACACAGCTAGTAGTACAGAGTACAGATACACAGCTACTGTGGTACAGAGTAGATTTTCTCTTTTATCCTCTTTTCACTGTAAGGAAACAGCAGAGAGAGAGAGACAGTAGCCTATATTCAATGAGATGTTATGTTAATGCGCACATGCACGCCACGCATGCACGCGCGCGCACACACACACACACACAGATACAACATACAAAGAAGAACAAAAACATGTCTCGTTGTACTCACTCAACACAGCGCATCAGGCGAAGAACCCAGTCCTTGGAAGGGTCAGCACACTCGAAACCTGTGTGAGTGTGGAATCTGCACAAGACAGGATAAGATATGCATCTGTGTGTTAATGAGTGAGTGGAGAAACAAACAGTACAGCCTATATGAGTATGCATGCACATGCAGAAAGTGAGTGGCAAAGTCAGTTTAATGTTGTTTAACGTTGTTTAATGCAATCAGATATAGCCTACTACGGATAGCACTTTTCTGTTTGGATGCACATGGGCTGTCATTCAGACAGGATTTTTTTCTGTTTGGATGTATGTGGTCTAGCTGTGACTGTCAATCAAATATGACTTTTCTGTTTGGATGTGTGGGCTGTTAAAGAGACAGACAGCCATCACTCCAAGTCTATTAACGGTACAATGGGTACATTTATTGCATATTGTTACGTGTTGTGACTGTCCGTGCTGCACAATATGCAATAAATGTACTGTTAATGGACTTTGGAGTGCTGGCTATCTCTCTCTTTAGTTTAACAGTGATACTTTGTGAGCCGCCCGTGGCGTGCACCTGGTAATCTGCATTGTTGTATTGAGAGTGCTCGTTTTTTCCCCTTTGATGTATGGGCTGTCAATCAGACAGGACTTTTCTTGTTTGGATGTATGGGCTGTCAATCAGATAGGACTTTTCTTGTTTGGATGTATGAGCGGTCAATCAGATAGGACTTTTCTTGTTTGGATGTATGAGCGGTCAATCAGATAGGACTTTTCTTGTTGTTGGCTGTCAAGGCCAGAAAGTCGTTTTTTGCCATGCACTCAGTAGGCGTTCCCGCATAACTTCCGGGTATGATGATGATGTCATGCACGTACTGAATGTGTACAGATTGATGAATCACTAGATTAGAGTTCTATAGTCATGTCAACTAATGAATAAAAACTGTTAATTAACAACAAATGTAAATAAATCATGACAATAATAATAATAATAATGTTCCAAACACAGGAAAACAGCAAACAGCAAACAACAGCAAAATATATTAAAAAAAAAAAAAATCACAGCAAACTATAGGATACATGCTCTGAAGCTCACTTTAAGGCTCATTCATAGTCTGGATTTTCGGTGGTGAGGTGACCACCGCTCCGGTGGTAAGGTGACCACTGCTCCGGTGGTGAGGTGACCACCGCTCCGGTGGTGAGGTGACCACCGCTCCGGTGGTGAGGTGACCACCGCTCCGGTGGTGAGGTGACCACCGCTCCGGTGGTGAGGTGACGGAGCTGAAATAACGTTGAGCGGTGTTGAGTAAAAACAGAGAGAAGGGATGGAGCGGTGGTGGTGGTTTTCTCTTCACCGCGGCTCAGTGACGTCATGTTGTAGTCCGGTGGTCACATAACCACCGAAAATCTATGAAGACTATGAATGAGCCTTCAGTCTACTCCTGAAACATGACCACGGCCAATCAGTAGCAAGCAGCATTACACAGGGCCCTTCCGCCAATTATGATCGAGCGGGGGCGGGGCCTTGGTGTGTGTGGTGTTGGCCTGCCGCGTGTCGCCCCCACTGTAGTGCGTGCATGTGCACATCTTGTTACCGGGGCGGACCGGGGTTTTTTCCAAATCACCCAAATCACTGAATGCTCCTTTAAATTAATTCCGCTCCTATGCCACAAATATGTGGAACGCCCTACCAACAGCCATTAAGAAATGTGGATCCCAAAAGTGACAGCAAAGAAATTGATAACGATGCAATGTGACATAGCTGTTTACAAAATGCAACTGTATAAATACTTTCCCCATTTTCAACTGTTTTTTATTATATTGTGACACTTGGCATTTGGCAATGTAATAAACGTATGTTTTCTCATGCCAATAAAGCTCCTTTGAATTGAAATTTAAATTGTGTGAACTGAGGAGGTACAGTATACTCACATGATAGCAGTGATGTCACAGGACTTGTTGATGGTCTGCAGGGTGTAAGCGGAGAGCCGCCTGCAGTGCAGCGGCTTCCGCCGGTACCGCACGCAGCAGCTGGCTGCAGAACACACACAAAGTACTCACCATTTAATTTAAATGGCTGAAATTTATATAGTGCTGAAGTGGTCAACATTCATTGTATGTTTTATTGTTTTGTAATAATAATGAAAATCTTCAAAGTAACTAAAGTTGCCACATAATTGTAGTGGAATAAAAGTACAATATTTGCCTCTGATATGTAGTGGTGGAATAGAAGTAAAAGTACTGGAAATTTGAAGAATGTCTTCTAAATCAGTGGTTCTCAGTTCTCACACATTTCAAGATTTTTTTCCAAAAATAGCAGATGTACAAGTTTGCAGCCAGAGCGGCAGGAAGTGTGAGCTTGTATATCTTCTAGATTTGAATAGACAACGCAAAACATTTTAAGCACACGTATCGTATATGCTTTTCACAGGTTTAATGGGTTAACATTCCATACATGAAAATAGGCTACATTTCAATTACATTTAAGAAAGAAACAAGCAATAATAATTCAGATTAAAAACACACTATTACTTGGGCCACGGACCATGACAAGAAATGTACTATTAATGAAGGGGTTCCTTGGTTTGGAAACATGTGGGAAGCACTTTACTGCCCGTAGCACTTGCCCTATCCCCGACGACCTTACAGGCATCCGTCGTTCAACTTACGCACATATAGCATTTTATGTAGACATAGCACTCTATAGTATAATATATGCATGGTTTAATTATATAGATATTCCACTATTATGTTCTTAGCTATGATTGATAATAACTCGTTTTTATGTATGTATCGTCATGTTTTTGTTCTTGCTTAATGTAAATCGCTCTGGATTAAGAACGTCTGCTAAATGCCTAAATTGTAAATTGTAGAATAGCCATGTGATATCAAATGAGTGTAGCATGTAAGTATTAGTAATACTTAGTTACAATGGTCACACACATTTCCCATTGACTATATATAAAGCAAAAGTAAACAATAATATAATATTAATAATTAATAATAACTGAGAGTTTGTGCACAACACTCACCTGACTGTGTGCCGGTGATGAGGCTGGAGAGGATGAGGAGGATGCTCAGAGCTGCCAGGAGTCTAGTCCCGGCTCCACAATGATTGGTCGGCTTGCCCATGTCTCTGTGCTGGTCTGTCTGTGGCTGTGCAGGTGTGTGTCTGACTGCCAGGTGTCTCTGTGTGAGGGTCTGTCTGTGCAGGTGTGTGTCTGACTGTCAGGTGTCTCTGTGTGAGGGTCTGTCTGTGCAGGTGTGTGACCGACTGTCGGGTGTCTCTGTGTGAGGTGTCTGGTCTGTGCAGGTGTGCGACTGTCAGCTTCCTCTTACAAAGCTTCCAGGGCCCAAAGTGTGTAGTGTGTCTAGTCTGTCCCTGCGGGTGTGCTGAGAGACAGCCTCTACCAGTTCCTTAAGTAGGTTGTAGCTGGGGCTTTCCATGCCAGGACAGGATTGTGTGTGTGTGAGTGTGTGTGTGTGTGAGAGAGAGAGAGAGAGAGAGAGAGGGGGGGGGGGGGGGGGGGGGGGGGACACTACATTTTGTTTAAAGACGTCATGGACAGACTGGGAAACCGACCTTTAGAGAGAGAGAGAGGTTTGTGTGCATATTAAGTGCATAGGAATGCATTATGGAATAAGGGTGTGTGTGTGTGTGTGTGTGTGTGTGTGTGTGTGTGTGTGTGTGTGTGTGTGTGTGTGTGTGTGTGTGTGTGTGTGTGTGTGTGTGTGTGTGTGTGTGTGTGTGTGTGTGTGTGTGTGTGTGTAAACATGTTCAGTAACAGGTTTGTGGGGGAGTGATGTAATTGTGCTGTTGCGCCATGTGGCCAGCTTTTTGGCCATGTGTACTGTGTATAGGTGTGCATCATAACTTATCAAGTTAGCATGTGCAATGCACAGATTAATAATTTAACTATTAATGTGTATGTATATATATATATATATATATATATATATATATATATATATACATACACTGCATATGCCTACTGTTCCACTGTGGGGAAGTCCAGAATTTGTTTTAAGAAACACGTTTATCTTTAACTTTGGTTAGAGTGTAACAGGTTTATGGAAGGTCAACAGAACTTAATTTATAATAGAAGAAACAGTCATAATGCCTCTCTCTTACACATGGAGTACTTCATGACACATGTATTGACCAGTCTATACGTGCCCAATAAACATCTGTTTGTTTCTGCTGAGTGAGTTTGACTCAACAATATAACTTCAATAACTGCTCATCTAGGAAAACGATGCCGTGACTTCCACTGACACTGAGCTAAAGAGCATGCTGTTGATGGTTGTACGCAAGTTATTTTATAGCATGCTGGCCCTTGGCTAAAAATATCACCAACGTTGATGTGCTAAAAATAGATGGAGATTCCCAACGGGGAGGGGCTGTGCTACAGGCACGTGTGGAGTGCATGTTCGTGTGTGTGTGTGTGTGTGTGTGTGTGTGTGTGTGTACGTGTGCATGTTCATGTGTGTGTGCTTCCTTGTGTGACGACAAGTGACGACACAGGCTGATACGACTATTTCCATGATGATGCAAGAGTGGTGCAGTGTTGTTTTCGTCGACTAAAACCAAGACGAAAAATGTTCATCGACGCGTTGTGGGCTTGTAGATCGTCTATTTTCAGCAAGTGAAAAGATCAGTCATTACATTTACGACGGCATCAATGCCCGACAAAATAAATGTTGTTCGACTAAATCAACTGTAGATTTAGTTGCCTAAAACTAGACTAACACTACAACATTCCAGGTGACTAAAATGTGACTAAAACTAAATGAAAACTATTCAAGAGACTATGGCTAAAACTAAAATCAACATTTACTGCCAAAAACGACACTGCAGTGGTGGAAGAAGAGCTCACTTTCTTTACTTAAAAGCCTCACTATTATATATATATATATATATATATATATACAATCGTCTGTCTGTCTGTCTGTCTGTCTGTCTCCCCGTAGGCACACTGGATGCGGCGTCATCCAGTGTGCCTACGGGGTCAACGCTCAAAAAAGTACCGTTTCCAGACCCAGAATGGACACTGGACAAAAGACGGCTCCGCGAGGCAACTATCTGGACATACCCACGCGTTCAGGGAGATGGCCTCTACCACACCCCACTCTCCGCTAAGCGGGAGAGGTGTAAAATTCACAGCAGCAGACCTTCTACTGGGGTCAACGCTCAAAAAAGTACCGTTTCCAGACCCAGAATGGACACTGGACAAAAGACGGCTCCGCGAGGCAACTATCTACAAACTCAATTATGCGTGTTTATCCACCACTAGCAATCATGAACCATTGACACAGGGGATTTTATATACTGAAAAGAATAGCAGTGTTCATGTGCAGCCTATAAAGCCAGTTGTGCACCATGGAGAGGAGGAAGACAGCGCTAGTGTAGATGAATCACATTTAAATCAAACTAGCAGTGTTCATGAGCAGCCTATAAAATCACTCGCTACTGTAGAAATAGATCACTCATATGCATTTAATGAGAGCACTGTACATAATCAGTCTGTACAGACTCAGAGTCTAGATGATGGTACTGTTCAGAGTGTCATGGGACTAGCTAGTGCTACATTAGGACCCTTCAAACACAGTGCCATTGAACCTACTACCTTTACTTTGAAGTCTTCAGAATGGGACACTGTAAAAGGTTGTAAAAGGATTCATTCAAGTTATTAAAGTTAGTCCCCTTAAGGTTATATGTTTTAGTGAAGCAGGAGTGAAACTGTGGCACAATGCGACAGCACAATGTGCTGCATCATGGGATGCCACAGGGGGGATCATTAAGACTAAACTAACAGAGAAAATGATTTTGTATTATGAAATTATAGTAAGTTCATTTAATTCATCAACTCCTGTTGCATTCATGATCTCTGAAGAACATACTCAATCGGCTATAGAGGAACTAGGCTACTCACACAATTGAGATGCAAAGAGAAGGAGATATTTGGTACAAACACCGATTCAGATAAATAGTGACAGGTCCATAGTGCTTTAAAAAGCCAGTATGCGTATCTTCAATCAAGATAGCATGAGTATGTACTTGTTACGCTGCTGGAGAATAGTGGTAGGAAAGGCAGATAACAAAGATTTAGATTTCTGCACCATAAGGGCATGTAAGAATCATTTGATGAAACAGGCAAGTCACATTAGCAAACAACAGTACATACACAGAGATAAGAGGTATAATTTTGCTATGTACATCTTCAGCACTTTAGTTAATGCAACACTACAACAAACAAGTACAATGGTACAAGCTGCTTGTATTTAGTGGAGGATATTAATGACACGATCGTTCACTTTATGGTACAAGCACCAAATTTGGTACACAAGTGCTTCAGAACCTACTCTCTCAGAAAAGTACGTTGTCCACTTGAAAAAACTAAATGGCCACCATTTTTCAAGATGGCCGCCAAATGAAAAGGGCCTTTTGTGGCGGTTCTGGACAACCGTGGGTCCGACCGACTCGAGACCGGGCACTGCACTCCCTGTGGGTGTGTGGAACGTGTGTGTCGAATTTGAAGTCGGTGGGGCGAACGGTTCTCGGGTTATGTGGATTACAGATGTACAGACACACACACACAGACTTGAATATATGTCAATGGGCAATGCCCATTGGGGTTTCTTTTAGATGATGGGTAAGAAGAGAGAGATGTGATGTCAGGTGGTGTGGGCTAAGAAGTGGTCAGGGCTATTTGAGATGTACAGTAAGTGCAAAGAGAGATGGTGAGGGAGGGAGAAAATTATTTGTACCAATTGACCTGCAGACAGTAGACAGTAGTGTAACAGGTTAAGGTGGGTATAGAGATGGAAATGTTCTAGCAAGAGAAGCCAATGTATTGAGAATATGGGACATAGTATGGGTCAGGAAATATTTGTGACAGAAGGCTACCAGTGAGAGGGAAGATGTATACGATGGTAGTGAGACCATCCGTACGGTTGGAAACGGTGGCACTGATGAAAAGGAGGCACAGCTGGAGGTGGCAGAATTAAGGATGCTATGGTTCTCATTAGGAGTGAAAAGGAAGGACATTATCAGAAATTACTGAATTAGAGGATCAGCCCAGGTTAGAAGGTTTGGGGATAAAGCAAGAGAGGTGAGGTTGAGATGGTTTAGACATGTGAAAAGGAGGGATGAGGGTACATTGGGAGAAGGATGCTGAAGATGTAGCTGCCAGGTAAGAGGATGGCCAAAGACGAGGTTTAAGGATGCTGTGAGAGAGGCCCAGGCCGTAGCGTAACGGTCTGGGCACCGGACTGGTGATCCAGTCGCGGTGTGCCGCGGGTTCGACTCCCGGACCCGACACGGCCTTTACCGCATGTCATCCCCCCCATCTCTCTCCCGTTTCCTGTCAGCCTACTTTCTATCCCTTAAAAAAAATCAATAAAGGCGTAAGCCGCAAAAAAAATATCTTAAAAAAAAAAAAAAAGGATGCTGTGAGAGATGACATGAAGGTGGCAGGTCACAGAGGAAGATGCAGAAAACAAAACCAAATGGGGTCCATGTGTGGTCCAGCCCTATGGAATGTAAAATTCAAGCATGTGCTAATGAAAAGTATTTAAAATATATAGTTTTGATGCTCATCCTAGATCCTACTACTATAGGGGATGCAAAGCAATATGTCCGTTTATCCGTCCGACTTCTCCTACCAAATCACTCCGTTAGCACACATCTCTCTATGCACAAAAAATGATGCATGCCACAGAAATCCATCTGCACTACATTGCATCCATGTCATATTTACTGTACAAATATTGCTTTTGTATGACATACTGTTATTGCACAACATTTCACTGTGACACAAATTACATT
Organism: Protomyctophum parallelum; assembly: GCF_964188405.1. NCBI lineage: Eukaryota > Metazoa > Chordata > Actinopteri > Myctophiformes > Myctophidae > Protomyctophum > Protomyctophum parallelum. The sequence goes on along the minus strand of NC_139712.1, from coordinate 18,328,721 downwards.
ACAATTTCCACATTAACCGACCCCTTCCCTTTTCCCTGCACGTGCACACACACACACACACACACACACACACACACACACGGTACTGTACAGTACACTATAGTATGTTACAGTACAGTATGGTAAAGTACAGTACGGTACAGTAACGTGCGGTGCGGCATGGTACAGTATGATACCATAAAGTATGGTACAGTACAGTACAGTACAGTACAGTACGGTACGGTACGGTACGGTACAGTACAGTAAAGTACAGTATGGTACAGTATGGTACCATGCGGTACGGTACAGTACAGTACAGTACAGTACAGTACGGTACAGTATGATACCATACAGTAAGGTACAGTATGGTACCATGCAGTATGGTACAGTACGGTACAGTATGGTACAGTATGATACCATACAGTAAGGTACGGTACAGTATGGTACAGTACGGTACTGTACGGTATGGTACTGTACAGTACAGTATGGTACAGTATGATGCCCTACAGTGCCGTACAGTATTATACAGTAGTATGGTACAGTACATCACAAAGGTATAGCCAAATATATGCTGAAATGCAAAACCAGTCTAATTTTGGTGGCCATCTTGAAATATCACCGCCATATTGGATTTTTGGATGGCTCGGTTTAAAAAGTTAAAGAGTTGACCAAAGGAATGTTCACGGCAAATGTCACGCTTGTATCACCAAGCGAACAACCGTTCCAATGATCTGCTAATTGCACAAATTCTGTGTGTGTGTGTACGTCTGTAATCCATGTAACTCGAGAACCGTTCGCCCCACCGACTTCAAATTCGACACACACGTTCCACACACCCACAGGGAGTGCAGTGCCCGGTCTCGAGTCGGTCGGACCCACGGTTGTCCAGAAACGCCACAAAAGGCCTTTTTCATTTGGCGGCCATCTTGAAAAATGGTGTCCATTTTGTTTTTTCAAGTGGACAACGTACTTTTCTGAGAGAGAAGGTTCCGAAGCACTCATGTGCCAATTTTGGTGCTTGTACCATAAAGTGAACGATTCTCATGAAATATTGACTTAATATCCTCCACTAATTGTACTTGGTAGTAAAAGGAACTCCAGCTTGGTGCAAGCCAGTCTTGACACCATCATGTCTGAGACACAGAATCTATAGCGCCACAGAAAGAAAATGTTGATACAAAGCATGATCGACAAGACAGTCCATATGACACTGTGATTGATCATGACTTCTTTGGTGATTTTGAGGATGTCAGTGAAAGTACATCTCCCTTCAAAGAACATTTTGAAACAGTAAGGACTGAAGCCAATAAAGCAATGAAAACCACCAATGACACAGGTGAAAATACCTACCATGGGGAACTGATTTTAAACAAGCTGTTCAAGATGCTCTCAACTATTCCAGTATGGTCAGATCTCCTCTCAGGTGATTTGCAGAGATTCTCTGGAGCCTATGCTGCACAAATAAACCTGTGTAAGAAAAGCACAGCTATTTCTGAGGCCACATTCAAAAACACAAAAGTGTTGCTTTTACGAAATGAGAAACACAGACTTGACGAATGTGTAGCCTACAGCACATGCGCTTATTTTACAACCAGTCAACCATAGATTTCTGTGACAAAGCAGCATACAGAACAACACAGGTAGAGTGCGTAAACCCAGCACCTGTAGAAAAAGTATAAAGTCCATGCACTCCAGTGAATAGCATTGATCCATTTAGATAACTTTATTATTATTATTATTATTATTATTATTATTATTATTATTATTATTATTATTTAATTACTTATTTTTACACAGAAACATAATGTGTGTCTTATAGCATCATATAGCATCATTTAAATGCTTAATTTGTAGTTTTAATGTGCAAATGAAACTTTTTTTCAATACTCTAGAGGGTACTCTTATTTTGAAGAGATCGTCCACCGGAAGTCTTAAATCTGTTAATTAGATCTGCTCACTAGACGCTGCCATTATCCGTGTTCACTAGACACAGCTCTCCCAAACAAACCTGAACGTGATACAGAATGTCTGTGTGATGATGATAATACATTTTGCAGTACAACCCTTTGTGCAACTTGTGTCTGAGATTCTCCTTGCACGACAGTCTAAAGAGTGACTGGCTAGTTGTGAAAACGGGAGGAATTTGCACATTATAGGTTCGGTTCAAAGACTGTTTGTTTTGTATGCTAACGCTAATGCTAAGATATCTTCAAGTACAGTGGAGAGACTCTCGAGAGTCGAGACTAGAACAGTTCCCCCACTTTGGATGTGTTAAAGTGTGTTTTCTACCAGAATACGCTATCCGGGAAGGTATGTTTTTGTTTTATTTACAATAATAATAATGGAAATTACAGTGTTGGCCTGAAAGAAAAGGGGCATTTCAGTGTACCTGAACAGTGTTTAACCTAGCGATAGAAAACAGTAGATCAGTTCCACGCTTTCGCTCCGGTATTTTTTTTTAATATAATAGATTTGTGAATTTGATGAATTATCGTCCATGACGGCATCGCGATTAATTGAATAATCGATTTTATTTTGCACCACTATAGTGCCCACCACTGCCTGTGTTTGTACAACGGCAGTATATGGTATAACGCATGCAGGGAGTGAACACAACACACGTAAACTTCAATGTCAACGTCCTTATTCTGTTCCTTCATTCCAGAGACCCCAGGCCGGTCTATGGAATCCAGCCTGCAGGTGAATATGAGTTCTCCAGAAGCAGCCAGAATAATTTCTCCAGAGCTCCCAGCAGGACGACGGGGGAAGAGACAGAGACAATTACCGCAGCACTTCCACGACTTTGACTTCGGTGAGTGGGTTTTAACTAGGGGACGCTGGATCCCCTCATGGGGGGACAGAGTGTCATTCCGCCATTTAGACTATACGTAGCTTCCGCCTGCAGTTATGGACACGGTGAGTAATGGTGCGAGTCGGAATGGCGACACGGCAGAATAACAGGCATCGGAATGCTGATGTGTAATCGCATCATGGTTGGGCTGTGTAGCGTCATATTCAGTCAGTTGGCAAAAAAAGCATTTAGTCCCATAGACACTCCAAAGGAAAGCACAGCTCTTTGATAGTGCTATACAGATAGTGATACCTGTACGTTTGTATATTATAACATTAAGTAATCATGGATGCATATTATTATATTCTTTAATGAGTCTCCCAGAGGTAGTTTCAGTGCATAAGTACGCACATGGGAGCTCTGCCTCATGAACACTGTTGGAAATGTATTTTGCTTAAATCGTACTAATTAACTATTTGTTTTAATCAGAAGTCTACTTCGTAACTGGTAATAGCTAATGTTGTACATGGAAAGGACAGAAAATGGACTCCAGTGTTGATGACTATCATGTTGTTTTTCTGCTCCTAGACGTCCAAGAGGAGTTTTCTCCTAAACGGGAGAGGAGCCCCAGTCTGCTTCAGGAGGAACCAGAGCCTCCAGGGATTAAAGAAGAACAGGAGGAGCTACTTCAAAGACCAGAGGAGCCTGATGGGTCAACGTTGACATTACTAGTAGTGAAAAGAGAAGATGAGGATGAAGACATTTCTTCGCACGTTGAAGTTGAATCTGACACTGAAGACACTGATGAGTCCAGTGAATCTGACACTGAAGACAGTGATTATCGGGAGGAGCATGGTGGAGGTCAGTCAGTGTTAAACACAGGGACACAAACTACATTTTTTGGGAAAACAGAGTTGGTACAGTTACTAAATTAGGAGAACAAAAGCAAAATTTGAAAAAAGCATTAACCTGCCTATTCAACTCTTTTCTCTCTCTCTCTCTCTCTCTCTCTCTCTCTCTCTCTCTCGCGCGCTCTCTCTCTGTCTCTGTCTCTGTCTCTGTCTCTCTCTCTCTCTCTCTCTCTCTCTCTCTCTCTCTCTCTCTCTCTCTCTCTCTCTCTCTCTCTCTCAGGAGTGAGTTCCCGGTCTTCAGAGGCTCACATCTGTACACATTGTGAAAAGGGTTTCATTACGGAAATGGGCTTTAAGACACACGTGTGTGACGCACATGTAGAAGAAAAACCTTTCCAATGTAAACATTGTGAAAAGAGTTACAGCCGGATAGGTTTTCTGATTAGGCACCAGAGTATCCACACTGGAGAAAAACCTTTCCAATGTAAACATTGTGACAAGAGTTACCTTCATCCAACTGACCTGAAGAGACACCAATATATCCACACTGGAGAAAAACCATTCCAATGTAAACATTGCAACAGGAAATTCACCCGTGCAAATACCCTGAAGAAGCACCAGAGTATTCACAGTTACAGAGAAAAATCTTTCCAGTGTGAACATTGTGGCAAGAGTTTCACTGCGTTAAACCTACTGAAGTCACACCAGGTTACCCACACAGGAGAAAAACCTTTCCAGTGTAAACAATGTGACAAGAGTTTTAGTACATCAAGTTATCTGCGGGTACATGAGAGTTACCACTCTAAAGAAAGACCTTTCCACTGTACATATTGTGACAAATGTTTCAAACAGAAAAGGGAGCTGAAGACACACCAGCGTATCCACACTGGAGAAAAACCTTTCCAATGTAAACTTTGTGACAAGAGTTTCTGTCAGTTAACTTCTCTAAACTATCACCAGCGTTGCCACACTGCAGACAATCCTTTGAAAAAGAGTTTCAGTCATTTAACTTCTCTGAACTCCAAAGGGAAAAATATAGCTGCAAGCAGCGATAAGGCGGGACCAAGCAGGAAGGCAATAAGCAATAAGAACAATATGCACAACAATAAGCCATAGAAAAAATGAAGACTGAATTTTAGAAAAAGAAGACCATGTAATTGTTAGGTTTTAGTTGTGCGGGAGCAGGGTTATTGAAGACTCATACGCTGAGTTGGCGGTGCCTGGATTTGAACCCACAAATTGTGGTCCAAAGGCGAGAGCTCTACCCACTGAGCTATACGGACACAATCAGTTTTATTGTAAACGCAAAATCATTCAGTTTGTTTGATAACAATTACGTGTGTGGTTTTGGACATGTCATTATCCATTTCTACAATGTGTTTGCTGTTCATGTTTTTACTTACAAACTTAATCAAAAGTCCAGGCAGAAAATCAGGAATAAGCGTTTTTCAAAATGCTCAAAATGGCGGAAATCTGAGGGCGGAGCTTGCTGGTCAAAGTGACAGATGTGTTCCCAATGAGTCAAGGAACATGTGGAAACATGTGCCATGTCATTTGGCCAAATGAGGCATGAGTTATGCCTGTTCAAAGGTTTCATAAAAATAATTGCTATAGCGCCCCCCTTTGGCCAATTGGAGTAAGACTGGTTTCAGTGCTATTTGGCATGACCCTCTACTGTACTGTAAAGTTTCATAAGCATGTATACTATATACAGGGCTGTACATAATTATTTTGGGCTAGTTCTCAAAGGAGCACTGTACATGCAAGTTGGTGCACAAAGGTTTTTCGGCATGATGAGACGCATATGTGTATTGATTGAAGCTCCACCAGAGAGCTCCAAACTTCCCTCTCCAGGGCAACATTAGTGACTTCCTCCAGGGGGATCCCGAGACGATCCAAGGCCAGTGAGTCGATGCGTTTCCTCCAACTGCGCCTTGGTCTGCCGCGGGGTCTCCTCCTAGTGGGACGTGCCTTGAGGACCTCCCTAGAGAGACGCCCGATGCCAGCCACCCGTCGAAGAAAACTCATTTCGGCCGCTTGTATTTGCGACCTTATTCTTTCGGTCATGACCCACACTTCATGAACATATCATCAACTTTTATTTTTTTGTTTACCTTTTTATATAGGCTACCTCAAGTCAAAATGAACTAAAATGGTTTTCTTCATATGAAAGCTTTATGAAGGACCAAATGATCCGTTTATCAAACGTGTTGATCTCTACAGACATTAAGAACATGTTGGTTCTCGGCACATACTTTCAAATTGGGAAATAATTATTCAATTAGTGTGCAGAATCTTGCATTAAAAGCCATTTAAGCATGAAAGTATTGAATAAGTAAAATAACTATTCCAATCAATTACCCATACTTGAATTATGCAGAAAGGTGTGCTCATAGGTCTCTACACAATAATGGCTCAAAAGTTGATCATATATTTGTTGTAACAATGTGTGTGGTAATATAGGCGTCCACATATGCAATGCATGATAACGACCACTAAGCTACATGTCTGCAATGGTTACCATGACAAACTGTGAAGTAGAGATGCACAGCAAGTTGAAAACAATCGCACCAGCTTTGCCCACCCATTTGATTCTATAGCTCGATTTTAGGGCCCTGGCTCGTGTTATCACACTATAATAGTGTTTCTGATTGTATCTCTAGAGTTACAAAACTTACAAACACATGTTACCACTCATATTAAAGCTTAGAATGGTGAGCAGTTTTCTATAGCCATTAGGAACATGTTGGTTCTCAGCACACACTTACAAAATGGGGATATTTACAAGCCTTATTTTAAATGCCTTGTGTGTGTGCAAAATACTGCATTAAATGGCCATTTAAGCCTATATGGAAGTTTTGTGGAAGTAAAATAACCAATCCAATCAATTCCCCATATTTGAATTATGCAGAAGTGGTTTCATTGGTCTCTGCACAAAGTAAGGCTCAAAAGTTGATCATATTTTTGTTGTCACAATTTGCGTGTGACTTTATAGGGGTGCATGTATTCGATGCATGATAACTACCACTAAGCTGCTAGTCTGCGATTTTTATCATACAAAAATGTGAAGTAGAGATGTAGGCCTACAGCTAGTCAAAAATTCAAACAAGAATTTGTCCACCAATTTCGTAATTAACGCGCAAATTAGGGGGGTCTGGCTCATGGACTAATATTGATGTAGTTGATTAATATCTATATATCTATCTGAATGTAGTCTATTGATGGAATATGACAACTGGACACCTTGTTGCAGCATGTGCACAAAATGTTATCTCACCCACACCAAACGCTGTGCACACAGCCAAACACACACTGTGGAAGGAGTTGCCTAACCAAAAGACAAATGGGACAACCGAGTCACCTATACTCTCACTTCGGACATCAAATCTGAAAATGGACCTTTGTGGTTCTCAGGAAATTTCTACTCTATTCTTAGTATTCTAAGAACGGAGATGAAACTCCCTCATTGCTTCACGCAACTTCACAGAACTAAAAAAATATCGCTAGGATGCAACTGGGACGTATCCCAAGGTAATCGGGTCTTCCAACATCATACCCCTCACTCGGGTGACCCAGCCGGGTGATCAAGTCCCGACTTACATCCCAGTAGCTACCCTCGATCAGTCCCAATCGGGAAAAACCAGGAACACACAATCCGCTGCTCCAGAACTACTCTGCCGGTACTGGGCGGGCCATCCGGCGCTTGGAGGGACTAGGCACTGTGGGTTGACTCGTGGCCGGGCACCTCCTACGCCTCACCAGGTCCTCTCCTGCGCTCACCAGGTGGATTCATAGATTCATAGATAGATAGATTCTATAATCTATAAATCTATCTATTTGCGTGCGTTTGGATGAGAGGGGTCTTAATATGCCTCTCGCCCTATGCAGACATCTCTGGCGCTGTACGGTAAGTCCTCACTACATGTAGGTCAATGTTATTTAATTCACCCAAAACATAGCCTACATTTGTTTGTACAGATGACACGAAGAACCGTCTTCTGTCCAGCGTCCTATTTGTAATAAGGCCTAAATGCACTCCAGGGAACAGCATGTATCGATAATCGATACATGCTTGCCACCTTTGAGATATTGAAATATGAGACACTCTTTACGCCTGCCGCGGCCTTGCGGCGCAGGCGTGTGTGGCAAGGCCGGCAATAAATTGAAGCAATACGTTGAAGCAATAAGTTGAATTTTCCCTTCAACTTATTGTTTATGGTATGCTATCCACAACTTTTGAAGTAGAATTTTGTTTTCCAAATGAGCATAACAACATCAGCAGCCCATTATAAAATATATGCCAGCGACCCCCATAAGAGAAGATTTTTACACTGATTCTCAACCCATTTCATTTCAAGTACCAGTTTGACATGCATTGACCCCCATTTAATGGCATTCTATCTCTGGGACCCCCAATTCATATTGTAAAATCAATGTTAATTTAACTCTGATGGTCCATTTGGTTCCATTTGTACACTCTCAGAGTTACAGACCCATAGGCCTAAGGGTCCATTTGGTTCCAAACTATAATTTAGCTGGGGACCCCCTGGAACTCCCTCAAGGACCCCTGGGGGTCCCCGGACCTCACTTTGGGAACCACTGGTTTAGGCTACTTTAGGTAGTGTGTGCCTCCCGCTAGAACAATTGGGCTGACTTTAATATTTCCTGTGTTTTGTTTTGTTTTGTTCATTATTGTTAAATTCAGTGTTGACGTGTAGGGGCTATTTAGGAAAATAAGGAACAAACTGCGTTCCTAATTGGTTCAATAAGGGACGCATCATTTAATTCTCAAATAAGGGACGATTCTGTATTTTAAGGGACGGGTGGCAACCCTTGTTAATGTTAATAAAAATACAAAGACATAATTTCATTAATTTGTGTTATATATTTTCGTTTAAATACTTAATTTGTTTTAATGTGCAAAATAATAAGGTTACTTTTATTCTGAAGAGCTCGGTCTTAGTCTTATCCGTGCTCCCTTAAGTTATCCGTGATAACTAGACACTGGTGAACAACGCGGCTGACGAACAAACAGAGCAGCGACAACGCACGTGATACAGAATGTCTGTGTGATACAGTTTGCAATGCAACCCTTTGTGCAACTTGTGTCTGTGATTCTCGTTGCACGACAGTCTGTAAAGAGTGACAGACTGGTTAGTTGTGAAATCGGGAGGAATTTGCACATAGGATCAAAGACGGTTTGTTTTGTAGGCTAACGCTAATGCTAAGATAGCTTCAAGTAGACTACAGTCGAGAGACTCTGGACTAGAACAAGTACCCCACTTTGGATGTGTTAAAGTGTGTTTTCTACCAGAATACGTCATCCGGGAAGGTATGTTTTTGTTTTAATCATTTACAATAATAATGCAAATTAGTGTGTTGACCTGAAAGAGGTCTCAGACACTCGTCCATCTCTATAGCTCCAATCATCACCCACATAATAAACCTCTCCATCAAACAGGGACAGCTGGGTCCCCCAAGATTTCAAACTGGCCAAAATAACCCCCCTGCACAAGAAATGGAGCAAATTAGACCCCCGCAACTACCGCTCTATTTCTATTCTTCATGGCTCCATCTCGTTCTATGAACAGGTTGAAAAGTAGCCTATCTTGCCACAAAAAAAATGAAAAGACCCTCGTTTACTTTTCTGAATTTGGACGGCGGGACCCTAGGGTCCCTCGTTGGTTATTCCACCCTCCATAGGACGTAGATTTACCTACTGTCTGTTCACGGAGACGCTGTCGCTTGAGTGTTGGTGAGATGTTTCAAAGATGTGTAAAACAGCTTTAGGAGACAATGGAAACGTGTGCGAAACAGGGCTAATCGGAGCGCTAATCGGAGTTGCCGTTTTAAAAGTTTTGCTTTGAAACATCTCACCAACACTCAAGCGACAGTGCAGGTCTCCGTGAACAGACAGTAGGTAAATCTGAGTGGAATAACCAACGAGGGTCCCTAGGCCTAGGGTTCCGCCGTCCAAATTCAGAAAAGGTAACCGAGGGTGCCGAAAGGGGCTAGGTGCCACAGCACCCTTAAAACAAGGCTCCAGTGTTTCTTATGTGTACAGGGTTTGATGAGGTCAGAATTCAGATCAACATATGGAATGTCAGAACAGGTCAGCTCAGCCTCATATATGGAGATCTAAGGGTTTAAGGTCAGATCTAGGTGGTACATATCTTCCATAACCTAAATGGCCATCTCCATATATGAAGATGACTTGTTTTGGTTGTTGTAAGCGAAAGAGTGTGCGAGCGCTGTGCGTCACTGTAAACGGTCCGGTACGGCGCCACAGAGCAGTTGCGCCCTTTGGATGCGGTAAAAAAAAGAATTATCATTAATAAATTATTTTTGACATTTGTGAATTGATTAATTATCATCCATGACTATCACGATCGGCATCACTGTTAATTGAATAATCACTTATTTTGCACCACTAGCGCCCACTGTTTGTACAACGGCAGTCTGTGATACAACGCATGGAGCGAATACAGCACGCGTTGTAAACTTTAATGTCAACGTCCTTATTCTGTTCCTTCATTCCAGAGACTCCAGACCGGTCTATGGAGTCCATCCAGCAGGTGAAGATGAGTTCTCCAGAAGCAGCCGGAACCATTTCTCCAGAGCCTCCAGCAGCAGGACGGGGGAAGAGACAGAGACGACTACCCCAGCACTTCCACGACTTTGACTTCGGTGAGTGGGTTTTAACTAGGGGACGCTGGATCCCCTCATGGGGGGACAGAGTGGCATTCCGACTATACGTAGCTTCCGCCTGCAGTTTTCGACACGGTTAGTAATGCGGCGAGTCGGAATGGCGTTCAGACATGCAAAAGTGTAGCTTTTCGGCGAAAATTGCCGTTTTTATTCCAAATTTGGCACCTGTGTGATTTATGCAAATGTTTTTTTGGGGAGGGGATCGGTGGTGTTGATCTGCCTGCCGGCGGTTCCGCGTTTCTGTTTCTGACTTGATTGGCGGGATATTGTTCTGTTTGTGTGGGACGCGGGACATTGTTCTGTTTTGTGGGACGCGGGACAAATTGTAGTAGCAACATTACCACCGCACATTACTGTCTGTGGACACAGCATCTGTTTCTCTCAGTGTGTGTGTATGTGTGTGTGTGTGAGAGTGCGTGCATGCATGTAGTAAATAAATAAAACGTTTGATACTAGAAAATTTGTAGGCCTACAAATAGGTACGAGTTAGAGGGATGAGGGTGAAAGAAAGGAGGAGAGTAGCAATGATCATCCGTTTGCAACGTGTTGTCTAACACTATCCCTTCACTTCTATCCATGTGGTTGTGTACATGGGAGCCGCCATCTTCCGACACACTACAGACCACCTCCCCACCTCCCTTCCCCTGAAACAGGAGGGGAGGAAGGACAAACGGGAGGGGAGGCAAGCTGATCCTGGGTCTTCATGCAGTGTGAAGTGTGATTCAGGCTGACTGGAGTTTTATGAGCATGGGCGCCGCCATACTCGCCGGGATACTCTAAACAGAAAGCGCCCCTCCCGCCCTGTTTAACACATTTAGTACAGGAAGTGCCTTCAAAATAAAGGCTATAGAGTGCCAGAGTTGTCTGATCGCTTTTACTTTGAAAGCCATGAAACAGGAAACACTTGCCTAAAAAAGTTGACTTTACAAAGGGACCTCACATCCCCGATCATCTTAATATATTGTTTTACGGTCCAAAAAACGTTCATATTTTGCGGGAGAGACGGATGAGGAGCAGAAATGAAGCGCCAGCATATCGATCCATTCATCACCGCGGAGAGCGCCTTGGATTAGGAGATACGAGTCATTCTTTCCGCCGCGCTAACATGGGAGTCAATGACAAGCTAATAGTTGCACTGAGCGTTAGCATACGGCAAGCGAAAAGCGAAATGCCAAAAAAAAAAAAAAGGAAAAATTCTGAATATTCTTATCTCGCCCCGCGTCGCTGGGACGTCGCTAGGACGTCCTCACACGTCAATAGTACTAATATTTCGGGGTCCTTATGACGTTCTCAGGCGTCCTATGTACAGAATCTGTTAAGGAGGGGAGGGGGAGAGGCTTTAAAAATATATATATAACGTGACCGGGGTGTCGGGGCTGCTTGATCTATTGTCCGGGTGGGTAGAAAGGTGATTGAAAGTAATCAATAAAAATGTTCGAAACGTACAGTAGTGTCACGTGTCCCGCACCGGACCGAGGGCTAATCAAGAACGTAAATGTACGGTTCCCGCATTCAATGTGTTAAGTGTGTAGTAGGCCTATAACCTTACAGTACGCTTTAACAGCGGGCAAAAGCCAGACGCATTATTTGTCTATGGGACTACCGGCGATGGCAGGCGAAGAGACGATGGTCGAAAACCGGGCGGAACAACGTCGCCTGAAAAGATACAAATAATTCATCTTTTCGGACGATACTGGGCGATTAGACAATGTGTCGGCCCATGCTCATCCGCTGTTAAAACAGACTGTGAGTCCCATAGACAATCCAAAGGAAAGCACAGCTCTTTGATAGTGCTATACAGATACCAGTATGTCCGTATATTATAACATTTATAATCATGTATGCAGATTATTATTTTCTTTGAGTCTCCCAGAGGTAGTTTTATGTGTGTCATGTGATCTCAGTGCACAAGTGAAGTACGCACATGGGAGCTCTGCCTCATGAACACCGTTTCTTTCAGAAGTTACTTTTCCAGAACCACTGATTAAAGAGAAAGAGGAGGAGCTACTTCAAAGACCAGAGGAGCCTGATGGGTCAATGTTGACAATACTAGCAGTGAAAAGTGAAGATGAGAATGAAGACATTTCTTCGCACATTGTACTTCAACTTGAATCTGACACTGAAGACCTTGATTATCGGGAGGAGTCCAGTGAACCTGAAACTGAAGACAGTGATTATCGGGAGGAGTCCAGTGAATCTCACACTGAAGACCGTGATTATCGGCAGGAGTCCAGTGAACCTGACACCGACGACAGTGATTATCGGGAGGAGTCCAGTGGAGGTCAGTCAGTAGGTGTGTTTCCATAAAGCCGTTTTTTGCGCATTAAGGCTCATGCGCAAAATCTCCTGGATGGAAACACCTCAAAATGCGAATAAGGGCCGATTCATACTCCTATTTTACCGCTGTTTCTGTGCTGTAGTGCCGAAATGATTTCGGCTCGTCAGAAATTTTCAGTAGCACCGAAGAGCCGACTTTAGGACGGTACCCGCCCTCCGACTTTTACTCGGCTCTAAAATAGGAGTATGAATTGGCCCTTAGTCTCAATTTTTCGCAAAAACACTTTTCGCTTGAAGGTGGCGGATTTAGGCTTTTTCGAAAAAAGGGAAATGCGCAAATAGTGTATGGAAACACTTTCGGAAACGGTTTTTAATTAGAAAGCATTGAACTCGCATTATATCGCTTTTGACCATAAAATAAAAAAACGATGGAGGCAGTGGAGTGAACTGTGGGAGGGTGGCTAGAGAGGGAGAGGGAGTGATGGTGTGGATACATATAAGGTCCCAATTTACTACTACCCGACCGATTAATAATTGTGTCGTCTGTTCGAAGATCCCATATGAAGTCTGAATCCTCCCGAGTTGATCGGGGCGCTCCGAACATTTTGATATCTGGATCGCTACTGTATGGATGCAAGACACACACACACACACGCGTGGACTACGAATAGTAGACTAAACTTTTATATAACCTAGCTGCCTGGGTCCCTGCAGGCTTTTCAATTTCGATCCATGCATATGCTTCATCTATTCTTATATTATATTTATATTCATTGTATAAGATAAGCGACCTTACCTAAACGTGTAGGCTAGGCTATAGCCGATGAAACAAGTTATTCACAACTGTTTGCAGCTGCAAACAATCAATCAATTTACAGTATAAACGACCAGTAGGCTATGCTCCAATCGAGTCCCGCGACATATACTGTAGGCTACATGTGCCCTGAATATATTAAGACAAGCATTACACAACAAATTGTTATTTGTAGCCTACGTTCTTTGACTGTAGGTGTCCTTTGAAAACAGCAGATGCCCGCTGGTGAGCTGCTGTAGACTGGCTGACGGTCAGCCGCTGACCAGGGATCAGATTACAGCGCAGTATATGGGGTCCCGTCCGTTAAACTGAGAGCACGCAGAAAGTGCATCAAATCAATGGTGTGAACATGGATTAGGGCATTATTAGGCCTACTTTACATGAGCCTCACTTTACTGGCAAAACAGTGCCACCTACTGCATATTTCATTAACTAATTTCATATGCGCATTTTATCAGTTTAATGGTTTTAATTAATTAATTTAATTAAATTCTTAATGAACAGACGCTTCATTTTTTTGCAAAGGCTTAATGGAATCACACCTAGTGTTAAACATAGGGACACAAACTACATTTGGGGGGAAACAGAGTTGGCACAGTTACTAAATACTAGGGCTGACCCAAAAAAATCGATTAATCGACATTCAATCGATACGCACGGGAATCGATTTTGAATCGAATAGTCATTAAAAAAAAGCGGCCGCTTTTGGTCCGCGAGCCATGCTTGCGCCTCGCAACGCCTCCTCTTTCCCCGTGTTTAAAACAAGGAAGCACACCACAGCTCAGTGGACATTAAATATAGGCTACCATGTTTTATAAGTCATATAAAAACATTACTTACACCCAAATGAAATATATAAACTTCACAGATTATAGATCACATGGAATTATAACAATCTTTTGAGTATTGCCTGAATAATGCCACTATAAAATCTCAACTTTTATCGACTCGCCATTGCGCTGAGAACCTTGTGGAGCCTGGCGGTGTAGGCTACATTATACTTGTGAGGACCTGCTTGGATTCACATGGTGAGTGCGCCCACCGAAAATTCAAAGATCTGCAATCTCATGCGCTGCGTTGTGCATATTGGCTGAGTATAATGGCACGAATGAAACTAGGCCTATAGATTTATTTTGGCGATGCAGAGAATTGATCTTGCCGTTGCCAGCGATATCTTTTTTTTTTTTCTTGTCTGAAGACTGACCTGTTCCATCACTGTGAACTCCCATGCAGCAGAGCAGCTCCTACAGACCCAGACCAAAACACCTTTTCTCTTTGGCATTTAATTGCACCTGATCGTATTATTGTAATTATGTAGCCTATTTGCCTGTGTTTTTTCTTTTAATTCTTTTTTTTGTGCGCCGATGGTGATGCTCCACTTGTTTCAGCCTGTAGGCCTACAGCACTTTGGTCAGCTTTTATTGTTTTAAATGTGCTATATAAATAAAGTTTGATTTAGGCCTATATTGGAGCAGGTGCTGGCAAATAACTAATTACTGTAATGCCATGCAGTGAAGTTGCGCAAATGTCAACTCAATTAGCAAGCGGAGCTGCTCTCATGCGCTCTGCACTGTCTGCAGCACAATGACTGCAGATCTCTTCTTAAAGTTTACTTATTATGGTTTACTTTCAACCATAAACCATAATATGATTGACAAACCTTGGATTATAATTCTTCATCGACCAACAGCGCATGCAGCATGACTATGAGGTAATTTAACTATGTGGGATTTCTCCATCGGCATCGCAAGTCGATAAAAATGGGTTTTCACTAGTGGCATTATTCAGGCAATACTCAACAGATTGTTATAATTCCAAGTGATCTATAATCTGTGAAGTTTATATATTTTTTCCCATACGCACACTCAGTCACATTAACTCTATGATCAATCAAATTAACCGTGGTTGATTTTATTTCTGACAAGTGTCAGGCTTGAAGAGTTCATTCATGTTACCGTTCGTTTACAATTGACAGAGGAGTTTGGATTATATATATTTTTATTTGATGGAGAGGTAATGCCTGTTTCAGGCGCTGTTTAATTGTTAAATAAAAGACCAATCCAATATGCGCTCCTCTCTATCTTCTGCGGCTATATCGCTGTTTTATTTTAAGCCTATAGTTCATTGGTCAGCCCTAAAGGCTTATCGTTTAAAATAAATGATACCAATCCAAGCATGCCTTTCTCTCCGCTATAGCGTTGTTTAAACCAAAGAGTCACTGCTCGCCTTGCGCGCCTCGCATCGCGCACCCCCCCCCCCCCCCCCCCGTTGGGTTTCGAAGCGTCGAAGATCGAAACAAATTTATATCGAAGCGTCGATCATCAAAAACGTAATCGAAGGTCAGCCCTACTAAATACAAAAGCAAAAGTTGAAAAACGTATTAACCATAGTGCTCCCAAACAAGGAATTTGTTTGATGATGGAAGCTTTTCAAGTTGTACCTGTACTCACTATTTTAACATGCCTATTCGTCTCTCTGTCTCTGTCTCTGTCTCTGTCTCTGTCTCTGTCTCTGTCTCTCTCTCTCTCTCTCTCTCTCTCTCTCTCAGGTGTGAGGTCCCGGTCTTCAGAGACCCACATCTGGCACATCTGTACACAATGTGAAAAGGGTTTCATTACTGCAAGTGGCCTTAAGACACACCTGTGTGTCACACATGTAGGAGAAAGACGTTTCCAATGTAATCATTGTGAAAAGCATTACAAAAATCAATTTGACCTGAAAACACACCAGCATATCCACACTGGAGTAAAACCTTTCCAATGTAAACGTTGCAACATGAGATTCACCCGGTCAAGTTCTCTAAAGAAGCACCAGATTATTCACAGTTACAGAGAAAAAACTTTCCAGTGTGAACATTGTGGCAAGAGTTACACTGCGTTAAACCTACTGAAGTCACACCAGGTTACCCACACGGCAGAAAAACCTTTCCAGTGTAAACAATGTAACAAGAGTTTTAGTAGATCAGCTTATCTGAAGATACATCAGAAATACCACGCTAAAGAAAGACCTTTGAAATGTACATATTGTGACAAACGTTTCATTCTGAAGGATCAGCTGAAGAGACACCAGCGTATCCACACTGGAGAAAAACCTTTCCAGTGTAAACTTTGTGACAAGAGTTTCTGTCAGTTAACTTCTCTAAAATACCACCAGCATTGCCACACTGGAGACAAACCTTTGAAAAAGAGTTTCAGTCAGGTAACTTTTCCGAAAACCAAAGGGAAAAAAAAGAAAAAATAGATAATGTAACTTTAAACTAGAAAAGCAGTTCCTGCAGTACAACCATAAATAAACTGCATAAAGCTGAACATGTTGATGTTTGATCTAACATTCTAGCATAATGTATGTGGAAGTACTAGCTAGGATGCTAAAATAAAATTGGCGGAATAAAGTACGGTAAGTAAAGTTATAACTGTCTACTAATGATTTATAATGCTTTACAAACAATGTATTCATGATGAATTAAGTATTCACTGAAGGGAAAAAAAAGCTAAATAGTGTATAGTTGAAACATATAACTATATAATCCGGACACGGAGGCACAGTCGGTAGTGCTGTCGCCTCACAGCTAGAAGGTCCTGGGTTCGATTCCTGCTGGGTACGCTGTGGGGGCTGGGGGCATGTCCTCTCCTCCGCGCCATCAGTGCCTATACCCGAGGCGGGGTTGGCGAAAAGGCCTTTCTGTGTGGACTAACTACCTCCCCCTGGCCAGCCGGGGCGCCTGATGGAGGGCTAAGGAACTAGTCGGAATAACGTGTTCCTTAAGTTCCACACGCTACGTCCGGCCGGTGAAACTCTCCCCTGAAATTGTAGGCAGGTTGGTTGGTTGGTTGGTTGGTAGTTGGAGTTCTTATTTTGCATGTTGGTAGAGCGACGGTGTGCCTCTGGTAGCCAGGGGCCCCTGGAGGCCACATGGGGCCCCTGGTGTTCTATTAGGATGGCAGGCCCCTGAACAGTGTTTGTGTCAAGTTGGGTGGCTCAGAGCGACGGTGCGCCTCTGGCAGCCAGGGGCCCCTGGGGGCCACATGGGTCACGGGTCAAGGCCAACAACAAGACTTTGCTTATCACTCGGCGGAGCGTTGAATAAAGTAACATTAGCTTTGCGGCTGAAGAATGACCTCTGGCCGTTGGCTGGACATCAGAAAGACCTTTATAGAGACATCACCATCGACTCAACATCAAAAGGTCTGTCATTTGATCACTTCTATCATGGCAACAGAACTGATGAAGTCACCCAATGTATCAGATGATCTAGATGTCTATGTAAAATCTTTGTCTTTAACTCTCTTTCTACTTTTCAATGACTTTGAGGAGCGTATTAATTAGTGCAATATCCGATTAATCATTTAAATAATCTTATCTGTGATGAAAGCATTACACCTGCATTAAAACATGGCTGTGTTTAAACTAAGAGAAATATTCGACTTTGGCTCAGGAGGCAGAGCAGGTCGTCCAATGATCCATGGGTCGGCGGTTCGAATCCCGGCTCCTCCTGTCTACATGTCGAAGTGTCCTTGGGCAAGACACTGAACCCCAAATTGCTCCCGATGTGCTGGTTGCATGGCTTCTGCCGCAATAGGTGTATGAATGGGTGAATGTAATGCACAATCTATGTAAAGCGCCTTGGATAAAGGTGCTATATAAATGCACCATTTACCATTTATTGAATATCCACTTGCAGTTATTTCATCCTGTCAAGTAGTTAATAAATGATTTCGGATTAGAAATATGTAACTCTTGTCTTGATTTATGCATTTATCTGAATGGAATCATGTTGACACTGCTTAACTCATTTACTGCCAACATCACCATCTTGTGAACTGAATTGTGTACTTTACTACTTGAGTATTCAGTATTTAAGTCTGACGTCATTTTGTAGTGCTACGTTACGTCCGGGTCCAAATGGCACCAGCTCCTGTCCGCATCTCATTGTAAATAGAATATCTAAACGCGTGAATCTTTTTACAATGACGTTCTTTTTCAGAAAGGAAGCCATTGAGGGTTAAAATGGGTCTTAATGCTTCTAATTCGAGTAGATTATTAATGTTTTGTACATGTGTCAATGACCAAGAAAATATATGATGTGGACACAATAAAGACTATTATCATTATTATTGAAGGTGGTAACAGTCCATCTGCTCAGTACAATATTTCGGGGGCATATTTAGAATGTGTGCAGGCTTGAGTTTGTTGCATCTAGTTTGCAATTAATGAGGATTTAGTTGACAATGGAAAAAAATGGAGATAGTATCCAATGTGGGGCAGACGGCCTGTCACAGCCAGATTTGGGAGAGCAGCAGCTTTGTTGTTTCGAGGAAAGCGGTAAAATGAGACTTTCATGGTTGTTTTCTTCTCAGATTTAGTCAGACAGAGCGTCACAGTACAACTCTATGGGGACACAAAAGCGAGTCAAGAGACACAAAAGTAGGACCCGGAAGTGTCTCTGGAGGGGGCGCTCATTTCACAGCTAAAATACTGAATAGGAAAAACATCGGCAGCAGTTCAGTGGAATGACTTGCCTTCCAGCCTCAAGTTGATCAGATGGTAGGCTGATAACATGACCTAAATTTTTTAATCCATGTAGGCCTACTGACTGGAAACAAGCCTAACGACTTTCCTGTGTATGTATCCTTTTGAATATATATATATTTTTAATATGTTTTCAATCAATCAATCTACTGCAGGACTGCCACTTTCAATGCAAAAACTTTTTAATTTAAGTTTCTCCCACAGAGTCAAGAAGTGAAAAACATTTATGTAACATTTCCCGCAAATTAGATTCGATTAAATTTATTGTCACTGCACATAGTATACAAATAAATAGTCTACTTTGACAATGAAATGAAGAGTGAGAAGTGCAATAGCCTACAGTAATGCAGTAAATGAGAATAAATACAGTCATTGGGGAGGGGCAGAGTTCAGCAGGGAGACAGGAAAGAAAGCTGTTCCTGAGAGCCACTATATAGTCCTGTGGTGCCTCCCAGAGGGGAGAAGGGTAAAGAGTCTGTGGTTTGGATGAGAGGGGTCTTTTAATATGCCTCTCGCCCTAAGCAGACATCTCTAGCGCTGTATAGGTCCTCACTACATGAAGTCAAGGTCAATGTTATTTAATTCACCGAAAACATACATTTGTTTGTAGGGGAGGATGGGGGAAGATGAACCGTCGGGTAAGTTGAACCACCCCCTGTATCTTTAAAACTACACACATGAGTTGTCATGTGACCTCAAAATCAGGACACACCCACCATTTCAACCTGACTGTGAAGATGAGAGACACATGGACAAAGTGGAAAGTACATTTATACACAAAAAAGTGTTTTTTGCTGGTCAAAGTAAAATAATAAACTTTTCTGGAATAATCATTTTTATATTAAAGCAAAAGCACCCAGGTCTAAACTTATATATCATGCATGTTGGTGATATACCAATGTATAAAACCCATGTGAATCATTTAGCTAAACATTAGCCTGGAGCATTAAGCTAGCCATGTTTTGTCAAAAAGTGGCCATGGGGCAAGTTGAACCAATTCCTTGGGGTAAATTGAGCCAATTTTCTTAATGTGAATCACCATTCATATTTTTGTATTAAGTATTAGCTACTCAAATTATACTGAATGACCTTTAATTTGGATGTTTGCAAATGTTTGCAAATTTGCTATATTGTATTAACAATATTGCAAATATTATAAGGTTCTGAATAACAAACTTTATTTAATTGTCTTTATATTGTTTAAATAATAAATAAACAGATAAATAATACGTGAATACATTATCTGTTCAAGTTTAAGCTCTTTACATTAAAATATCATGTGGTTCAATTTTGGATCAACTTACCCCTTACCTGGGGCAAATTGAGCCACTTTTTTTTTTTTTTTTTAAAGGTCATATTTTCATGGCCCTTTGTCATAGCTGCTTACTCATCATTTCAATTGATAGAGGACATCCTGAAATATGTGTAGATCATTAGATTTGACTGCCATCTCATTTTGCCTTGCTTCCAGGACAACTTAAAGGTATTATGACATGATTTATAACATAATTTTAACAACATTAAAAGTCTTGGCCATGGTCCTTCAAACGTGTCTAAAAAGTTTGAACACTCAACTCCACTCCAGTATTTCTTGACACGAGTTTTTGTGCATGTGTGAAGTTCATCCTGAGAAGCCATGGAAAAACACATTATTTTAGCCTGTAGATGTCGGTAATTCCCCCTTTCCTGTCAACCCAAGATGCGCTTCTTTGACAACGTGGTAGGAACGTCGTCAAAAATAAAAGAGTCATCTAGGCCAGTTGGTATCCAGTGTAAGTTGGTATCCACAGCCAACAACAGAGCAGATTATTTTTTCTCTAGAAGACATTATTAGTAAGTATTACAAAGAAACAAAGTCGCGGTTGACAATGAGGAAGCGGAGAAGAGAGGGTAGGCACTAGGCAGGGAGCAGAGTGGAGGGGGCGGAGGTTTAGCCGGGATCTACGTATATCCCTGCCGTCCAACCAGATGAGACATTTTTGCATAATTATTCACAAGAGTCCAGACAGCAGAGAATACACTGAATGTTCAAACTTCGTTTTTTTTTTGTGAAATTGATGTCAAGAAAAGCCAAAAAATCTACAAAAATTTGTTTTAAATGTCACAATCCCTTTAAGTAAAAAGTGGTTCATCTTCCCCCATCCTCCCCTACAGCTGACATGAAGAACCGTCTTCTGTCCAGCGTCCTATTTGTAAGGGTATATATGCACTCCAGGGAACAGCATGTATCCATTTAGATGGATTTAGCAAAATAATCGTTTTTGTTTACTTACTTTTTAGAGCTTGCTTTTATTCTGAAGAGCTCGGCCACCGGAAGTCTTATCCGCGCTCCCTTATCCGTGATAACTAGACACTGGTGAACACAAAGTGGCTGACGAACAAACAGAGCAGCAACAACGTGATAAAGAATATCTGTGTGATGATATACAGTTTGCAGTACAACCCTTTGTGCAACTTGCGTCTGAGATTCTCGTTGCACGACAGTCTGTAAAGAGTGACAGACTGTGAAATCGTGAAGAATTTGCACATTATAGGTTCAAAGACGGTTTGTTTTGTAGGCTATGCTAATGCTAAGATAGCTTCAAGTGCAGTCGAGAGACTCTGGACTAGCTAGAACAGTTCCCCCACTTTGGATGTGGTAAAGTGTGTTTTCTACCAGAATACGTAATCCGGGAAGGTATGTTTTTGTTTTATTCACTTACAATAATAATGCAAATTACAGTGTTGAGTGACCTGTCTCTTCTATATTGCTCCAATCATCACCCACATAATAAACCTCTCCCTCAAACAGGGACAGGTCCCCCAAGATTTAAAACTGGCCAAAATAACCCCCCTGCACAAGAAAGGGAGCAAATTAGACCCCGGCAACTACCGCTCTATTTCTATTCTTTGCTTCATCTAGAAAATGACGGAAAAAATATTCTATGAACAGGTTGAAAAGTATCTTGTACAGTGTGTCTTGAGTGTACAGGGTTTGATAAGGTCGACAGATCAACATGGAATGTCAGAGCAGGAAGGACGGGTGGGGAAGGATCAACATATGGAATGTCAGAGCAGGTCAGCTCAGCCTCATATATGGATATCTAAGGGTTTAAGGTCAGAGTCGCTGGCCGGCTCCATAATGTAATAACTCCATAGTGATACATGTCTTCCATAACGTAAATGGCCATCTCCATATATGAATGGTGACTTGTTTTGTTTTGGTTGTTGTAAGCGAAAGAGTGCGAGCGCTGTGTGTCCGGTACGGCGCCGCAGTCGCCGATCAGTTCCGACCTTTCGCTGCGGTAATTTTCTTTTATCATTAATAAATTATTTTTGACATTTGTGAATTGATTATCGTCCATGACCTTCACGATCGGCATAGCGATTAATTTAATAATCACTTATTTTGCACCACTAGTGCCCACCGTTTGTACAATGGCAGTCTGTGGTACAACGCAGGGAGCAAACACAGCACACATTGTAAACGTCAACGTCCTTATTCTGTTCCTTCATTCCAGACCGGTCTATGGAGTCCAGCCTGCAGGTGAAGATGAGTTCTCCAGAAGGAGCCGGAACCATTTCTCCAGAGCCTCCAGCAGCAGGACGGGGGAAGAGACAGAGACGACTACCCCCGCACTTCCACGACTTTGACTTCGGTGAGTGGGTTTTAACTAGGGGACGCTGGATCCCCTCATGGGGGGACAGAGTGGCATTCCAATGGCTATCAGACATGCAAAAGTGTAGCTTTTCGTCAAAAATCGCCGTTTTCATTCCAAATTTGGCAGTTGGCACCTGTGTGATTTATGCAAATCCGTTAAATGCTACTCATTGCTTTTACTCCCCGCCTCAACCATGAAGCACGGGCGTTAATAAAATATTACTTTTTTCTCGCTCATTCCGCCTCCTCTCGCCTCCTCTCTCTCTTTCTCGCTCGCTCCTTCTCTCTGCCTGCCTGACTGAGTGCCTGTCTGTCTGTATCGGTCTGCATACATGAGTCCAACAGCGGCGGTGCGCTCACTGATCAACCCTGGAAAAAACTAAACAAAGATTTCAGCATCAGTTGTACACATACGTTTCCTTGGAGCGCTCACTCGGCACGCATTTTACAACTGGGATGATGATGCTGTTGCTAAATCCACGGAGACAGCAGACATACAGAACATATGGGGGACTGCGCCTCGTCTCTGACCCCCAAACACGGTAAACTTGTTGTTGATTGATTCAACATAGAGTGCCGCCGAAAAATAGCTTCCAATAGCTTGTTATTTTGCTTCGAGTAGCGCTGTGTGCAGGCCGACTCGGCCAACAAAATACATCTCCCATGTGAAACCTGGTATATTCTTCGTCGTACGATGTGGTGTTCCATGCTGAAAATAGCAGATTTACAAGCTCACAACGCGTCACGTCCACCACGCATTGTGAGCTTGTAGATCAGCTATTTTCAGCACATGGAAATATGCAGGCTGAGACGTTCAGAAATCAGCTTTCACATGTTGGGGCTTCATTCCATATAAAGAAAAGACAGGGGCAAGGATTATGAATTCGTGGCATTTCACATTGCAAAAGGGTGCAGGAAGAGTGGGCACGTAAACATTGTGGGCACCTCAATGTTAAATAATACCTTATTGGCCATGTTTATGTTGAACATGCCCATGCAGAAGGTAAGGGGTGTGTCTCATTTCTGTTTCATATAGCCAAATGATAATAACGATATGGAAAAATGCACTATAGGTTAATTAATTATAATAATTAGTGTGTGTGTCTGCTATAATTATTGGCAGTCGCCAGAAGGCGATGCTTTCTGTACCCGTGATCTGTATCCTGAAGCACTTTTTCCAAGTTTGCACATCCACTATTGTTTGTGTTCAAGAATTTCTTGTTAAATGTGAATGCAAATAAAGATGTTAAGAGATATCACAGGTCTATATGCAAATATATATATACAGTATACTATAACAATACCACCTGTAGCTGTCCCAGTTATGGGTATGCTGTAATATTTAATTTTATGTTTCTGGAAATATGTATTTGGCTTAAATCATACTAATTAGCTTGTTTTTTACGTTTCCAGAACCAGGGATTAATGAAGAACAGGAGGAGCTACTTCAAAGACCAGAGAAGCCTGATGGGTCAATGTTGACAATACTAGTAGTGGAAAGTGAAGATGAGAATGAAGACATTTCTTCACACGTTGTACTTCAACTTGAATCTGACACTGAAGACCGTGATTATCGGGAGGAGTCCAGTGAACCTGAAACTGAAGACGGTGATTATCGGGAGGAGTCCAGTGAATCTCACACTGAAGACCGTGATTATCGGCAGGAGTCCAGTGACTCTGACACCGAAGACAGTGATTATCGGGAGGAGTCCGGTGGAGGTCAGTCAGTGTTAAACACAGGGACAAAAACTACATTTAGGGGGAAAACAGTGACTAAATACAAAAGCTAATTTTGAAAAACAAAGTATTAACCCGGGAAGCCTTAGTGCTCCCAAACAAGGAATTTGTTTGATGATGGAAGCTTTTCAAGTTGTACCTGTACTCATTATTTTTAACATGCCTATTCACCTCTCTCTCTCTATCAGGTGTGAGGTCCCGGTCCTGGTCTTCAGAAACTTACACCTGGCACATCTGTACACATTGTGAAAAGGGTTTCATTACTGAAATTGGCCTCAAGACACACCTGTGTGTCACACATGTAGGAGAAAGACGTTTCCAATGTAATCATTGTGAAAAGAGTTACAGACATAAAGGTGACCTAAAGAGACACCAGCATATCCACACTGGAGAAAAACCTTTCCAATGTAAACATTGCAACATGAGATTCCACCGGGCAGGTGCTCTGAAGAAGCACCAGGGTATTCACAGTTACAGAGAAAAACTTTTTCAGTGTGAACATTGTGGCAAGAGTTTCCATGCGTTAAACCTACTGAAGTCACACCAGGTTTCCCACACAGGAGAAAAACCTTTCCAGTGTAAACAATGTGAGAAGAGTTTTAGTACATCAGGTTATCTGAAGTTCCACTTGCGTTACCACGCTGGAGAAAGACCATTCCACTGTACATATTGTGACAAACGTTTCATTCACAAAAGGGAGCTGAAGACACACCAGCGTATCCACACTGGAGAAAAACCTTACAAGTGTAAAGTTTGTGACAAGAGTTTCTGTCAGTTAACTTCTCTAAAATACCACCAGCGTTGCCACACTGCAGACAATCCTTTGAAAAAGAGTCAGTTAACTACTCTGAAAACCAAAGGGAAAAATATAGCTGCAAGCTGCAATATAGCTGCAAGGCGGGGCCAAGCAGGAAGGCAATAAGAACAATATGCACAACAATAAGCCATAGAAAAAAGGAAGACTGAACTTGAGAAATAGAAGACTGAATGTCATTGTGACATTGTGACAAGTTAGGTTTTAGTTGTGAGGGGGAGCAGGATTATTGAAGACTCATATGTTGAGTTGGCGGTGCCCAGATTTGAACCCACAAACTTGTGGTCCAAAGGCGAGAGCTCTACCAACTGAGCTATCCAGACACATTCAGTTTTATTGTAAACGGCTAAATCGTTCAGTGTTTATGATGTGTGTCCTGGTTTTGGGCATGTCATTATCCATTTCTACAATGTGTTCGCTGTTCATGTTTTCACGTACAAACTTCTCTTCAACTGGGATTTCGGATAATGGTGCATAGATTGTGTGTCGAACGTTTAACGCAAATTGCATGGCAGAAAATCCAGGCAGAAAATCAGGTATAAGTTATGCCTGTTCAAAGGTTTTTAAATGCCCCCTTTGGCCAATTGGAGTAAGACTGGTTTCAGTGCTATTTGGCATGACCCTCTACCATACTGTAAAGTTTCATAAGCATGTGACGATGCTTGATTATGGGCAAAAGAAGAATTTTCACAAAATGGCAACCATTGGCTCATAAAACCTTAGTTTTTTCACTTAAATGTACTCCCGATGTAGTCCGTATAGGTCGAAATTCACGTGTAGCAAGTTTTGTGCATTTTGATCAAAACCTGGGAGAAGATGGATTTGAACTGTTTTTCATATAATTCAAAATGGCGACTGATCTAAAGGTCAGAGGTCAAAAGTCAAAACACAAAAGTTGTTCGGCATGAGGATATGTGTATCGAAGTTTTTTTGTATCCATCTATCTATCTGAATCTAGTCTATTGGTGGCCTTTCTCGGCCCCACCTCCCTGTGTTTTTGGATCCAAGATGGCCTCAGCACCAGGAGGGGGTGGGGCAGAGGTGAGCGGGCGGGTCGACATATGACCTTACTCGGCTGCATTCAAGACACTTGCCTGTGTCTGACACCTGACTTGTGTCTGAACACAGCTTTGATGGATGTGTTCTGCCCCCATCAAACAAAATGTTTGGTCAAACCATGTGGGGTTCCATTGGAAATGCATTGGAGTGGCCATTAAACACAGACAAGACAAACGCAAGACGGGTGTCTTGAATTTGTGAACGCAGCCCAGTAAGGCCACCCTGGTGCTGTGGACATCTTGGATCCTAAAACACAGGGAGAGAAAGGCCCTTATTTGCCCGAAATGTGATCTCACCCACACCAAACGCACATGCAGCGTAAACTCGACGTGCACACAACCAAACACAGTGGAAGGAGTCTGCCTAACCAAAACTAGTTAGACAAATGGGACAACCGAGTCACCTAGACTCTCACTTCGGACATCAACTCTGATTGAGAATGGAGATGAAACTCCCTCATTGCTTCACGCAACTTCACAAAGTCTTGGAACAGGTGGCTCACTTCAATGTAAACATGAAACAATGTGTGGAGTGTTAAAGTATATATCTGTGTGTTTGAATCATTTAACCATTTGTTACATTCCCCTTTGTATGTCTAGGAGAGGATGCAACACGGCTGACATAAGAGTTATTTATTCAACGTTAAAGTGAAAAGGTATAATAATAATAAAGAATACAACTGGAATACAACACAAATGTCAGGCTATATGGGGCAACTTAAATAAATCATCAAAACTATCTGTCCCTATTCTAGTATCACACAACACTCTTACCTAACTCTAACCAATAAATGAAATGAAATGTTACATGAATTCAATCTACCTAAACTGTCTACACTAACTACTGCCCTAACAAAGATTTACAAAAAGTACACACCCATACGCCGTATTTATCTATATTATATACTATATATCTCTATATATATATATATAACTATAATATCAGTTGTATCTTTAGCTCAGGAATACAGATCAAAATATATTATATTATATACTATATATATCTATATATATAATTATAATATCAGTTGTATCTTCATTAGCTCAGAATCACAGAATCAGCTCAGGGGCTCCACACAGATATAGCCCCTGGCCTACGCTTTTAAACAGTTCTGAAACTTTGAGCATTCCCTAGCTCCTCTGGACAGTGTGCTCTCAGTATGGGGAGACTGAGGTGCTATTTACACGAGGATGGTGTTCATAAAAAACGGCAAAATAAAGTACCGTTTAGCGCTGTCATTTAGACGAGAACGGTGTTCTCAGGAGGTGAAAACGCATCGAAGTGAAACTGCCTCCCAGAGTGGAAATCTTTGAGAACGCCGTATCCTATGGTCTCCATATAAACAGGCAAAACGGTGAATCCGCAAAACTTATGACATCATGGCTCACGTTGGCTCACAGCGCATATGTTTATTACATTGATGCAGAGCCATATCATTATGATATAATGGAGTTCCTGAACAAGCCTCCCTCCTCGCCTACAAAGTGCTGCTCATCAGTGATGTTGAATGTAAAACCATGATGTAAATAAAAAGCCTTGTGATAGACGGCAGCCGCGGCAGCAGCGTTTATGTAGCCTAATGTATTATACAATATATACCATCCCGTGGCGCGCCCAGAGCCGTGTTGCGCAGGCTTGCGTGAAGGTTTCTTCTTCTTGTACGTGGGTGACCTGTCTATTTGGCAGCCCGTTATCGCCACCTAGCGACAGTATAGCAAAATAGCACATCATATCATAACGTGTGCGTTCTCATGTAAAGGGTAAGAATAAATGAGAACGCAACGGGACTTTGACGTGTTATATGGAGATGGTCCCCGTCTAAAAGAGGCCTGAGAGACACTGCCAATGATTGCATGTCACAGGTGCTGCTAAGTAGTCTTCCCAGGCTGGTCCTCTGAGCGCGGATTGGCTCCTGGTGACGAGGGGGTGGGCAGTATGGGTATCAACAGTAGTGCGCGCAGTGATTGCAAATCAGTTGCTTTGCTTGCCGCGCACCACCTATCGAAAAGAGCCTCTTTTTCCAAAGCGAACTCGACAAGTTTGGCTAGCATTTTTAGAAAGCTGCCTAAACTTCTGACGATACGCCTCAGGCACTTTTTCATATGCACGCAGAATGGTTGCTTTTACAATGACATAATCCATACTATCCTGAACAGAGAGCGCGGCCATCACCTCCTGTGCTTTACCCATGAACTTACACTGGAGCAAAATGGACCAAACGTCCTTGGGCCAAGCGAGGGCAGTAGCCACACGCTCAAATGCATTAAAGTACGAATCCACCTCAGACTCACGAAAAATGGGGACCAGTCCAATGTGCCGTGTAATGTCAAAACTTGACGTACCTGGTGTGTCACCGAGACTGGGACCGGACCGTGGCTGGGGTGCCTGTTGCCCTGTAGATGCCGCCGTTAACCTGGCCTTTTTCTCCTCCCAGTCCAACTCCATCTGCCGTATGCGGATTTCCTTATCCGCGTTTATTCTGGTGACCTCCAACTGGAACTCTCTTTCCTGTTTGATGCGCGCTATGCGCACTTTCACTTGAGAACTTTGTAGGACAGACTTACTGTCAGACCCAACTGAACCCGAGGAGGATCCCGAACCCAGGCGTGGTCGTGGGGGGTCAGTAGATTCCTTAGGCCTCACCACCGGAGGTTGTACCACCGGCTGTGCCGCGCCCTCGTCCTCCACCTTACCCTCACTACCTCTCATGGCCCCGTCGGTCCCCCCTACAGATGCAGCTGTAAGCCCGTCTGCCCCTACTTCCCCTGCAGGCCACTGAGCCACCCTAAGCGGAGTCAGACTAAGCGGGACATCAGCAGGCACCTGAGGCAACATGCTCGGAACCTCAGCTATAACAGGAATTAACAGAACACCCATCTCCACCAGTCTCGTGAACACCAGGTCTTTGATCTTACTTGTAGCGTCCCCACTTTTCACCGTGACTCTATAATGGTCCGCCAGTTTTAACATGTCCTCTTTACGACATTTGTCAAACTCACCTATGGAGGGATCGGCCACGAACGCATTGAGGTCAAAGGATGCCATCTTCACCACCTTATCACAGTACCGCCAATAAAACACAACTCCAGCCAGCACTTTCCCAAACCGGCACCCTTCTGTGCTTTGGACGAGCCGCCAACTGTTACATTCCCCTTTGTATGTCTAGGGGTATATCAAGGAGAGGATGCAACACGGCTGACATAAGAGTTGTTATTTATTCAACGTTAAAGTGAAAAGGTATAATAATAATAAACAATAAAGAATACAACTGGAATACAACACAAAAGTCAGGCTATATGGGGCAACTTAAATAAATCATCAAAACTATCTGTCCCTATTCTATTCTAGTATCACACAACACTCTTACCTAACTCTAACCAATAAATGAAATGAAATGTTACATGAATTCAATCTACCTAAACTGTCTACACTAACTACTGCCCTAACAAAGATTTACAAAAAGTATGCACCCATACGCCGTATTTATCTATATTATATTATATACTATATATCTCTATATATAACTATAATATCAGTTGTATCTTCATTAGCTCAGAATCACAGAATCAGCTCAGGGGCTCCACACAGATATAGCCCCTGGCCTACGCTTTTAAACAGTTCTGAAACTTTGAGCATTCCCTAGCTCCTCTGGACAGTGTGCTCTCAGTATGGGGAGACTGAGAGACACTATACGATAAATATAAGAGAAATGTATGAAGAAGAAAATATATCCAATGTGCGATCAAGTGGGGGTGTTGGAATATGATCTTTATTGTATATATATTTTTTATTATTAACTCTTATTGTGAATTAACCCAGACCGGAAGTGTCTATCAACTATCTGTATATAACCGGTGGAAATAAATCTGTCAGGCGTGTGTCGTACTGATCCAGCAACACTACAGCTGATATGCCTCCTGGTGTGACTTTATTTACTCTTCAGTGTTATTCCTCCGTCAAGTATATTTCTTCACTTCTATATTTCTGGTACAACACGCTATTACAGCTGTGAAACTCAACACACGTCATTTGTGTTGTATACTTTCGTTTAAATACTTAATTTATTGTTTTAATGTGCAAATTAATCGTTTTTGTTTACTTACTTTTATTCTGAAGCGCTCGGCCACCGGAAGTCTTATCCGTGCTCCATTATCCGTGTTCAATGGACAGTCACAGCTCTCCCGAACAAACAGAGCAGAGCGTGAACGTGATACAGAGAATGTATGTGTGATTGTGATGATGATATAGTGTTTACAGTGTACAACTTTGTGCAACTTTTGTCTCTGAGACTCGCGTTTCACGACGGTGTGTAAAGAAAGCGGGAGGAATTTGCACATTATAGGCTCAAAGCATAGGTTCAAAGACGTTTTGTTTTAGGCTATGCTAAAATAGCTTCAAGTACTGTGGACTGAGTGGAGAGACTCAAGACTAGAATAGTACCCACTTTGGATGTGTTTTCTACCAGAATACGTCATCCGGGAAGGTATGTTTTTGTTTTATTTAAAGCCCATAATACATGTAAATTAGAGTGTAGAGGGCATTTCAGTGTTTTGATAGTGAACATGTGGTTCTGATTAATTGAAAATGGTGGACCCTGTTGTAAACAATTAAGTATCAGGGCTTAATCAGGGCTGCCATATTTCAGAAAATGTCAAGAGTGAGACTCTAGTTAGTACAGTGGGAGCAGGGGGGTATCATGCACCCCCCTGAAATATACTTCTAAACAGTGTTTTGTGGAAAAAATGTGCTGAAAATGATGAGCTATGATAAAAAGTTGTCAAAATGTCCCACCTACCTCAAAACCCCCTTTTTGGTATATGGCTCTGGCGAAATTGTGTAAAGGCAAATATTAATTCACTAAAATTACATAAATAGACATGGTAGTCTGAAATTGGTCATGGAGTATCTTGACACATGGGATAAGTAGCAGAACAGGATTTGGGGGGTTGCTACCATTATATTCTTAAATATGACCCACATCATCCATCCCCTGCTCCCACTAGAGTGTCTTAATGTGTTCAACGCCGTCCGAAGGGCGGTGGCGAAAGAAATTGGCTTTTTTTAATGTCAATTTGGCCCATTTTAACGTTGATATTTAACCTTAACAATATGTCTTCACCTCCATGCCAGCTGCTCTCCCTGCACTGACAGCCTCCTCATGCTTAAAGTATAAATGAAAAAGATATCTACCTATCTCTGCCCCTCGCCTCTGGAACAGCCTTCCCCCCGACATTCGAAACATGGACTCACTCCCCACCTTCAAATCCCACCTCAAAACTCACCTATTCAGACAAGCTTACTCCCACCTTGAGTAGAAGTCTGCTGCAGGCCTTTGTGTGTATTTTAAACTTGCTGTATTTTAAACTTGCTTTATTGTATTGTATTTCTTTTTCTGTTTTGTTAGGCGACCTTGAGTGACCTGAAAGGCGCCATATAAATAAAATGTATTATTATTATTATCTATCTATGCTCCTCAGACCCAGCCAGCCAGCCAGCAAGCCACACACATAGTACTCAGACCCAGCCAGCCAGCCAGCCAGCCACACACATAGTGCTCAGACCCAGCCAGCCAGCAATTCCACACACATAGTGCTCAGACCCAGCCAGCCAGCAAGCCACACACATAGTGCTCAGACCCAGCCAGCCACACACATAGCTCCGTAAGGGCACTTGCAACACTCAAAAAATCTTCAAAAAACTGAAGAGGCTACTGGAGATTGGAGAACCTGATTTGGACATGACCTGATGCAGGACAATGTCACTGACAGAAAGAGAAGATTCATTCATTCATTCATTCACCCCATAATCTCAGTGGAAATTGGGGAATATGTCAGAAAACTGGAATGTGGGAAAATTCCTTATTTTTACATTTTCTTAGTTCAAACACATCTGTGGGCTCTCTCTCTCTATGAACAGAAACAAGTCGCGATGCGGGCATGCGGCCCCTCCCCCTTCACTTCACACACACACACACACGACTTTGTCCCTATAATGTGCACGGGCTATGGCACCGTTCCACTTCCTCATATCACACAAGAGACGCCACACACCAGTATAGAAGAGAGATAGTCACAGGTCACTTACTCACTTGTAACTTGTGGGGGCTAGATTGTCTTCCATGAAAAATATTTCGAAGTGATGTTAAACTCTGCATGGCATTTACCCTCCTGCATATATCAGCGCTGAATGCAGATCGGCTATTTTACCGTTTGTGAGGACGCACACATGAGAGTGCGTTATTACGCGGCGGAGCCGCAGAGAAAATTGTTATTTATCATTATAATGCGTGTGAAATGGCATGTGTGGCGTGGTGCGTGGTAAAGGGTTAAATTGCGTGACTGTCACACTCAAAGAGTGAGACATGGCAGCTCTGGCTTAATCATGGTTCGTTCACTAAGTAGGCTACGGTTATTTTTTTAAATATTTTTTGCAACCCATTTATTTGTGTCAATTATCTAATATAATCCTGGGCGCTACACTTCCTCTGCCAACCATTTGTTGGTAAGTTAATCATGGTTCGTCCACCAAGTAACAGTTCTTCTATTGACCTAGGTGCTTTCGTTTGAAATGTAGCCATTCTGCATGCGCATAGGCTACTGTGAAAATAGAAAACACTTTATTGAGGGGCCAAGCCCGAAGCCAAGTTCTATTCCCTGATTGTGTTTGTAATGATTAGTGCTCACATTCTATTTCAATGGGATAGTTCCAATGTTTTGGAACTTATAGCACCCCGTTTTGCGGCGAGCTCATCAAAGCGTGTCGCCGACTCGCCACTCTCTTACTAGATTACTCTGCATGCACCCAGAGCCACAGAGTTACGACAACTCCGTTCACTTCATGCATAGACTTATATTGAAAAGGGACATTCGGAAGTTTACGGAATGCATTGGAGTCTATGTGCTCGCGTGGGTACATGATCCACGTGACCACGTGGGGCGGTGGTGGCTCAGGGGTAGAGTGCCTGGATGGTAACCGTAAGGTTGCCAGTTCGAACCCGGGCTCCCCCAGAGTTACTGTCGAAGTGTCCTTGAGCAAGACACTGAACCCCTAATTGCTCCCGATGTGCTAGTTGGTGCCTTGCATGGTTTCCGCTGCCATCGGTGTATGAATGTGTGTGTGAATGGGTGAATGTAATGCACAATCTCTGTAAAGCGCCTTGGATAAAGGCGCTATATAAATGCACCATTTACCATTTACCATGCTGTTTTCTGCCCCCTCAATGTCGTAACTCTGTCTTACTCTATGGCTCTGCGTGCGCTGTATCTCCAGCAGCGCTAGTGAGCATGTGCACAAACCTATGAGCGAGTGTCCGCCAGACTGTTGGCGCTTTAAGGAGGATGTTTGTTAGCAGCTTAACCACCTGAAAGAAACACAGCTACAGCTAGGTGAAAAGATTAACCGATTCATGTTGTGCTTTTCATCTATTTGTTTGTTATACATGTGATTATAAACGACCAGTAGTTACTAGCAGCAGTAATGCATTGTTTGGCTGCATTGTGTGGTTATACTTTAGGAATACCAGGCCGCGCAGTTCCACCGGCTGTACGCCCGGGCCAATAGTTGTTTTGGTATTCTATTAATTGTGTAACCATAACGTTGCTGGGTCTGGTTCACAAGATTCGATACACCACTAAGATACCCATGTACCTGTCTAAATACTTCCTTAATGTAAACGAAGTCCACACCCAGAACACCAGAGGGAGTGCAACAAACCATGTACAACCCAGATTCGGCACAAACAAGGGACTAAATTATTTTCGCTCCTATGCCACCAAAATGTGGAACGCCCTACCAACAGTCATTAAGACATGTGAATCCCTTGACAAAACCGCTCTCAAAGGGCACCTACAGATGGCTGCAATTCGAAACTGGTCTCTGTAAAATCTGATTCATCAATTTGATTTGATGATTTTCAATTTGATGAATTGAACAACGTGGACCCTGTTGTAAACAAGTGTAATGCTTAATTGGGTCGTCCACTCACAGTTAAGTCTTTGTATTGAGTGTGTGCTTGAAATGTACTGTAATTCTACAAACTGTACTAAATATTTCAATCAATCAATCAATGCTGTGCTTCTAAAACTTAATAAAGTAAAGGAAGGACCCCCAAATGTATATGCATTTGGCCGCGGACCCGCATCTGTAGTTGTGCCAGGGACACCCGGCCATCTCAAAAGGTTTTGTGTCAGGGATCGCCATGTCTGCTACATCTGAACATAGCCTATTGTGAGGGACCATCATCTGAAAAGGTTTTGTGCCAGCGACCCACATCTGAAAATATGCTTTGCCAGGGAACCCCCATCTGAACATTTGTTGTGCCAGGAGTGGACCCCCATCTGAAAATATGCTGTGCCAGGGACCCCCATCTGAAAATGTTGAATGCCAGGAACGCCCATCTGAAAATATGTTGTGCCAGGGACCCCCATCTGAAAATATGTTGTGCCAGGGACCCCCATCTAAAAATATGTTGTGCCAGGGACCCCCATCTGAAAATATGTTGTGCCAGGGACCCCCATCTGAAAATATGTTGTGCCAGGGACCCCCATCTAAAAATATGTTGTGCCAGGGACCCCCATCTGAAAAGGTTTAGTGCCAGGGACCCCCATCTGTAAAGGTTTATTACCAGGGACCCCCAGGAGAGATGATGTATGGGTTTATGGTTGCTTGTGTAATTGTGAGGGACCATCATCTGAAAAGGTTTTGTGCCAGCGACCCCCATCTGAAAATATGCTGTGCCAGGGACACCCCATCTGAACATTTGTTGTGCCAGGAGTGGCACAACATGGAGCATGTGGCGCATGCTTGTTGCTCCATAGGCTTTTCGCTCTGTATTGACAGTACACAAGTATTTAGACTTAATGGCATTATGGCCTTATGCGTACAGTATTAGTATTAGAGTATATAAATATGGCACCTCTAGTCGCCACTAAATGAGGAAAGCTAAGCAAGGAGAGTTTAATTGGAGAGCACATTTCATACACAGGCACAATTCAAAGTGCTTTACTGTAAATCCAGTAGATATTGAAGATATAATAATAATCTGTTAAGATGTTAAGTCTAATTTTTTTATTTGATCGTTTAATTTCATTTTTTTATTTCCTTTTCTGCTAAGCAAATAGATATCTACGCTTAGATGTTTTCTATTCATATTAGGATAAATTTGCGCGACTGTAAAAACGAAACGGAAGCCGGGAGGAGGCTCCACTTTTCCATTGCTCCAGACTGTACGACGGAATCATTTGGAAATTGCAAGAGGCAACAGTCTGGCAACTCAAGACTACACTGATGTAGACAAAGACTAATCTTACCCCTTATCCCTAAACGTATTTATCATTGTTGTACTATTTAAAAAAAAAAATCTCACTTAAAGGGATCACCCTTTTTGCAAAAAAAAAAAGATTTAGAACACTTTCCTGGGGGTCTTCTAAACGTGATACATATTTTTGCAAAAAGGGTGAAGTGTCCCTTTAACCGCCAGTATTTTTCAGTGAAACCCTTATTTTGAAGGTTCCACCATCCATCCATCCATCTTCAACCACTTATCCGTAGTCAGCTCGCGGGGTCAACAGCTCTTCCTCCTGGGGGATCCCGCTACATTCCAAGGCCAGTGAGTCGATTTGTTTCCTCCAACTGCGCCTTGGCCTGCCCCGGGGTCTCCT
The DNA here is from genome assembly GCF_964188405.1 of Protomyctophum parallelum. NCBI lineage: Eukaryota > Metazoa > Chordata > Actinopteri > Myctophiformes > Myctophidae > Protomyctophum > Protomyctophum parallelum. The sequence continues at coordinate 18,292,863 of NC_139712.1, read as the reverse complement.
CCCAGTGGGACGAGGACCTTCCTAGGGAGACGCCCGAGAGGCATCCTAATCAGATGCCCGAACCACCGAAGCTGGCTCCTTTCCAGGCGAAGAAGCAGCAACTCTACTCAGAGTCTCTCTCTTGTGACTGAATTTCTCACCCTATCTCTAAGGGAGATGCCAGCCACCCATAGAAGAAAACTCTTTTTGGCAGCTTGTATTCGCAACTTTATTCTTTCGGTCATGACCCACAATTCATGACCATTCGTGAGAGTAGGAACAAAGATTCTCGGTAGACCGGTTCCACCAGAAACAGAAAAGCGAAACCGGGTGTAGTATTAACTTGTGACAGACCCCTGTATTTTCTTTCACACTCTGAGAAGACATTGCCTTACAGCAATTTAGACTTGACCTAGATCTACGTCATCTGCGGTGAATGTGTTAAATGATCTATGAAATACTGTATGTATGTAAGGTTACTGAATGAGTAGCCTGAGCTAACGTGTTAGGTTTCTGGTCTAGAGGGGCGGGTCGCGGCTCAGATTTGCGCACGCCCTGATTGGATCTCATCGATCTGTCCGTCACCCCCGGCCCCTCCTCTCCCCCCTAGTGCAGCGCTACGTCACATCATTTGGAGCGACGCCCACCCGGAAGGGTTGACTCCCACTTTTAGACCAGAGCGGCCAATGCGTTCCTCCAGGCTTTCAATTTTTGCACCAACAAAAATGAAAGCCTGGTACCGAGGCTACTGAATGAGAACTAAAATTTATTTTATTTCTACAGATCACCACAGGGAGAGATCAACACATGGCTTCCAAAGAGGAATCGAGAGAGATGGACCAGAGATGTGGACTGATTGATGCAAGGATGAGACCTGTAGTGAAGTTGTACAGGATAGGTATGTAATAGTGATTCGCGGGTCAGGTGATGCGTGCCCCGGGAGCCAACTGGCCCCGCCAAACAAATGAATCAACAACCCGCCCGGCCTGCAAAAACATTTTGCAGACGGTTCCCTCCTATACACAGGTTTAATGTTTGTCTTTAGTTCAATGTTTGTTTTGTAAACGCCATTGACAATGAAGGGAAAATGTACGTCATAATGTATCTCATTACGTCATATTGTCTCTTTAATGTTAATGGCGTTTAATGTTTGTATTGGCACCGTGTGTTTTACATCACCATTACATCACCTAATCAACATGAGTTAGACTTTAATATATTAGCCCCCCTCACTTCACACAGGTGTGAATTATTTATACAAATTTGGGGCTGCTCGAATATGGAAAATAATAATCATATAATATAGCTGCAAGCAGCCATAAGATGGGACCAAGGAATAAGCCCTTTTAGGCTGCTCAACAGTGCCACTTTCGGTCACCCAGCGGTATTGCAGCTGTCAGTACCCCAAACAGACGAGGCATGTGTTATGCCTGTTCAAAGTGCCTGTTATTGCTGCTTGCAACTATATTCTTTGTACACATCTTCACGCACAAACTTCTCTTCAACTGAGATTTCAGATAATCGTCCATAGATTGTGTGTAGAATATTTCACGTTGTTGCGGTCTCCAAACAAAGTATGTAAGAACAACAAGTGGCTCGAATTGGAGACCTCAACATAAAGGAAAGACATCACAAAATCACAAGTTTAACGTTTTTATTAACCACTTGGCATTAAACCAACAAACAGAATATCAAATAAAGTACAGCTTAATGTCAGGTACCAACTCAGGAGAAGACCTGGAGATGCCAGCCAAAACAGGAGAATGAGGGGGGGGGCCAGGCCACCCCCTATAGGGACGTCGAAGCTGTTTCCCCCCTCTCCTAACTTAAAACCAACTAACTAATACAACGAAAACTATGACTGCCGGCCATCTCCAGGGCAGGCTAAACTAAATTAAGTTTAACTGAAGAAAGGTATTGATTGGGTATGAGTTGTTGCTGGGTCTGTGTCTGCCATGACACTGAGCTGTCAAACTCACCAACATTGCAGCTGTATGAAAAGCTTGGATTATCCTCTTTCAATCAAGTTTTGATTTCATAAAAATCCACCGTATATATGTTATGAGCTACTTCCTGTCAAGAGAATCATTGCACGTGATTTTTTTTGTCTTCGAAGTGTTGGTGTTTGGAAGTACTTGTTGTATATCACTGTGTATCACTGCATTATATAGATACTCCACTGTTACTCAACGCCAACTAAAGACCTGGAGGCGTGATCAATGCTCTTTGACTTTGGCCACTCAGAATAGCCAAATGGCATTAATCACGCCTCCAGGTCTTTAGTTTACTCAAGTTAGGTAATAAGACCTGGTACTTAAGACACGCAAAATACAGCCTTTAGAGCCACATCATCATGAACATCAGTTTATATAGATTGTTATACTACAACCGATTAACCTTCACCAGACATGTCAAGCTTTCCTGACTGCAGGTGTGTCTTGCATAAAGTCATGAACTTGAAGGCATGAGCTATGATTGGTCTACTTTGGAGGTGGCCTACTTACAGAAAGAGTCCTGTTGTACATGATTGGCCTACAGCCTAACTTACTCCCAAATCAGAGCTCACATTTGAAGTATTGTTTTAATGTTTTTTTATGAATGTCATTCAAATTAAACAATTAATTTAACTGTTTTTAATACTAAATACATCAATTCAAATTAGTTTAGAAAATATGTATTTTTCTTAAATCATTATTTACTTGTTTTTTCAGAAGTTACATTTCCAGAACCACCTTTTATAATGTCTACTTCGTAACTGGTAATAGCTAATGTTGTACATGGAAATGGAATCCAGTGTTAGTGACAATCATGTTGTTTTTCTGCTCCTAGACATCCAAGAGGAGTTTTCTCCTAAACGGGAGAGGAGCCCCAGTCTGCTTCAGGAGGAACCAGAGCCTCCAGGGATTAAAGAGGAACAGGAGGAGCTACTTCAGAGACCAGAGGAACCTGATGGGTCAACGTTGACATTACTAGCAGTGAAAAGTGAAGATAAGGATGAAGACATCTCTCCGCACGTTAAAGTTGAACTTGAAGCTGACATTGAAGACAGTGATTATCGGGAGGAGTCCAGTGGAGGTCAGTCAGTGTTAAACACAGGGACGGGTAGAGGAGACTGAACAAACAGCCAAAAAGGACACGCACATCTATATACCTATATAGGCTGGGTGCTGGATCAAAATAGTCACATCAAGAAATTAAAAAAATAATAATCTGCACACTATTTTATGCACCCAAATATTTCTTTACTGACGCAGTAAAGTTTCGGGCCGCAGCCCTTCAAGGAATGAGTAGACAACAATACCTGAATATTTATAGTGTGACATGCCACACCTGTGGCCCATCAACCATCAGTCCCAATTACTATATATTGAGATTTGAGTACTTCTGTCAATGTCACCTGACCGGTGACAGTTATTGGGACAGTGGTTCATATGCATACACATTATTATTATTTTATGAATGTCATTCATATTAACAGAATATCAAATAAAGTACAGCTTAATGTCAGGTACCAACTCAGGAGAAGACCTGGAGATGCCAGCCAAAACAGGAGAATGAGGGGGGGCCCAGGCCACCCCCTATAGGGACGTCGAAGCTGTTTCCCCCTCTCCTAACTTAAAACCAACTAACTAATACAACGAAAACTATGACTGCCGGCCATCTCCAGGCTAAACTAAATTAAATTTAACTGAAGAAAGGTATTGATTGGGTATGAGTTGTTGCTGGGTCTGTGTCTGCCATGACACTGAGCTGGCTGGCTTTTATAGGAGAGGGCTGCAGCAGAGGACAATTAGGGGAATCTGCTGCAGGTGTGCCAGCCTGGGTGTGTCAGTCTGAGTGGGGAGGAGAGACAGAGAATTAGCACAGACAATGATTGAATGTGTGTGTGTGTGTGTGTGTGTGTGTGTGTGTGCGTGTGTGTGTGTGTGTGTGTGATGACATGGCCACACGCAACACACAAATGTTGTTCAGCATGAGGAGACACATATGTGTATCGAAGTTTTATTGCTGACGGTCAAACTGTTCATGAGCTATGCCTGTTCAAAGTTTGCATTTTTAATTGAGTGCTATTGCGCCCCCTTTGGCCAATGGTCGTGGGCTTCGCGTCCTCACCGCTTGGGATGCACACGCAGATCCGACACACCAAAGATCCGACATGCGGGAACAACGGTCGGACATGCGGTCGAACATGCTGCTCCGTGCTTGAGGTTAGGTTTCTGGTTAGGGTTTGAGGTAGGTTGTCGTTCCAATGACACTCGGACCAATAGTACCCACCGTTTGGCATGGACTATATGCACACGGCTGCCATCTTGCCAGCAAGGTGCTAATAACTAGGTGCAACTTCTCATTGATTCATCCAATTTACAATTTACAATTTACAATTTAGGCATTTAGCAGACGCTCTTAATCCAGAGCGACTTCCAAACAGAGAAGTCCTATCTAATTGTATTAAACAACGTCAAACTCACCAACATTGCAGCTGTATGAAAAGCTTGGATTATCCTCTTTCAATCAAGTTTTTATTTCATAAAAATCCACCGTATATATGTTATGAGCTACTTCCTGTCAAGAGAATCATTGCACGTGATTTATTTTTTCTTCGAAGTGTTGGAGTTTGGAAGTACTTGTTGTATATCACTGTGTATCACTGCATTATATAGATACTCCACTGTTACTCAACGCCAACTAAAGACCTGGAGGCGTGATCAATGCTCTTTGACTTTGGCCACTCAGAATAGCCAAATGGCATTAATCATGCCTCCAGGTATTTAGTTTACTCAAGTTAGGTAATAAGACCTGGTACTTAAGACACGCAAAATACAGCCCTTAGAGCCACATCATCATGAACATCAGTTTATATAGATTGTTATACTACAACCGATTAACCTTCACCAGACATGTCAAGCTTTCCTGACTGCAGGTGTGTCTTGCATAAAGTCATGAACTTGAAGGCATGAGCTATGATTGGTCTACTTTGGAGGTGGCCTACTTACAGAAAGAGTCCTGTTGTACATGATTGGCCTACAGCCTAACTTACTCCCAAATCAGAGCTCACATTTGAAGTATTGTTTTAATGTTTTTTTCTGAATGTCATTCAAATTAAACAATTCATTTAACTGTTTTTAATACTAAATACATCAATTCAAATTAGTTTAGAAAATATGTATTTTTCTTAAATCATTATTTACTTGTTTTTTCAGAAGTTACATTTCCAGAACCACCTTTTATAATGTCTACTTCGTAACTGGTAATAGCTAATGTTGTACATGGAAATGGAATCCAGTGTTAGTGACAATCATGTTGTTTTTCTGCTCCTAGACATCCAAGAGGAGTTTTCTCCTAAACGGGAGAGGAGCCCCAGTCTGCTTCAGGAGGAACCAGAGCCTCCAGGGATTAATGAGGAACAGGAGGAGCTACTTCAGAGACCAGAGGAACCTGATGGGTCAACGTTGACATTACTAGCAGTGAAAAGTGAAGATAAGGATGAAGACATCTCTCCGCACGTTAAAGTTGAACTTGAAGCTGACATTGAAGACAGTGATTATCGGGAGGAGTCCAGTGGAGGTCAGTCAGTGTTAAACACAGGGACGGGTAGAGGAGACTGAACAAACAGCCAAAAAGGACACGCACATCTATATACCTATATAGGCTGGGTGCTGGATCAAAATAGTCACATCAAGAAATTTAAAAAAAAATATTTTATGCACCCAAATATTTCTTTACTGACGCAGTAAAGTTTCGGGCCGCAGCCCTTCAAGGAATGAGTAGACAACAATACCTGAATATTTATAGTGTGACATACCACACCTGTGGCCCATCAACCATCAGTCCCAATTACTATATATTGAGATTTGAGTACTTCTGTCAATGTCACCTGACCGGTGACAGTGATTGGGACAGTGGTTCATATGCATACACATTATCAACAGAATTCAGTAAAAGAAAAAAACGGCTAGTGCAGAACTCTCCTTTGAAAGGGAAGCCGTAGTGCTCTAGGAGCTTGTTTGTGATGGAAGCTTTTCAAGTTGTACCTGTACTCTGTTTATAACCTGCATATTCACCCCCCCCCCCCTCTCTCTCTCTCTCTTTCTCAGGGGTGAAGTCCCGGTCTTCAGAGACCCACAGCTGTACACATTGTGAAAAGGGTTTCATTACTGGCTGTGACCTGAGGCGACACCAGCTTATACACACTGGAGAGAAACCTTTCCACTGTAAACCTTGTAACAAGAGATTCAGCTATGCAGGTTCTCTGAAGAAGCACCAGAGTATCCACACGGAAGAAAAATCTCTCCAATGTAAACATTGTAACAAGAGATTCAGCCATGCAGGTTCTCTGAAAAAGCATCAGATTATTCACACTACTGGAGAGAAACCTTTCCACTGTAAACCTTGTAACCAGAGATTCAGCTGTGAAGTTTCTCTGAAGAGGCACCAGATTATTCACACTACTGGAGAGAAACCTTTCCACTGTAAACATTGTAACAAGAGATTCAGCCTCGCAGGTTCTCTGAAGAAGCACCAGAGTATCCACACTGGAGAAAAACGTCTCCGATGTAAATGTTGTACCAAGAGATTCAGGTATGAGAGTTCTCTGAAGAAGCACCAGATTATTCACACTGGAGAAAAACCTTTCCAATGTAGACATTGTGACCAGAGTTTCAGCTTGTCAAAACACCTGAAGATACACCAGCGTATCCACAGTGGAGAAAAACCTTTCCACTGTATGTATTGTGACAAGAGTTACCTTCACAAATCTGGCCTGAGGGAACACCTGCATCTCCACCCAGGAGGAAAATCTTTCCAATGTATGTATTGTGACAAGAGTTTCTATTTGTCAGCTGACCTGGAGAGACACCAGCGTATCAACCATAAGAAACCTTTCCCATGTAAACATTGTGACAAGAGGTTTAGTATTGCAGATAAACTGGAGAGACACCGGCTTATCCACCACAATAAGAAACCTTTCCAATGTAAACAGTGTGACAAGAGGTTTAGTACTGCAGATAACCTGAAGAGACACCGGCTTATTCACAATGGAGAAAAACCTTTCCAATGTAAACATTGTAACAAGAGTTTCAGATATGCAAGTAATCTGAAGAAGCACCAGAGTATTCACCCTGTTTTCCAGTGTAAAGATTGTGACAAGAGTTTTAGTGTCGCAGATGACCTGAAGAGACACCGGCTTATTCACATTGTAAAGATTCCGTGTAAAGATTGTGACAAGATATTCAGCAATGCAAGTTCTCTGAAGTTACACCAGCGTAGCCACACTGGAGAAAAACCTTTCCACTGTATATATTGTGACAAGAGTTACTCTGTCAGATATGTCCTGAGGAAACACCTGCGTCTCCACCCAGAAGGAAAACCTTTCCATTGTAAGTATTGTGACGAGAGTTTCTATTTTTCAGATGACCTGGAGAGACACCAGCGTATCCAACATAAGAAACCTTTCCAATGTAAACATTGTGACAAGAGCTTCAGTAATTCAGATAAACTGAATAGACACGAGAGTATCCACACAGGACAAAAACCTTTCCAGTGTATATATTGTGACAAGAGTTACTCTGTCAGAGCTGTCCTGAGGAAACACCTGCGTCTCCACCCAGAAGGAAAACCTTTCCATTGTAAGTATTGTGACGAGAGTTTCTATTTTTCAGATGACCTGGAGAGACACCAGCGTATCCAACATAAGAAACCTTTCCAATGTAAACATTGTGACAAGAGCTTCAGTAATTCAGATAAACTGAATAGACACGAGAGTATCCACACAGGACAAAAACCTTTCCAGTGTAAAAAATGTGACAAGCGTTTCAATGCATCTAGTTCTCTGACAGTGCATGAGCGTTTTCACACTGGAGACAAACCTTTTCACTGTACATATTGTGACAAGAGTTTTAGTTGTTCATATTATCTGAAGACACACCAGCGTATCCACACAGGAGAAAAACCTTTCCAATGTAAAGATTGTGAGAAGAGTTTCAATACGTCGTGTTCCCTCAAGAATCACCAGAGTATCCACACAGGAGTAAAACCTTTCCAATGTAAACATTGTGACAAGAGTTACCTTAATTCAGCTGACCTGAAGGGACACCAGCATATCCACACTGGAGTCAAACCTTTCCAATGTAAACGTTGCAACAAGACATTCACCCGTGCAAGTTCTCTGAAGAAGCACCAGAGTATCCACACTGGAGAAAAACCTTTCCAGTGTGAACATTGTGGCAAGAGTTTCCATGCGTTAAACCTACTGAAGTCACACCAGGTTACCCACACAGGAGAAAAACCTTTCCAGTGTAAACAATGTGACAAGAGTTTTAAAACATCAAATTATCTGAGGGTACATCAGAGTTACCACTCTAAAGAAAGACCTTTCCACTGTACATATTGTGACAAACGTTTCAAACAGAAAAGGGAGCTGAAGACACACCAGCGTATCCACACTGGAGAAAAACCTTTCAAGTGTAAACTTTGTGACAAGAGTTTCTGTCAGTTAACTTCTCTAAAATACCACCAGCATATCCACACACAAAACCTTTTTCCACTGTAAACGGTGTGATAAGAGTTTCAGTGAGTCATCTAGTCTGAATGCTCACCAGTATATCCACAGTACACACAGTTTTCCACTCAAAGTCACGTCAGCTGAAGGGATGTCCACACTGGAGAAAACCCTTGTTAACATTGTTAACCCTGTTAACAATGTGAAAAGAGTTTCCGTCCGTTGAAAACCAAAGGGGTAAAAGTAAATAAATGACGTAACTTAAAATTACTTCACTGGGTGGATCAAATTAATCAGCTGTTTGGTGTTAGGGAGGTACTAATGCTGCTTCTGTGAACAGAAGTTTCAACCTTTCAACTCTTACAGCAATCAGTTTAAAGTGTCCCGATCACGTTTTTGTTGCTCCCGATCCGATTCCGATCAATTGATTTTGAGAAATGCCGATACCGATTTTTCACGATCCGATATTTATCATTTTATACAACACTTATGACATATCACAATAGTATATTATCCTAAATCACAGACTATATAATATTGATGCACTGCCCATGCACCAAAAGGCCTAAAGTGATTACAATAATAATAATTTAAAAAAATACAGATACTACAGTACGAATATAACAATTTTGTACCATTTGTGTCATGTCACTGTTATAGAGCTGCATGATTATGGCAAAACATGGGGTCCATATATGAGACCAGTTATTAAAAGTATTAAATTATGTTGTTTTTTTTAGCTCCCATGTGTATTTTTATATGTAATTGGCTGCCGACGCCCATCTGAAAGTATAGTTCCTTTTTTAGACACATTTTCACGATCTTTCAAAAATAGCAGATCTACAAGCTTGTAGCGCGGCATTCGGTGCCACGCTATGAGCTTGTAGATCTGTTATTTTTCAATAGCTAAAGTATAACATAATGCTTAAATCACCAAATGCGGTTCCCGTCCAGAATGGGTTTGGGCGCGAGCTAGGGGTGGGTGATATGGTGATACATACATATCGTTGAGATGATTCAATGTCTCCACGATGGACCATTTCAGAGATCTCACATCTATCGCGATACAGACAAGGCTCTGGATAGAGCAAGTGCACATCTATTAGTCGCAGGTCTATACCTTTAATTTATATTTCTGTAGTATGGTGGTGCCATACCCCCAGTTTCATATTATTAGGACTCGGACAAACATTTAATGGTATTTCTATTCTGACCCCAATTTATATTGTAATATCAATGTTAATGTACCTGAAAACGGATCCATTTGGTTCCTATCATTTGACTAGAACTCATTGTTTTTCTCTACTTTACTGTCTTGGGAGGCATGTGGACAGTTCAGAAAGTAATAGTTGTTTGACCTGTTTTCCAAAATAAATTCTAATAATACCATGTGTTGTCATTTTAAAGTTTGTTTTCACACATTTGGGGTAATATGGTAATGTAAGAATTTTGAACAGCTAATACCAATTGTCTGTCTACAATATTTGTATAGTTTTAACGGAATCAGAACTGAATCAAGAAACTAACCCAGTGGACTTCTCATAGTAATAAATGTGTTTCATAGTAATAAAGTTGTATATGTTATTGTAAAATGTACGTGTAAATTACCTTTTCGATGATGATTGAATAAAAATTGATTCCTAACGTTGATTCAATATAAAATCCCCCAGGGAGTTCCAGGGGATCTCCCCAGCTAGATGATAGTTTGGAACCAAATGGATGCTTATGGGTCTGTAACTGAGTGTACAAATGAAACCAAATGGACCCATAGGAGTCCAACTAGTACTGATTTACTAATAGTAAATCAGGGGTCCTCAATAGGCGGACCGCGGTCCTCGACCGGAATGTGGTGGACCAACCCTCTGTGAACCCTGGGCAAATAAAATAAAACGTTAAAACCATTAACGTTATAAAACCGTTAAAACCATTATAAAACTGTTTCAGCAAACTATAGGTTCATAGGATGCAGAGAGACAGTGTAGCGTCTCAGTAAACTATAGGATGCAGCGAGACAGTGTAGTGTTTCAGTAAACTATAGGATCATAGAATGCAGAGAGACAGTGTAGTGTCTCAGTAAACTATAGGATCATAAAATGCAGAGAGACAGTGTAGCGTCTCCGTAAACTAAGGATCATAGAATGCAGAGAGACAGTGTAGTGTCTCAGTAAACTATAGGATCATAGAATGCAGATGCATCATCTGGGGCCCTTGACTCAGGGGCGCTTCGGGAAAATTGGACCGTAAATAAAACAATAATGAAATAAATTCTGTGTGTGTTTTATTTTATGAAATAAAATGCTAGTATGAAATAATAAGATATAGGCTAGTATGTCGTTTTTCATGATTTTCATAGTATACTAGTATAGGAAATCAATTATGAAAATCATGAAAAAAACAACATACTATAGTTCATGGTTTCTGACGACATACGTCCGTACATAGTGTGTCGTTTTTCATGATTTTGGAGGTTTTGGACAGGAACCAAGGGTCCATTTGGTTCCATTTATACACGCTCAGTGGCCCACCATTTGGAACCCACTCAATTTATGGCTGCCAGGGTGCTACCTAGGTGCAACTTCCCATTGACAGCCCATTCATCCAAACAGAAAAGTCCTATCTAATTGTATTAAACAATGTAACTCACCAACATTGTAGCTGTCCGAAAAGCTTGAGTTATCCCCTTCTGCAAAGTGTTTGTTTCATAAAAATCCACTGTAGACATGTTATGAGCTACAGCTACTTCCTGTCAAGAAATAAAATAAATTCCTTGCAGGTGATTTGTTTCTAAGTGCTGGAGTTTGGAAGTGCTCGTTGACTATCACTCAACAGCCCATGTGTAGTTTGTGTAGGCCTACCACCTGTTTTGAATTTGCTCATGTAACCCGGTGGATATGTATATAGTGGGTATTAACCTGGTGGAACTGTGTTTTATTTTGTAACATTGACTGGTGCTTTTATTTTCTATGGGTCTGTGTATTTTGGTCAAAGCTGAATTAATGATGATGTCATTATTGTGTCAATTATAATAATAATAATAATAATAATAAACCTTTATTTATATAGCACCTTTCAAAACGAGGTTACAAAGTGCTTTACAGAAAAACATAAAATCAAATGCAGTGCACACCATAAACAACAGTTGACAATAATAAAAATAAAGAACAGGCAATGAACAGAAATGCAGTAGGACATAAGAACAATAGGGAATGTTAAAAAAAAAACGTTTAGGTGTTAAAAGCAGCTTTATAAAAATGAGTTTTTAGGAGGGATTTGAAGCGGGGGACGGATTCTGCAAGCCTTATCTCGAGGGGGAGGGCATTCCAGAGAGTTGGGGCTCTGAATGCAAAGGCCCTGTCACCTTTAGTTCTCAACTTGGAAGTTGGAACTACCAAGAGCGCCTTTTCTGAGGACCTTAAGGTGCGCTGTGGGACATAGGGCTTGAGTAGGTCCGATATGTAGGATGGGGCCAGATCGGAGATGGACTTAAAAGTTAATAATAGGATTTTAAAATCGATTCTAAAAGTGATTGGGAGCCAATGCAGGGATGCCAGGATTGGTGAGATGTGGTCGTATTTTTATAATTATAACTTGCCTAAGGTGATTGGTAGATGTGGGGAATTGGGTAGTTTCAGAGAGCCGGAGTCAGTGAGTGTACAGGTGCCTGTGATTTTCTAATCAAGGAGAGAGAGAAGGAGAGCGGAGCACAGAGGCTGCGTCCGTTTTGCTGTGTGATCTAAAGTTTGAACTTTATGATGTAAAATAGTATTTAGCTGTAGTTTCTGTGTGTGTCTGCTCGACAACTACAGTGAAGCTGCAGTAATCACGTGTGGACTCGGACTGAACGTCTACACAACGTTTTATACCGTGATATGCTGCGTGTGAAGTGATTATCAGTGCTTGCTAAATCAGCGAGGGCAAGTGACTTTTTTTAGCCGCACGTCTCACTAGCTCAGAGAGACGTTGTTTGGGCTAGAGACCGTCAGCCTTCAAGATCTGCTAACGTCGGGACGGGAGGAGAGATGTTTCTGCGGTGAGCTGCCTGCCTACCATGCTCTGGGGACATTCTTCTGCTGTTCTTTGTTGGGACGTCGGGACCGGTCTGCTGCTGGAGAGGAGCTCTGAACTATTGCATCACCCACAGACACTCGTCACACGAACGAAAGGTACCTTTTTATTTTCCTGGCTCAGGAGAGTGAAGGGGCCATTCCGTTTTAGGCCACCACGTAGGCCTACCCGAGCATCTACAGGCCTGCAACGGGGGTTATTAGTGTTTAATTCCTTTATTTCCTTATCGTCAGGGTGTAAGGTGTGAAAGGTTGTGGGCCCACATTTCAGTTTTACCAGTCTTTTGATCCATTGTTTATTGTGGTTGAAATCTAAAGGTCGTTGAACAAAGTGTTTTTCTTTTATTTAAGGTAATCCACCGGGTTAATATTATTAATATATTATATATTATATTAATATATTATTATTAATATTAATATTATTAGTCTAAACAAGGTTCTTTGTCATTTCATATTTAAATCTTAAGGGTGTAGTGAGGTTACATTAAAATAGGATTTAGATTACATTTAAAAAGTCTATATAGGATTTAAATTAGGATTTAAATTAGGGTTTAAATTAGGGTTAAAATAGGATTCTAAAAACAGGGTTTTGGGTATAGGGCTTGTAAAAGTACATTGTTTTACACTAGTTGGTATTATACAAACAGGTATTTTTCTGGTTGGTGTTATTATTATTATGTCTGACCTTAAAGGTTTACAACTAGGGTTGTGATTTTTGAGTTTATTTTGTGTTTGCATATTGAAGGAACTATTTGTATGTTATTGTCCGTTTATTTGTTTGTCTAAGTAAATATTATTATTTTATTATACTTAGCTGACTGGACATCTATTTCTTGGTAACAATATTAGTTGAAGTATACTTACCTGTTGATCTGGGAATTAAGATACTTGGCGTTCTAATTACATGGAGGAAGAAAACAGTGTTGGTTATTTACAGTAGACAGGGACTGTGAATTAACTTAATTGCTAATACTTACCGGCGTACACCTGAAACACAAGAGGTAAATTAATCTAAACGTATTACGTATTTTAAAACCATAACTATAGGAACTCAGGGCCCTGCCCTTATTCACTAGTAGGGGGAAGGAGCGCTACACTCATAATGCAGGAGGCAGAAGTAGGTTGCTTTACTGATAACGAGTGCTTCAAAACTCAAGACACACTGATGGCGCGGAGGAGAGAACACACCCCAGTGCCCACAGCTTCCCCAGCGGGAATCGAACCAAGGACCTTCCTAGCCTTACTAGCTGTGAGGTGACAGCACTACCGACTGCATGTGGCACCGTGCCACCGTTATTCAAAATAACAGATCTGCAAGGTCACAGTGCGTAAATTGGACATAAAAAATACAATAACATGTTAATACAGTAGCCTACTATAGTCATTAAGTTCATGTTTGCATGTTTGGAATTGTAAACAGCTGAAATCAATATATTAGTATTCTGATATTAACCTAAGTGAAGGTGGGGGCCGCAACTCGGTGTGGAGTTTGCATGTTCTCCCCGTGTCCATATAGGGTATAGGTAGTAGGTACCCTCACATGTTCTCCCAGTGTACCCTCACAAAAAACATGCAGTAATCATGGTCACTAAACTGCCTCCCCCTGGCCAGCCGCGGCGCCTGATGGAGGGGAAAGGAACTGGTTGGAATAACGTGTTCCTTCCACGTGCTACATCCAACCAGGGAAAACTCCCCCCTGTCAGGTGTAAAGGAGCAACCTGGACACTGCATGAAGGAAGCATGAGTTCAAGTCCGTTGCTCTCCCCAGGTTGGCGGAGGGTGTGTAGAGCCCAGGATCACATTAGATAATTGACACAGGGGTGAAAAATGGGTTACAAAATCATGGGATAAAAAAGTGGAGCCCACATGTGGCTGTATGCACTGTGGTTTTCAACCAGTGGTCCAGCCAGGGACCACCATAGGGCCTTGAGGCGGTCCCAAGTGGAAGTGGTCCCCAGCTACAGGATGGAGAGTTGGTCTCATTTTAGGCTCTCAAGAGGTAATTAATTATTGTTAACATCTGCAATACTTAATTTACAAGAAATGTACCTCATCACGTAGCATGGAATTGTGGACAACATCTTATCCAACGACAACTAAATATTCTTACGTGTTGGTGGTCTGTGATTGATTGATTTAGTCTGGGTCACTTTCCCAAATATATTAACCCCGAAGGCAAATCGTGTTAATTTATGGCATACATGCTTTCTAGGGGTATTAAAGTCTGCTGAATCCAAATCTGCTGTATGCCAAGCTCAAAAATGGCCGCTAAGCCCTCAAAATGGAGCATTTAAAGATGGCGGCCACCACTATGCTGAAACATAATAAAACACATTTTCTTTGACTAAACAATGTAGAGAATAGACTGAAATGTCCTCTTTTATGTTTTCATATATGGGGAATACAATTAAATATTCTGATTTAAGATCAATTGTGAAGAAACCACTTTTATATAATTTATAGTGACAATTGTCCTCTTTAGCTAATCAGTCTAAAAGCACCATATTTGGCCCAGATGTAGTCCAGGGCATGTTCTAATGATTTAGCTAGGGGGCCTGAGCCGGTGACCTTCACAGTCGCCATAGTGGCTAAATCCAATATGGCTGCCACCTGAAAACTGTTTTGGCTATATCTTCTGAACCAGATGAGCTACAAATGCAAACTTGGTGTCCATTTCAGGATGTTTGTCAATAAGAAACATTTTGGAATACTTATCTTCATGATTGGGTGTGTCTGGACACCTAATTTGCATATGTCCAAGATGGAGGCAATATGAAAATACCTTGTTGTACCTTAACTTTTGACACTATATTGGCAAACTTGTTTTTTCTTTATTCTTAGAAACATTGGAAGGTTCTTATACTGTATGTTGTCGTCTGGACCCTCATTATTGGTGCAGGCAATGGCCTCACATGCCTGGTTGCTCAGTATAGACTGCACTCACCTTTCAACCACAATAGTATGTGCAAATTGTGCATGCATAAAGTGAGTGGCAAAGTGAGTTTAACGTCGTTTAATGCAATCAGATTTCTGTTTGGAGGTATGGGCTGCCAAGGCCAGAAAGTGTTTTTTTCCACTCAGTAGGCGTAGCCGCATAACTTCTGTGTATGATGTCACGTGTACCCTCTATGACTATGCCATGGCTTTGATCTTGGGCACCTCCGACTCTGATAAGAAGGCACTCTGACCTACTTACTTGTACTACTTACTGTTATGGAGTCCCATATACTGAAATCATGAATATGACAACCATGCAGACACAATAGCAGTGGGATGGGACTAGCCACTGAAACCACATGGATGTGCTAAAGAAAGATGCTGATGTGAAAATCACAACTGTCTAGAATCGCTAGATGTATGGGGAATCGAGATAGCTGAAGACGCAGATAAAGGAGTCACTGGACATCAGAGTTGATCTGCACAGGCTCCAAGGTGAGGGCAACCTGTCAGATCCAGTGTTGGCTCCAAAACAGCCTATATTCACAGCCTGTTAGCACATGGAAGAGAGCCAAAGCCAATCCAGAGATGTGATGCTCATCTATAATTATACTATAATTGATAGACAAATGCCTTTATGGCCATTGGCCCCAGCATGGGCCAGGTACAGAACTATTCTTGTGTCCTTTTCAGGATGGTTTCAAGGCTGTAGTGCAGATAAATCGAATCCAGGTTAGTTTGAGAGCACATTTTTCTTGTTACAAAGCAGCAGTTAACCCTACATGTCATCATCCATGAGCTCATCACTGATAAGCCCCCCAAAAATCGCTTCTCCAGTTACTTGAAGAAGAAAGTACCAGACATTAGGTGTACACGTTGTCATCAATCGTGTGCGTGCGTTCATGTGTGCGTGTGGCAAAATATCAATGATTGCTGGTCTGATCTAAACGTATTGTTTAAATTCTAAACAATGTTAAAATTGTACTTGTACTGTTTCATATGTTAGCTGTATCAAAACTACTTACTTACTACTTAGCCTACTTGTTTTATTGTTTCAAAATCTCTAAACAAGGTTATTTGTTTTGAGTTTAACTCAATCTGGGCGAAAATGTACAATATATTTTGATGAATTCACTAGGAAGACCAAACATCAGACATGGGAACCCTTTAAGATGGTTTATTGAACGAGGGTGGAGTATGGTCATTGCTGTCACGAATGCCATTGCATGAAGTAAGAATGCGGGGTATGGTTGTCTATGGGAGCGTATCATGCGCAGCATGAGACGCACAACATAAACATCCATGGCATACAACATGGTGGGCCAGCATGGTCGTCTATGAGTGCGCTCCACATGCGAAGCATGGGACGCGCAGTATATACGGCCAGGCATGGAATACATAGGGAAGCAGCAAGGTCGTCCATGGGTGCGTAGAGTGCGAAGCACAGATTACGCACGACATGAACGGCCAAGGCTTGGAATACGTAGTGGAGCAGCATGGTCGTCTATGAGTGCTCCTCATGCGAAGCATGGGGAGCGCAGTATAAACGGCCAAGACTTGGAATACTTAGTGAGGCAGCATGGTCGTCTATGGGTGCGTAGAGTGCGAAGCACAGATTACGCACGACATAAACGACCAAGGCTTAAATACAGAGGAGCCAGCATGGTCGTCCACAGGCACTTTGCATGCGAGGCATGGGACGCGTGGTGTAGACGGCCAGGGCTTGAATACATGGTGATGCCGGTGTGGTCGCCTATGGGCGCGCCGCATGCGTGGCATGTGACGTGCGTCATAAGCGGCCTAGGCTTGGTACGGAAAGCAGTGTGGTCAGGTTCGAGGGGGGTGGACCCAGATACTTTGGCTTAGGGGTCGAGGCGTGGGCCTGAGTGGTATAGTAGAAACCCCAAAAGTATCTTTCTAGAGTTTACCAGACCCTGGAACGGTGGGCGTCGTGGAGGGCGCGTTGGAGCAGACGTAGCTGTGATGGGCCTGGGAAGACCGTCGGGCCGAGGGTCTGGGTTATGTGGTCGGGAACTCCCTTGTTGGAGCTGTGACGCGGCTCCAGTTCTGGAGGGGTAGCCGAAGGAGTGTTCCGGGGAGTGTCCTGGTCGGCGGGGACCAGGTGGAGGTAGGAATGGAACCAGGAGCGGATGGCGACTGAACCGCTGTTGTTACGAACCCGATGGCGTGCGTGCTGGGCGTGTCGGGTGAGTGAGTGGTTAAAGGGGGCTCATTGGGCTGAGGGAGGTGTTGGAGATGCGGGAAACCCAAAAGAAAATGAACAGGAGAACTTGGCTTCGAGCGTGGCATGGTGAGGGGCCTGAAGCCGGTGCGGAGGATGGAGCTGTTGTGGGTTAAGGTGTGGGGGGTTGGTGTTGAGGAGATGGGCGTTTGGCCTGCTTGTCGGTGCAGTTGGGACGGGAGTGGGAGCCGCCGCAGATGTGGAGATGGCGGCATGCTGACAGGTCGCAGCCTCTTTCATTGAAATTATTGCAAAGCATTTTGGTGCCGACAAAGACAAGCGGGCGGCCACGCATGTCTTTGGCCTTGGAGGAAGTGGGGAAGACCTTGCTGGAGGTGGTGACGCTCAGTAGGGGGGGGGGGGACGTAGCTGGTTTGGTGTGCGGCGTGGGGGCGGGGTTCTGGAGCTCGGAAGGTGCAGTGAGTGGTGGGGTGGGTGGGGCAGTTGCAAAGGCTGCATGCTTCTGATGTTTTTCCGGCGAATATCCTGCAATATAGTTCTAGCTCCAGGGAGCCCCAGTAGGTGGAAGAGTTAAATTGTTGTAGTCTGGAGGCGGCCCTGGCGGAAAACTGGCGGTGGTATTCATAAAAAAGGCTGCCTCCGAAGCGAGTGCATAAATCCATACAAATATAGAGGTGGTCGTCCAATTCTTGGCGGCGGGAGGGGAATGAGGTGCATATAATGTCCCGGAATATGGAAAAGGCTAGGACGAACTCTGTGGGTGTGAGGACGGAGGAAGTGGATGGGGAGAGGTCGCGGAGGGTGATGGCGATTCCTCCGAGGTCTACTGACCGGTGTTGGGCTGTGCTGGCGGAGGGGCGTATGAGGGAAGAGAGATCGATGTCCATACCTTGTAGAATCTGTGAACGGAGGTGTGAGGGGACCATGGGGGCGTTGAGAGCGATGGCGGATGGCGGGATGGGTGCTGGCGTTGCTGTGAAGAGGGAGAAGGAGGGGGGGGGGGGGGGGGGGGGCGGTTGGGGAACACAGGGTGGGGGGGGAGAGAAGACACGTGACTGTGTGGGGCGCTGGGTGCTGCTGGGGGAAATCCTAGGATGGCTGGGGGGAAACCTAGGGGAGATGGGGCTTGATAGTTGTACTGAAGGGGGGGGTGGAGGTGGGGTGCTGCGGCCTGCTGGAAATGAGAGGGAGGAACAGGTTGGGCATGGGGGATAGAACCGGGAGGATTTAGTAATGAGGAGGTGTGGGGTGGATGGAAAACACTGGCCGTGTGGGGGGTGGAGAGAGCTGAGGTGGCTGGAGCTCCTTCAGGGGGGGGGTGGGGGTGGAGAGGGTGGGTGTCTGGCGAAAACGGCTGCTTCTGGAGGGTCACGGTGGCTGCGGGACGTTGCGTGACGGTCTTCCTTGTCCCGCGACGTGGCGGAGCTGCCTGCCGCGCAACGACGCCGCCTTTCGGCCGAGCGGGCGCCTGCTGGTCTTCTCCTGTGCTGGCAGGACGCCGCGTGACGTCGTGCCGGCGCGACGGACCTGCGACGGCTGGTGATGTTGTTGTTGTTGTTGAGGTGCTGTTGCTATTGCTGTGTTGACCGATGCGGGTGGTGGTGAGAAGAGTGAATAAACTTTGTTTCCTGGCGGTCCTGGTGAATGGAATACCTTTGGCGGTGAGTGCTCGTTGGAGGCCGACGACGGTCCAATCCGACATGATCGTCGGTGCCGAGTCGTTGGAGCAGCGCGAGGAGGCGACGTGGCGGTTCTGCTGAAGAGCTGGAGATGGAGGTGAAGCCTCGCGAAATTCCCGGGGTGTCTGGAAGAGGTCCTCGTCGTCCGAGGATTGGTGGCAGGGGCGACGGGAAGAAGAGCGGGTGGAGTGGTGCTGCTGGGCTGGTACCAGGTTCTGCTGGTGGACGTGGCGAGGGGTGGTTCGTCGGGAAGGACGTGATCCGTCACGTTGCTGGTGTTCGTGGGTCTCCGGGGCGACGGCGGGATCGGCGTCGGTGTGGTGAGTACCAGTAGCGGGTCTGGCTCGGTGGTCGGAACCGGGTCTGCGCTCGGCGGCGGCGTTGGGTTCGCTGGCGCCGGCGACGGGGCCGGTGGGTGGACCCTCGTAGTCCGAGTGGTAGATGTTGGGCAGAGAGTGAGAGGCCATTCTGGGTTGATGGATCGGCGTGGATGCTATCTATGCTAACGTGAGATAATAATGCGCGATTAAATCTCATGTAACGTATGGGTGTTTACAAGAAACTGGCACAGGGCATTTTTTGACGGTTGAGTTTAAGTACCCACGGTAATGGGCGACGTAGGAGTGGCCAGGCTAGTTGGAAGTGGGTGAGTGGTGGCATGGTTGGCAAGGGTGGAGTATTGGTTGGCAAGGGAGGAGATGGCAGGCAGGTGGGTTGTCTTCTGCTTGGCCAAACCTCCCGAACCTTTGTTGTTCCAACTCCATTAGTGACCATATTGGTAATAAGCAAATTAAAGTGCTCTAGTGTATATTTAATCATCATAATACACCAGGTTTACCAAGAGTGTTATAGGAAGATTTGGGTATAACAAATCTTCCTATAACTGACATCTTGGAAATATATATACAAAAAATATATACAAAGCAGTTTCTGTATGGAGATGGAGTTGGTTACCTTTATACAATGACACATTATGTACATAATGATCAGGAACATATATAAATTATTGCATAAAGTTGGTTGGAATAATATTCGCCAATAAATGACAATTTTCCCAATATGTATGTATTTTAAGCATTTTCATCAAACTTCATTTCAAATCAGAATATTGAATTTGATTCCCCATATATGAAAACATGAAAATGAGACTTCAGTCTATATTTCTACCTTGTTTAGACAAAAATATAAGCATTTTATTATGTTTCAGCATAGTGGTGGCCGCCATCTTTAAATGGTCAATTTTGAGGGCTTAGCAGCCATTTTTGAGCTTGGCATACAGCAGATTTGGATTCAGCAGACCTTAATACCCCTAGAAAACATGTATGCCATAAATTAACACGATTTGCCTTCAGCACTTTAAATAAGCACATATTCTGAAATCCTGCCTTTATTTATTAACAGTTTGCAGAATTACAGAATATTTCAAGCACAACTCAATACAAACTGAGTGGTAGACCAATAAAGCACTAGACTTGTTTACTGTTCAATTCATCATAACATTTAGAGACATACACATATACACTTCTAGTAAAAAAAATAGGAAATCATCACAAAAAAACATAAAACATATATGCCTACAGTGATTGGAAAAAGGGTGGGGATTCAGATTGTATGGGCCGTCTGTAGGTGCCCTTTGAGAGCAGTTTTGGCTGGCTCAAATGCAGAATAAATAATGGGACTTAATATGAAAAGCATTGAAAACCACACACTGCTCTAGTCTATTGTCACTGCTGTTGCAGATCATTTGGTTAGTCAGTCCATTGGATAGAACAGAGAGAGAGAGAGATTAAAGTAGTTTGTCGTTTGACAGACTGGGAAACAGACCTTTTGCTCCCATCTAGTGTTCACCAGCAGACACTGCATGTGTCTGAAGATTATTATGGATGCAGCAGTTCTTGACCAGGGGGGCGACAGATATTTTGTGAAGCCACAAGGAAATCGGGATTTCCTGAAAGCTCATATAATGGCCTGTTGTGGCGCTGTCATTGGGCCCAAAAAAACCCATAGCCCCATAGAAGTCCATGTATTTGGGCCCAACTTCACCTAGACTGTATTACCTTAATAAACATGGTCATGAATACTTTTTGCATACTTTTTTCTTCAGATGTGAAGAATTCCAGGCAAAGGTTTTTCCTTGGCCTCTAGGGAGTTGGCATACAAAGTTATCCACAGATCCGTGCAGTTAGAGGTAAAAACAGTTTTCGGCCAGTTATAGCGCCACCTTGAGGCTGAGTTGAAATTGTTCATGTGGCATTTCGTCCTCGGCCTAGTGGGAATGTGGGTGCACAATTTCACGGAAATCACGCGATGTGTTCATGATTTGCAGCATTCTGTTTGAAACGGAGCACTCCTGTGAACTTTGGAAGCCAATCTTAACCAATCAGGATGGAGTGTGAGAAATCTGAAAGACCGGTTTCGTTGAATGGCTCTAGAGAGACTGTGTACCAATTTGCGTGATGTTTGGACAAAATCTGTAGGTGTACTGTGCAAAAACTTGTTTTGCACAAAGCGGCCTCTTGGTGGCGCTATAACAGGCCGTTCTGGAAAGTTTGGGGCAGAGGTTCATCGTTGGTATCCAGGGAGTGTGTGTGCCGGACGGACGGACACACACACGGACACACGGACGGACGGACGGACGGAGTGCAAAACATACTCTCCCCCATGCCTTCGGCCTGGTGGAGACAATGACTAACCTCAAATATAGGAGATCAGAGGCACTACTTTGAAGTTGGTGGTGTTGGTGCTAAATAACATTATAGTTTACAGCAACCCTCCAAAATAATCATATTTGAACTGAGAACCCCCCAAAATAATCATAATATGATGATTTGAACTGGGGACTAACAAGCACATGGAATTGTAGGATTCGAGGTATTACATTTAGTTTGAGTCGGTTCCACAGATAAATATTGTGAAAACATCAGATCTACAAGCTCACACCAGCTTGCGTTGCGAGCTGTTATGACTTATGAGCTTGCAGATTGGCTATTTTCACAATATCTTCCTCTTTCTTCTTATTATTTCACAATTTGGCCGATTCTTGGCATGCTTTAATACATGGGTGGACAGCGGCACTGACAGGCCTGCATGTGGTACAGTCATTCTGCCACGAGCACAAGGAATGTAGCGGACCCAGCTGGCCAATAAGGTTGAAGATAAACATAAATCAGACAATAATCAAAACACATCCAACATATATAAGCACAGGCTGTTCACTTAAACCATATTTACATAACCAATCAAATCCATACAGTGCAGATATCAAATACAATAGAGCACCGAAGTCTGACGTCACTTTCAGTAGAGGGCGTCAGTCCCCAGGTTCATGTATTTTTTTAGTTGCATTGAAATCGCCATAGGAGGATTTTTAGATTGCTTCATATAAGAACTGTGTTTGAAAAATGAACATGTCATCCCGGCCGCTTCACTCATATGGATATGAAGAATCAACTGACTGAGAGAAAACACTAATGTTACTGCTACTGAATTAGTTAGATTTTCGCTAGAAGCAGACTGTATCATACAGTATATGAGTGACTGACTGTTGCAAACGATACAGAGACACCTCCCTGACAATAACGCCGAGACAGCTTGTTTATTTTTGGACCACAACGCTTATAGTAGACGATATTAAGATCACCCCATGTTATTCTCCATAGAGAAATTACTTCCGTGAACCAGGGGAATAGAAGGGATGAGCGAGTTACGTCAGGACTTCGGTGCTCTATATGAAAACAATAAACCTCAAAGAATGTAACACACCATCGGACCATAATAAACAATAAAAAGATTTTCACCATGTCCCCTTTCCAGCTGGGTGCTAATTGTTGAGTCAGTGTGTCCATGGTTTGTTCCAACTGAAATGATTAGAATTATATTACAATATGCTTTGTAGATCTGCATTTTTACAACTATATCACAAGGTCACTCACTTCTCCTTTATGTTTGTACGTTCCATCGTCTTTCCTTTGGCCGTCCTTTGACTCCTTTCCATCCTTATATTCAACAAATATTTGTCCTTGTGTCTCTGATGCTCAACCATGGAAGACCATGGTTTTAAACCAGTCCCCACCTCCACAGCGGAGCTACCTGGGTTCCAATCACCAATTATCCTTAACTAGACCCATGTCAAATTAAAGGGCCAGCATATCAACACTTCCTGAACATCACAATACAGGTAGACTGCGGGTCTGTTACAAGGAACGCTACGAGGACAGTCTGTACCATAAACAATATAGCTATCAGGCCTAAGAGAGACATCTTGGCTCATGCATCATATAATGTATCATAGCCAGGGCACGAGGATGAATATGTTAAGATGAACATAATGTACTGGAAATAAGATAGAGTCTGCAGTGTCATCTCATTCTCTGAGCTCGTCACTCAACTGAAGCATCACTCACCACCCTTAGGAGGAACAACTAAAAACACTGTGTACATGATTCTATCTACAGCGTATTGTCAACGTGGCACGTGTCAAACTACATTCCTTCAGTGTTCAAGAGCCCTAGTTTATCATGAATGAATGAGTGGATTGTTAATTAAAAAAATCACACTTGTGCGAAGTGAGGGGCACATGCCCAGTGTACAAATACTTCAAATTTTTACTTAAGTAAATGTACTTAGTTACTTTCCACCACTGCCTGGAATGACCTCTGCTCTTGACCTTTTGACCCTTGACCTCAGAATCAGAATCAACTTTGACTATTATCACATCACACAGTTTTCAAGGTGTAAAGACACACACAGGTATGTATGTGTCACTGGCCGGCCGGCAGAGAAGCGTGTGGCATGTTCAATATCTGACCCTGCAAAGCTCAGGCCAAGCACATTCTATTGTCCCCCAGTTTGACTCACACAAACAAGCATGCACTCACACACACACACACACACACACACACACACACTCTTGCCATTTCTCCCTTTCTCTCTCCCTCTCTCTCTCTGTCACACACACACATACACACACACACACACACACATACTGCAGCATCAGCGGTAGTTGGGCCGAGGGGAGACTGAAGGGAAAGTGCCCACACAGCAGACCGCTGAAAGCCCCCTGCCTTTTGTTAGGTCTGGGAGGCCTCGCCCCCTGGTGGGCCGCGCCCCTGCCCCCCCTCGGTATAAATTGGGTGGTCCAACTTTTTGGCGGTTACACTGTTGTTACACTAGTCGTTATTGGTTCTGTGGGGAAAGGATTTGGACCACATCCAGAAACATGTCTCAGTATTCCGGAAAGGTGAGTGAGAGTGTTAACGGAAAGTTGTTGTTCCACAATCTCCTAATGCAATATATAGTTTGGAACAACACCTCCCGAAAGCCGAGACACAAATCTGTCATCTGTTCGTCAATTCCGTTCACGAAAATATATTTAAAAATATATTTAAAACATATATATTTTTAATTTTCATTGTCTGCTATAAAGCAGCAAGCTATATTAATATGCCTCGACTAATTTGAACACCTAGCCGAGGGCTGGGTCAGAATGTGATCGTTTGTCAGAAATGTTCCACAATATAATTAATAATAATAATCAAAAAGATTCCTTACATTTAATTATTTTTATAATAATACAAATAAAAACAATCTAACAATCAGTGAAAATAGCCAAACTTGTGGATTGGCTACAAATTATTGCTATTATTATTTTGGGACAAGGAGAGACACCGCATTTATCTCTGGATAAGAGATAAATTATTATTATTATTATTATAAACAATAATATAAAATGTATGATCAAATACATACTGTATATAAACATCTCGGTGTGTGAGTGAGTGCCAGTGTTAATTTCGTCGATTTAAACTATAAGGTAAAATGTTCATTGACTACCTTTTTTCACTGGCGAAAACTAAATAAAAACCAAGCTACTATTGCTAAAACTATGATTAAATAATAAATATATTGACAATTTCGTTGAACAAATAAAAACTAGACTAAAGTGTTAGGGAGGGACTACTGGAGAAGGGTGGAAAGTCTTCATTCAAAGGCAAAAGCACAAAAGATAAACGTTATTTTATATTATATTTATATTATATTTAGCTGGTGTGTTCATGCTCAACTTTTAAATTCAACACAGGCTAAAGAAACCACCACTTAGTTCCTGAATTAAAAAGACAAATTGACATGCTGAGAGTGTAAAGTTCCACTGTCCAAACAAATTGAAACAGATATGTACGAAAAAACTAAACAATGCACATTTGACACTAAATCAACTGTACATTTTGTTACTAAAATGCGATAACTAAATAGATTTTTTTCCCCAAAAAGTCTATGTAAACAAATAATCACACCTGTGTGAAGTGAGCGGTGCAGCTATTCTTGTATTGTGATAGTTACTATACTGTAATGAAGTCTATCTGTACTGTACCATACAGTAATCTGTACTGTGTGTAATGTACTGTACTCAGAGTACTGTACACCTGTACTGTACTCTGTACTGTATATTGTACTGTACTCACTGGACTGTTCTGTACACACAAACATGCATATACACACACGCACACAACCTCAAGCAGGTTTTGGTTAGCGATGTGTGTACACGCAAGTAAAATCAGAAACAGCAGCACACACACACACACACACACACACACATACGCACACAAAAACTCAAGCTGTTTTTTGGTTCATGTTTAAAAGTATTAATTACCGTATTTTAAAACACAGAAACACAGAAACAGGAGTGCACTCCCTATCACACGCGCTACTACATCAATTCTGCAGCCGATTAAAACATGTTTCACCTGTCAGCAGAGAGTGAGAGAGTAGGCTCTAATGTCCTCCCGGTGGGGGCTCCTCACTGGCAGGTTAGCCAGTAGGATACGACAGCAGTGACTGACAACACAGAAATGTACATCCATTATATATATCCACTATATAATGACTCCTTCTTTACCTAATACGTTGTGAAGAAACTCTGTACCAGTGTTAAATCTTCTAATATTACACTCGAAAATAGGTCAAATAGACCGTCGTTCCGCCCGCCCACTCATTTCTGTATGGCGGTGTCTGCAGGTGTGATAGACTCCCGGAGCTACAGGTCGGTGCCATTGACCTCCTGCAGCTTCAGTCAATATGTGGTCACTTCTAGACCTAGTAGGCTGCATATTTAATGCAGATAGTCACCAGCAGGTCTATGAAAACAAGCCCAAAAGAAGTGACTAAATGGCAAGTTTTACCACTTTACATCAGCTATTTGAAAATAGCAGATCTATCTAACTCACAAATATTTAGAATATTTACTTGTAACAAAACAATTGTTGGACAATTACATATTAATCTGATGGTCCTTGACATGACAAAATGTGGGAACCACAGTTTGAGAACCACTGGTTTAAACAACATTAGGAAACGAGCCAAATATAAAGTAATAACAAAAAGCAACCCGCAACTACCAATATTTACAAGTGACAGAAAAATAAGCCTAAAGTGGATTATAATACGCAGACATGGAAACACTTGTAAACAGGAAATCCTTTCAGACAGACAAGGTCCTTATCAGTTCAATAAGACTGTATTTCGAGGGACAGTTGGTGGCGCTACCTAAAATCTAATGTATGTCTGTCTGTCTGTCTGTCCACCACAGATCTGCTTCTTTGAAGGCAAGTGCTTCACAGGAAGGAAGCTGGAGGTCAGAGGTGACTGTGATAACTTCCAGGACCGTGGTTTCATGAACAGGTGACACGTCACACACACACGCACGCACACACCGTAATACAGTGACATGTGACCAAACAACACCACATTTGAACAACACCTCCCTTTACGCTAGTGGTGTTAAGATGTTGGCTTTCAACGCGGGAGACCCGGGTTCGGATCACAGGGTTCAGATCCCAGGGTATCGTTTTCCTTACAAGCCCTGCCCAACGTCCCTCAGTCACTCACCGCTCCACACGGGCGATGCTTAGAAGCCGCCGCACGGCTGGGGACTGTAAGGAAAAGAAGCGCTCCCTTTCCCTCGTCCAGGTGCACCACTGTAGAGACAATTGCACCTGTGATTGATAAACTGATCTAAGGAGAAGATATATATTTTATTTTTTAAACCAATCAGAATCAAGGATTTAGATGTAGATGTATTTATATATTTATCTAAATATGTATATTTATGTTTACAGGGTGAACTCTATCAGAGTTGAGAGTGGAGCATGGATCTGCTACGACCATCCCGACTTTAAGGGTCAGCAGTACATCCTGGAACACGGAGAGTACCCCGAGTTCCAGCGTTGGAACTCCCACAACGACCACATGGGCTCCTGTAAGCCCATCCGCATGGTGAGGAGATCTGTTTTATACCCTTTTCATATCATTCAAGGCCCATTCATTATTTGGCCATTTGAGTCACGGAACCACCATTTGATGAGATTTGGCCTCTCAGTCAATATGTTTTTGTTGCCGTTGGTTAAGATTTTGTCCACAATTCAATTCATCGAGTGTTGATGTTGGTTGATGATGATAGGAGAGATAAACGTTGATCAACACAATTATTTGTAGACTTCTTGTAAATTAAGTAATGCAGGTGTTTAAGAAAAATGTAACTCTTGAGAGCATGAAATTAAACCATTTGGTTTCATTTTACACACTGTCTCTCACACACACACACACACAGCCCCTCTCCACAAGTTAAACTACGCGTAGTGCTCAACCCGTTTGGGGACGCACCTCGCAAGGCTTGGACTTCCCAACGACAGGCCCTTTGTCAGATGTCCCATCTGTATGGACTATTGCTCATGTGTTCTGTTTTCTGTGTTTTCCCCTCAGCACGGAGAGCACTACCGCATTGAGCTGTTCGAGGCCTGTAACTTCAGTGGTCAGTGTGTGGACATCTGTGACGACTGTCCCTTCCTGCAGAGCCGCGGATTCTCCAAGAACTGCATCAACTCCGTCAGAGTCTATGGAGACGGAGCGTAAGAACCACACGAACACACTTAAAACGAGCATGAAGTAACGCCTAATCAAATCATACAAATGCAGCTGTGCAGAGTCTCGCTGCTCTCCCAGAGCGGAGCTCTCTGGGTGGTCTATAGGCGAGATATTTTCGAGGGACATTTTCAGTCGTATTAGCTACATCTGTCATTATAAAAAGTAGTGATTTTGTTTATTGGATATCTTAGTTTTAATGAAATAGAATTGATGGTTTTTTATCATTATTTGTTTTTAAGGGAAACTGTATAATGGCAATTATTACACTTCTGGTGTGCCAATTAATGACAGCAAAGCATGAACACCTCTCTCTCTCTCTCTCTCTCCATGCAGCTGGGTGATGTACGAGGAGCCTAACTTCCGTGGTCGTATGTACATCGTGGAGAGGGGTAACTACTGCAGCCACAACGAGTGGCAGGCCCAGAACCCCAACATCCAGTCCATCCGTAGGGTCTGCAACTACTTCTAGACACTGCCTCCTAACACCTGACACCCCCCCCCCCCCCCCCCACACCCGACGACACCAGCATGCAGTCCATCCGCAGGGTCGTCAACCACTTCTAACCCCCCCCCCTCCCCCCTTCAAACACCTGACTCCGCCCGCTAACACCAGCATGCAGTCCATCGGTGGGGTCGTCGACTCTTTCTCCCCTCTACCCGAACTACTGAGCCAAAAGACCCTGCCCCCGCCCCCCCACCCCACCCCCACCCAGACCACGAGTGAACTCTGAACTCCTCTGGAACACTCTGGAAATGTACAATAAATAAAAGAAAACAAAAGAAAAAAGAAGGAAAGGAACATGTTTTTAATCAAAAACCTCCTGTGTCCGTGTGTGTTCTTTTTTATAAGAAGATTGTATTGAGACTGAGGGCCTGTTCATTATAATAATAATAATAATATCCAATATCTTAAGTAAGAGGAGCAGCAGGCGCTCGAATCACTTTAGCTGAGGCCTGTAGTTAGACCTGGGAGTTTCAGCTTCCCAGGCAGGCTCTCTAACAACTGTGTGTGGGGGTGTGTGTGGGTGTGTGTGTATGTGTGTAATTAGTCCGACATGGCATCACTACAATGTTCTGCATAGAATGACATGGCGCGTGGTCACAAGTCACACGTCCCAAATTCCACAGAGTTTGCACACAATGTACTATATACTGCAGAGAGAGGCCCGAGGCCTCAAAAATATCCTATAGCGTTTAAAGGTATATTCAGTGATTTCACTTAATTCAAATATCACTTTTTTTGTTTTGTTGTGATAATCCTCCCTACTATAGAGTGTGCTGGCCATATAAGGAGTTCCTCCCTGTCCCCAGTTAACCCCTGGGGGTCAAAAAACCTTAGGTTTCGTTTTTGACTCTCTATCCTGATTGGACGAAAGGCTGGGTC
This sequence comes from Protomyctophum parallelum, assembly GCF_964188405.1. Taxonomy (NCBI): domain Eukaryota; kingdom Metazoa; phylum Chordata; class Actinopteri; order Myctophiformes; family Myctophidae; genus Protomyctophum; species Protomyctophum parallelum. The sequence continues at coordinate 18,263,201 of NC_139712.1, read as the reverse complement.
CCACAGCCAAAAACGAAACCTAAGGTTTTTTGAGTGAAATCACTGAATATACCTTTAAGTTAAATAACTCAGAAACTATAAAACATTTCAAAGTAAAACTTTCCAGCATGTGTCTCCACAGTAAGCTGAATAATAAAAAGTGTGAATGGAGTTTCTAAGTGAAAGTAATTTTTGACATGCCAATGTCTGCCATTGAGCCCCATTGTAAATTTGAAAGCACTATATTTCTAAAACTATGAAACATTTCAAAGATTCCTTTTCAGGCAAACATGTCCACCGTAAGATGAACCTAAGTAGACTAGAATGGGGTTGGTAGGTTTAAGTATGTAGGACTAGTAGCATGCCAAAGATTGTGCTATTGCCATAGAGAATGCATTGGGCGTTTAAGTTAAATAACTCAGAAACTATAAAACATTTCAAAGTAAAACTTTCCAGCATGTGTCTCCACAGTAATCTGAATACTAAAAAGTGTGAATGGAGTTTCTAAGTGAAAGTAATTTTTGATGTGCCAATGTCTGCCATTGAGCCCCATTGTAAATTTGAAAGCACTATATTTCTAAAACTATGAAACATTTCAAAGATTCCTTTTCACGCAAACATGTCCACCGTAAGATGAACCTAAGTAGGCTAGAATGGGGTTGGTAGGTTTAAGTATGTAGGACTAGTAGCATGCCAAAGATTGTGCTATTGCCATAGAGAATGCATTGGGCGTTTAAGTTAAATAACTCAGAAACTACAAAACATTTCAAAGTAAAACTTTCCAGCATGTTGTATCCACAGTAAGCTGAATAATAAAAAGTGTGAATGGAGTTTCTAAGTGAAAGAAATTTTTGACGTGCCAATGTATGCCATTGAGCCCCATTGTAAATTTGAAAGCACTATATTTCTAAAACTATGAAACATTTCAAAGATTCCTTTTCAGACAAACATGTCCACCGTAAGATGAACCTAAGCTAGAAATGGGGTTGGTAGGTTTAAGTATGTAGGACTAATAGCATGCCAAAGTTGGTGCTATTGCCATAGAGAATGCATAATGTTTCTCATCCTCCGCAACACCCATTCGCATACACCGCTATACTTTTAAGTATGTTGCGGTAGAGAGAACGTCTATTTCGGTCATTTAATGATGTCAGATTGAATCCTCGTTCTTCATCATTTTGGACCTTGGGCTATAGCCCATATCGTACGGCATACTATAGCACGCCGTTTTTCATCATTTTTGAGGATTTGAAAAAAATGGGGAAAAAAAACATGGGTTATAGCCCATCGTTTTGAAAAGAAAATGAACCTCGTTTTTCATCATTTTTGAACATGGGCCATAGGCCATACCGTACGGCATACTATAGCACGCCGTTTTTCATCATTTTTGAGGATTAAAAAAAAAAAAAAAAGATGGGATGGAGAAAAAAAATGTATCCTCGTTTTTCATCATTTTAGACCATGGGCTATAGCCCATATCGTATGGCAGGGTACCCCAATAGGCGGCCCGCGGGCCATTTGCGGCCCACAGAGCGCCCCCTTGTGGCCCATAAAATAATTTTTTTTTTAAATGTTTTTTTTTTAAGGGTCCCAGATATAAATGGCATTAAATGGGGGTCAGTAGCCTATGCATGTCAAACTGGGCATCCTTTTCAAATGGGGTCTTGCCCTGAAAATGAATTTTCAGGGCAAGACCTCGACCTCGCGCGTGCAGACTCGGCCCCCAGCCTGGTATGCTAGTCAAAATATGGCCCTTGAGGAAAATTAATTGGGGAACCCTGTCGTATGGCATACTATAGCACGCCGTTTTTCATCATTCTTGAGGATTTGAAAAAAATAAAAATGAAAAAAAGATGGGTTATAGCCCATCGTTTTTTGAAAAAAAAATATCCTCGTTTTTCATAATTTTAGACCATATCGTACGTATAGGAGAACAGGGATTTGAACATGTAAAGGTGTATTAACTGAAGGCTATTGTATAGCAGTGGCTCACAGCCTCAGCCTGATGACCTCAAAAGTCTCATATCTCCCCTGAGCCATAGGCAGTTGCTTTGGCTTAGTGGTTAAGATGTTGGCCTTCAGTGCAGGTGACCTGTGTTCGATTCCTGGGTGTTACACTCTGATGAATGTGATTCTATGTTCAACTCTTGATTCTTTCAACTTTACTATCTGAAGGCTAGTAAAGATTGCTTCAACAGTACAAAGAGGCAGATGTTACTGAGTGATGGTGTAGTAGGGATTATTCAGCACAGACAGTGCCTGCAGGTTCAAGTCCCATGCAAGGTACTAGTGAGGACCATCGGGAGACGGTGCTCTCTCCCCCTGTTTCCTGAAAAGTAGCAGTTGGGGGTTATGTTTGAAAGAACCCTGTCCACCTAAAATTTTACAGATAAGAATTAGGTCAAACGTTTAAAAATAAAATAGCAATTTGGCCCATCATCTGACAGAAAGAATAGTCTGTCTATTTGCATACTGGGCCAAAACTTGGTTGGAAAGTCCCTCTTTTATGTCTGGCTTCCAGGCCAGTTGGAAAAGGGCAAACTGAGAGGTGGTAAGAGTATGTTAAATTGGACATTTTCATGGTAAAAGGTTAGCTGGACAGGGTTCTTTCAGACATAAGCCCCAACCGTTACATCTCAGGAAACAGGGGGAGAGAGCACCCTCTCCCGATGGTCCTCCAGCACCTTGATGTCATGACATGGGACTTGAACCTGCCAACTGCCTGTAGCAGAGGCAAGGCAAGGCACCTTTGGGCACTTTGGGCACCTTTGGGCATTCAGCAGATGTCTCCTGGTGCTTTTGAGTTTTTCTCCTACTACACCATCACTCAGTAACATCTGCCTCTTTGTACTGTTGAAGCGATCTTTTGCATGTTAGCCTTCAGATAGTAAAGTTGAAAGAATCAAGAGTTGAACATAGAATCACGTTCATCAGAGTGTAACACCCAGGAATCGAACACAGGTCACCTGCACTGAAGGCCAACATCTTAACCACTAAGCCAAAGCAACTGCCTATGGCTCAGGGGAGATATGAGACTTTTGAGGTCATCAGGCTGAGGCTGTGAGCCACTGCTATACAATAAAAAAATTCAAAAAACGATGGGCTATAACCCATCTTTTTTCATTTTTTCATTTTTTTTAAATCCTCAAAAATGATGAAAAACGGCGTGCTATAGTATGCCGTACGGTATGGGCTATAGCCCATGTTCAAAAATGATGAAAAATGAGGTCATTTTTTTTTCCAAAATTTCAAAAAACGATGGGCTATAACCCATGTTTTTTTCTTTTTTTCATTTTTTTCAAATCCTCAAAAATGATGAAAAACGGCGTGCTATAGTATGCCGTACGGTATGGGCTATAGCCCATGTTCAAAAATGATGAAAAACGAGGTCATTTTTTTTCCAAAATAAAAAAAAACGATGGGCTATAACCCATGTTTTTTTTTTTGTTTGTTTTTTTTTTAATCCTTAAAAATGATGAAAAACGGCATGCTATAGTATGCCGTACGGTATGGGCTATAGCCCATGTTCAAAAATGATGAAAAACGAGGTCATTTTTTTTTCCAAAATAAAAAAAAACGATGGGCTATAACCCATGTTTTTTTTTTTTTTTTTTTTTTTTTAATCCTCAAAAATGATGAAAAACGGCATGCTATAGTATGCCGTACGGTATGGGCTATAGCCCATGTTCAAAAATGATGAAAAACGAGGTCATTTTTATTTTTCAAAATTTCAAAAAACGATGGGCTATAACCCATGTTTTTTTTTTTTTCATTTTTTTCAAATCCTCAAAAATGATGAAAAACGGCGTGCTATAGTATGCCGTACGATATGGGCTATAGCCCATGTTCAAAAATGATGAAAAACAAGGTTATTTTTTTTTCAAAATTTCAAAAAACGATGGGCTATAACCCATGTTTTTTTTTTTTTTTTCATTTTTTTCAAATCCTCAAAAATGATGAAAAACGGCATGCTATAGTATGCCGTACGGTATGGGCTATAGCCCATGTTCAAAAATGATGAAAAACGAGTTTTTTTTTTCTTTTTCAAAGTTTCAAAAAACGATGGGCTATAACCCATGTTTTTTGTTTTTTTTTCATATCCTCAAAACAGACGTCTAAAACACGTCTATTTTTAGACTTGTTTTAGACGTTTATAAACAGAACTGTCCATCTAAATTCTAAACGGATGGTTAAATATAAGTTCCCGATTGTACCTTACATGCCGATGTGGCTCAAAAGATAAATCTGAGGTTCATAATCCAAAGGTTACTGGTTCAAAACTAATAAACCTAAAATTTTACAGATAAGAATTAGGTCAAACGTTTAAAAATAAAATAGCAATTTGGCCCATCATCTGACAGAAAGAATAGTCTGTCTATTTGCATACTGGGCCAAAACTTGGTTGGAAAGTCCCTCTTTTATGTCTGGCTTCCAGGCCAGTTGGAAAAGGGCAAACTGAGAGGTGGTAAGAGTATGTTAAATTGGACATTTTCATGGTAAAAGGTTAGCTGGACAGGGTTCTTTCAGACATAAGCCCCAACCGTTACATCTCAGGAAACAGGGGGAGAGAGCACCCTCTCCCGATGGTCCTCCAGCACCTTGATGTCATGACATGGGACTTGAACCTGCCAACTGCCTGTAGCAGAGGCAACGGGTCAAGCGCTCCACACCATTACACCAAGGCACCTTTGGGCATTCAGCAGATGTCTCCTGGTGCTTTTGAGTTTTTCTTTTTCATTCAAGCCTTGAAAAGTTCAAATTACTGCAGCATTGAGCTGTAGGAGGAACAGGACTTGAACATGGAATGTCTGTACTGAAAGCCTGATGATTAGACCATTGCACCATCAGTCAGACACTCTCAGGCAAAGTCTCCTGGTCATTTTGAAGTGATCTTTTGTTCGTTAGCCTTCAGTTAGTAAAGTTTAAATAACACAGAATCATATTAATCAGATGTTTCTTAGCGCTGTTGAGGTCTTCTTTTATATGATAGTGTAACAGCCGGGAATCGAACCCTGGTCTCCCACGTGGAAAGCCAACATCTTAACCACTACGACAATTAGAGTTTTGAGCTAATCAGGCTGAGGCTGTGAGCCACTGCTAGAATAGCAGTAAATTAAGCTCAATAACTAGCATTAAACTTTAGGAAGAGTGGGATTTGAAAATGAACTCTCTGTGCGGAATAACCCCTACTACACCATCACTCAGTAACATCTGCCTCTTTGTACTGTTGAAGCGATCTTTTGCATGTTAGCCTTCAGATAGTAAAGTTGAAAGAATCAAGAGTTGAACATAGAATCACGTTCATCAGAGTGTAACACCCAGGAATCGAACACAGGTCACCTGCACTGAAGGCCAACATCTTAACCACTAAGCCAAAGCAACTGCCTATGGCTCAGGGGAGATATGAGACTTTTGAGGTCATCAGGCTGAGGCTGTGAGCCACTGCTATACAATAAAAAAATTCAAAAAACGATGGGCTATAACCCATCTTTTTTCATTTTTTCATTTTTTTTAAATCCTCAAAAATGATGAAAAACGGCGTGCTATAGTATGCCGTACGGTATGGGCTATAGCCCATGTTCAAAAATGATGAAAAACGAGGTCATTTTTTTTTCCAAAATTAAAAAAAACGATGGGCTATAACCCATGTTTTTTTGTTTTTTGTTTTTTTTTAATCCTCAAAAATGATGAAAAACGGCATGCTATAGTATGCCGTACGGTATGGGCTATAGCCCATGTTCAAAAATGATGAAAAACGAGGTCATTTTTTTTTCCAAAATTAAAAAAAACGATGGGCTATAACCCATGTTTTTTTTTTTTTTTTTTTTTTTTAATCCTCAAAAATGATGAAAAACGGCATGCTATAGTATGCCGTACGGTATGGGCTATAGCCCATGTTCAAAAATGATGAAAAACGAGGTCATTTTTATTTTTCAAAATTTCAAAAAACGATGGGCTATAACCCATGTTTTTTTTTTTTTCATTTTTTTCAAATCCTCAAAAATGATGAAAAACGGCGTGCTATAGTATGCCGTACGGTATGGGCTATAGCCCATGTTCAAAAATGATGAAAAACGAGGTCATTTTTTTTTCCAAAATTTCAAAAAACGATGGGCTATAACCCATGTTTTTTTTTTTTCCATTTTTTTCAAATCCTCAAAAATGATGAAAAACGGCGTGCTATAGTATGCCGTACGGTATGGGCTATAGCCCATGTTCAAAAATGATGAAAAACGAGGTCATTTTTTTTTCCAAAATTAAAAAAAACGATGGGCTATAACCCATGTTTTTTTTTTTGTTTTTTTTTAATCCTCAAAAATGATGAAAAACGGCATGCTATAGTATGCCGTACGGTATGGGCTATAGCCCATGTTCAAAAATGATGAAAAACGAGGTCATTTTTATTTTTCAAAATTTCAAAAAACGATGGGCTATAACCCATGTTTTTTTTTTTTTCATTTTTTTCAAATCCTCAAAAATGATGAAAAACGGCGTGCTATAGTATGCCGTACGGTATGGGCTATAGCCCATGTTCAAAAATGATGAAAAACGAGGTCATTTTTTTTTCCAAAATTAAAAAAAACGATGGGCTATAACCCATGTTTTTTTTTTTTTTTTTTTTTTTTTAATCCTCAAAAATGATGAAAAACGGCATGCTATAGTATGCCGTACGGTATGGGCTATAGCCCATGTTCAAAAATGATGAAAAACGAGGTCATTTTTATTTTTCAAAATTTCAAAAAACGATGGGCTATAACCCATGTTTTTTTTTTTTTCATTTTTTTCAAATCCTCAAAAATGATGAAAAACGGCGTGCTATAGTATGCCGTACGGTATGGGCTATAGCCCATGTTCAAAAATGATGAAAAACGAGGTCATTTTTTTTTCCAAAATTAAAAAAAACGATGGGCTATAACCCATGTTTTTTTTTTTTTTTTTTTTTTTTTAATCCTCAAAAATGATGAAAAACGGCATGCTATAGTATGCCGTACGGTATGGGCTATAGCCCATGTTCAAAAATGATGAAAAACGAGGTCTTTTTTATTTTTCAAAATTTCAAAAAACGATGGGCTATAACCCATGTTTTCTTTTTTTCTTTTTTTTCAAATCCTCAAAAATGATGAAAAACGGCGTGCTATAGTATGCCGTACGGTATGGGCTATAGCCCATGTTCAAAAATGATGAAAAACGAGGTCATTTTTATTTTTCAAAATTTCAAAAAACGATGGGCTATAACCCATGTTTTTTTTTTTTTCATTTTTTTCAAATCCTCAAAAATGATGAAAAACGGCGTGCTATAGTATGCCGTACGGTATGGGCTATAGCCCATGTTCAAAAATGATGAAAAACGAGGTCATTTTTTTTTCCAAAATTAAAAAAAACGATGGGCTATAACCCATGTTTTTTTTTTTTTTTTTTTTTTTTTAATCCTCAAAAATGATGAAAAACGGCATGCTATAGTATGCCGTACGGTATGGGCTATAGCCCATGTTCAAAAATGATGAAAAACGAGGTCATTTTTATTTTTCAAAATTTCAAAAAACGATGGGCTATAACCCATGTTTTTTTTTCTTCATTTTTTTCAAATCCTCAAAAATGATGAAAAACGGCGTGCTATAGTATGCCGTACGGTATGGGCTATAGCCCATGTTCAAAAATGATGAAAAACGAGGTCATTTTTTTTTCCAAAATTAAAAAAAACGATGGGCTATAACCCATGTTTTTTTTTTTTTTTTTTTTTTTAATCCTCAAAAATGATGAAAAACGGCATGCTATAGTATGCCGTACGGTATGGGCTATAGCCCATGTTCAAAAATGATGAAAAACAAGGTCATTTTTATTTTTCAAAATTTCAAAAAACGATGGGCTATAACCCATGTTTTTTTTTTTTTCATTTTTTTCAAATCCTCAAAAATGATGAAAAACGGCGTGCTATAGTATGCCGTACGGTATGGGCTATAGCCCATGTTCAAAAATGATGAAAAACGAGGTCATTTTTTTTTCCAAAATTAAAAAAAACGATGGGCTATAACCCATGTTTTTTTTTTTTTTTTTTTTTTTTTAATCCTCAAAAATGATGAAAAACGGCATGCTATAGTATGCCGTACGGTATGGGCTATAGCCCATGTTCAAAAATGATGAAAAACGAGGTCTTTTTTATTTTTCAAAATTTCAAAAAACGATGGGCTATAACCCATGTTTTCTTTTTTTCTTTTTTTTCAAATCCTCAAAAATGATGAAAAACGGCGTGCTATAGTATGCCGTACGGTATGGGCTATAGCCCATGTTCAAAAATGATGAAAAACGAGGTCATTTTTATTTTTCAAAATTTCAAAAAACGATGGGCTATAACCCATGTTTTTTTTTTTTTCATTTTTTTCAAATCCTCAAAAATGATGAAAAACGGCGTGCTATAGTATGCCGTACGGTATGGGCTATAGCCCATGTTCAAAAATGATGAAAAACGAGGTCATTTTTTTTTCCAAAATTAAAAAAAACGATGGGCTATAACCCATGTTTTTTTTTTTTTTTTTTTTTTTTTAATCCTCAAAAATGATGAAAAACGGCATGCTATAGTATGCCGTACGGTATGGGCTATAGCCCATGTTCAAAAATGATGAAAAACGAGGTCATTTTTATTTTTCAAAATTTCAAAAAACGATGGGCTATAACCCATGTTTTTTTTTTTTCATTTTTTTCAAATCCTCAAAAATGATGAAAAACTGCGTGCTATAGTATGCCGTACGGTATGGGCTATAGCCCATGTTCAAAAATGATGAAAAACGAGGTCATTTTTTTTTCCAAAATTAAAAAAAACGATGGGCTATAACCCATGTTTTTTTTTTTTTTTTTTTTTTTTAATCCTCAAAAATGATGAAAAACGGCATGCTATAGTATGCCGTACGGTATGGGCTATAGCCCATGTTCAAAAATGATGAAAAACGAGGTCATTTTTTTTTCCAAAATTAAAAAAAACGATGGGCTATAACCCATGTTTTTTTTTTTTGTTTTTTTTTTTAATCCTCAAAAATGATGAAAAACGGCATGCTATAGTATGCCGTACGGTATGGGCTATAGCCCATGTTCAAAAATGATGAAAAACGAGGTCATTTTCTTTTCCAAAATTAAAAAAAACGATGGGCTATAACCCATGTTTGTTTTTTTTGTTTTTTTTTTTAATCCTCAAAAATGATGAAAAACGGCATGCTATAGTATGCCGTACGGTATGGGCTATAGCCCATGTTCAAAAATGATGAAAAACGAGGTCATTTTTATTTTTCAAAATTTCAAAAAACGATGGGCTATAACCCATGTTTTTTTTTTTTTCATTTTTTTCAAATCCTCAAAAATGATGAAAAACGGCGTGCTATAGTATGCCGTACGGTATGGGCTATAGCCCATGTTCAAAAATGATGAAAAACGAGTTTTTTTTTTCTTTTTCAAAGTTTCAAAAAACGATGGGCTATAACCCATGTTTTTTGTTTTTTTTTCATATCCTCAAAACAGACGTCTAAAACACGTCTATTTTTAGACTTGTTTTAGACGTTTATAAACAGAACTGTCCATCTAAATTCTAAACGGATGGTTAAATATAAGTTCCCGATTGTACCTCACATGCCAGTGTGGCACCGTAGATAAACGTGGGGTTTATAAGCAGAACATTCCGGGTTCAATTCTCCTGAAGAACATTTTCACTGTCCATCTAAATTCTAAACGGCTGGTTAAATATAAGTTCCCGATTGTACCTTACATGCCGATGTGGCTCAAAAGATAAATCTGAGGTTCATAATCCAAAGGTTACTGGTTCAAAACTAATACTCAACCAATGCTGCAGTAATTTGAACTTTTCAAGGCTAGAATAAAAAATAAAAACTCAAAAGCACCAGGAGACATCTGCTGATTGCCCCAAGGTGCCTTAGCTCAATGGTGTGGTGTGCTTGATCGGTAGCCTCTGCTACCACCTGCCTGCAGGTTCAAGTCCCATGCAAGGTACTAGTGAGGACCATCGGGAGACGGTGCTCTCTCCCCCTGTTTCCTGAAAAGTAGCAGTTGGGGGTTATGTTTGAAAGAACCCTGTCCACCTAAAATTTTACAGATAAGAATTAGGTCAAACGTTTAAAAATAAAATAGCAATTTGGCCCATCATCTGACAGAAAGAATAGTCTGTCTATTTGCATACTGGGCCAAAACTTGGTTGGAAAGTCCCTCTTTTATGTCTGGCTTCCAGGCCAGTTGGAAAAGGGCAAACTGAGAGGTGGTAAGAGTATGTTAAATTGGACATTTTCATGGTAAAAGGTTAGCTGGACAGGGTTCTTTCAGACATAAGCCCCAACCGTTACATCTCAGGAAACAGGGGGAGAGAGCACCCTCTCCCGATGGTCCTCCAGCACCTTGATGTCATGACATGGGACTTGAACCTGCCAACTGCCTGTAGCAGAGGCAACGGGTCAAGCGCTCCACACCATTACACCAAGGCACCTTTGGGCATTCAGCAGATGTCTCCTGGTGCTTTTGAGTTTTTCTTTTTCATTCAAGCCTTGAAAAGTTCAAATTACTGCAGCATTGAGCTGTAGGAGGAACAGGACTTGAACATGGAATGTCTGTACTGAAAGCCTGATGATTAGACCATTGCACCATCAGTCAGACACTCTCAGGCAAAGTCTCCTGGTCATTTTGAAGTGATCTTTTGTTCGTTAGCCTTCAGTTAGTAAAGTTTAAATAACACAGAATCATATTAATCAGATGTTTCTTAGCGCTGTTGAGGTCTTCTTTTATATGATAGTGTAACAGCCGGGAATCGAACCCTGGTCTCCCACGTGGAAAGCCAACATCTTAACCACTACGACAATTAGAGTTTTGAGCTAATCAGGCTGAGGCTGTGAGCCACTGCTAGAATAGCAGTAAATTAAGCTCAATAACTAGCATTAAACTTTAGGAAGAGTGGGATTTGAAAATGAACTCTCTGTGCGGAATAACCCCTACTACACCATCACTCAGTAACATCTGCCTCTTTGTACTGTTGAAGCGATCTTTTGCATGTTAGCCTTCAGATAGTAAAGTTGAAAGAATCAAGAGTTGAACATAGAATCACGTTCATCAGAGTGTAACACCCAGGAATCGAACACAGGTCACCTGCACTGAAGGCCAACATCTTAACCACTAAGCCAAAGCAACTGCCTATGGCTCAGGGGAGATATGAGACTTTTGAGGTCATCAGGCTGAGGCTGTGAGCCACTGCTATACAATAAAAAAATTCAAAAAACGATGGGCTATAACCCATCTTTTTTCATTTTTTCATTTTTTTTAAATCCTCAAAAATGATGAAAAACGGCGTGCTATAGTATGCCGTACGGTATGGGCTATAGCCCATGTTCAAAAATGATGAAAAACGAGGTCATTTTTTTTTCCAAAATTAAAAAAAACGATGGGCTATAACCCATGTTTTTTTGTTTTTTGTTTTTTTTTAATCCTCAAAAATGATGAAAAACGGCATGCTATAGTATGCCGTACGGTATGGGCTATAGCCCATGTTCAAAAATGATGAAAAACGAGGTCATTTTTTTTTCCAAAATTAAAAAAAACGATGGGCTATAACCCATGTTTTTTTTTTTTTTTTTTTTTTTTAATCCTCAAAAATGATGAAAAACGGCATGCTATAGTATGCCGTACGGTATGGGCTATAGCCCATGTTCAAAAATGATGAAAAACGAGGTCATTTTTATTTTTCAAAATTTCAAAAAACGATGGGCTATAACCCATGTTTTTTTTTTTTTCATTTTTTTCAAATCCTCAAAAATGATGAAAAACGGCGTGCTATAGTATGCCGTACGGTATGGGCTATAGCCCATGTTCAAAAATGATTAAAAACGAGGTCATTTTTTTTTCCAAAATTTCAAAAAACGATGGGCTATAACCCATGTTTTTTTTTTTTCCATTTTTTTCAAATCCTCAAAAATGATGAAAAACGGCGTGCTATAGTATGCCGTACGGTATGGGCTATAGCCCATGTTCAAAAATGATGAAAAACGAGGTCATTTTTTTTTCCAAAATTAAAAAAAACGATGGGCTATAACCCATGTTTTTTTTTTTGTTTTTTTTTAATCCTCAAAAATGATGAAAAACGGCATGCTATAGTATGCCGTACGGTATGGGCTATAGCCCATGTTCAAAAATGATGAAAAACGAGGTCATTTTTATTTTTCAAAATTTCAAAAAACGATGGGCTATAACCCATGTTTTTTTTTTTTTCATTTTTTTCAAATCCTCAAAAATGATGAAAAACGGCGTGCTATAGTATGCCGTACGGTATGGGCTATAGCCCATGTTCAAAAATGATGAAAAACGAGGTCATTTTTTTTTCCAAAATTAAAAAAAACGATGGGCTATAACCCATGTTTTTTTTTTTTTTTTTTTTTTTTTAATCCTCAAAAATGATGAAAAACGGCATGCTATAGTATGCCGTACGGTATGGGCTATAGCCCATGTTCAAAAATGATGAAAAACGAGGTCATTTTTATTTTTCAAAATTTCAAAAAACGATGGGCTATAACCCATGTTTTTTTTTTTTTCATTTTTTTCAAATCCTCAAAAATGATGAAAAACGGCGTGCTATAGTATGCCGTACGGTATGGGCTATAGCCCATGTTCAAAAATGATGAAAAACGAGGTCATTTTTTTTTCCAAAATTAAAAAAAACGATGGGCTATAACCCATGTTTTTTTTTTTTTTTTTTTTTTTTAATCCTCAAAAATGATGAAAAACGGCATGCTATAGTATGCCGTACGGTATGGGCTATAGCCCATGTTCAAAAATGATGAAAAACGAGGTCTTTTTTATTTTTCAAAATTTCAAAAAACGATGGGCTATAACCCATGTTTTCTTTTTTTCTTTTTTTTCAAATCCTCAAAAATGATGAAAAACGGCGTGCTATAGTATGCCGTACGGTATGGGCTATAGCCCATGTTCAAAAATGATGAAAAACGAGGTCATTTTTATTTTTCAAAATTTCAAAAAACGATGGGCTATAACCCATGTTTTTTTTTTTTTCATTTTTTTCAAATCCTCAAAAATGATGAAAAACGGCGTGCTATAGTATGCCGTACGGTATGGGCTATAGCCCATGTTCAAAAATGATGAAAAACGAGGTCATTTTTTTTTCCAAAATTAAAAAAAACGATGGGCTATAACCCATGTTTTTTTGTTTTTTTTTTTTTTTTTAATCCTCAAAAATGATGAAAAACGGCATGCTATAGTATGCCGTACGGTATGGGCTATAGCCCATGTTCAAAAATGATGAAAAACGAGGTCATTTTTATTTTTCAAAATTTCAAAAAACGATGGGCTATAACCCATGTTTTTTTTTCTTCATTTTTTTCAAATCCTCAAAAATGATGAAAAACGGCGTGCTATAGTATGCCGTACGGTATGGGCTATAGCCCATGTTCAAAAATGATGAAAAACGAGGTCATTTTTTTTTTCAAAATTAAAAAAAACGATGGGCTATAACCCATGTTTTTTTTTTTTTTTTTTTTTTTTAATCCTCAAAAATGATGAAAAACGGCATGCTATAGTATGCCGTACGGTATGGGCTATAGCCCATGTTCAAAAATGATGAAAAACGAGGTCATTTTTATTTTTCAAAATTTCAAAAAACGATGGGCTATAACCCATGTTTTTTTTTTTTTCATTTTTTTCAAATCCTCAAAAATGATGAAAAACGGCGTGCTATAGTATGCCGTACGGTATGGGCTATAGCCCATGTTCAAAAATGATGAAAAACGAGGTCATTTTTTTTTCCAAAATTAAAAAAAACGATGGGCTATAACCCATGTTTTTTTTTTTTTTTTTTTTTTTTTAATCCTCAAAAATGATGAAAAACGGCATGCTATAGTATGCCGTACGGTATGGGCTATAGCCCATGTTCAAAAATGATGAAAAACGAGGTCTTTTTTATTTTTCAAAATTTCAAAAAACGATGGGCTATAACCCATGTTTTCTTTTTTTCTTTTTTTTCAAATCCTCAAAAATGATGAAAAACGGCGTGCTATAGTATGCCGTACGGTATGGGCTATAGCCCATGTTCAAAAATGATGAAAAACGAGGTCATTTTTATTTTTCAAAATTTCAAAAAACGATGGGCTATAACCCATGTTTTTTTTTTTTTCATTTTTTTCAAATCCTCAAAAATGATGAAAAACGGCGTGCTATAGTATGCCGTACGGTATGGGCTATAGCCCATGTTCAAAAATGATGAAAAACGAGGTCATTTTTTTTTCCAAAATTAAAAAAAACGATGGGCTATAACCCATGTTTTTTTTTTTTTTTTTTTTTTTTTAATCCTCAAAAATGATGAAAAACGGCATGCTATAGTATGCCGTACGGTATGGGCTATAGCCCATGTTCAAAAATGATGAAAAACGAGGTCATTTTTATTTTTCAAAATTTCAAAAAACGATGGGCTATAACCCATGTTTTTTTTTTTTCATTTTTTTCAAATCCTCAAAAATGATGAAAAACTGCGTGCTATAGTATGCCGTACGGTATGGGCTATAGCCCATGTTCAAAAATGATGAAAAACGAGGTCATTTTTTTTTCCAAAATTAAAAAAAACGATGGGCTATAACCCATGTTTTTTTTTTTTTTTTTTTTTTTTAATCCTCAAAAATGATGAAAAACGGCATGCTATAGTATGCCGTACGGTATGGGCTATAGCCCATGTTCAAAAATGATGAAAAACGAGGTCATTTTTTTTTCCAAAATTAAAAAAAACGATGGGCTATAACCCATGTTTTTTTTTTTTTTTTTTTTTTTTAATCCTCAAAAATGATGAAAAACGGCATGCTATAGTATGCCGTACGGTATGGGCTATAGCCCATGTTCAAAAATGATGAAAAACGAGGTCATTTTCTTTTCCAAAATTAAAAAAAACGATGGGCTATAACCCATGTTTGTTTTTTTTGTTTTTTTTTTTAATCCTCAAAAATGATGAAAAACGGCATGCTATAGTATGCCGTACGGTATGGGCTATAGCCCATGTTCAAAAATGATGAAAAACGAGGTCATTTTTATTTTTCAAAATTTCAAAAAACGATGGGCTATAACCCATGTTTTTTTTTTTTTCATTTTTTTCAAATCCTCAAAAATGATGAAAAACGGCGTGCTATAGTATGCCGTACGGTATGGGCTATAGCCCATGTTCAAAAATGATGAAAAACGAGTTTTTTTTTTCTTTTTCAAAGTTTCAAAAAACGATGGGCTATAACCCATGTTTTTTGTTTTTTTTTCATATCCTCAAAACAGACGTCTAAAACACGTCTATTTTTAGACTTGTTTTAGACGTTTATAAACAGAACTGTCCATCTAAATTCTAAACGGATGGTTAAATATAAGTTCCCGATTGTACCTCACATGCCAGTGTGGCACCGTAGATAAACGTGGGGTTTATAAGCAGAACATTCCGGGTTCAATTCTCCTGAAGAACATTTTCACTGTCCATCTAAATTCTAAACGGCTGGTTAAATATAAGTTCCCGATTGTACCTTACATGCCGATGTGGCTCAAAAGATAAATCTGAGGTTCATAATCCAAAGGTTACTGGTTCAAAACTAATACTCAACCAATGCTGCAGTAATTTGAACTTTTCAAGGCTAGAATAAAAAATAAAAACTCAAAAGCACCAGGAGACATCTGCTGATTGCCCCAAGGTGCCTTAGCTCAATGGTGTGGTGTGCTTGATCGGTAGCCTCTGCTACCACCTGCCTGCAGGTTCAAGTCCCATGCAAGGTACTAGTGAGGACCATCGGGAGACGGTGCTCTCTCCCCCTGTTTCCTGAAAAGTAGCAGTTGGGGGTTATGTTTGAAAGAACCCTGTCCACCTAAAATTTTACAGATAAGAATTAGGTCAAACGTTTAAAAATAAAATAGCAATTTGGCCCATCATCTGACAGAAAGAATAGTCTGTCTATTTGCATACTGGGCCAAAACTTGGTTGGAAAGTCCCTCTTTTATGTCTGGCTTCCAGGCCAGTTGGAAAAGGGCAAACTGAGAGGTGGTAAGAGTATGTTAAATTGGACATTTTCATGGTAAAAGGTTAGCTGGACAGGGTTCTTTCAGACATAAGCCCCAACCGTTACATCTCAGGAAACAGGGGGAGAGAGCACCCTCTCCCGATGGTCCTCCAGCACCTTGATGTCATGACATGGGACTTGAACCTGCCAACTGCCTGTAGCAGAGGCAACGGGTCAAGCGCTCCACACCATTACACCAAGGCACCTTTGGGCATTCAGCAGATGTCTCCTGGTGCTTTTGAGTTTTTCTTTTTCATTCAAGCCTTGAAAAGTTCAAATTACTGCAGCATTGAGCTGTAGGAGGAACAGGACTTGAACATGGAATGTCTGTACTGAAAGCCTGATGATTAGACCATTGCACCATCAGTCAGACACTCTCAGGCAAAGTCTCCTGGTCATTTTGAAGTGATCTTTTGTTCGTTAGCCTTCAGTTAGTAAAGTTTAAATAACACAGAATCATATTAATCAGATGTTTCTTAGCGCTGTTGAGGTCTTCTTTTATATGATAGTGTAACAGCCGGGAATCGAACCCTGGTCTCCCACGTGGAAAGCCAACATCTTAACCACTACGACAATTAGAGTTTTGAGCTAATCAGGCTGAGGCTGTGAGCCACTGCTAGAATAGCAGTAAATTAAGCTCAATAACTAGCATTAAACTTTAGGAAGAGTGGGATTTGAAAATGAACTCTCTGTGCGGAATAACCCCTACTACACCATCACTCAGTAACATCTGCCTCTTTGTACTGTTGAAGCGATCTTTTGCATGTTAGCCTTCAGATAGTAAAGTTGAAAGAATCAAGAGTTGAACATAGAATCACGTTCATCAGAGTGTAACACCCAGGAATCGAACACAGGTCACCTGCACTGAAGGCCAACATCTTAACCACTAAGCCAAAGCAACTGCCTATGGCTCAGGGGAGATATGAGACTTTTGAGGTCATCAGGCTGAGGCTGTGAGCCACTGCTATACAATAAAAAAAAATCAAAAAACGATGGGCTATAACCCATCTTTTTTCATTTTTTCATTTTTTTTAAATCCTCAAAAATGATGAAAAACGGCGTGCTATAGTATGCCGTACGGTATGGGCTATAGCCCATGTTCAAAAATGATGAAAAACGAGGTCATTTTTTTTTCCAAAATTAAAAAAAACGATGGGCTATAACCCATGTTTTTTTTTTTT
Organism: Protomyctophum parallelum; assembly: GCF_964188405.1. Classification (NCBI taxonomy): domain Eukaryota; kingdom Metazoa; phylum Chordata; class Actinopteri; order Myctophiformes; family Myctophidae; genus Protomyctophum; species Protomyctophum parallelum. Next base: position 18,245,974 of record NC_139712.1, on the reverse strand, counting down.
TTTTTTTTTTTAATCCTCAAAAATGATGAAAAACGGCATGCTATAGTATGCCGTACGGTATGGGCTATAGCCCATGTTCAAAAATGATGAAAAACGAGGTCATTTTTTTTCCAAAATTAAAAAAAACGATGGGCTATAACCCATGTTTTTTTTTTTTTTTGTTTTTAATCCTCAAAAATGATGAAAAACGGCATGCTATAGTATGCCGTACGGTATGGGCTATAGCCCATGTTAAAAAATGATGAAAAACGAGGTCATTTTAATTTTTCAAAATTTCAAAAAACGATGGGCTATAACCCATGTTTTTTTTTTTTTCATTTTTTTCAAATCCTCAAAAATGATGAAAAACGGCGTGCTATAGTATGCCGTACGGTATGGGCTATAGCCCATGTTCAAAAATGATGAAAAACGAGGTCATTTTTTTTTCCAAAATTTCAAAAAACGATGGGCTATAACCCATGTTTTTTTTTTTTCCATTTTTTTCAAATCCTCAAAAATGATGAAAAACGGCGTGCTATAGTATGCCGTACGGTATGGGCTATAGCCCATGTTCAAAAATGATGAAAAACGAGGTAATTTTTATTTTTCAAAATTTCAAAAAACGATGGGCTATAACCCATGTTTTCTTTTTTTCATTTTTTTCAAATCCTCAAAAATGATGAAAAACGGCGTGCTATAGTATGCCGTACGGTATGGGCTATAGCCCATGTTCAAAAATGATGAAAAACGAGGTCATTTTTATTTTTCAAAATTTCAAAAAACGATGGGCTATAACCCATGTTTTTTTTTTTTCATTTTTTTCAAATCCTCAAAAATGATGAAAAACGGCGTGCTATAGTATGCCGTACGGTATGGGCTATAGCCCATGTTCAAAAATGATGAAAAACGAGGTCATTTTTTTTTCCAAAATTAAAAAAAACGATGGGCTATAACCCATGTTTTTTTTTTTTTTTTTTTTTTTTTAATCCTCAAAAATGATGAAAAACGGCATGCTATAGTATGCCGTACGGTATGGGCTATAGCCCATGTTCAAAAATGATGAAAAACGAGGTAATTTTTATTTTTCAAAATTTCAAAAAACGATGGGCTATAACCCATGTTTTCTTTTTTTCATTTTTTTCAAATCCTCAAAAATGATGAAAAACGGCGTGCTATAGTATGCCGTACGGTATGGGCTATAGCCCATGTTCAAAAATGATGAAAAACGAGGTCATTTTTATTTTTCAAATTTTCAAAAAACGATGGGCTATAACCCATGTTTTTTTTTTTTTCATTTTTTTCAAATCCTCAAAAATGATGAAAAACGGCGTGCTATAGTATGCCGTACGGTATGGGCTATAGCCCATGTTCAAAAATGATGAAAAACGAGGTCATTTTTTTTTCCAAAATTAAAAAAAACGATGGGCTATAACCCATGTTTTTTTTTTTTTAATCCTCAAAAATGATGAAAAACGGCATGCTATAGTATGCCGTACGGTATGGGCTATAGCCCATGTTCAAAAATGATGAAAAACGAGGTCATTTTTATTTTTCAAAATTTCAAAAAACGATGGGCTATAACCCATGTTTTTTTTTCTTCATTTTTTTCAAATCCTCAAAAATGATGAAAAACGGCGTGCTATAGTATGCCGTACGGTATGGGCTATAGCCCATGTTCAAAAATGATGAAAAACGAGGTCATTTTTTTTTCCAAAATTAAAAAAAACGATGGGCTATAACCCATGTTTTTTTTTTTTTTTTTTTTTTTTAATCCTCAAAAATGATGAAAAACGGCATGCTATAGTATGCCGTACGGTATGGGCTATAGCCCATGTTCAAAAATGATGAAAAACGAGGTCATTTTTATTTTTCAAAATTTCAAAAAACGATGGGCTATAACCCATGTTTTTTTTTTTTTCATTTTTTTCAAATCCTCAAAAATGATGAAAAACGGCGTGCTATAGTATGCCGTACGGTATGGGCTATAGCCCATGTTCAAAAATGATGAAAAACGAGGTCATTTTTTTTTCCAAAATTAAAAAAAACGATGGGCTATAACCCATGTTTTTTTTTTTTTTTTTTTTTTTTTTATCCTCAAAAATGATGAAAAACGGCATGCTATAGTATGCCGTACGGTATGGGCTATAGCCCATGTTCAAAAATGATGAAAAACGAGGTCTTTTTTATTTTTCAAAATTTCAAAAAACGATGGGCTATAACCCATGTTTTCTTTTTTTCATTTTTTTCAAATCCTCAAAAATGATGAAAAACGGCGTGCTATAGTATGCCGTACGGTATGGGCTATAGCCCATGTTCAAAAATGATGAAAAACGAGGTCATTTTTATTTTTCAAAATTTCAAAAAACGATGGGCTATAACCCATGTTTTTTTTTTTTTCATTTTTTTCAAATCCTCAAAAATGATGAAAAACGGCGTGCTATAGTATGCCGTACGGTATGGGCTATAGCCCATGTTCAAAAATGATGAAAAACTAGGTCATTTTTTTTTCCAAAATTAAAAAAAACGATGGGCTATAACCCATGTTTTTTTTTTTTTTTTTTTTTTTTTAATCCTCAAAAATGATGAAAAACGGCATGCTATAGTATGCCGTACGGTATGGGCTATAGCCCATGTTCAAAAATGATGAAAAACGAGGTCATTTTTATTTTTCAAAATTTCAAAAAACGATGGGCTATAACCCATGTTTTTTTTTTTTCATTTTTTTCAAATCCTCAAAAATGATGAAAAACTGCGTGCTATAGTATGCCGTACGGTATGGGCTATAGCCCATGTTCAAAAATGATGAAAAACGAGGTCATTTTTTTTTCCAAAATTAAAAAAAACGATGGGCTATAACCCATGTTTTTTTTTTTTTTTTTTTTTTTTAATCCTCAAAAATGATGAAAAACGGCATGCTATAGTATGCCGTACGGTATGGGCTATAGCCCATGTTCAAAAATGATGAAAAACGAGGTCATTTTTTTTTCCAAAATTAAAAAAAACGATGGGCTATAACCCATGTTTTTTTTTTTTTTTTTTTTTTTTAATCCTCAAAAATGATGAAAAACGGCATGCTATAGTATGCCGTACGGTATGGGCTATAGCCCATGTTCAAAAATGATGAAAAACGAGGTCATTTTTTTTTCCAAAATTAAAAAAAACGATGGGCTATAACCCATGTTTGTTTTTTTTGTTTTTTTTTTTAATCCTCAAAAATGATGAAAAACGGCATGCTATAGTATGCCGTACGGTATGGGCTATAGCCCATGTTCAAAAATGATGAAAAACGAGGTCATTTTTATTTTTCAAAATTTCAAAAAACGATGGGCTATAACCCATGTTTTTTTTTTTTTTTTTTTTTTTAAATCCTCAAAAATGATGAAAAACGGCGTGCTATAGTATGCCGTACGGTATGGGCTATAGCCCATGTTCAAAAATGATGAAAAACGAGGTCATTTTTTTTCCCAAAATTAAAAAAAACGATGGGCTATAACCCATGTTTTTTTTTTTTTTTTTTTTTTTTAATCCTCAAAAATGATGAAAAACGGCATGCTATAGTATGCCGTACGGTATGGGCTATAGCCCATGTTCAAAAATGATGAAAAACGAGGTCATTTTTATTTTTCAAAATTTCAAAAAACGATGGGCTATAACCCATGTTTTTTTTTTTTTTCATTTTTTTCAAATCCTCAAAAATGATGAAAAACGGCGTGCTATAGTATGCCGTACGGTATGGGCTATAGCCCATGTTCAAAAATGATGAAAAACGAGGTCTTTTTTTTTTCCAAAATTAAAAAAAACGATGGGCTATAACCCATGTTTTTTTTTTGTTTTTTTTTTTTTTTATCCTCAAAAATGATGAAAAACGGCATGCTATAGTATGCCGTACGGTATGGGCTATAGCCCATGTTCAAAAATGATGAAAAACGAGGTCATTTTTATTTTTCAAAATTTCAAAAAACGATGGGCTATAACCCATGTTTTTTTTTTTTTGTTTTTTTTCAAATCCTCAAAAATGATGAAAAACGGCGTGCTATAGTATGCCGTACGGTATGGGCTATAGCCCATGTTCAAAAATGATGAAAAACGAGGTCATTTTTTTTCCCAAAATTAAAAAAAACGATGGGCTATAACCCATGTTTTTTTTTTGTTTTTTTTTTTTTTAATCCTCAAAAATGATGAAAAACGGCATGCTATAGTATGCCGTACGGTATGGGCTATAGCCCATGTTCAAAAATGATGAAAAACGAGGTCATTTTTATTTTTCAAAATTTCAAAAAACGATGGGCTATAACCCATGTTTTTTGTTTTTTTTTCATATCCTCAAAACAGACGTCTAAAACACGTCTATTTTTAGACTTGTTTTAGACGTTTATAAACAGAACTGTCCATCTAAATTCTAAACGGATGGTTAAATATAAGTTCCCGATTGTACCTCACATGCCAGTGTGGCACCGTAGATAAACGTGGGGTTTATAAGCAGAACATTCCGGGTTCAATTCTCCTGAAGAACATTTTCACTGTCCATCTAAATTCTAAACGGCTGGTTAAATATAAGTTCCCGATTGTACCTTACATGCCGATGTGGCTCAAAAGATAAATCTGAGGTTCATAATCCAAAGGTTACTGGTTCAAAACTAATACTCAACCAATGCTGCAGTAATTTGAACTTTTCAAGGCTAGAATAAAAAATTAAAACTCATAAGCACCAGGAGACATCTGCTGATTGCCCCAAGGTGCCTTAGCTCAATGGTGTGGTGTGCTTGATCGGTAGCCTCTGCTACCACCTGCCTGCAGGTTCAAGTCCCATGCAAGGTACTAGTGAGGACCATCGGGAGACGGTGCTCTCTCCCCCTGTTTCCTGAAAAGTAGCAGTTGGGGGTTATGTTTGAAAGAACCCTGTCCACCTAAAATTTTACAGATAAGAATTAGGTCAAACGTTTAAAAATAAAATAGCAATTTGGCCCATCATCTGACAGAAAGAATAGTCTGTCTATTTGCATACTGGGCCAAAACTTGGTTGGAAAGTCCCTCTTTTATGTCTGGCTTCCAGGCCAGTTGGAAAAGGGCAAACTGAGAGGTGGTAAGAGTATGTTAAATTGATGAAAAACGGCATGCTATAGTATGCCGTACGGTATGGGCTATAGCCCATGTTCAAAAATGATGAAAAACGAGGTCATTTTTTTTTCCAAAATTAAAAAAAACGATGGGCTATAACCCATGTTTTTTTTGTTTTTTTGTTTTTTTAATCCTCAAAAATGATGAAAAACGGCATGCTATAGTATGCCGTACGGTATGGGCTATAGCCCATGTTCAAAAATGATGAAAAACGAGGTCATTTTTATTTTTCAAAATTTCAAAAAACGATGGGCTATAACCCATGTTTTTTTTTTTTTCATTTTTTTCAAATCCTCAAAAATGATGAAAAACGGCGTGCTATAGTATGCCGTACGGTATGGGCTATAGCCCATGTTCAAAAATGATGAAAAACGAGGTCATTTTTTTTTCCAAAATTAAAAAAAACGATGGGCTATAACCCATGTTTTTTTTTTTTTTTTTTTTTTTTTAATCCTCAAAAATGATGAAAAACGGCATGCTATAGTATGCCGTACGGTATGGGCTATAGCCCATGTTCAAAAATGATGAAAAACGAGGTCATTTTTATTTTTCAAAATTTCAAAAAACGATGGGCTATAACCCATGTTTTTTTTTTTTCATTTTTTTCAAATCCTCAAAAATGATGAAAAACGGCGTGCTATAGTATGCCGTACGATATGGGCTATAGCCCATGTTCAAAAATGATGAAAAACAAGGTTATTTTATTTTTCAAAATTTCAAAAAACGATGGGCTATAACCCATGTTTTTTTTTTTTTCATTTTTTTCAAATCCTCAAAAATGATGAAAAACGGCGTGCTATAGTATGCCGTACGATATGGGCTATAGCCCATGTTCAAAAATGATGAAAAACAAGGTTTTTTTTTTTTTCAAAATTTCAAAAAACGATGGGCTATAACCCATGTTTTTTTTTTTTTTTAATTTTTTTCAAATCCTCAAAAATGATGAAAAACGGCGTGCTATAGTATGCCGTACGGTATGGGCTATAGCCCATGTTCAAAAATGATGAAAAACGAGTTTTTTTTTTCTTTTTCAAAGTTTCAAAAAACGATGGGCTATAACCCATGTTTTTTGTTTTTTTTTCATATCCTCAAAACAGACGTCTAAAACACGTCTATTTTTAGACTTGTTTTAGACGTTTATAAACAGAACTGTCCATCTAAATTCTAAACGGATGGTTAAATATAAGTTCCCGATTGTACCTCACATGCCAGTGTGGCACCGTAGATAAACGTGGGGTTTATAAGCAGAACATTCCGGGTTCAATTCTCCTGAAGAACATTTTCACTGTCCATCTAAATTCTAAACGGCTGGTTAAATATAAGTTCCCGATTGTACCTTACATGCCGATGTGGCTCAAAAGATAAATCTGAGGTTCATAATCCAAAGGTTACTGGTTCAAAACTAATACTCAACCAATGCTGCAGTAATTTGAACTTTTCAAGGCTAGAATAAAAAATTAAAACTCATAAGCACCAGGAGACATCTGCTGATTGCCCCAAGGTGCCTTAGCTCAATGGTGTGGTGTGCTTGATCGGTAGCCTCTGCTACCACCTGCCTGCAGGTTCAAGTCCCATGCAAGGTACTAGTGAGGACCATCGGGAGACGGTGCTCTCTCCCCCTGTTTCCTGAAAAGTAGCAGTTGGGGGTTATGTTTGAAAGAACCCTGTCCACCTAAAATTTTACAGATAAGAATTAGGTCAAACGTTTAAAAATAAAATAGCAATTTGGCCCATCATCTGACAGAAAGAATAGTCTGTCTATTTGCATACTGGGCCAAAACTTGGTTGGAAAGTCCCTCTTTTATGTCTGGCTTCCAGGCCAGTTGGAAAAGGGCAAACTGAGAGGTGGTAAGAGTATGTTAAATTGATGAAAAACGGCATGCTATAGTATGCCGTACGGTATGGGCTATAGCCCATGTTCAAAAATGATGAAAAACGAGGTCATTTTTTTTTCCAAAATAAAAAAAAACGATGGGCTATAACCCATGTTTTTTTTGTTTTTTTGTTTTTTTAATCCTCAAAAATGATGAAAAACGGCATGCTATAGTATGCCGTACGGTATGGGCTATAGCCCATGTTCAAAAATGATGAAAAACGAGGTCATTTTTATTTTTCAAAATTTCAAAAAACGATGGGCTATAACCCATGTTTTTTTTTTTTTCATTTTTTTCAAATCCTCAAAAATGATGAAAAACGGCGTGCTATAGTATGCCGTACGGTATGGGCTATAGCCCATGTTCAAAAATGATGAAAAACGAGGTCATTTTTTTTTCCAAAATTAAAAAAAACGATGGGCTATAACCCATGTTTTTTTTTTTTTTTTTTTTTTTTAATCCTCAAAAATGATGAAAAACGGCATGCTATAGTATGCCGTACGGTATGGGCTATAGCCCATGTTCAAAAATGATGAAAAACGAGGTCATTTTTATTTTTCAAAATTTCAAAAAACGATGGGCTATAACCCATGTTTTTTTTTTTCCATTTTTTTCAAATCCTCAAAAATGATGAAAAACGGCGTGCTATAGTATGCCGTACGATATGGGCTATAGCCCATGTTCAAAAATGATGAAAAACAAGGTTATTTTATTTTTCAAAATTTCAAAAAACGATGGGCTATAACCCATGTTTTTTTTTTTTTCATTTTTTTCAAATCCTCAAAAATGATGAAAAACGGCGTGCTATAGTATGCCGTACGATATGGGCTATAGCCCATGTTCAAAAATGATGAAAAACAAGGTTTTTTTTTTTTTCAAAATTTCAAAAAACGATGGGCTATAACCCATGTTTTTTTTTTTTTTTAATTTTTTTCAAATCCTCAAAAATGATGAAAAACGGCGTGCTATAGTATGCCGTACGGTATGGGCTATAGCCCATGTTCAAAAATGATGAAAAACGAGTTTTTTTTTTCTTTTTCAAAGTTTCAAAAAACGATGGGCTATAACCCATGTTTTTTGTTTTTTTTTCATATCCTCAAAACAGACGTCTAAAACACGTCTATTTTTAGACTTGTTTTAGACGTTTATAAACAGAACTGTCCATCTAAATTCTAAACGGATGGTTAAATATAAGTTCCCGATTGTACCTCACATGCCAGTGTGGCACCGTAGATAAACGTGGGGTTTATAAGCAGAACATTCCGGGTTCAATTCTCCTGAAGAACATTTTCACTGTCCATCTAAATTCTAAACGGCTGGTTAAATATAAGTTCCCGATTGTACCTTACATGCCGATGTGGCTCAAAAGATAAATCTGAGGTTCATAATCCAAAGGTTACTGGTTCAAAACTAATACTCAACCAATGCTGCAGTAATTTGAACTTTTCAAGGCTAGAATAAAAAATTAAAACTCATAAGCACCAGGAGACATCTGCTGATTGCCCCAAGGTGCCTTAGCTCAATGGTGTGGTGTGCTTGATCGGTAGCCTCTGCTACCACCTGCCTGCAGGTTCAAGTCCCATGCAAGGTACTAGTGAGGACCATCGGGAGACGGTGCTCTCTCCCCCTGTTTCCTGAAAAGTAGCAGTTGGGGGTTATGTTTGAAAGAACCCTGTCCACCTAAAATTTTACAGATAAGAATTAGGTCAAACGTTTAAAAATAAAATAGCAATTTGGCCCATCATCTGACAGAAAGAATAGTCTGTCTATTTGCATACTGGGCCAAAACTTGGTTGGAAAGTCCCTCTTTTATGTCTGGCTTCCAGGCCAGTTGGAAAAGGGCAAACTGAGAGGTGGTAAGAGTATGTTAAATTGGACATTTTCATGGTAAAATGTTAGCTGTTTCATGGTAAAATGTTAGCTGGACAGGGTTCTTTCAGACATAAGCCCCAACCGTTACATCTCAGGAAACAGGGGGAGAGAGCACCCTCTCCCGATGGTCCTCCAGCACCTTGATGTCATGACATGGGACTTGAACCTGCCAACTGCCTGTAGCAGAGGCAACGGGTCAAGCGCTCCACACCATTACGCCAAGGCACCTTTGGGCATTCAGCAGATGTCTCCTGGTGCTTTTGAGTTTTTCTTTTTCATTCAAGCCTTGAAAAGTTCAAATTACTGCAGCATTGAGCTGTAGGAGGAACAGGACTTGAACATGGAATGTCTGTACTGAAAGCCTGATGATTAGACCATTGCACCATCAGTCAGACACTCTCAGGCAAAGTCTCCTGGTCATTTTTAAGTGATCTTTTGTTCGTTAGCCTTCAGTTAGTAAAGTTTAAATAACACAGAATCATATTAATCAGATGTTTCTTAGCGCTGTTGAGGTCTTCTTTTATATGATAGTGTAACAGCCGGGAATCGAACCCTGGTCTCCCACGTGGAAAGCCAACATCTTAACCACTACGACAATTAGAGTTTTGAGCTAATCAGGCTGAGGCTGTGAGCCACTGCTAGAATAGCAGTAAATTAAGCTCAATAACTAGCATTAAACTTTAGGAAGAGTGGGATTTGAAAATGAACTCTCTGTGCGGAATAACCCCTACTACACCATCACTCAGTAACATCTGCCTCTTTGTACTGTTGAAGCGATCTTTTGCATGTTAGCCTTCAGATAGTAAAGTTGAAAGAATCAAGAGTTGAACATAGAATCACGTTCATCAGAGTGTAACACCCAGGAATCGAACACAGGTCACCTGCACTGAAGGCCAACATCTTAACCACTAAGCCAAAGCAACTGCCTATGGCTCAGGGGAGATATGAGACTTTTGAGGTCATCAGGCTGAGGCTGTGAGCCACTGCTATACAATAAAAAAATTCAAAAAACGATGGGCTATAACCCATCTTTTTTCATTTTTTCATTTTTTTTAAATCCTCAAAAATGATGAAAAACGGCGTGCTATAGTATGCCGTACGGTATGGGCTATAGCCCATGTTCAAAAATGATGAAAAACGAGGTCATTTTTTTTTCCAAAATTAAAAAAAACGATGGGCTATAACCCATGTTTTTTTTTTTTGTTTTTTTTTAAATCCTCAAAAATGATGAAAAACGGCATGCTATAGTATGCCGTACGGTATGGGCTATAGCCCATGTTCAAAAATGATGAAAAACGAGGTCATTTTTTTTTCCAAAATTAAAAAAAACGATGGGCTATAACCCATGTTTTTTTTTTTTTTTTTTTTTTTTTATCCTCAAAAATGATGAAAAACGGCATGCTATAGTATGCCGTACGGTATGGGCTATAGCCCATGTTCAAAAATGATGAAAAACGAGGTCATTTTTATTTTTCAAAATTTCAAAAAACGATGGGCTATAACCCATGTTTTTTTTTTTTTCATTTTTTTCAAATCCTCAAAAATGATGAAAAACGGCGTGCTATAGTATGCCGTACGGTATGGGCTATAGCCCATGTTCAAAAATGATGAAAAACGAGGTCATTTTTTTTTCCAAAATTAAAAAAAACGATGGGCTATAACCCATGTTTTTTTTTTTTTTTTTTTTTTTTTAATCCTCAAAAATGATGAAAAACGGCATGCTATAGTATGCCGTACGGTATGGGCTATAGCCCATGTTCAAAAATGATGAAAAACGAGGTCATTTTTATTTTTCAAAATTTCAAAAAACGATGGGCTATAACCCATGTTTTTTTTTTTTCATTTTTTTCAAATCCTCAAAAATGATGAAAAACGGCGTGCTATAGTATGCCGTACGATATGGGCTATAGCCCATGTTCAAAAATGATGAAAAACAAGGTTATTTTATTTTTCAAAATTTCAAAAAACGATGGGCTATAACCCATGTTTTTTTTTTTTTCATTTTTTTCAAATCCTCAAAAATGATGAAAAACGGCGTGCTATAGTATGCCGTACGATATGGGCTATAGCCCATGTTCAAAAATGATGAAAAACAAGGTTTTTTTTTTTTTCAAAATTTCAAAAAACGATGGGCTATAACCCATGTTTTTTTTTTTTTTTAATTTTTTTCAAATCCTCAAAAATGATGAAAAACGGCGTGCTATAGTATGCCGTACGGTATGGGCTATAGCCCATGTTCAAAAATGATGAAAAACGAGTTTTTTTTTTCTTTTTCAAAGTTTCAAAAAACGATGGGCTATAACCCATGTTTTTTGTTTTTTTTTCATATCCTCAAAACAGACGTCTAAAACACGTCTATTTTTAGACTTGTTTTAGACGTTTATAAACAGAACTGTCCATCTAAATTCTAAACGGATGGTTAAATATAAGTTCCCGATTGTACCTCACATGCCAGTGTGGCACCGTAGATAAACGTGGGGTTTATAAGCAGAACATTCCGGGTTCAATTCTCCTGAAGAACATTTTCACTGTCCATCTAAATTCTAAACGGCTGGTTAAATATAAGTTCCCGATTGTACCTTACATGCCGATGTGGCTCAAAAGATAAATCTGAGGTTCATAATCCAAAGGTTACTGGTTCAAAACTAATACTCAACCAATGCTGCAGTAATTTGAACTTTTCAAGGCTAGAATAAAAAATTAAAACTCATAAGCACCAGGAGACATCTGCTGATTGCCCCAAGGTGCCTTAGCTCAATGGTGTGGTGTGCTTGATCGGTAGCCTCTGCTACCACCTGCCTGCAGGTTCAAGTCCCATGCAAGGTACTAGTGAGGACCATCGGGAGACGGTGCTCTCTCCCCCTGTTTCCTGAAAAGTAGCAGTTGGGGGTTATGTTTGAAAGAACCCTGTCCACCTAAAATTTTACAGATAAGAATTAGGTCAAACGTTTAAAAATAAAATAGCAATTTGGCCCATCATCTGACAGAAAGAATAGTCTGTCTATTTGCATACTGGGCCAAAACTTGGTTGGAAAGTCCCTCTTTTATGTCTGGCTTCCAGGCCAGTTGGAAAAGGGCAAACTGAGAGGTGGTAAGAGTATGTTAAATTGGACATTTTCATGGTAAAATGTTAGCTGTTTCATGGTAAAATGTTAGCTGGACAGGGTTCTTTCAGACATAAGCCCCAACCGTTACATCTCAGGAAACAGGGGGAGAGAGCACCCTCTCCCGATGGTCCTCCAGCACCTTGATGTCATGACATGGGACTTGAACCTGCCAACTGCCTGTAGCAGAGGCAACGGGTCAAGCGCTCCACACCATTACGCCAAGGCACCTTTGGGCATTCAGCAGATGTCTCCTGGTGCTTTTGAGTTTTTCTTTTTCATTCAAGCCTTGAAAAGTTCAAATTACTGCAGCATTGAGCTGTAGGAGGAACAGGACTTGAACATGGAATGTCTGTACTGAAAGCCTGATGATTAGACCATTGCACCATCAGTCAGACACTCTCAGGCAAAGTCTCCTGGTCATTTTTAAGTGATCTTTTGTTCGTTAGCCTTCAGTTAGTAAAGTTTAAATAACACAGAATCATATTAATCAGATGTTTCTTAGCGCTGTTGAGGTCTTCTTTTATATGATAGTGTAACAGCCGGGAATCGAACCCTGGTCTCCCACGTGGAAAGCCAACATCTTAACCACTACGACAATTAGAGTTTTGAGCTAATCAGGCTGAGGCTGTGAGCCACTGCTAGAATAGCAGTAAATTAAGCTCAATAACTAGCATTAAACTTTAGGAAGAGTGGGATTTGAAAATGAACTCTCTGTGCGGAATAACCCCTACTACACCATCACTCAGTAACATCTGCCTCTTTGTACTGTTGAAGCGATCTTTTGCATGTTAGCCTTCAGATAGTAAAGTTGAAAGAATCAAGAGTTGAACATAGAATCACGTTCATCAGAGTGTAACACCCAGGAATCGAACACAGGTCACCTGCACTGAAGGCCAACATCTTAACCACTAAGCCAAAGCAACTGCCTATGGCTCAGGGGAGATATGAGACTTTTGAGGTCATCAGGCTGAGGCTGTGAGCCACTGCTATACAATAAAAAAATTCAAAAAACGATGGGCTATAACCCATCTTTTTTCATTTTTTCATTTTTTTTAAATCCTCAAAAATGATGAAAAACGGCGTGCTATAGTATGCCGTACGGTATGGGCTATAGCCCATGTTCAAAAATGATGAAAAACGAGGTCATTTTTTTTTCCAAAATTAAAAAAAACGATGGGCTATAACCCATGTTTTTTTTTTTTGTTTTTTTTTAAATCCTCAAAAATGATGAAAAACGGCATGCTATAGTATGCCGTACGGTATGGGCTATAGCCCATGTTCAAAAATGATGAAAAACGAGGTCATTTTCTTTTCCAAAATTAAAAAAAACGATGGGCTATAACCCATGTTTTTTTTTTTTTTTTTTTTTTTTTTATCCTCAAAAATGATGAAAAACGGCATGCTATAGTATGCCGTACGGTATGGGCTATAGCCCATGTTCAAAAATGATGAAAAACGAGGTCATTTTTATTTTTCAAAATTTCAAAAAACGATGGGCTATAACCCATGTTTTTTTTTTTTTCATTTTTTTCAAATCCTCAAAAATGATGAAAAACGGCGTGCTATAGTATGCCGTACGGTATGGGCTATAGCCCATGTTCAAAAATGATGAAAAACGAGGTCATTTTTATTTTTAAAAATTTCAAAAAACGATGGGCTATAACCCATGTTTTTTTTTTTTTCATTTTTTTCAAATCCTCAAAAATGATGAAAAACGGCGTGCTATAGTATGCCGTACGGTATGGGCTATAGCCCATGTTCAAAAATGATGAAAAACGAGGTCATTTTTTTTTCCAAAATTAAAAAAAACGATGGGCTATAACCCATGTTTTTTTTTTTTTTTTTTTTTTTTTAATCCTCAAAAATGATGAAAAACGGCATGCTATAGTATGCCGTACGGTATGGGCTATAGCCCATGTTCAAAAATGATGAAAAACGAGGTCATTTTTTTTTCCAAAATTAAAAAAAACGATGGGCTATAACCCATGTTTTGTTTTTTTTTTTTTTTTTTTTAATCCTCAAAAATGATGAAAAACGGCATGCTATAGTATGCCGTACGGTATGGGCTATAGCCCATGTTCAAAAATGATGAAAAACGAGGTCATTTTTATTTTTCAAAATTTCAAAAAACGATGGGCTATAACCCATGTTTTTTTTTTTTCATTTTTTTCAAATCCTCAAAAATGATGAAAAACGGCGTGCTATAGTATGCCGTACGATATGGGCTATAGCCCATGTTCAAAAATGATGAAAAACAAGGTTTTTTTTTTTTCAAAATTTCAAAAAACGATGGGCTATAACCCATGTTTTTTTTTTTTTTTAATTTTTTTCAAATCCTCAAAAATGATGAAAAACGGCGTGCTATAGTATGCCGTACGGTATGGGCTATAGCCCATGTTCAAAAATGATGAAAAACGAGTTTTTTTTTTCTTTTTCAAAGTTTCAAAAAACGATGGGCTATAACCCATGTTTTTTGTTTTTTTTTCATATCCTCAAAACAGACGTCTAAAACACGTCTATTTTTAGACTTGTTTTAGACGTTTATAAACAGAACTGTCCATCTAAATTCTAAACGGATGGTTAAATATAAGTTCCCGATTGTACCTCACATGCCAGTGTGGCACCGTAGATAAACGTGGGGTTTATAAGCAGAACATTCCGGGTTCAATTCTCCTGAAGAACATTTTCACTGTCCATCTAAATTCTAAACGGCTGGTTAAATATAAGTTCCCGATTGTACCTTACATGCCGATGTGGCTCAAAAGATAAATCTGAGGTTCATAATCCAAAGGTTACTGGTTCAAAACTAATACTCAACCAATGCTGCAGTAATTTGAACTTTTCAAGGCTAGAATAAAAAATTAAAACTCATAAGCACCAGGAGACATCTGCTGATTGCCCCAAGGTGCCTTAGCTCAATGGTGTGGTGTGCTTGATCGGTAGCCTCTGCTACCACCTGCCTGCAGGTTCAAGTCCCATGCAAGGTACTAGTGAGGACCATCGGGAGACGGTGCTCTCTCCCCCTGTTTCCTGAAAAGTAGCAGTTGGGGGTTATGTTTGAAAGAACCCTGTCCACCTAAAATTTTACAGATAAGAATTAGGTCAAACGTTTAAAAATAAAATAGCAATTTGGCCCATCATCTGACAGAAAGAATAGTCTGTCTATTTGCATACTGGGCCAAAACTTGGTTGGAAAGTCCCTCTTTTATGTCTGGCTTCCAGGCCAGTTGGAAAAGGGCAAACTGAGAGGTGGTAAGAGTATGTTAAATTGGACATTTTCATGGTAAAATGTTAGCTGGACAGGGTTCTTTCAGACATAAGCCCCAACCGTTACATCTCAGGAAACAGGGGGAGAGAGCACCCTCTCCCGATGGTCCTCCAGCACCTTGATGTCATGACATGGGACTTGAACCTGCCAACTGCCTGTAGCAGAGGCAACGGGTCAAGCGCTCCACACCATTACGCCAAGGCACCTTTGGGCATTCAGCAGATGTCTCCTGGTGCTTTTGAGTTTTTCTTTTTCATTCAAGCCTTGAAAAGTTCAAATTACTGCAGCATTGAGCTGTAGGAGGAACAGGACTTGAACATGGAATGTCTGTACTGAAAGCCTGATGATTAGACCATTGCACCATCAGTCAGACACTCTCAGGCAAAGTCTCCTGGTCATTTTTAAGTGATCTTTTGTTCGTTAGCCTTCAGTTAGTAAAGTTTAAATAACACAGAATCATATTAATCAGATGTTTCTTAGCGCTGTTGAGGTCTTCTTTTATATGATAGTGTAACAGCCAGGAATCGAACCCTGGTCTCCCACGTGGAAAGCCAACATCTTAACCACTACGACAATTAGAGTTTTGAGCTAATCAGGCTGAGGCTGTGAGCCACTGCTAGAATAGCAGTAAATTAAGCTCAATAACTAGCATTAAACTTTAGGAAGAGTGGGATTTGAAAATGAACTCTCTGTGCGGAATAACCCCTACTACACCATCACTCAGTAACATCTGCCTCTTTGTACTGTTGAAGCGATCTTTTGCATGTTAGCCTTCAGATAGTAAAGTTGAAAGAATCAAGATTTGAACATAGAATCACGTTCATCAGAGTGTAACACCCAGGAATCGAACACAGGTCACCTGCACTGAAGGCCAACATCTTAACCACTAAGCCAAAGCAACTGCCTATGGCTCAGGGGAGATATGAGACTTTTGAGGTCATCAGGCTGAGGCTGTGAGCCACTGCTATACAATAAAAAAATTCAAAAAACGATGGGCTATAACCCATCTTTTTTCATTTTTTCATTTTTTTTAAATCCTCAAAAATGATGAAAAACGGCGTGCTATAGTATGCCGTACGGTATGGGCTATAGCCCATGTTCAAAAATGATGAAAAACGAGGTCATTTTTTTTTCCAAAATAAAAAAAAACGATGGGCTATAACCCATGTTTTTTTTTTTTTTTTTTTTTTTTAATCCTCAAAAATGATGAAAAACGGCATGCTATAGTATGCCGTACGGTATGGGCTATAGCCCATGTTCAAAAATGATGAAAAACGAGGTCATTTTTTTTTCCAAAATTAAAAAAAACGATGGGCTATAACCCATGTTTTTTTTTTGTTTTTTGTTTTTTAATCCTCAAAAATGATGAAAAACGGCATGCTATAGTATGCCGTACGGTATGGGCTATAGCCCATGTTCAAAAATGATGAAAAACGAGGTCATTTTTATTTTTCAAAATTTCAAAAAACGATGGGCTATAACCCATGTTTTTTTTTTTTTCATTTTTTTCAAATCCTCAAAAATGATGAAAAACGGCGTGCTATAGTATGCCGTACGGTATGGGCTATAGCCCATGTTCAAAAATGATGAAAAACGAGGTCATTTTTTTTTCCAAAATAAAAAAAAACGATGGGCTATAACCCATGTTTTTTTTTTTTTTTTTTTTTTTTTTAATCCTCAAAAATGATGAAAAACGGCATGCTATAGTATGCCGTACGGTATGGGCTATAGCCCATGTTCAAAAATGATGAAAAACGAGGTCATTTTTTTTTCCAAAATTAAAAAAAACGATGGGCTATAACCCATGTTTTTTTTTTTTTTTTTTTTTTTTGAATCCTCAAAAATGATGAAAAACGGCATGCTATAGTATGCCGTACGGTATGGGCTATAGCCCATGTTCAAAAATGATGAAAAACGAGGTCATTTTTATTTTTCAAAATTTCAAAAAACGATGGGCTATAACCCATGTTTTTTTTTTTTCATTTTTTTCAAATCCTCAAAAATGATGAAAAACGGCGTGCTATAGTATGCCGTACGATATGGGCTATAGCCCATGTTCAAAAATGATGAAAAACAAGGTTATTTTATTTTTCAAAATTTCAAAAAACGATGGGCTATAACCCATGTTTTTTTTTTTTTTTCATTTTTTTCAAATCCTCAAAAATGATGAAAAACTGCGTGCTATAGTATGCCGTACGGTATGGGCTATAGCCCATGTTCAAAAATGATGAAAAACTAGGTCATTTTTTTTTCCAAAATTAAAAAAAACGATGGGCTATAACCCATGTTTTTTTTTGTTTTTTTTTTTTTTTAATCCTCAAAAATGATGAAAAACTGCATGCTATAGTATGCCGTACGGTATGGGCTATAGCCCATGTTCAAAAATGATGAAAAACGAGGTCATTTTTTTTTCCAAAATTAAAAAAAACGATGGGCTATAACCCATGTTTTTTTTTTTTTTTTTTTTTTTTAATTCTCAAAAATGATGAAAAACGGCATGCTATAGTATGCCGTACGGTATGGGCTATAGCCCATGTTCAAAAATGATGAAAAACGAGGTCATTTTTATTTTTCAAAATTTCAAAAAACGATGGGCTATAACCCATGTTTTTTTTTTTTTCATTTTTTTCAAATCCTCAAAAATTATGAAAAACGGCGTGCTATAGTATGCCGTACGATATGGGCTATAGCCCATGTTCAAAAATGATGAAAAACAAGGTTATTTTTTTTTTCAAAATTTCAAAAAACGATGGGCTATAACCCATGTTTTGTTTTTTTTTTAATTTTTTTCAAATCCTCAAAAATGATGAAAAACGGCGTGCTATAGTATGCCGTACGGTATGGGCTATAGCCCATGTTCAAAAATGATGAAAAACGAGTTTTTTTTTTCTTTTTCAAAGTTTCAAAAAACGATGGGCTATAACCCATGTTTTTTGTTTTTTTTTCATATCCTCAAAACAGACGTCTAAAACACGTCTATTTTTAGACTTGTTTTAGACGTTTATAAACAGAACTGTCCATCTAAATTCTAAACGGATGGTTAAATATAAGTTCCCGATTATACCTCACATGCCAGTGTGGCACCGTAGATAAACGTGGGGTTTATAAGCAGAACATTCCGGGTTCAATTCTCCTGAAGAACATTTTCACTGTCCATCTAAATTCTAAACGGCTGGTTAAATATAAGTTCCCGATTGTACCTTACATGCCGATGTGGCTCAAAAGATAAATCTGAGGTTCATAATCCAAAGGTTACTGGTTCAAAACTAATACTCAACCAATGCTGCAGTAATTTGAACTTTTCAAGGCTAGAATAAAAAATTAAAACTCATAAGCACCAGGAGACATCTGCTGATTGCCCCAAGGTGCCTTAGCTCAATGGTGTGGTGTGCTTGATCGGTAGCCTCTGCTACCACCTGCCTGCAGGTTCAAGTCCCATGCAAGGTACTAGTGAGGACCATCGGGAGACGGTGCTCTCTCCCCCTGTTTCCTGAAAAGTAGCAGTTGGGGGTTATGTTTGAAAGAACCCTGTCCACCTAAAATTTTACAGATAAGAATTAGGTCAAACGTTTAAAAATAAAATAGCAATTTGGCCCATCATCTGACAGAAAGAATAGTCTGTCTATTTGCATACTGGGCCAAAACTTGGTTGGAAAGTCCCTCTTTTATGTCTGGCTTCCAGGCCAGTTGGAAAAGGGCAAACTGAGAGGTGGTAAGAGTATGTTAAATTGGACATTTTCATGGTAAAATGTTAGCTGGACAGGGTTCTTTCAGACATAAGCCCCAACCGTTACATCTCAGGAAACAGGGGGAGAGAGCACCCTCTCCCGATGGTCCTCCAGCACCTTGATGTCATGACATGGGACTTGAACCTGCCAACTGCCTGTAGCAGAGGCAACGGGTCAAGCGCTCCACACCATTACGCCAAGGCACCTTTGGGCATTCAGCAGATGTCTCCTGGTGCTTTTGAGTTTTTCTTTTTCATTCAAGCCTTGAAAAGTTCAAATTACTGCAGCATTGAGCTGTAGGAGGAACAGGACTTGAACATGGAATGTCTGTACTGAAAGCCTGATGATTAGACCATTGCACCATCAGTCAGACACTCTCAGGCAAAGTCTCCTGGTCATTTTTAAGTGATCTTTTGTTCGTTAGCCTTCAGTTAGTAAAGTTTAAATAACACAGAATCATATTAATCAGATGTTTCTTAGCGCTGTTGAGGTCTTCTTTTATATGATAGTGTAACAGCCGGGAATCGAACCCTGGTCTCCCACGTGGAAAGCCAACATCTTAACCACTACGACAATTAGAGTTTTGAGCTAATCAGGCTGAGGCTGTGAGCCACTGCTAGAATAGCAGTAAATTAAGCTCAATAACTAGCATTAAACTTTAGGAAGAGTGGGATTTGAAAATGAACTCTCTGTGCGGAATAACCCCTACTACACCATCACTCAGTAACATCTGCCTCTTTGTACTGTTGAAGCGATCTTTTGCATGTTAGCCTTCAGATAGTAAAGTTGAAAGAATCAAGAGTTGAACATAGAATCACGTTCATCAGAGTGTAACACCCAGGAATCGAACACAGGTCACCTGCACTGAAGGCCAACATCTTAACCACTAAGCCAAAGCAACTGCCTATGGCTCAGGGGAGATATGAGACTTTTGAGGTCATCAGGCTGAGGCTGTGAGCCACTGCTATACAATAAAAAAATTCAAAAAACGATGGGCTATAACCCATCTTTTTTCATTTTTTCATTTTTTTTAAATCCTCAAAAATGATGAAAAACGGCGTGCTATAGTATGCCGTACGGTATGGGCTATAGCCCATGTTCAAAAATGATGAAAAACGAGGTCATTTTTTTTTCCAAAATTAAAAAAAACGATGGGCTATAACCCATGTTTTTTTTTTTTTTTTTTTTTTTTTAATCCTCAAAAATGATGAAAAACGGCATGCTATAGTATGCCGTACGGTATGGGCTATAGCCCATGTTCAAAAATGATGAAAAACGAGGTCATTTTTTTTTCCAAAATTAAAAAAAACGATGGGCTATAACCCATGTTTTTTTTTTTTTTTTTTTTTTTTTATCCTCAAAAATGATGAAAAACGGCATGCTATAGTATGCCGTACGGTATGGGCTATAGCCCATGTTCAAAAATGATGAAAAACGAGGTCATTTTTATTTTTCAAAATTTCAAAAAACGATGGGCTATAACCCATGTTTTTTTTTTTTTCATTTTTTTCAAATCCTCAAAAATGATGAAAAACGGCGTGCTATAGTATGCCGTACGGTATGGGCTATAGCCCATGTTCAAAAATGATGAAAAACGAGGTCATTTTTATTTTTCAAAATTTCAAAAAACGATGGGCTATAACCCATGTTTTTTTTTTTTTTTTTTTTTTTTTAATCCTCAAAAATGATGAAAAACGGCATGCTATAGTATGCCGTACGGTATGGGCTATAGCCCATGTTCAAAAATGATGAAAAACGAGGTCATTTTTTTTTCCAAAATTAAAAAAAACGATGGGCTATAACCCATGTTTTGTTTTTTTTTTTGTTTTTTTAATCCTCAAAAATGATGAAAAACGGCATGCTATAGTATGCCGTACGGTATGGGCTATAGCCCATGTTCAAAAATGATGAAAAACGAGGTCATTTTTATTTTTCAAAATTTCAAAAAACGATGGGCTATAACCCATGTTTTTTTTTTTTTCATTTTTTTCAAATCCTCAAAAATGATGAAAAACGGCATGCTATAGTATGCCGTACGGTATGGGCTATAGCCCATGTTCAAAAATGATGAAAAACGAGGTCATTTTTATTTTTCAAAATTTCAAAAAACGATGGGCTATAACCCATGTTTTTTTTTTTTTCTTTTTTTTCAAATCCTCAAAAATGATGAAAAACGGCGTGCTATAGTATGCCGTACGGTATGGGCTATAGCCCATGTTCAAAAATGATGAAAAACGAGGTCATTTTTTTTTCCAAAATTAAAAAAAACGATGGGCTATAACCCATGTTTTTTTTTTTTTTTTTTTTTTTTTAATCCTCAAAAATGATGAAAAACGGCATGCTATAGTATGCCGTACGGTATGGGCTATAGCCCATGTTCAAAAATGATGAAAAACGAGGTCATTTTTATTTTTCAAAATTTCAAAAAACGATGGGCTATAACCCATGTTTTTTTTTTTTTTTTTTTTTTTTTAATCCTCAAAAATGATGAAAAACGGCATGCTATAGTATGCCGTACGGTATGGGCTATAGCCCATGTTCAAAAATGATGAAAAACGAGGTCATTTTTTTTTCCAAAATTAAAAAAAACGATGGGCTATAACCCATGTTTTTTTTTTTTTTTTTTTTTTAATCCTCAAAAATGATGAAAAACGGCATGCTATAGTATGCCGTACGGTATGGGCTATAGCCCATGTTCAAAAATGATGAAAAACGAGGTCATTTTTATTTTTCAAAATTTCAAAAAACGATGGGCTATAACCCATGTTTTTTTTTTTTTCATTTTTTTCAAATCCTCAAAAATGATGAAAAACGGCGTGCTATAGTATGCCGTACGGTATGGGCTATAGCCCATGTTCAAAAATGATGAAAAACGAGGTCATTTTTTTTTCCAAAATAAAAAAAAACGATGGGCTATAACCCATGTTTTTTTTTTTTTTTTTTTTTTTTAATCCTCAAAAATGATGAAAAACGGCATGCTATAGTATGCCGTACGGTATGGGCTATAGCCCATGTTCAAAAATGATGAAAAACGAGGTCATTTTTTTTTCCAAAATTAAAAAAAACGATGGGCTATAACCCATGTTTTTTTTTTTTTTTTTTTTTTTTTAATCCTCAAAAATGATGAAAAACGGCATGCTATAGTATGCCGTACGGTATGGGCTATAGCCCATGTTCAAAAATTATGAAAAACGAGGTCATTTTTATTTTTCAAAATTTCAAAAAACGATGGGCTATAACCCATGTTTTTTTTTTTTCATTTTTTTAAAATCCTCAAAAATGATGAAAAACGGCGTGCTATAGTATGCCGTACGATATGGGCTATAGCCCATGTTCAAAAATGATGAAAAACAAGGTTATTTTTTTTTTCAAAATTTCAAAAAACGATGGGCTATAACCCATGTTTTTTTTTTTTTTTTTTTTTTTTCAAATCCTCAAAAATGATGAAAAACGGCGTGCTATAGTATGCCGTACGGTATGGGCTATAGCCCATGTTCAAAAATGATGAAAAACGAGGTCATTTTTTTTTCCAAAATTAAAAAAAACGATGGGCTATAACCCATGTTTTTTTTTTTTTTTTTTTTTTTTTTATCCTCAAAAATGATGAAAAACGGCATGCTATAGTATGCCGTACGGTATGGGCTATAGCCCATGTTCAAAAATGATGAAAAACGAGGTCATTTTTTTTTTCAAAATTTCAAAAAACGATGGGCTATAACCCATGTTTTTTTTTTTTTTTCATTTTTTTCAAATCCTCAAAAATGATGAAAAACGGCGTGCTATAGTATGCCGTACGGTATGGGCTATAGCCCATGTTCAAAAATGATGAAAAACAAGGTTATTTTTTTTTTCAAAATTTCAAAAAACGATGGGCTATAACCCATGTTTTTTTTTTTTTTTCTTTTTTTTCAAATCCTCAAAAATTATGAAAAACGGCGTGCTATAGTATGCCGTACGATATGGGCTATAGCCCATGTTCAAAAATGATGAAAAACAAGGTTATTTTTTTTTTCAAAATTTCAAAAAACGATGGGCTATAACCCATGTTTTTTTATTTTTTTCAAATCCTCAAAAATGATGAAAAACGGCGTGCTATAGTATGCCGTACGGTATGGGCTATAGCCCATGTTCAAAAATGATGAAAAACGAGTTTTTTTTTTCTTTTTCAAAGTTTCAAAAAACGATGGGCTATAACCCATGTTTTTTGTTTTTTTTTCATATCCTCAAAACAGACGTCTAAAACACGTCTATTTTTAGACTTGTTTTAGACGTTTATAAACAGAACTGTCCATCTAAATTCTAAACGGATGGTTAAATATAAGTTCCCGATTGTACCTCACATGCCAGTGTGGCACCGTAGATAAACGTGGGGTTTATAAGCAGAACATTCCGGGTTCAATTCTCCTGAAGAACATTTTCACTGTCCATCTAAATTCTAAACGGCTGGTTAAATATAAGTTCCCGATTGTACCTTACATGCCGATGTGGCTCAAAAGATAAATCTGAGGTTCATAATCCAAAGGTTACTGGTTCAAAACTAATACTCAACCAATGCTGCAGTAATTTGAACTTTTCAAGGCTAGAATAAAAAATTAAAACTCATAAGCACCAGGAGACATCTGCTGATTGCCCCAAGGTGCCTTAGCTCAATGGTGTGGTGTGCTTGATCGGTAGCCTCTGCTACCACCTGCCTGCAGGTTCAAGTCCCATGCAAGGTACTAGTGAGGACCATCGGGAGACGGTGCTCTCTCCCCCTGTTTCCTGAAAAGTAGCAGTTGGGGGTTATGTTTGAAAGAACCCTGTCCACCTAAAATTTTACAGATAAGAATTAGGTCAAACGTTTAAAAATAAAATAGCAATTTGGCCCATCATCTGACAGAAAGAATAGTCTGTCTATTTGCATACTGGGCCAAAACTTGGTTGGAAAGTCCCTCTTTTATGTCTGGCTTCCAGGCCAGTTGGAAAAGGGCAAACTGAGAGGTGGTAAGAGTATGTTAAATTGGACATTTTCATGGTAAAATGTTAGCTGGACAGGGTTCTTTCAGACATAAGCCCCAACCGTTACATCTCAGGAAACAGGGGGAGAGAGCACCCTCTCCCGATGGTCCTCCAGCACCTTGATGTCATGACATGGGACTTGAACCTGCCAACTGCCTGTAGCAGAGGCAACGGGTCAAGCGCTCCACACCATTACGCCAAGGCACCTTTGGGCATTCAGCAGATGTCTCCTGGTGCTTTTGAGTTTTTCTTTTTCATTCAAGCCTTGAAAAGTTCAAATTACTGCAGCATTGAGCTGTAGGAGGAACAGGACTTGAACATGGAATGTCTGTGCTGAAAGCCTGATGATTAGACCATTGCACCATCAGTCAGACACTCTCAGGCAAAGTCTCCTGGTCATTTTGAAGTGATCTTTTGTTCGTTAGCCTTCAGTTAGTAAAGTTTAAATAACACAGAATCATATTAATCAGATGTTTCTTAGCGCTGTTGAGGTCTTCTTTTATATGATAGTGTAACAGCCGGGAATCGAACCCTGGTCTCCCACGTGGAAAGCCAACATCTTAACCACTAGTCCACTACGACAATTAGAGTTTTGAGCTAATCAGGCTGAGGCTGTGAGCCACTGCTAGAATAGCAGTAAATTAAGCTCAATAACTAGCATTAAACTTTAGGAAGAGTGGGATTTGAAAATGAACTCTCTGTGCGGAATAACCCCTACTACACCATCACTCAGTAACATCTGCCTCTTTGTACTGTTGAAGCGATCTTTTGCATGTTAGCCTTCAGATAGTAAAGTTGAAAGAATCAAGAGTTGAACATAGAATCACGTTCATCAGAGTGTAACACCCAGGAATCGAACACAGGTCACCTGCACTGAAGGCCAACATCTTAACCACTAAGCCAAAGCAACTGCCTATGGCTCAGGGGAGATATGAGACTTTTGAGGTCATCAGGCTGAGGCTGTGAGCCACTGCTATACAATAAAAAAATTCAAAAAACGATGGGCTATAACCCATCTTTTTTCATTTTTTCATTTTTTTTAAATCCTCAAAAATGATGAAAAACGGCGTGCTATAGTATGCCGTACGGTATGGGCTATAGCCCATGTTCAAAAATGATGAAAAACGAGGTCATTTTTTTTTCCAAAATTAAAAAAAACGATGGGCTATAACCCATGTTTTTTTTTTTTTTTCTTTTTTTTTTAATCCTCAAAAATGATGAAAAACGGCATGCTATAGTATGCCGTACGGTATGGGCTATAGCCCATGTTCAAAAATGATGAAAAACGAGGTCATTTTTTTTTCCAAAATAAAAAAAAACGATGGGCTATAACCCATGTTTATTTTTATTTTTATTTTTTTTTATCCTCAAAAATGATGAAAAACGGCATGCTATAGTATGCCGTACGGTATGGGCTATAGCCCATGTTCAAAAATGATGAAAAACGAGGTCATTTTTATTTTTCAAAATTTCAAAAAACGATGGGCTATAACCCATGTTTTTTTTTTTTTCATTTTTTTCAAATCCTCAAAAATGATGAAAAACGGCGTGCTATAGTATGCCGTACGGTATGGGCTATAGCCCATGTTCAAAAATGATGAAAAACGAGGTCATTTTTTTTTTCCAAAATAAAAAAAAACGATGGGCTATAACCCATGTTCTTTTTTTTTTTTGTTTTTTTTTTAATCCTCAAAAATGATGAAAAACGGCATGCTATAGTATGCCGTACGGTATGGGCTATAGCCCATGTTCAAAAATGATGAAAAACGAGGTCATTTTTTTTTCCAAAATAAAAAAAAACGATGGGCTATAACCCATGTTTTTTTTTTTTTTTTTTTTTTTTATCCTCAAAAATGATGAAAAACGGCATGCTATAGTATGCCGTACGGTATGGGCTATAGCCCATGTTCAAAAATGATGAAAAACGAGGTCATTTTTATTTTTCAAAATTTCAAAAAACGATGGGCTATAACCCATGTTTTTTTTTTTTTCATTTTTTTCAAATCCTCAAAAATGATGAAAAACGGCGTGCTATAGTATGCCGTACGGTATGGGCTATAGCCCATGTTCAAAAATGATGAAAAACGAGGTCATTTTTTTTTTCCAAAATAAAAAAAAACGATGGGCTATAACCCATGTTCTTTTTTTTTTTTGTTTTTTTTTTAATCCTCAAAAATGATGAAAAACGGCATGCTATAGTATGCCGTACGGTATGGGCTATAGCCCATGTTCAAAAATGATGAAAAACGAGGTCATTTTTTTTTCCAAAATTAAAAAAAACGATGGGCTATAACCCATGTTTTTTTTTTTTTTTTTTTTTTTTTTAATCCTCAAAAATGATGAAAAACGGCATGCTATAGTATGCCGTACGGTATGGGCTATAGCCCATGTTCAAAAATGATGAAAAACGAGGTCATTTTTATTTTTCAAAATTTCAAAAAACGATGGGCTATAACCCATGTTTTTTTTTTTTTCATTTTTTTCAAATCCTCAAAAATGATGAAAAACGGCGTGCTATAGTATGCCGTACGATATGGGCTATAGCCCATGTTCAAAAATGATGAAAAACAAGGTTATTTTTTTTTTCAAAATTTCAAAAAACGATGGGCTATAACCCATGTTTTTTTATTTTTTTCAAATCCTCAAAAATGATGAAAAACGGCGTGCTATAGTATGCCGTACGGTATGGGCTATAGCCCATGTTCAAAAATGATGAAAAACGAGTTTTTTTTTTCTTAATTTCAACAAACGATGGGCTATAACCCATGTTTTTTTATTTTTTTTAAATCCTCAAAAATGATGAAAAACGGCGTGCTATAGTATGCCGTACGGTATGGGCTATAGCCCATGTTCAAAAATGATGAAAAACGAGTTTTTTTTTTCTTTTTCAAAGTTTCAAAAAACGATGGGCTATAACCCATGTTTTTTGTTTTTTTTTCATATCCTCAAAACAGACGTCTAAAACACGTCTATTTTTAGACTTGTTTTAGACGTTTATAAACAGAACTGTCCATCTAAATTCTAAACGGATGGTTAAATATAAGTTCCCGATTGTACCTCACATGCCAGTGTGGCACCGTAGATAAACGTGGGGTTTATAAGCAGAACATTCCGGGTTCAATTCTCCTGAAGAACATTTTCACTGTCCATCTAAATTCTAAACGGCTGGTTAAATATAAGTTCCCGATTGTACCTTACATGCCGATGTGGCTCAAAAGATAAATCTGAGGTTCATAATCCAAAGGTTACTGGTTCAAAACTAATACTCAACCAATGCTGCAGTAATTTGAACTTTTCAAGGCTAGAATAAAAAATTAAAACTCATAAGCACCAGGAGACATCTGCTGATTGCCCCAAGGTGCCTTAGCTCAATGGTGTGGTGTGCTTGATCGGTAGCCTCTGCTACCACCTGCCTGCAGGTTCAAGTCCCATGCAAGGTACTAGTGAGGACCATCGGGAGACGGTGCTCTCTCCCCCTGTTTCCTGAAAAGTAGCAGTTGGGGGTTATGTTTGAAAGAACCCTGTCCACCTAAAATTTTACAGATAAGAATTAGGTCAAACGTTTAAAAATAAAATAGCAATTTGGCCCATCATCTGACAGAAAGAATAGTCTGTCTATTTGCATACTGGGCCAAAACTTGGTTGGAAAGTCCCTCTTTTATGTCTGGCTTCCAGGCCAGTTGGAAAAGGGCAAACTGAGAGGTGGTAAGAGTATGTTAAATTGGACATTTTCATGGTAAAATGTTAGCTGGACAGGGTTCTTTCAGACATAAGCCCCAACCGTTACATCTCAGGAAACAGGGGGAGAGAGCACCCTCTCCCGATGGTCCTCCAGCACCTTGATGTCATGACATGGGACTTGAACCTGCCAACTGCCTGTAGCAGAGGCAACGGGTCAAGCGCTCCACACCATTACGCCAAGGCACCTTTGGGCATTCAGCAGATGTCTCCTGGTGCTTTTGAGTTTTTCTTTTTCATTCAAGCCTTGAAAAGTTCAAATTACTGCAGCATTGAGCTGTAGGAGGAACAGGACTTGAACATGGAATGTCTGTGCTGAAAGCCTGATGATTAGACCATTGCACCATCAGTCAGACACTCTCAGGCAAAGTCTCCTGGTCATTTTGAAGTGATCTTTTGTTCGTTAGCCTTCAGTTAGTAAAGTTTAAATAACACAGAATCATATTAATCAGATGTTTCTTAGCGCTGTTGAGGTCTTCTTTTATATGATAGTGTAACAGCCGGGAATCGAACCCTGGTCTCCCACGTGGAAAGCCAACATCTTAACCACTAGTCCACTACGACAATTAGAGTTTTGAGCTAATCAGGCTGAGGCTGTGAGCCACTGCTAGAATAGCAGTAAATTAAGCTCAATAACTAGCATTAAACTTTAGGAAGAGTGGGATTTGAAAATGAACTCTCTGTGCGGAATAACCCCTACTACACCATCACTCAGTAACATCTGCCTCTTTGTACTGTTGAAGCGATCTTTTGCATGTTAGCCTTCAGATAGTAAAGTTGAAAGAATCAAGAGTTGAACATAGAATCACGTTCATCAGAGTGTAACACCCAGGAATCGAACACAGGTCACCTGCACTGAAGGCCAACATCTTAACCACTAAGCCAAAGCAACTGCCTATGGCTCAGGGGAGATATGAGACTTTTGAGGTCATCAGGCTGAGGCTGTGAGCCACTGCTATACAATAAAAAAATTCAAAAAACGATGGGCTATAACCCATCTTTTTTCATTTTTTCATTTTTTTTAAATCCTCAAAAATGATGAAAAACGGCGTGCTATAGTATGCCGTACGGTATGGGCTATAGCCCATGTTCAAAAATGATGAAAAACGAGGTCATTTTTTTTTCCAAAATTAAAAAAAACGATGGGCTATAACCCATGTTTTTTTTTTTTTTTTTTTTTTTTTAATCCTCAAAAATGATGAAAAACGGCATGCTATAGTATGCCGTACGGTATGGGCTATAGCCCATGTTCAAAAATGATGAAAAACGAGGTCATTTTTTTTTCCAAAATTAAAAAAAACGATGGGCTATAACCCATGTTTTTTTTTTTTTTTTTTTTTTTTTATCCTCAAAAATGATGAAAAACGGCATGCTATAGTATGCCGTACGGTATGGGCTATAGCCCATGTTCAAAAATGATGAAAAACGAGGTCATTTTTATTTTTCAAAATTTCAAAAAACGATGGGCTATAACCCATGTTTTTTTTTTTTTCATTTTTTTCAAATCCTCAAAAATGATGAAAAACGGCGTGCTATAGTATGCCGTACGGTATGGGCTATAGCCCATGTTCAAAAATGATGAAAAACGAGGTCATTTTTATTTTTCAAAATTTCAAAAAACGATGGGCTATAACCCATGTTTTTTTTTTTTTTTTTTTTTTTTAATCCTCAAAAATGATGAAAAACGGCATGCTATAGTATGCCGTACGGTATGGGCTATAGCCCATGTTCAAAAATGATGAAAAACGAGGTCATTTTTTTTTCCAAAATTAAAAAAAACGATGGGCTATAACCCATGTTTTTTTTTTTTTTTTGTTTTTTTAATCCTCAAAAATGATGAAAAACGGCATGCTATAGTATGCCGTACGGTATGGGCTATAGCCCATGTTCAAAAATGATGAAAAACAAGGTCATTTTTTTTTCCAAAATAAAAAAAAACGATGGGCTATAACCCATGGTTTTTTTTTTTTTTTTTTTTATCCTCAAAAATGATGAAAAACGGCATGCTATAGTATGCCGTACGGTATGGGCTATAGCCCATGTTCAAAAATGATGAAAAACGAGGTCATTTTTATTTTTCAAAATTTCAAAAAACGATGGGCTATAACCCATGTTTTTTTTTTTTTCATTTTTTTCAAATCCTCAAAAATGATGAAAAACGGCGTGCTATAGTATGCCGTACGGTATGGGCTATAGCCCATGTTCAAAAATGATGAAAAACGAGGTCATTTTTTTTTCCAAAATAAAAAAAAACGATGGGCTATAACCCATGTTTTTTTTTTTTTTTTTTTTTTTTTTATCCTCAAAAATGATGAAAAACGGCATGCTATAGTATGCCGTACGGTATGGGCTATAGCCCATGTTCAAAAATGATGAAAAACGAGGTCATTTTTTTTTCCAAAATTAAAAAAAACGATGGGCTATAACCCATGTTTTTTTTTTTTTTTTTTTTTTTTTAATCCTCAAAAATGATGAAAAACGGCATGCTATAGTATGCCGTACGGTATGGGCTATAGCCCATGTTCAAAAATGATGAAAAACGAGGTCATTTTTATTTTTCAAAATTTCAAAAAACGATGGGCTATAACCCATGTTTTTTTTTTTTTCATTTTTTTCAAATCCTCAAAAATGATGAAAAACGGCGTGCTATAGTATGCCGTACGATATGGGCTATAGCCCATGTTCAAAAATGATGAAAAACAAGGTTATTTTTTTTTTCAAAATTTCAAAAAACGATGGGCTATAACCCATGTTTTTTTTTTTTTTAAATTTTTTTCAAATCCTCAAAAATGATGAAAAACGGCGTGCTATAGTATGCCGTACGGTATGGGCTATAGCCCATGTTCAAAAATGATGAAAAACGAGGTCATTTTTTTTTCCAAAATTAAAAAAAACGATGGGCTATAACCCATGTTTTTTTTTTTTTTTTTTTTTTTTTTATCCTCAAAAATGATGAAAAACGGCATGCTATAGTATGCCGTACGGTATGGGCTATAGCCCATGTTCAAAAATGATGAAAAACGAGGTCATTTTTTTTTTCAAAATTTCAAAAAACGATGGGCTATAACCCATGTTTTTTTTTTTTTTTCATTTTTTTCAAATCCTCAAAAATGATTAAAAACGGCGTGCTATAGTATGCCGTACGGTATGGGCTATAGCCCATGTTAAAAAATGATGAAAAACAAGGTTATTTTTTTTTTCAAAATTTCAAAAAACGATGGGCTATAACCCATGTTTTTTTTTTTTTCATTTTTTTCAAATCCTCAAAAATGATGAAAAACGGCGTGCTATAGTATGCCGTACGGTATGGGCTATAGCCCATGTTCAAAAATGATGAAAAACGAGGTCATTTTTATTTTTCAAAATTTCAAAAAACGATGGGCTATAACCCATGTTTTGTTTTTTTTTTTGTTTTTTTAATCCTCAAAAATGATGAAAAACGGCATGCTATAGTATGCCGTACGGTATGGGCTATAGCCCATGTTCAAAAATGATGAAAAACGAGGTCATTTTTTTTTCCAAAATAAAAAAAAACGATGGGCTATAACCCATGTTTTTTTTTTTTTTTTTTTTTTTTATCCTCAAAAATGATGAAAAACGGCATGCTATAGTATGCCGTACGGTATGGGCTATAGCCCATGTTCAAAAATGATGAAAAACGAGGTCATTTTTATTTTTCAAAATTTCAAAAAACGATGGGCTATAACCCATGTTTTTTTTTTTTTCATTTTTTTCAAATCCTCAAAAATGATGAAAAACGGCGTGCTATAGTATGCCGTACGGTATGGGCTATAGCCCATGTTCAAAAATGATGAAAAACGAGGTCATTTTTTTTTTCCAAAATAAAAAAAAACGATGGGCTATAACCCATGTTTTTTTTTTTTTTTTTTTTTTTTAATCCTCAAAAATGATGAAAAACGGCATGCTATAGTATGCCGTACGGTATGGGCTATAGCCCATGTTCAAAAATGATGAAAAACGAGGTCATTTTTTTTCCAAAATTAAAAAAAACGATGGGCTATAACCCATGTTTTTTTTTTTTTTTTTTTTTTTTTTATCCTCAAAAATGATGAAAAACGGCATGCTATAGTATGCCGTACGGTATGGGCTATAGCCCATGTTCAAAAATGATGAAAAACGAGGTCATTTTTATTTTTCAAAATTTCAAAAAACGATGGGCTATAACCCATGTTTTTTTTTTTTTCATTTTTTTCAAATCCTCAAAAATGATGAAAAACGGCATGCTATAGTATGCCGTACGGTATGGGCTATAGCCCATGTTCAAAAATGATGAAAAACGAGGTCATTTTTATTTTTCGAAATTTCAAAAAACGATGGGCTATAACCCATGTTTTTTTTTTTTTCATTTTTTTCAAATCCTCAAAAATGATGAAAAACGGCGTGCTATAGTATGCCGTACGGTATGGGCTATAGCCCATGTTCAAAAATGATGAAAAACGAGGTCATTTTTTTTTTCCAAAATAAAAAAAAACGATGGGCTATAACCCATGTTTTTTTTTTTTTTTTTTTTTTTTTAATCCTCAAAAATGATGAAAAACGGCATGCTATAGTATGCCGTACGGTATGGGCTATAGCCCATGTTCAAAAATGATGAAAAACGAGGTCATTTTTTTTTCCAAAATTAAAAAAAACGATGGGCTATAACCCATGTTTTTTTTTTTTTTTTTTTTTTTTTAATCCTCAAAAATGATGAAAAACGGCATGCTATAGTATGCCGTACGGTATGGGCTATAGCCCATGTTCAAAAATGATGAAAAACGAGGTCATTTTTTTTTCCAAAATTAAAAAAAACGATGGGCTGTAACCCATGTTTTGTTTTTTTTTTTGTTTTTTTAATCCTCAAAAATGATGAAAAACGGCATGCTATAGTATGCCGTACGGTATGGGCTATAGCCCATGTTCAAAAATGATGAAAAACGAGGTCATTTTTTTTTCCAAAATAAAAAAAAACGATGGGCTATAACCCATGTTTTTTTTTTTTTTTTTTTTTTTTATCCTCAAAAATGATGAAAAACGGCATGCTATAGTATGCCGTACGGTATGGGCTATAGCCCATGTTCAAAAATGATGAAAAACGAGGTCATTTTTATTTTTCAAAATTTCAAAAAACGATGGGCTATAACCCATGTTTTTTTTTTTTTCATTTTTTTCAAATCCTCAAAAATGATGAAAAACGGCGTGCTATAGTATGCCGTACGGTATGGGCTATAGCCCATGTTCAAAAATGATGAAAAACGAGGTCATTTTTTTTTTCCAAAATAAAAAAAAACGATGGGCTATAACCCATGTTTTTTTTTTTTTTTTTTTTTTTTTAATCCTCAAAAATGATGAAAAACGGCATGCTATAGTATGCCGTACGGTATGGGCTATAGCCCATGTTCAAAAATGATGAAAAACGAGGTCATTTTTTTTTCCAAAATTAAAAAAAACGATGGGCTATAACCCATGTTTTTTTTTTTTTTTTTTTTTTTTTAATCCTCAAAAATGATGAAAAACGGCATGCTATAGTATGCCGTACGGTATGGGCTATAGCCAATGTTCAAAAATGATGAAAAACGAGGTCATTTTTATTTTTCAAAATTTCAAAAAACGATGGGCTATAACCCATGTTTTTTTTTTTTTCATTTTTTTCAAATCCTCAAAAATGATGAAAAACGGCGTGCTATAGTATGCCGTACGATATGGGCTATAGCCCATGTTCAAAAATGATGAAAAACAAGGTTATTTTTTTTTTCAAAATTTCAAAAAACGATGGGCTATAACCCATGTTTTTTTTTTTTTTTAATTTTTTTCAAATCCTCAAAAATGATGAAAAACGGCGTGCTATAGTATGCCGTACGGTATGGGCTATAGCCCATGTTCAAAAATTATGAAAAACGAGGTCATTTTTTTTTCCAAAATTAAAAAAAACGATGGGCTATAACCCATGTTTTTTTTTTTTTTTTTTTTTTTTTTATCCTCAAAAATGATGAAAAACGGCATGCTATAGTATGCCGTACGGTATGGGCTATAGCCCATGTTCAAAAATGATGAAAAACGAGGTCATTTTTTTTTTCAAAATTTCAAAAAACGATGGGCTATAACCCATGTTTTTTTTTTTTTTTTTTTTTTTTCAAATCCTCAAAAATGATTAAAAACGGCGTGCTATAGTATGCCGTACGGTATGGGCTATAGCCCATGTTAAAAAATGATGAAAAACAAGGTTATTTTTTTTTTCAAAATTTCAAAAAACGATGGGCTATAACCCATGTTTTTTTTTTTTTTTCATTTTTTTCAAATCCTCAAAAATGATGAAAAACGGCGTGCTATAGTATGCCGTACGATATGGGCTATAGCCCATGTTCAAAAATGATGAAAAACAAGGTTATTTTTTTTTTCAAAATTTCAAAAAACGATGGGCTATAACCCATGTTTTTTTTTTTTTTTCATTTTTTTCAAATCCTCAAAAATGATGAAAAACGGCGTGCTATAGTATGCCGTACGGTATGGGCTATAGCCCATGTTCAAAAATGATGAAAAACGAGTTTTTTTTTTCTTTTTCAAAGTTTCAAAAAACGATGGGCTATAACCCATGTTTTTTGTTTTTTTTTCATATCCTCAAAACAGACGTCTAAAACACGTCTATTTTTAGACTTGTTTTAGACGTTTATAAACAGAACTGTCCATCTAAATTCTAAACGGATGGTTAAATATAAGTTCCCGATTATACCTCACATGCCAGTGTGGCACCGTAGATAAACGTGGGGTTTATAAGCAGAACATTCCGGGTTCAATTCTCCTGAAGAACATTTTCACTGTCCATCTAAATTCTAAACGGCTGGTTAAATATAAGTTCCCGATTGTACCTTACATGCCGATGTGGCTCAAAAGATAAATCTGAGGTTCATAATCCAAAGGTTACTGGTTCAAAACTAATACTCAACCAATGCTGCAGTAATTTGAACTTTTCAAGGCTAGAATAAAAAATTAAAACTCATAAGCACCAGGAGACATCTGCTGATTGCCCCAAGGTGCCTTAGCTCAATGGTGTGGTGTGCTTGATCGGTAGCCTCTGCTACCACCTGCCTGCAGGTTCAAGTCCCATGCAAGGTACTAGTGAGGACCATCGGGAGACGGTGCTCTCTCCCCCTGTTTCCTGAAAAGTAGCAGTTGGGGGTTATGTTTGAAAGAACCCTGTCCACCTAAAATTTTACAGATAAGAATTAGGTCAAACGTTTAAAAATAAAATAGCAATTTGGCCCATCATCTGACAGAAAGAATAGTCTGTCTATTTGCATACTGGGCCAAAACTTGGTTGGAAAGTCCCTCTTTTATGTCTGGCTTCCAGGCCAGTTGGAAAAGGGCAAACTGAGAGGTGGTAAGAGTATGTTAAATTGGACATTTTCATGGTAAAATGTTAGCTGGACAGGGTTCTTTCAGACATAAGCCCCAACCGTTACATCTCAGGAAACAGGGGGAGAGAGCACCCTCTCCCGATGGTCCTCCAGCACCTTGATGTCATGACATGGGACTTGAACCTGCCAACTGCCTGTAGCAGAGGCAACGGGTCAAGCGCTCCACACCATTACGCCAAGGCACCTTTGGGCATTCAGCAGATGTCTCCTGGTGCTTTTGAGTTTTTCTTTTTCATTCAAGCCTTGAAAAGTTCAAATTACTGCAGCATTGAGCTGTAGGAGGAACAGGACTTGAACATGGAATGTCTGTACTGAAAGCCTGATGATTAGACCATTGCACCATCAGTCAGACACTCTCAGGCAAAGTCTCCTGGTCATTTTTAAGTGATCTTTTGTTCGTTAGCCTTCAGTTAGTAAAGTTTAAATAACACAGAATCATATTAATCAGATGTTTCTTAGCGCTGTTGAGGTCTTCTTTTATATGATAGTGTAACAGCCGGGAATCGAACCCTGGTCTCCCACGTGGAAAGCCAACATCTTAACCACTACGACAATTAGAGTTTTGAGCTAATCAGGCTGAGGCTGTGAGCCACTGCTAGAATAGCAGTAAATTAAGCTCAATAACTAGCATTAAACTTTAGGAAGAGTGGGATTTGAAAATGAACTCTCTGTGCGGAATAACCCCTACTACACCATTACTCAGTAACATCTGCCTCTTTGTACTGTTGAAGCGATCTTTTGCATGTTAGCCTTCAGATAGTAAAGTTGAAAGAATCAAGAGTTGAACATAGAATCACGTTCATCAGAGTGTAACACCCAGGAATCGAACACAGGTCACCTGCACTGAAGGCCAACATCTTAACCACTAAGCCAAAGCAACTGCCTATGGCTCAGGGGAGATATGAGACTTTTGAGGTCATCAGGCTGAGGCTGTGAGCCACTGCTATACAATAAAAAAATTAAAAAAACGATGGGCTATAACCCATCTTTTTTCATTTTTTCATTTTTTTTAAATCCTCAAAAATGATGAAAAACGGCGTGCTATAGTATGCCGTACGGTATGGGCTATAGCCCATGTTCAAAAATGATGAAAAACGAGGTCATTTTTTTTTCCAAAATTAAAAAAAACGATGGGCTATAACCCATGTTTTTTTTTTTTTTTTTTTTTTTTTATCCTCAAAAATGATGAAAAACGGCATGCTATAGTATGCCGTACGGTATGGGCTATAGCCCATGTTCAAAAATGATGAAAAACGAGGTCATTTTTATTTTTCAAAATTTCAAAAAACGATGGGCTATAACCCATGTTTTTTTTTTTTTCATTTTTTTCAAATCCTCAAAAATGATGAAAAACGGCGTGCTATAGTATGCCGTACGGTATGGGCTATAGCCCATGTTCAAAAATGATGAAAAACGAGGTCATTTTTATTTTTCAAAATTTCAAAAAACGATGGGCTATAACCCATGTTTTTTTTTTTTTTTTTTTTTTTTTAATCCTCAAAAATGATGAAAAACGGCATGCTATAGTATGCCGTACGGTATGGGCTATAGCCCATGTTCAAAAATGATGAAAAACGAGGTCATTTTTTTTTCCAAAATTAAAAAAAACGATGGGCTATAACCCATGTTTTTTTTTTTTTTTTTTAATCCTCAAAAATGATGAAAAACGGCATGCTATAGTATGCCGTACGGTATGGGCTATAGCCCATGTTCAAAAATGATGAAAAACGAGGTCATTTTTATTTTTCAAAATTTCAAAAAACGATGGGCTATAACCCATGTTTTTTTTTTTTTCATTTTTTTCAAATCCTCAAAAATGATGAAAAACGGCATGCTATAGTATGCCGTACGGTATGGGCTATAGCCCATGTTCAAAAATGATGAAAAACGAGGTCATTTTAATTTTTCAAAATTTCAAAAAACGATGGGCTATAACCCATGTTTTTTTTTTTTTGTTTTTTTTCAAATCCTCAAAAATGATGAAAAACGGCGTGCTATAGTATGCCGTACGGTATGGGCTATAGCCCATGTTCAAAAATGATGAAAAACGAGGTCATTTTTTTTTCCAAAATTAAAAAAAACGATGGGCTATAACCCATGTTTTTTTTTTTTTCATTTTTTTCAAATCCTCAAAAATGATGAAAAACGGCATGCTATAGTATGCCGTACGGTATGGGCTATAGCCCATGTTCAAAAATGATGAAAAACGAGGTCATTTTAATTTTTCAAAATTTCAAAAAACGATGGGCTATAACCCATGTTTTTTTTTTTTTGTTTTTTTTCAAATCCTCAAAAATGATGAAAAACGGCGTGCTATAGTATGCCGTACGGTATGGGCTATAGCCCATGTTCAAAAATGATGAAAAACGAGGTCATTTTTTTTTCCAAAATTAAAAAAAACGATGGGCTATAACCCATGTTTTTTTTTTTTTTTTTTTTTTTTTTATCCTCAAAAATGATGAAAAACGGCATGCTATAGTATGCCGTACGGTATGGGCTATAGCCCATGTTCAAAAATGATGAAAAACGAGGTAATTTTTATTTTTCAAAATTTCAAAAAACGATGGGCTATAACCCATGTTTTTTTTTTTTTTTTTTTTTTTTAATCCTCAAAAATGATGAAAAACGGCATGCTATAGTATGCCGTACGGTATGGGCTATAGCCCATGTTCAAAAATGATGAAAAACGAGGTCATTTTTTTTTCCAAAATTAAAAAAAACGATGGGCTATAACCCATGTTTTTTTTTTTATTTTTTTTTTTAATCCTCAAAAATGATGAAAAACGGCATGCTATAGTATGCCGTACGGTATGGGCTATAGCCCATGTTCAAAAATGATGAAAAACGAGGTCATTTTTATTTTTCAAAATTTCAAAAAACGATGGGCTATAACCCATGTTTTTTTTTTTTTCATTTTTTTCAAATCCTCAAAAATGATGAAAAACGGCGTGCTATAGTATGCCGTACGGTATGGGCTATAGCCCATGTTCAAAAATGATGAAAAACGAGTTTTTTTTTTCTTTTTCAAAGTTTCAAAAAACGATGGGCTATAACCCATGTTTTTTGTTTTTTTTTCATATCCTCAAAACAGACGTCTAAAACACGTCTATTTTTAGACTTGTTTTAGACGTTTATAAACAGAACTGTCCATCTAAATTCTAAACGGATGGTTAAATATAAGTTCCCGATTGTACCTCACATGCCAGTGTGGCACCGTAGATAAACGTGGGGTTTATAAGCAGAACATTCCGGGTTCAATTCTCCTGAAGAACATTTTCACTGTCCATCTAAATTCTAAACGGCTGGTTAAATATAAGTTCCCGATTGTACCTTACATGCCGATGTGGCTCAAAAGATAAATCTGAGGTTCATAATCCAAAGGTTACTGGTTCAAAACTAATACTCAACCAATGCTGCAGTAATTTGAACTTTTCAAGGCTAGAATAAAAAATTAAAACTCATAAGCACCAGGAGACATCTGCTGATTGCCCCAAGGTGCCTTAGCTCAATGGTGTGGTGTGCTTGATCGGTAGCCTCTGCTACCACCTGCCTGCAGGTTCAAGTCCCATGCAAGGTACTAGTGAGGACCATCGGGAGACGGTGCTCTCTCCCCCTGTTTCCTGAAAAGTAGCAGTTGGGGGTTATGTTTGAAAGAACCCTGTCCACCTAAAATTTTACAGATAAGAATTAGGTCAAACGTTTAAAAATAAAATAGCAATTTGGCCCATCATCTGACAGAAAGAATAGTCTGTCTATTTGCATACTGGGCCAAAACTTGGTTGGAAAGTCCCTCTTTTATGTCTGGCTTCCAGGCCAGTTGGAAAAGGGCAAACTGAGAGGTGGTAAGAGTATGTTAAATTGGACATTTTCATGGTAAAATGTTAGCTGGACAGGGTTCTTTCAGACATAAGCCCCAACCGTTACATCTCAGGAAACAGGGGGAGAGAGCACCCTCTCCCGATGGTCCTCCAGCACCTTGATGTCATGACATGGGACTTGAACCTGCCAACTGCCTGTAGCAGAGGCAACGGGTCAAGCGCTCCACACCATTACGCCAAGGCACCTTTGGGCATTCAGCAGATGTCTCCTGGTGCTTTTGAGTTTTTCTTTTTCATTCAAGCCTTGAAAAGTTCAAATTACTGCAGCATTGAGCTGTAGGAGGAACAGGACTTGAACATGGAATGTCTGTGCTGAAAGCCTGATGATTAGACCATTGCACCATCAGTCAGACACTCTCAGGCAAAGTCTCCTGGTCATTTTGAAGTGATCTTTTGTTCGTTAGCCTTCAGTTAGTAAAGTTTAAATAACACAGAATCATATTAATCAGATGTTTCTTAGCGCTGTTGAGGTCTTCTTTTATATGATAGTGTAACAGCCGGGAATCGAACCCTGGTCTCCCACGTGGAAAGCCAACATCTTAACCACTAGTCCACTACGACAATTAGAGTTTTGAGCTAATCAGG
The DNA here is from genome assembly GCF_964188405.1 of Protomyctophum parallelum. Lineage (NCBI taxonomy): Eukaryota > Metazoa > Chordata > Actinopteri > Myctophiformes > Myctophidae > Protomyctophum > Protomyctophum parallelum. The sequence goes on along the minus strand of NC_139712.1, from coordinate 18,206,414 downwards.
CTGAGGCTGTGAGCCACTGCTAGAATAGCAGTAAATTAAGCTCAATAACTAGCATTAAACTTTAGGAAGAGTGGGATTTGAAAATGAACTCTCTGTGCGGAATAACCCCTACTACACCATCACTCAGTAACATCTGCCTCTTTGTACTGTTGAAGCGATCTTTTGCATGTTAGCCTTCAGATAGTAAAGTTGAAAGAATCAAGAGTTGAACATAGAATCACGTTCATCAGAGTGTAACACCCAGGAATCGAACACAGGTCACCTGCACTGAAGGCCAACATCTTAACCACTAAGCCAAAGCAACTGCCTATGGCTCAGGGGAGATATGAGACTTTTGAGGTCATCAGGCTGAGGCTGTGAGCCACTGCTATACAATAAAAAAATTCAAAAAACGATGGGCTATAACCCATCTTTTTTCATTTTTTCATTTTTTTTAAATCCTCAAAAATGATGAAAAACGGCGTGCTATAGTATGCCGTACGGCATATATGTCAAACTCAAGGCCCGGGGGCCAAATCAGGCCCGTGAATGAATTATCTTTGGCCCGCGGGATGATATTTAATTAGTATTAGAACTGGCCCTCTGGTATATTGCACGGACCACCACAATACTACAAGTCCCACAATGCACTGCGAGTGCATTGTCACGTATCGAGGGCCCGCAAGCGCAAGCATGCGTCTTCTCTTCACTATTGATCAGCAGTGAAAGTATATCACTTGTGGTCGACTTTCAGCTACCCCTCTACACAAAAATGGCCCGTGTGTTGAAACACAGTCCGGCCCTCGACTTGTACCAATTTCTTTATTTTGGCCCACTGTGTATTTGAGTTTGACATCCCTGCCGTACGGTATGGGCTATAGCCCATGTTCAAAAATGATGAAAAAAAAGTTTTTTTTTTTTTTTTTTTCAAAATTTAAAAAAACGATGGGCTATAACCCATGTTTTTTTTGTTTTTTTTAAATCCTCAAAAATGATGAAAAACGGCGTGCTTTAGTATGCCGTACGGTATGGCCAGGTCAGGCTGAGGCTGTGAGCCACTGCTATACAATCAAAAAAATCAAAAAACGATCGGCTATAACCCATGTTTTGTTTTCATTTTTTTCGAATCCTCAAAAATGATGAAAAACGGCGTGCTATAGTATGCCGTATGGTATGGGCTATAGCCCATGGTAAAAAATGATGAAAAACGAGGATAACTTCTTTTTTCAAAAATTCAAAAAACGATGGGCTATAACCCATGTTTTTTTTTTTCCATTTTTTTCAAATCCTCAAAAATTATGAAAAACGGCGTGCTATAGTATGCCGTACGGCATGGGCTATAGCCCATGGTCAAAATTTATGAAAAACGAGGATAACTTTTTTTTTTAATTCAAAAAACGATGGGCTATAACCCATGTTTTTTTTTTTCTTAATTTTTTTCAAATCCTCAAAAATTATGAAAAACGGCGTGCTATAGTATGCCGTACGTTATGGTCTACCTGCACCGATACCTTGGGGTAATGTTGACCCTGCTACAGTATATCATGTGAGCTACTGTGTTGACCCTCCAAGCAACAATACACTAAAGCATCTATATAATATATATATATATATATATATATATTTGCGACAGGCGAAAGCACAATACGTCCGTCTAAGAAGTCTATTTCTCTACAGAAGTGTTAATATTGTAACCTTTTAACACGGCACAGAAACAGGAACTGAATGCCTGTGTTTATCTTTTTTGAAGTGGTGCAACCACTAGACAATTTACAATTTACAATTTAGGCATTTAGCAGACGCTCTTAATCCAGAGCGACTTACATTGAAGCAAGAACAAAAGCATGGGAATACATCACATAAAAGCATTTATCATGAGACATGCGTAAGCTAAGAAGGTAACAGTGGAATATCTATATGATGAAACTATACATACACTATACATAATAAACTATACATATTCACTACTATGCTATACATATGTACTATGGCGTGCTATGACTATATACAATACAATTATAGTGCTGTCTACATAACATGCTATAAGTCTGTGTCAAATGCTATCTAAGCCAACAGAAATGCTATCTAAGGGGTTAGGGTAAGTGCTATGGGCCTATGTGCTAGACGGGAGTAGGGCTGGGTGCAATAACCGCAATACCGCCATACCGCCGGTATGTAACGCATACCACGGTATCGGGTTCATTACCGCGGTTAAATTTTTTTAATAATAATAATTATGAAATGATTTTTTTTTTTTTTTATGAAATGAAAAGTGTATCATAATAAACAGTGACGCTCAGTCAGTCTAATCATGCCAGCAACACAACAACACCAGAGGGAGTTCAAAAAACCATGTGCAACCCAGATTCGGCACAAACAAGGATTGATTGATTGATTGATTGATTAAAATATTTATTAACAGTTTGCAGAATTACACTACATTTCAAGCACAACTCAATACAAAGACTGTTAACTGTGAGTGGACACTTGTTTACAAGAGGGTCCACCTAAATTAATTTCACTCCTATGCCACAAAAATGTGGAACGCCCTACCAACTGTCATTAAGATGTAAATCCCTTGACTCCACCCACCCCTTTCCCCCCTCACTGTATACGTTCTCCCCCTTTTTACCTCCTTTATGATGATTTCCTGTTTTTGGCTTTATAGAAGTGCATAGTGTACAAAATGATATGATGAATTGAAAATGGTGGACCCTCTTGTAAACAAGTGTAATGCTTTATGGCAGGGGTATTCAATTAGATTAGGCCTCCTATGTGACACAGACCGAGTAGAAAGAAACGTGCCATTTTATCATGACTATTAGTGAGGACCTATTATATGAAGATAGGTTCAAAAGTGGTCCTTTAATGATTGCCGTCATTATGGTAATCTCACAATTAATATCACACACACCATACCTGTAACTTTTATTAGCCCTCTTATTAAGGCGGTAATAACCGCCATACCTGCGGTATGGGGGCCGGCAATAACCGCGGTAATAAAAATCCCATACCGCCCCAGCCCTAGACGGGAGTTGCACCACTTGGTTCACACTGGTGTGATTTTAAAGCTAGACGTGAGCACGTAGAAGGCATGTTAACATTAGCAAGAGTTTCTGTAGAAATAAATGATTTCATCTTATTACTCCAGGACCTTGCTAAGATATGTATGCACTTCATTTAGCGGAGAATATCTCAACTATTCTTGGCTAATATGACCCCCGCAAACAACTTAGGAAATGTAAAAAAATCTCTATCTCTATTCTCTAATGACCACGCCCTTTTTAGAATAACCGCCACTTAAAACATGCCTCTATCTTCTAAACCGTTGGAGCTACAGATTTTCTGAGATGCTCAAAATGTTCAGAATACTCATGTTTAAATATATGCACACTGTGGTCATCTTTCCATAAGTTAATGGCAGGGTGGAAACTAGCCTCAATTTGCCATTGACCGCCCATACATCCAAACAGACAAAGTCCTATCTAATTAGTATTAAATTATGTCAAACTCACCAACATTGCAGCTGTACAAAAAGCTTTAATTATCGTCTTTCTATCTGCAATCCACGGCCTTTTGAGCCCATATTATATGGAGCTGACTGATTTGTTTGCGGCCGATGCCATAACGACACACTGAGGTCACACAACACACTCCATATTTGGGCTTAGCTGCAGTGCAGTGTTGTTTTCATCGACTAAAACTAAGACGAATTCAAACTGTTCGTCGACTATCTTTTTTTCACTGATGAAAACTAAATGGAAACTAAATGAACACTAAGCTATGATGACTATAACTAGGACTAAATATATGGACAATTTCGTTGACAGATAAAAACTAGACTAAAATGTTAGGGAGGGACTAGTGGACAAGAGATCCAGTATAAGTCATTTTACGCTGAAAATAGCAGATCTACAAGCTCACAACGCGTCGCAGCGTGACATGTTGTGAGCTTGTAGATCGTCTATTTTCAGCAAGTGTAAAAGCAGTCATTGTGACGGCATCAAGGCACTGGCAAAACACATTTTAGTCGACTAAATCACCTGTAGATTTAGTCGACTAAAATCTTATGACATTTAGTCGACTAAAACTAGACTAAACACTAAAACATTCCAGGTGACTAAAATGTGACTAAAACTAAGTGAAAACTATTCAAGAGACTATGACTAAAACTAAAATAGAAATGTGCTGCCAAAAACAACACTGCTGCAGTGGGAAGTCTTTATGGCCATGGCTGAGTCAGAGGTCCTCCTGTCCTGGCCTCCCATTAGACACTTTTAATATAGGTTATGATAAGACTGTGACAGGCCTAGTTCAGACTGAGAGCAGAGCTGACAGACTCGAGCCAACTAGCAGTTAATGATGATGATGCTTAGATGTAGTGGTGCCGGAATAGCGGATTATATTATATTGCACCCACCGCCGGATGACCACATCCATTATAAACTCGGCAACAAAAGTTCGGAAACTTAAATTCGGTCCATTATTTCTCCACTTTAATAATACCAATTTAATCGTTGATTAGTCACCTTTACATCGAGGTATAGATTGTAAGGATCGTGGAATGAGTAACACAGCTAAACGTTTGCGTAGCGCCACCAAATCATTTGCCAAAATAGCTGGCAAATGATTGTTATTCAACCCTTGCTTTGAGTTGCTTAGTGGATTGGATGATTGCACTCTCCCACAGTATTAAGGAAAAAACAACACATATTGTCCATTTTTACACTTTATTAATTTTACACTAAGTGTTAGGGAACTGAGTAGCGGGTGGAAGCTGCAAAAGCAGCTGCAACAGCTTGGCATGGTATGTATGGTATGGGGCAATATCTCTCTCACAGGCAAGACACAACTTGAGGTTGTCATCATGAACGCAATCTCAAATGCAGTGAGATATCGGGATGAGATTCTGGAGCCAGTGGCGATCCCATATCTACAGAGCCAGGATCATCACAGAGTAGCCTACCTCCAGAATTTGGGAGTGGAGTAGATGGAATGGCTTTGCCGTGAGTCCAGAGTCCTCAACCCATTTGAACACTTGTGGGATCAGCTTGGGCATGTGCCAGAGTCCACAGAACCACGTTGGATGTCTTGCAACAAAACCTGGTTGAGGAATGGGATGCCATCCCACAGCAAAATGTGTCTAGGTTTGGTGACCAGCGTGAGAATGTGAAAATGTAATACACCAATTGTTATTATTAAAGTGGAGAAATAATGAACCAAGGTGAAGTTTCCGAACTTTTGTTGCCGGGTTTAGTTATTAAAGTAACCGCCTGGATGCGATCTGTTGTCTGTGTCCAATCAAAACCCAACTTAATCATATGCCGTCCAATCAAAAACAACTTTATCATAATGCTGTCCAATCAAAATAGGCTGTCCAATCAAAAACAACTTTATCGTATAGGCTGTCCAATCAAAAACAACTTTATCATATAGGCTGTCCAATCAAAAATAACTTTATCGAATACTGTCCAACACGTGTGTGAGCTTAACCCATTCTGACCTGAGATCAGATTCTAAAAATGTCTTCTATGTCAGTCGCTCTTCGATTTTTCAAAAATAGCAGACCTACAAGCTTGTAGCGCGCTACTCGGTGGCGCACTATGAGCTTGTAGATCTACTATTTTTCAATAGCTAAAGCACGACATGATGCAAACCAAAATGGATTCCCACCCAAAATGGGTTAATCTGCTATAATAAAATAGCCAACAAACATATAGTTATTATATAGTAGTCTATGGCGGAGGAGGTTAATGTATGTTTTGTAATCAATCTAAATCTACAAAGTAACTAGTAGTAACTAATGTTTTCAAAGAATTGTAGTGGAGCAAAAAGTGCAATAACCTGTGGAGTAATACAATACATAATCAAATATCTCTGACACACCTTAGTTTCAATATACAGATTTCCTTCACACACACACACACACACACACACACACACACACACACACACACACACACACACACACACACACACACACAGAAGAAGAGTTCATTATAAAAGTGTTTAACATTAATTACTTTATTGACATGAAGTCAAAAATACACAAAACAAAACTAATTTCAAACCTCTATCTGCTGTGACAACTGCAGTACATTAGCATTATTACATGAACAACATACATCATGTAATCAAAATAATAAAAATAAAAAACAAAAAGGTTTAAACAACAAATTAAACTGGATGCTGTGAACAACTTCAGCAGTTCCCAACCTTTTTTCTCCCTCCAACCAGGGGGTTTCAACCTTTTTCTCCCTCCAACCAGGGGGTTTCAACCTTTTTCTCCCTCCAACCAGAGGGTTTCAACCTTTTTCCTGAATCAGGGCCAACATAAAAAAAAAAGAATAGGCCTATATATATATATATATATATACACACACTTCCCGTAATCCATGGGTAGTGGAAGTGGCGTCAGGTGTTTGGTACTCGTTACCAATCGTTAGTGTTTTTTGCCAATTATTGGAGACCCACCAGTGGGAGAACCACTGAACAGGACCATCCGAACGTAACTCGGTCAACGTAGAATATTTAATTTAAATAAATATAACATCAACTTAAAATGTTTTGACCTGCTTCTATAAGTCTGGATTAAAGCCTTTCAAATTAAACACAATATCAGATTTTATCCAAAAAAAAATACACTTGAAATAAAAAAAATCCTAATCCAACAGGTTGGTAAATAATACTTTTCCTTTTTCCTAATTAAACTAAAAATAAACAATAAATCAAGACGTCATTTTTGACAGATAAGAGAGAGAGAGATTTTTTTTTTAATAAGAATTATTTTAACCTTTAATTCACTTGCTGCCTAGATCGTCTTTTGATCCTTTGGCCCTCGGCTCCAGAGATCGTCTTTTCACGTCTTATTTTTATAATGATTGATTATTATTATCCGCGAGTGTAATTTGAGAGAAAAAAAAGGGTAATATTATTGCTTATTGCATCCGCTACATGTTGTCAACTTGTAGGCGTGGCTGTTTTCAAAGTATGGAATGGATTTTTTCGAGAATGTGAAATCGCGATTTCGAAAATTATATCCATAAAAATCACTGTCTTAAAGCATTGATGTCCTCACAAGTATAGTAATACAAAAACCTGTGTTGTGCCGCGCGTGCGTCCATTAGGATTGCATGTTCAGGTTCAGGTAGCCGTTGAGGTTGGTGATCAGCACTCTCTCCTCTTCCAGATCCACGTTCAAGTAATCTTCTTCATGACGAGAGATGTCATCAAGCACCTCGTTCACCATGTCCTCTGCACACGCACACACACAGAACAGTTCATTATAAAAAGTGTTTAACATTCATTACTTTATTGACATGAAGTGAAGTGTCATGCTACCAAGGAAGCTCAGCCCATATGGACTTACAGGACACTATACAAGTTAACTGCCACCTTGTGGCCATCCATAGGTGCTGCGCCAGCCGGAATTGGTCACATTCAGTCGTTTTCCCGGCTTGCAGACCGCCATTGTTAAGAAACGGCTTATTTTAGCATTTAGCACAATGTTTCACCAGAAATGTTAATATTTCAATCGCAATGCGATGAAAAAAAATCACAAATCAGATTCGAACAGACAGCGCTCGTAGTTTCAGTCCGAATGCTACATACTGTAGTCTAGAACTACACATCCCCAAAACTGAGTAGGAAGGAAGCTGCCATTTCACGAGAATATATTTTAAAATATCTTTACATTTTATTTTTTTGAGGGGCACTAGCCCCTCCTATATCCAGCTTTTGGTGTGTGTGCACTGTGCAGTGCACAAACTTTGTCCTACACAAACAATAAATTCCCCCCCCCCCCCCCCAGAAGCAAATATTTTAGTTAAAAATGTTCGCTCTGAAATATATATTCAAAGATCTGTGCCACATGTTCACGATTTTTCAAAAATAGCAGACCTACAAGCTCGTAGCGCACCACTCGGTGGCGCGCTACGAGCTTGTAGATCTGCTGTTTTTCAATAGCTAAATTGTAACATGTTTAAAACACCAAATGGGGTTCCCGCCCCAAATGGGTTAAGGTCAACTGTGTGTGTGTGTGTGTCTGACCTGTGTTTTCCTTTTCAGGACTGGAGGAGGTGCTAGGCTCCTCAGAGGAGCAGGAGGAGGAGGAAGGGTCGGGACTTCCTGTCAGGAAGCCGTGGCTGTCCAGCAGCAGCTGGGTGGCTGATTGGACGTCACCGTCTGTCAATCTGAGAGCCGTCTGACAGCTGTCTCTGTCGAAGCCCATGTATAGCAACTACGCACACACACACACACACACACACACACACACACACACACACACACACACACACACACACACACACACACACACACACACACACACACACACACACACACACACACACACACACACACACACACACACACACACACACACACACACACACACAGGTTTTATGAATTACATTTTTACCCTTTTCTTTTGCTAGGTCTAAAACCTAAAACAATAGCTGATCTACAAGCCCACAATGTCAGCATTCTTTTCTTTTTTCTTCTTAGGAATAAGTCCGTGATTTTGTTCGTCAAAGATTTATTAGCTTCCCGACAATACCACCTAATTCACCCGTAGACATACTCATAGCATCAGCTCCTCTTAAGGCTCATTCATAGTCTGGATTTTCGGTGGTGAGGTGACCACCGGAGCTGAAATAACGTTGAGCGGTGGTGAGTAAAAACAGAGAGAAGGGCTGGCGCGGTGGCGGTGGTTTGCTCTCCACCGCGGCTCGTGACGTCATGTTGTAGTTCGGTGGTCACCTAACCACCGAAAATCAAGACTATGTATGAGCCTTTAGTAAACCTCTTTCAGCGCCACCTGGTGGTCACCAGTTTAGGCTTTGAGTAGCCTCGATACCCAGGCTTTCATTTCGTCTGCGCAAAAGATGAAAGCCTGGAAAAATCCGTGGGCTGAACCAGTCTAAAAGTGGGAGTCAACCCTTCCGGGTGGGCGTCGCTCTAAATGATGTGACGTAGCGCTGCACTAGGGGGGAGAGGAGGGGCCGGGGGTGACGGACAGATCGATGAGATCCAATCAGGGTGCGCGCATTTCTGAGGCGCGACCCGCCCCTCTAGACGAGAAATGTCTCTGTTTGGGTCAGGCTAGGCTTTGAGTGTCAATTCTCCCATTATAAAGAAAGAAAGAATTTGTAATTCTATTATGCATGTAATGTGCATGTCATCACCTGTACACCAGATTAGAGGAATTTTCAAAATATGGATGAAAAAAATATATATATATATATAAAAAAATAAAAATAAAATAAAACATTTTTATTTATTTATTTAATTCCCAAGGGAAGACGTCTTGTCGTCCGTGGCATCCGGTACTTAATTGGCAATTAGACGTCTAGACGTTTATGGCTACCAAACAGTTTAAGGTAATGATATCATTACTCTATACCTATGGATCGTTAGGATTTGTGTCCCCGGTACCGATTCCGATTCTGTTTATCGATTCCGGTTCTTAATGGATCCCTATTTCGGTTCCAAAATTGTATGAAATAACTTAAATGAGGTCAAATATTTATTTAACAAAAAAGCTCAATGTCAATTTAAGACATGTATAATGAATAGTGTAACATCCTCTCCTTTATTGAGCCATTTGTGGATAATAGTGATATTTTTAATATAATATATCTATTCTGTATTTACCCAGGGCAATAGTAGGGCGGCTACTTCTCTTACTAACTACTGACAATAACAAATAAAAGCATGTCTGAGATCTGAGAGCAAGACACACACACACGATAATGGGAGATCATTGAAAACAAAGGTGGCTTGCATGCTGTGGTTTGCTACTAACAGAAATGTGCATGCACACGGGCTGCCCAAACTAGGCTATCTTTTGTTGTTTTTTCGCCAACTCTATTCGAAGTTAGACTGGGCAAGCTCTAAACTGACTGGGCCTCTGGACCCTATGCCATCATATTGCGCGCACATGCACGCACACACACACGCACACGCTTTCTCTCTCCTCCTCTCATGTTGATGCTGTGCAGCCCGTATGCAGTGAGGCAACTCAGGAAAGGCGCAAGACTCCTGTCCTCTCTCTTAAAAGTTTCCTCCCATAAACTTCACTTGAAAATTACGTTTAAGAAACTTTAATAATTATGTTGCTTCGATGCTTCTCTGCGTCAGTGCCAGGCACAGCGCGTCTCTGTCTCTAGTCTCATTTACAACTAACCACAAGCCCACAACGTGTCACTGATGCAACGCAGTGTAGGCTTGTAGATCAGCTCTGTTCCCTGCGCGTCTATTATTAAAAGGGAAGAAAATAAATAAATAGCGTGTGACTGTGTGTCTGTGGGAACCGATAAGAGAACCGAAATTGAATTATTGTAATGGGTACCCGGTACCCAGGCACGTTCGGTTCGGTACATGCTTGGTCCCGACCGAGGTTCGGGACCCACCCCTACCTATACCTCATTATTTGATCTTCATTTACCCTCAACCACCGCTTATAAAAATCTTTGGGCCCCAAGACCTGGAGGAGGATATCTCTGACGCAACCTGGGAAGCCATTATGGGTCGTGTTCATACTTCATCAATATGTGCAAAACATGGGGTGTTGCAATGGATTTTGGACGTGCAAGGTTTCCACCTGACAGCGACAACCAACCAACCAACCAATCAGGTCATAAATGTGAGTTCATATCAGCCAACCTGAGACAGCTTCTCTTCGCTGACAGCTTCTCCTGTGTTGTTATTGGTCTGGGCGGAGTTAGACTCAGCCTGGGCGGAGTCTAACAGGATCTGTCAACATAATCACAAAAAAAATACTTTAAGAGCTTCATAGAAGAAAGACGTTTAGAACAATGGTCTCTCTGAAAAAATAATCTTCTTCCCACTCTGCATGGAAGTGATATGTTTTAGGCTTCTTTGCCGCGCGCATCTTGCTATGTGAACAATGATGAATAGATATCCTTTTAATTTGTTTGTTTAACAACAGAACAGACCCGACGTTCCCCACACTTGAAAACAAGGCACTGCATTGTGGGGGGTTTTAAAGCCGCCGCCGCACCGCTGCCTGCCCGAGGCGAGGATTGTTTTCTTTTTGTTTTTTTCATGGCAGGGCCATGCAGTCTACCTGCGCAGCGCTTGCGATCGACTGGTCGACCGTGATCGAGATGGCTATTTTAAATAAGTAAAACTAAATAACAAAAAGAACGATTGTTAATAATCTCTCTGTATATTTCAGTTGAGTTATTTGTCATGTCTGCCCTGTGTGTTTTTTGATTACCAGGCAAACAGAATTGTATTCTTTATTCATAATTATGTTCCAATGTTCAATGCCAAAAACCCAATTAAATCATTAATCACAAATATTTGTGTAACAATGTATCGTCAAATGGAATTAGTAATCGTGACAACCCTACAGACAGACAGACAGACAGACAGACAGACACATACATTGTAAGCCGTGTTGATGTCTCCGTCGGCTTGCTGCAGAGCCCTGGCCGAGTCCCTCCGGCTGAATCCCATGGCGGTGAGTTCAGCTACGGCGTCCATCCTGGACCTCCTCTTCTGCCTCTCCCTCTGCTTCAGGTCCTCACGCTCCTATTCAAAGATTTGCACCACATTTTCACGATTCTTTCAAAAATAGCAGACCTACAAGCTCGGCTATGAGCTTGTAGATCTGCTATTTTTCAATAGCTAAAGCATAGCATAATGCTAACACCAAAAGGGGTTCCCTCCTAAAATGGGTTAAGGGGTGCTAAGCCCCTCCTATGCACAGCTTTGTGTGTGTAGGCGTGTTTGTACTGCACGGAATGTGATGATTTGATTGACTGATGTATGATGATAAGAAGAGTGCCCCTCACTTCACACAGGTGTGATTTTTACTTAACCCATTTAGACCTGAGAAAAGATTCGACACGTGTTTTCTAAATCCTGACAGTTTTCTGAAAAACCCATGTTTCTATGTCAGTCGTCAAAGACCCCCAAAAATATTATGTAATTGGCCGCCGACCCCCATCTGAAAATATGTTGTTCCAGGGACGAATATTTGAGTTCAAAACGTTTGTTCTGAAATAATTTATATTCAAAGATTTGCACCGCATTTTCACGATTTTTCAAAAATAGCTAAAGAATAACATAAGGTTAAATATGCTTAAAAAAACAAAAGGGGTTCCCACCTGAATGGGTTAAGTAAAACTATCATTACCATAATACAGAAATATTCTGTTAATACTCTGAGAGTGTGAGTGTATTACCTGTCTCCTGGTAGTGATGTACAGGACAGATGATTGAATGTCTCCCTCGCACGCCCTCAGAGCCAGCCTGCTCTCTCTCTCACTGAAGCCAATCGACATCAACTGACTCATCTTCTCTGAGTCGTCACTGAGCCTGCTGTAGAGCGCCTCCACCTGGAACACAATGGAATGACCACAATAGGGAATCTGTCACTCTGAACCCCCCCATAAAAACACCCTGGTCAACGCTCCACACGTCCTAGACCAGTGGTCCTCAACAGGCGGACTGCGGTCCACGACCGGACCGCGGCACACCTCTCTGCGGACCCTGGAGAAATGATAGAATAAAGAGTAGAGGCCTGGGCCGTGGCTCAGCGGTCCAGGCACCTTGGCTGGTAATCCAGTCTGGCAGTGTGCCGAGGACTCGACTCCCGATCCCGACGGCCTTCACTCCATGTCTTCCCCCCCATCTCTCTCCCCCATTTCCTGTCAGCCTACCGTCTGTCCCTCTATAAAAAATATATATAAAAAAGAAAGAAAAAGCTTTACCTGCTGTAGTTTGTCTCTGGCCAGAGCGTCATTTCCATCGATGTAGGACAACAGACTTTGCAGGAGGTAGAGGCGTAAAAACAACACCTCCTCTTTACCTGTACTCCCCTGAAACACACAAGAGGAAATTGTAGCGTGAACTGAACTGTCTATTGTGATGAATCGTATCCAATAGGGAGTCGAGTGAATAGTTACATCCAGTGATGTGCTATTTTTGAACGCGCGACAACTTCTCCGTATATTGAGGCTATGCACATGACATCATCGTACTTGGAAGTTATGAGGGAACGCCCACTGAGTGGCAAAAAAAAGAACTTTCTGGCCTTGACAGCCCATTCATCCAAACAGAAAAGTCCTGTCTGATTGCATTAACCCATTTAGGCCTGATGTCGAAATTTCTAAAAAATGTCTTCTAAACCATGACAATTTTCTGAAAAACCTCATGTTTCTATGTCAGTAGTTCTCAGTATTTCATGTTCGCTCTGAAATAATATACATTGAAGACTTTTCACAGACGTTTAAAGAAATAGCAGACCCACAAGCTCGTAGCGCGAGTGCTACGAGCTTGTAGGTCTGCTATTTTTCAATAGCTAAAGTTTGAAACACCAAAAGGGGTTCCCGCCCAATGGGGAACCCCTTTTGTTATGCTTTAGCTATTGAAAAATAGCAGATCTACAAGCTTGTAGGTCTGCTATTTTTGAAAAATCTAAGCACGACTGACATAGAAACATAGCTTTTTCAGAAAACTGTCAGGATTTAGAAGACATTTTTAGAATGGTTCCCAGGTCTAAATGGGTTAAACAATGTTAAACTCACCAACATTGCAGCTGTACGAAAAGCTTGAATTATCCTCTTTCTATCTGCAAAGTTTTTGTTTCATAAAAATCCACCATAGAAACGTTATGAGCTACTTTCTGTCAAGAAATGCCCTGCATTCAATTCTTTTTTAGTGTGGAAGTGCTTGTTTTCAATAACACAACATTTTGCTGCCTCCTGCATTATGTGACATTTAGAAACAGGTGGTACGCAGGACGGTTGAGTGATGTGCATACTCTCTATAGACTGACACCAAGCTAGACAGGAACGCCCATAAACGTCACATCCGGTTTTAGCCCGGGGTAAGAATTTTCTATGGCTGTCCAATCCTTAATCACATACGGACAAACATCTATGCCGATAATATCTTGCGGAGGTAGCGTGCCTTGTTCACGGGCAACAGATCTTTCAACGTATGGCATTGCAAATACGTTTGATAATCGCTACTCTGCGCAATATTTTTGTTTTGGAAATGCCGCAAATTGCATTGCAGTGAACGAGAGCAAATCACAACTTCCCCCGGGGGTGGGCGGAGTCACAGCTTGAAGCTCTGAATACGCGCCGTGGTGTCAGTGTATAGCCTATACCTGAGCATGTCGCGCATAGAATAATTATGGTATTCTGTCCGAGAAAAACTGGACTACGGCTTTTCAAAAACATGTGCATGTGTGTTTCACCTTGATGTTAATGAGGCGTGAGTACTGCGTCCCGTAGCACTGTGTGAAACACTCCTCTGCCCTGTGGAGGCGGAGCTTCCCGTCATCCAGACAGGACAGCGCTTCCAGAGCGCGGTAGCACCACACGATGTCCAACTGCAGTACTGCATAGTTGTCTACTGTGTTCAATAGAGCAGAGTCACACCTCCTAGACCACACACACACACACACACACACACACACACACACACACACACACACACACACACACACACACACACACACACACACACACACACACACACACACACACACACACACACACACACACACACACACACACACACACACACACACACACACACACACACACACACACACACAGTGAGTGACTTTTTCACTGATGAACATTTTATAAAAACTCAGCTCTGATGACTAAAACTATGACTAATTTCTTAATTTCTTATTAAAAAAGAATCTTAGGGAGAGACGAGTAGAGAAGAGATCCAGTAGAACAAAGACTTCCCTTTTTACCTCCTTTATGATGAATTCCTGTTCTGTTCTTTGGCTATATAGAAGTGTCTATTTGTACGTCTCTAAATGTTTTGATGAATTGAACAAGTGTAATGCTTTATTGGGTCGTCCACTCACAGTTAACAGTCTTTGTATTGAGTTGTGCTTGAAATGTACTGTAATTCTGCAAACTGTTAATAAATATTTCAATCAATCAACGAATCAAACTTGCTCAAGGACACCATGACACCACGTTGTTGTTTTCGTCGACTAAAACTAAGACGAAAAATACTCGTCGACTACCTTTTTTCACTGACAAAAACGAATGGAAACTAAATGAAAACTAAGCTACGATGACTAAAACTGAGACTAAATATACTAACAATTTCGTCGACAAACAAGACTAAAATGTTAGGAAGGGACTAGTGGACAAGATATCCAGTAGAAGTCATTTTACACTTGGTTGCATGCTGAAAATACGACGGCATCAAGGCCCGCCAAAATACATTTTAGTCGACTAAATCAACTGTAGATTTAATTCTTATGGCATTTAGTTGACTAAAACTAGACTAACAGGTGACTAAAATATGATAAAAACTAAATTAAGTTTCAGTCCAAAGACTATGACTAAACTAAAATAGAAATTTGCTGCCAAAAACAACACTGGTGTGTGTGTGTGTGTGTGTCAGACCCAAAGTGCTGGTCAGCCTGAACCAGATGACACAGAGCATCATCGTAGAGCTTCCTCTTCATCAGAGCGCGACCTTTCTCGTGTAGACCCATCGCTACGATCAAGGCCTGGAGACACACACACACACACATACACATACACACACACACACAGGTTTGTATTACTACAAACTACACTTGTGGGGACACACACATTTTAGTACACATTTAAGTTCACAACGTGTCGGCCATCGAATCCAGCACGTTGTGAGCTTGTAGATCTGCATATATTTCCCGGTGTGTGACGCAAAACAGTATAAGTATAACATAGGAAAAGATTCAGGTTGTAGTTTTAAGATTATATTTAAAACTACAACCTGAATCTTTTCCTAATTGTAAATCTAACTCTTCAACCATCACCATCTATACTTGTTGGGACATCAAGGTCCTCATCGTGCGTGCGCCACACACACGCGCGCGCCCCCCATCTCCCCCACACACACACACACACACACACATACTGTACACACACACACACGCACACACACACACACACACACACACACACACACCTTCTTCTCCTCGTGGGGGATCTTCAAAGGGTTTCCTTTCTGGTCAGCGATCTCCAGGAAGGGGGTGGTGCCAGGATCATCAGTACCGTCTGCAACAACACACACACATATTACATTTGTCCTTGGCACGAAAATGTTTGAGAACTACTGATTTAGAACCATTTGTAGAATCGGCCTCGGGATTTAACTTTGGATGCCAAGTATTAACACATATGATGCTAAAGACGGGTATACTCGTCCTAAGGTGCCCTCCGGTTGCTCGGAACGCTTGCTGGGGCCTCGTCTGCGCGAATAACCACGCTATCTTCTGTTTCAGCCACGGCCTTTGCACACTCTTTTCTCGGAAACTACAGTAAACAGTGCCGTCTGTGGTTTTGAACAGATCGTCGATGTTCAGAGGTAATTTCTGATTATCCGGTGATCGCGATTGGAACATTGGTGTTTTCTAGAGCAAGGATGGCCCTCGCCTTATCTCGCTGGCTCATCCAAAATCGGACGCGGGTCGTAGCGGAATTGCTTCTCATCACGTGGCGCCCAAGCACCACTTTCCGTCCACCACTTAAACATCCTGTCGGTCAGGAAAAAAAAAGAAAAAGAAAACTGTATGTCTACATGTGAATAGGCTCGAGGCATGTGCAATACTGTGGCTGTCTTGGTTTGCTTTCCTTTTTGGTTGCTTTTCTTTTTGTTTTGCTTCTTACGGTATGGTGTGGATGATGGCGTAGAATGAACTGGAGGAACCCCCCCCCACCTGTCCCCCGTCCCAATGTTTTTTTGTTTTATATGCCTGTCAGTTTGGTAAAGTATGTCTTTTGTAAAGGTTTGTAAAGTATGTAACTGTACGTGATTTTTTTTTTAAACCAATAAAAAAATATTAAAGCAAACATCATCAGCGTCATTATTTTTCAACAACTACCGCCGCGTCATACATAATCCCTTGCATAATCGTATACCTTAGATGACAGACCTCTATCAGACAGGACGGTGAATCGTTCAGATAGCAGATCTTACAGACCTCAGACAGGACGGTGAATCGTTCAGATAGCAGATCTTACAGACCTCTCTCAGACAGGACAGTGAATCGTTCAGATTAGCAGATCTTACAGACCTCTCTCAGACAGGACAGTGAATCGTTCAGATAGCAGATCTTACAGACCTCTCTCAGACAGGACAGTGAATCGTTCAGATAGCAGATCTTACAGACCTCTCTCAGACAGGACAGTGAATCGTTCAGATTAGCAGATCTTACAGACCTCTCTCAGACAGGATGGTGAAGGCGTTGCTGGTTCTCTGCATGTCGTTCTTCTGCTTCTTCTTCTTCTGGTCCTCAGAGATCTGACGCTTCCTGTCCTCCTCGCTGACCTTCAGGACCATCACCTTGCTGTTGTTCTTCACCGTCTGCTCGTCCAAACGCAGATCTACAAAACATACGCACCACAACTCTGAACCTCTGTGCGCTTTCTTTTTCTCCCACACGAAGACAGTGTGTGTGTGTGTGTGTGTGCTCTCACCAGCTGACAGAGTTCTTCCGTTCAGAATCAGTTTGATGTATTTCAGTCCGTATTCCTCTGCGATCCTAAACAACAACCAGAGAACAAGAGATTTCCTTTTGAATTGCAATTCATGACAATTCATTGACAATCTTTAACATTATTAACACGTTGGATCCGTATGATCCTATAAATTAATGACGGGTACAGATGACGAGCAGGCTCGACTTGAGGCGTTTGATATCGCTATATGACATTGCCTGGCTGCGTTTCATTTTTGCCAGGGCCCCGCCCGGCGCCCGCACTGCAAAAGTTTCTCAATAGCCGTTAGCTTCTGTTTTAGGCCACGCCTTTGCAAGCTTTTTTCTCAGAAACTATTGCACTGTCCGTGGTGATCAGCGTGTGTATGTGCGTGCATGTGTGCATGTGTGTGTGTGTTTACCTGTCCATGACTTCCTGAGCCAGAACGTCCAGTTTAGTTTCCAGGTAATGCTTCTTTTTAGCTTCCTAGAAACAAAAACAATCTTTTAAATATTAAATTATTTCCCCCCAGAGATCAAATAAAAACAAATCTATCACGACGGAAAACATTTGTTGGGTCAAGTTCAAATCTATGAGTACTACTATTGATTAGTGAAACATTGTGAAAGGAGTCCTCACTAACGCTGTGTTTCCTATCCTGGTAGTTCTCAGATATTTTCATATAAAAAAAAAACCCAAATGTATACAGTATGTTGTCCATCTGACCAGGTGTGTCAGGCAGGCCTAGAATCTCCTCGTTTTAGGGGCAGGGCCACTTGATCTAAAACTTTTATTACAAACCTAGTAGGGTTTAGCTTGCCACAAGCTGGCAAAATAATATCTCACGACTGAAAATGAGCATGGGGAGGCCACGCGCTGAATGTTTTATTTATATTTTTGTTCTATTTTTAGCGTATTCCCAGCCAAAAATCCTAGGTAGGGGCATGCTTTGGCTAGGCAAAAATGACACAGTCCCCATTCAATCAATCTTAAATGGGCCAATAGGATTTCATATAGGGGAAACAGAGTTGTCGCTGACGTCCAAGTGGAAAAAAAACCCCAAAAAACAGTCAGTCGGGTGGGGGGGGGGGATTGGGGGGGGTGTGTCACGACGTACTCACAGTGAATGGTGGTGACGATGTTGTATAGTATAGTATAGTAGTAAAAGCACTCAGTACCTTCTTGTAGTAATAGTATAGAAGTAAAAGTACTCAGTACCTTCTTGTAGTAATAGTATATAAGTAAAAGTACTCAGTACCTTCTTGTAGTAATAGGATAGAAGTAAAAGTACTCAGTACCTTCTTGTAGTAATAGGATAGTAGTAAAAGTACCTTTCTGTACTCTCTAGGTAGTAGTAACTCCAGCGTGGCGACGTTGGTCTCTCTGTAGGTCTGGTTTCCTCTTCCTCTGTGAACGGCTTGAGCTCTGATGCGCTCCAGAGCGCCCCCTACCTGCCCCACAGATACACACAGCAGCGAGGCATAGCGCTCTGCTAGCTCCTATAACACACACACACACACACACACACACACACACACACACACGTGATGGAGTCTAGGTTTTTTACACAGCTGCATGTGATGGAGTCCAGTTTTTTACACACCTGCATATGTTGCAGTCCAGATTTTGTGTCCTCAGTGAAGGGAGGATTCCATAACTCAACCTTCTCCTGTTTGAGATGCTGTTTCAGCTTAGCTTCAAGATTCTCCTCCGACATCACTACTGTCACAGAGAGAGAGAGAGAGAGAGAGAGAGAGAGAGAGAGAGAGAGAGACAGACAGAGAGCCTGATTCATTATCTAACGCAGAAGTTACCAATGTGTCAAACAGCAATTTCCGGCGAAGGTTTCTCCCACAATACGGATGGGTTAATCTAGGCTACACTCCCATCAAATTAATGACAGAGTAGAGGTGCAACAATTAATCAAACTAAATGGTTTAAAAGGTTGTAATAATAATAATAATAATAATACATGACATGTCCAATTTGACTATAACCTGTTCTCTAATTGATTGCATAGAATTGGTATATTGTGATTTGAAAAATGTATTTTCTGTTTACTAAAAGACTAAGAGCGGGAGATGAGACAAGGAATGTAGTGCTGCATGATTCTTACGCAAATGTGAAAGAATTGAGATCACGACTCATTTTTTCCCTGAAAATAATTATTACAAAAACATAAGAGTAACTAAAATGAATTGGACAGCCAAATAGTGCTGCACGATTCTTCACAAAATGATATTGCATACAGTACGTGTCTAAATCTAGATCTTTTTTCGATTAATTGTGCAGCACTACAAGGAGACCCCTGTTACTGAAGTGAACATACACTATAGTCTATAACAATGATTACTATCACAGTCAATATAGACTAGCAGGGGTCTTCAATCAATGTCTTTCAGCCAAAGGACATTGAAGGACCAAGCCTGGCCTAGAGCTGCAATGTTGGTGAGTTTAACGAGTCAATGGAGGGTATTGCAACTCTAGATTCATCCCACTATAAAAATAAATCTAGAGTTGCAAATTGAAATACCCCCTCAAGGACCACTGGTGGTCCCTGGACCACTGGTTGAAAACCACTGAGAGCCATTAAACAATGTTACTGGGGGGGAAAAACACTATCATGAGTACTATACTATCACAATGTAGAGAATATATCTCGAAATATCTCGATATATTAATTGTGTGTTTAAATTGGAGGCAGCGCACACACACACACACACGAACTTTATTACACACAGAGAGACGAAGGTGACAGACAGACAGACAGACAGACAGACAGACGGAAACACAAACAGATAGAGACAAAGAGAGACACAAACACAGAATGTAGCGACACAAGCACGCACATGTCACACACAGTCTTCTGGACTCTGGACGCCCCATAGACTGACCCACGGCCACACGCACATACCGTGTACTTGGTCGGGTGGTTGTTGTTGTTGTTGTTTTCCTTCACGTCGCTCACACAGTCAGCTCAGTCACTCTTCTGCTTGTTGTTAATGTTTTGGTCACGTGACGTTACGTACTTGACGCATATTCTACGGCGGCCGAACGGGGACAAACCTAACTGAGTAAAGTTGTGACTGGATCTTGTTCCTGTTCGCAGATGACTCAGCAATACTCTATACTCAGCACTGTCTGCTTTGTCTCGGACAGGAACGATCTGCAATAGGCCCTTTATTAGCTCTGTAGGCCCTATGATACTCGGTAGAATCTGCACCTGGCTCGCTGATAACAAACTACCGGTATCTTTACACCTGGGAAAAACTGAATCCATTCTCTTTGGAATCAAATAGTAATCTCAGATAGGCAGGTGGCTTCTTTAGAGTGGGTGACAATATTATCACACGAAAAGATGAAATTACCTATAGGCCTAGGCCTACCTAGGTTCCATCCTGGAGGCTAATCTTTACGGTGATAAAATGGCCACCAACGTAATAAAAAAAGTCAACCAAAGAACAACATTCCTTTACAGGATCTCCTAACAACAAAAACAACTTGAAGACACTAACAGGAGCCCTCGTACAAGGTTTATTCGACTAGTATGCATGCACCTCTTGGTACCACCTCAAAGGCCCTTAAAACAAGGGGAACTACCCATAGATCCGAAGTCCCGTTAGTCCGAACATGCACTGCTCCCGTGCTTGCGGTTAGGTTTGCTCCCGTGCTTGCGGTTAGGTTTAGGTTAGGGTTAGAGATAGGGATAGTAATTTCGGAACAATTAACCTTCTGACTAATGACATTAGGGTTAGGGTTACCAAAACAAGCTCCAGACTTCCGGCAACCTCAGGCAACCTCCTGCTTCACCCACAAAGAGAGAGAGAATTGTGTAACCATGCTGTTTGCAACTCGGTGCCTGTCTCCTGTCTTAACAAAGGGAGCTCTGATGTATCCATCAATAATATCCTTGAGCTCTGAAAGAATTCAGTCAATTCACCCATGGAAGTAGTCCTATATTCTTACACTCGCACGCAAGTACGCACGCACACACACTATCACAAACATAGCTTCTTTTGTTCACAGTTTACAAAGGGCTTAGGTCCTCACCTTATTAATAGGGACGCATGCCACCATTTTGAGTTGACCACAGGGTTCAATTCAGCCACTTTTATTACAAACTGAGAATGGACAGTAATGTTCCCCAAACTTTCAAGTAGGAATTGATGTCAGCTTTGACCTGAAGTTAAACTGTTGAGTCATTGAAGAATGACTAAGCTTCAACTCGGAGGGATGGAGTGAGAGGGGGGGTGTAGACAGAGAAATAGAAAGAGAAAGAAAGAGAGACACGGAGACAGAGAGACATTCAGCTTGCAGAATTGCACCTGCACCCTATAACCAGAATAAATTATAAAACAGTGAACACACTCAAAGCAAAGTAATAAACATGTGCATAACAGAATAATGATTAGTATACTAGGTGCATGTAAACATAAACCATGGGAGAGTTTGTAGGGACCGGGTCTTTGCAGTTGTCATGGTTCCCGTTGACGTCATATTTATCATAGGACAGTGTGGAACGCCGTGTGGTCACAGGGTGGGAGGGAGAGAGAGGTCATCCCACATCTCCTTTCTTGCCCCCTTCTTCTCTTCGTTTATTTCCTTTAGTTCTACTATCACTCACTCCTCTGAACCCTTCCATCCTCGCCAGCACGTGCCAGTCGTGTAACGCAGCACCAGGCTAGGATCTTTTATAGTGCAGTGGGAGTGAAACTTAATTCAGTATGCGTGCGTGCGTGCGTGCATGCACTTCAGGGAGGGGCCTGAAATGGGAAGTGGTCTATAGTGGGGGCTGCACATTTAGGAGATATATAAGGTTTGGGTCAGCTCAGCTGTCCTTATACCTGCTCTTGTCCTGATACACATCACAGACAGACAGACAGACAGACACCAAGCTTCAGCCATGAAGACCACACCGCTGCTGATGCTCTCAGCTCTGCTGTGCACGCTGGCTACTTGCATGAATGTCACGCCTCCTGCTGACTTCGACCTGGAGAAGGTGAGAGAGACAGAGAGAGAGAGAGAGGAGATATTTCACAAGCTAACCTCTCCTGCATCTACTATTTCTGACAGCAAATGCGCAATTTGTATGGCTTTGTACGCTGTTTTCTAAGTTGCAATGTAACACAGGCACAGCTCTGTTTACACATTTATTTATTCATTTTAATTGCAGGCCTATAGTGGCTTACATACGGTACATTATTTTATTTATTTTTTTGCTTTGGCAATGTAAATCTATGTTTTCTCATACAAATAAAGCCACTTTGAATTGAAATTGAATGGCGAGAGAGAGAGAGAGTGTGGGGGGTGCATGGAACAATGAATTGAATAATTAATTAGTTGACTGACTGTATATTATTAACTGTATTTTAATTTGGTTCAGATATGTGCCATGTAACCATTTCATACAGCTTTACCAACATGTTAATGCCTGTGTTGGTTCCATATTAACAAATCAAAAGCGAGCATACTTCAGTAGGCTACTGATTAATGAAAAAAACATATTAATTGATTATCCAGTCTCACGTCAACCAGATGACCAAAACATTGCCTGCCCTGGTGCACCGTCCCACACCGCTGCACCCATCCATGCCTTCATCACATTCAGCCTTGCCTACTACAATAGCCTCCTTTATGGTGCCACTTCCAAAGTTCTCAATAAAGTTCACAGTTAAAGCTCACCACCCTTTGGAACTCCCACCTCACACCAAAGCCTCCCTCGATCAAAACTCACCTTTTCAGACTCGCTTTCCCTGCTTAAATCAAAGCTCCCTTTCTGCCTTTAGGTCTTATAGCTTAATGTTTTTTTCCCTCTTTGCTCAGTTTTCATCATTTTAACAATTTATCGTGATTATTTCACTTTGTTTGATTGTAAAGAAAATTTGGGTACTAAGAAAAGCGCTATATAAATCAGATTTATTATATTATGAGTATGTTAAAAGGAACGAATGGACGTTAATGGTCTGGCAGAGGCAGGGCTGCAGCGCAGCTTCAGAGCATGCAGACTGCCGACTTGCCGAGTTCAACCCGAAAATATATCGTCGGAACACCGACCCCAAAATATATCGTCAGAACACCGGCGCTTCGGAACAGCGACACTTCGGAACACCGGGTCGTTGGAATTATGGGTGGACCCCAACCGACCCACCATCATCATTTGTTTTTGGCGTTTTGCCTTTATTGACAGTATAGACAGACAGGAAAGGAGAGAGAGATGCTGGTAGTGACACGCGGCACACCGTCCGGCTGGCTCGGCAGCCTAGGTGCCCAGACGGTTGAGCTAACCGTCCGGGCCCCCTGAGGGCAATTCTAAGATAGATATACATCAAAATACTGTTAACAATAACAATTTAACAAAATGTCTTTCTCTCTCTCTCTCTCTCTCTCTCTCTCAGATGGCTGGTAAGTGGTACATGGTCGGAATGGCCACCAATGCTCAGTGGTTTGTGATCCATAAGGCAACGATGAAGATGGGCACTATTATGTTGGAGCCAACTCTTGAAGGAGGCGTCAATGGCACTTCTGCCAACCTCAAGTGAGCTTTGAAACCCACATGCCCATACGCTGAATGGAAATGGAAATTAGCTGTGAGTGAAAGCATGATCTCTCTCTCTCTCTCTCATAGTTCTGATGGTACCTGCAACAGAATGGCTCGCATCGTTGAAAAGACAGAAACACCCGGATGTTTCAGCTTCCGTGCCCACCGTGAGTAGATCGCCTATACTGTACACACGCATGGACACACTCACATTAGAAGCTGCAACTTCCATGTCCCATTTCTTGAGGAACATTGTTGAGGGTCAACAGGTCAGGAGGGTGGACTGTAGGGCAAAAAGCATCCCCTGGCTCCACCTCTACAGGTATATGCGAGAGAACATGACACAGACAGGAGAACTTGCTCAAACTGTACAGTAAGTGTGGAAGCTGGATGACACTAAATTGTGCTTCCATATCGACACTTGATCACTACAACACACACGCATATATACACACGCAGATGTATTGCCCTCTCTGTTCCCCAGCTTGGAACATCGACTACGACTTGCGAGTGGTAGATGTGGTTTATGACAGCTATGCTATTCTCCACATCAACAAGATCACAGACACAGCTGACGTGTACTCTGAGGTTATCAACAAGCTCTTCAGTGAGTAAGGTTCTCTCATCCACACATGAGCCATACCATAGAATAGCCGTTAAAAAGGCATGTTGCTCCAGGCCTGTGTGTAAAGGAGGTGTTGTCATGCTTACAGGTCGTTCCCCTGAGGTGAGCGCTGCCCTGCAGGACAAGTTTGTGCAGTGTGCTCTGGACACTGGGGTTCTCCGTGAAAACATCCTGATCCTGCCTAAGAACGGTAGATATTTTTTATAGACATAAGTATGCACACACACGCACACACAAACACACACACACACACACACACACACACACACACACACACACGCACACACACGCACAAGCACAGTATATTTCGGCCGGACACAAAGGCACAATGGATGTTATTTCCATCATGAAGAAAACTCTGCGTCAGTCTCTTCACCGTCCTGTTTATACGAAAACTGAGAATGGTTCGTGGTTCCCAGGTCGATGCCGATCGAGGAATTTAGTGTCATGTCTCAGAGAGAGATTATAGAATCTCTCAATTATTAATAATCATCGCCCTCAGCGTCAACTCATCATCCATATTGCATGTTTTATACTCGGGAGGCAGGGCTCGATGCGGTTTTGAATTAAGCCTATTATGTCCATTTGTCCGTTCTTGCATTTATGATCTCCTTCCCCGATGGCTCCTCTGCTTTTTGTTGTTACAGGTGAGTGTCCTCACATGTAAGTGTCCTGACGCATCATCAGTCCACCTCCTGACTCTGTCTGCAACCGCTGAAATCTGCCCCATGAGGACACACAACATCCCATTCTGACCTGAGATCAGATTCTAAAAATGTCTTCTGAATCCTGACAGTTTTCTGAAAAAGCTATGTTTCTATGTCAGTCGTTCATGTTTCTATTGCAGACCTACAAGCTCGTAGTTTGTAGATCTGCTATTTTTCAATAGCTAAAGCATAACATAATGCTAACACCAAAATGGGTTCCCGCCTAAAATGGGTTTTAACCACGTGCACAATGCCACACCGAACACTGATCCTTATCTGCTCCCTCCAGAAGCACACCCTGGCCTAAAGCATGCATCAAACTGAAGTCAGCCCTTAACCTTTCTGAGCTTGGGGCAAAATAATGGGAATGAATAAAGGAGAGTGTCTTCCCCTATACAGTACCTATACCCAATACCAATACGCCTGCCCCGCAACACACTCACTCACACACAAACGTATGCACCAGGCAATTGACCCGGCCACAACTGCAACTCTGTCAACTCTGCCAATCGGGCTCAGCTCTATTGGCAGTTGGCACTGTAGATAGTTTGTCGGTTTGGCAAGTGGGAGACTGAATCCCAGCTCAGCACGAAACAAACATGCAGACGTGTGATGTGCGCATACACACAAACGGTTGTCATGCCAATCTCTATATATTTTGTACATTAAAGTCTTTTTTAGACTTCTGATTTATTTTCATGTAATTATCTCGGTTGAAATAAAAATGTAGCAAAATGACACATTTTGACTTTTTGAGTAATGTTTCCTCATACCTAAAGATGGCCATAGCCGTTATCACAAGTGATGAGGTCATCACATGTATTTGGAAAAGTGGCTATACTGTATATGTCTCGATGTCTCTAACCCTATGTCTGTATAGGATTGAAGTGGTTAATGTATGTTTTCTAATCAAAATGAAAATCTCCAAAGTAACTAGTAACTAAAGTTTTAAAATAATTGTAGTGGAGTAAAAGTACAAATACCTCAAAATTGTACTTAAGTACAGTACTTACATAAACATACTTAATTACTTTCCACCACTGGTACTATGTAACTCCTTGTGAAGATTAGTTCTTGCTTCTTAGATGTCCATACAGAACACACCACTGTCAACTGTATAGCTCACGTGACTGGCTGCAGCCTGAGGCTAGAAGGCAACACCACTGGTAGGCTATACCTATTCTTTTTTAAATGAGTCCTCTTCCACTGCCCTTCATACCTGGCTGAAACAGTCTCTGAAACCTTTCACATCCCCATACCCACTTAGACAATGACATACACAGCATCCCTATCTTATTGTTCCCCACAGAATATTTGGGATCTGGTCATTCCACTACAAAGCTCCACCTGCCTGGAACAATCTTCCGCTTTCACTCAGATCAATTACCTACCTCTCTTGGCCGCTTTGCAGAACTTCCAAGAAGTCACTTCTTGGTCCCTTAAAAACACAAAATAACTTCTTGGTCCCTTAAAAACAGACAGACAGACAGACAGACAGACAGACAGACAGACAGACAGACAGACAGACGACAAATAATGTCGCAGGACTAATTGTTGAGAGAGATGCAAGCATAAAAGAATAGGCTACTTAAGGCAAAAAAACTACCCCCAACACCAGTGCTTCCGGTTTGTTGCCAGGGCAACAGTAATGCCAACTAAAACTTGAAAGGAGAGGACTCAGAGGAGCTGCGATAGAAGTCTGTTACAATAAATGCCCTTTTGTGGCTAAATTGGTGGCAAACAAATCCAGTTACATGTAGTTTACTTTAAACATTTAACGCATTAAGATAGGTGTCTGTTTGAACGTCCCGCAATAATGACTCAGAGACAGATTTTACAAGGTGAGATGAGATTCATTTATAGCATTATTCCTTGAACAGAGGATACGTTCTATTCTATATGATCTCTTTTGAGATTATAGCTGACTTAATTGTTCAATGCCACTGATTTCCATATCTGTTCTGCAGCTTTTGAGCAGTATCAGCAGTCCAGGATGCAGTTTGTGCAGACTGTTGCTGAACTGGCAAATAGACCGCAGAACATACAGACGCTACAAAACGCAGGTAAGAAAAGTACATCCACGGCCCAGCTGTTGAGGGTTATTTTTGCTGCACTCGCACTGTAATCTTTTATTTTGCTTATTCTTATTTTCCAAACTCTTTGTTATCTATTTTAACTGTAGCCTATTTTGTTATTTTATCTTTAAACCACTTACTTCACTATGAATTTGAATACATGATTCACGGTTCACTGCAGTGTAGACGTGATCAGGCAACGTTTGAACATCGAACTTAAAATGTTTTTGAAAAGCTTGTTGGCTATTTTTGAAATGTTTTGAAAATTCTTGCATGACATGACATGGCCAAAATAGGGACGCCAGGTTGAAAGTAGTCATAATATGCTCACAACGGTTTGTGTAAACTTTACATATCATAGCTTTACACTGTAAAGCTATGCTATACAAATATAAATATGCTATACAAAAATATACCTCTCATCTCCTCTCGTGCTCCAGGTGTGATGTCCCTGCTGCGCCCCCTGCTGTTAGACGTGGTGCCCAGCATCCAGCAGACAGCAGCACTAGCCCTGGGTCGGCTGGCCAACCACAGTGATGATCTGGCCGAGGCCGTGGTGAAAGGAGACGTCCTTCCTCAGCTGGTCTCCTCACTCGCCTCACAGAACGTCAGTGTTTGTTTCTTGTTTGTTTGTTTGTTTGTACAGTTGTTTCCCCCCCGTTTTTCATAAAAATCATAATGTATAGGCCTAATTAAAAAGAACAAATTGAGCTGCTATATTGATGGGAGACATCAAGGCAGTTGATTGATTGATTTACATTTTGTATTAACGGTTTCATGGGTACAATATTCCAGGAAAGTAGGCCTATATGATCAATGCAAAATCTGCTAATAAGAGGATAAAGCACCAAGACAATGTTTATACATAAAGGGTCCTCCATTTACATTTCAAGACACTGTACGCACAGTTTACACTTATATGCAAAAAAATAAACAAAATCATCTGTGTGTGTGTGTGTGTGTGTGTGTGTGTGTGTGTGTGTGTGTGTGTGTGTGTGTGTGTGTGTGTGTGTGTGTGTGTGTGTGTGTGTGTGTGTGTGTGTGTAACTGTGTGTGTGTGTGTATATATATATATATATATATATATGATTTGGTCTCTGGATCCTGAAATGTCTTCCATGCACAGAGAGAGCAATTCTGTGCCTTGCTGCCAGTAAGAGTGAAGATATAGAATATAGATACGTTTTTGATTTGAGATTTCCTCTGTGCACTGACGTGTGTGTGTGTGTGTGTGTGTGTGTGTGTGTGTGTGTGTGTGTGTGTGTGTGTGTGTGTGTGTGTGTGTGTGTGTGTGTGCGTGCGTGCGTGCGTGCGTGCGTGCGTGTGTGTGCGTGCGTGCGTGCAGAGGTTTTACAAGAAGGCTGCAGCGTTCGTGCTCCGTGCGGTCGCCAAGCACTCCCCGGAGCTGGCCGGCGCGGTGCTGACCAGCGGCGGGGTAGACGCTCTGGTGCTCTGCCTGGAGGACTTCGACCCCGGGGTGAAGGAGGCAGCGGTCTGGGCACTGGGATACATCGCACGACACAACGCACGTAAGACCGAGCCCTGCACAGACATGCTTATGTTATTAATTATAGTCCACCTCAGCTGCCTTTATTATAAATATAGTATAAATTGTGCACATCGAAAAACAACAGATCACATCATAGCTATCAGAGCCGAAGAGTTTGATCAATCCTCATGGGGGCCCGTCGTCGTCGTCCCCCGCAGCCCCGCCTCCCCGCACCCCCCCCCCCCCCCCCCCGCCGCAGCGCGGAAAAAAATAAGTTGTTTTCGCTGGTACTTTTAAAGCAGCTTCTATAGGCCAATGTCCAAGCCAAGGTGAGGACTTTCAGGAATATATTATTTTTTATTATGAGAGAGAGAGAGAGAGAGAGAGAGAGAGGGAGAGAGAGAGAGAGAGGGAGATATAGAGAGATACGGAGAGAGAGAGAGAAAGAGAGATCATAGCTGGCGGCGGGTGCGTACCTTGGGTACCTTTGGGTAGGCTACAGAATTGCGTTGGGGGGGGACTGTCGCGGCCGAGCGAAGCGAGGCCGCCGCCGCGGATTTGTTTATTTATTTATTTCCCAAATGGTCTAAAAATGAGTTCTTTAGCATACTTTTACCATTGAATTAGCCTATACACAGACAGCGACTGATCAGCCTATTTTGGACGATATGGGTCTTTTCTCGAGTCAGTGTGTAGTCTCACTAGTCTGTGGTTAGGTCTCTTTGGTGAATTCTTGATCAGTGTTGGGCGCGTTCGGAAATAGCGCACTGAGCCCACTGTGCAATGCAAACTAATAGGCGAGTGTGCTCCGGTGTGGTATTTCCGAACGCGCCCAATTTATGTCACGCCTCAAGAACAACTACAAAAGAAACAGATTAGCACTTTTTAACACCTCTTGGACGGCCGGTGTCTCTCAAGACAGACTGTTGCCTGAGGAACAACAGGGGAGGCGCTGTTTTCCCGAATATTTGACGATGGGATTCTCAGATTGCCGGCGGAGAGGTCCAAAATGTTCGGAATTCCCAGAAAATATGTAATGTAAATGTAAAATGTCCACGAAAATCTTCATGGGGGCCGAAAGGGGCCCTAGGATTCTTCATGGGGGCCATGGCCCCGTGGCCCCCACAGACTCTACGTCGCTGATAGCTATAGCATAGCTTAAGATATCATATCGTTGCTGACGGGAAGAAACATCTTATATCCATCTTTATAATTTGTGTGTGTTCTTATTTTTTAATGAATGCCCTACTTAAACCATTTTGGGCAGGAACCCCTTTAGGTGTTAGCAATATGTTATGCTTTAGCTATTGAAAAATAGCAGATCTACAAGCTCACGAGCTTGTAGCTCTGCTATTTTTGAAAAATCAAAGAATGACTGACATAGAAACATTTTTAGAATCTGATCTCAGGTCAAAATGGGTTAATCATATACTACAGCGTCACACAAAAGTATTCAAAAGTAGCACATCCACAAGCTCGGAAGCTTCTAGTTCTCTTATTTTTGCAATTAAAAAAATGTGAAGAGGTTTCCTCACCGGACAGACTGAGATGACATCATCACACCTCAAGCATACGTATTTTAGGCTGGTCCGGTGCATCTCAGGAGCAGGACTGGTATGAGGTATAGAAGGAAGGCACTGGAGAAAACCCGGACAGTTAAAGCCTTTATTCAGCAGGGAGGGTGCAAGTAAAAATAGGACGCTTCGATGTATAACTATAACATCTCCAGGTCCTGACTGTCCAAGCTTGCTCCAGTGCCTTCCTTCTATACCCCATGACGTCATAACAGGTTTGTTTCTCCCATCCCGGTGTAGAACTGGCTCAGGCGGTCGTGGACGCGGGTGCCGTCCCCCTGCTGGTGCTGTCTGTACAGGAGCCAGAGATGGCCCTCAAACGCATCGCGGCCTCCACCCTCAGCGACATCGCCAAACACACCCCAGAGCTGGCACACACCGTGGTGGATGCCGGCGCCATCGCCCACCTGGCACAGATGATCCTCAACCCCGACGCCAAGCTCAAGGCAAGGCCGCGCTAACATGCCAAGGACACGTGACTTTCATTTATTTGTGTTGCAACTTTCTTGAGCTGTAGCTCACGGCAGACATTTGTGAGCCTTTGACGATGGAGACAAATAGCGAGCAACACCTTTTTGAGTTCCTATAGTATACTTCCTTGTAAAATATTGATACATTAGAGTAGCCTAGTTCCCTGCAAATGCATCTACAATTTATAATTTAGGCATTTAGCGGACACTCTTAATCCAGAGCGATTTACAGTAAGAAGGGCAATACATCAAATGCAAAGAGACAGTGTAGTGCCTCAATAATCTATAGGATCATTGGTAAAATCAAGAATCATCAGTCTAAACATTATAATATCAAAAATAATAATAATAATATGAACATTGAAACCACTAGACCTGTACTTGCCCGTTGTACGTGCCTACTTGAGAACGATGCAACTTGGGAACCTAATAATACCTGTTGTCAACTTGTCATAGCACCCGTTTTAACTCTGTTATGGAGATCTCCGTATCTGCCTGTGTGTGAAGAGGCCAGGGCAAACTGACTGACTGTGACTGTGGTTAAGTAGGCTAATCAATTGTCAGGTGTGGGGTTGCCATGGCAATCAATTGGCTGAGGCAGAGGCTGGAAATTGCACAGGTGAGGGGATTTAGGCTGATTAGGCGCACTGTCAGAGCCTGACCAGAGCCTTTTGTGGTGGTTCTGGAGAACCGTGGGTCCGACCGACTCGAGTCCGGGCACTGCACTCCCTGCGGGGGTGTGGAACGCGTGTGTCGAATATGAAGTCGGTGGGGCAAACGGTTCTCGAGTTACGTGCATTACAACCGTACATCCACGCACGCATATAGACGTGGCGCACTGGCGCATTTATAGTAGGATACAATACAAACTGTAAGTCTTCAGATAGTTCATAATTATTATCATGGTCCTTCTTTCTCCACCTCCATGCAGAGGCAGGTGCTGTCAGCTCTGAGTCAGATCAGCAAGCACTCCATCAGTCTGGCAGAGATGGTGGTGGAGGCGGAGATCTTCCCCGCGGCGCTGGCCTGCCTCCGCGACCCCGACGAGTACGTCAGGAAGAACGCCACCACCCTGATGAGGGAGGTGGTGAAGCACACGCCCGAGGTACACATACACATCTAACACCCAAACCTCCCCCCCACAGCTTTGGGCAGGGCGAACGATAGTAAAAGCCTGGGTACCGAGGCTAGGCGTAGGGCTGTCACAATTCAAAATATGTATGTGTGTGTGTGTGTGTGTGTGTGTGTGTGTGTCCATCCAGCTGTCCCAGCTGATTGTGAATTGTGGCGGTGTAGCGGCGGTGGTCGACTACCTGAGCGATAGCCATGGAAATGTGCGTTTGCCGGGGATCATGATGCTAGGATACGTAGCAGCTCACACTGAGACCCTCGCGATGGCTGTGATTGTCTCCAAGGTTTGTGTATCGTCTCTGTTACTGTGCATGTGTGTCTTCCACGTGTGAGATGCGTTGTGAACTTGTAGCTCACCCACTGAGCATTCTTTGGTCTAATAGACGTCTAATATTCGTCTAAAGGGCCGTCTAAAAATGGGATAAAAAACGTCTAAAAATGTAAGTTTTTTAGACGTCTATTCTTAGATTAGACGTTGATTAGACGTCTAAATATAGACGGTCTATATATAGACATCTAATCAACCGCTAATCAACGTCTAATCTAAGGATAGACGTCTAAAAAACGTAGACGTTTTTATCCCATTTTTAGACGCACATCTAATAGCCGGCTATTGCTCAGTGGTCAGTATCATGGTCAGCATGGTCAGTATCATGGTCAGTATCATGGTCAGTGTCATGGTCAGCATGGTCAGTATCATGGTCAGCATGGTCAGTATCATGGTCAGTATCATGGTCAGTGTCATGGTCAGCATGGTCAGTATCATGGTCAGCATGGTCAGTATCATGGTCAGCATGGTCAGTATCATGGTCAGTATCATGGTCAGTATCATGGTCAGTATCATGGTCAGTATCATGGTCAGCATGGTCAGTATCATGGTCAGTATCATGGTCAGCATGGTCAGTATCATGGTCAGTATCATGGTCAGTGTCATGGTCAGCATGGTCAGTATCATGGTCAGCATGGTCAGTATCATGGTCAGTGTCATGGTCAGCATGGTCAGTATCATGGTCAGCATGGTCAGTATCATGGTCAGCATGGTCAGTATCATGGTCAGTATCATGGTCAGTATCATGGTCAGTATCATGGTCAGTATCATGGTCAGTATCATGGTCAGCATGGTCAGTATCATGGTCAGTATCATGGTCAGCATGGTCAGTATCATGGTCAGTATCATGGTCAGTATCATGGCCAGCATGGTCAGTAATATGGTCAGTGTCATGGTCAGCATGGTCAGTATCATGGCCAGCATGGTCAGTATCATGGTCAGTATCATGGTCAGTATCATGGTCAGTATCATGGTCAGTAATATGGTCAGTATCATGGTCAGTATCATGGTCAGCATGGTCAGTATCATGGTCAGTATCATGGTCAGCATGGTCAGTATCATGGTCAGTATCATGGCCAGCATGGTCAGTATCATGGTCAGTATCATGGTCAGTATCATGGTCAGTATCATGGTCAGTAATATGGTCAGTATCATGGTCAGTATCATGGTCAGCATGGTCAGTATCATGGTCAGTATCATGGCCAGCATGGTCAGTATCATGGTCAGCATGGTCAGTGCCATGGTCAGCATGGTCAGTATCATGGCCAGCATGGTCAGAAAAGTCCCGAAAGGGGCTAATCAACATGCCTGCTGAGTGTGTACCCTCCCATCCCCCATGCGTGCAGGGCGTGCCCCAGCTTGCCCTGTGTCTGTCTGAGGAGCCCGAAGATCACATCAAGGCAGCGACGGCCTGGGCCGTGGGCCAGGTGGGGCGCCACAGCCCCGAACACGCCAGGGCGGTCGCCACAGCCAACCTGCTGCCCAGGCTACTGGCACTCTACATGGACGCCAACAGGTCAGAAGACCTGCAGGTCAAGGTGAGACAATTAGAAGAACACAACTTAATTATTAATTGTCTGTTTTGAGGAGGTAGTGTAAAATGTAAAATATGTTGTACAAAATCACAACATGCTTTCATTCCATTACTGAAAACATTTGAAAACACTGAAAGAAAGGTTTTGATGTGATCACCCGGCCGCGAGTATCTCTTTAGTCTCAGAGTCTGACTACTGCATGCCACTATAAAACTTACAAAGACAAAACTCATACTTTAAATGCTTAGTATGAGGTATAAAATACAGCAGCCTTGTGTTCATAAAACAGAAAGATTGGGTATTGGGTAAGACTGACGTTATGTATCTTTCAGGACCTTTCACTGCATCGTCTCAACCATTACTAAATGGCTCTGGTCTCAGCCACCGCGGTGGATATTTTGACATTCCGTTTTCTTTTTCTTTTTCATGTTGCCACTAATGTTGGAGTAGCCATAAACTACACAGGTTCATCACGATGTTCTGGGCATATTTGTAATGTTAGTGTTAGTAAAAAGGAGGTAAAAGAGTAACGTTTGAGAGGCAGACTAAACATCAGTCACTCTGCCGTTCACTATAGTAGAAGAGGTGCGCCTGGTGAGGATTTAAACCCTGCAGCTATGTCGAGTCCGCCTACAGGAAATACGTAAGCTGCGACCATGAGACCCGCTACGGAATCGGTCTATACATCTAGCATACAACAATGTTGCATGGTAGATGTAAGCAAGTTGTAAGTGTCATGGCCTCCCCAATGCATTTCCAATGGAAGTCACGTGGTTTGACACAACATTTTTGTTTGATGCTGTTGTACGGCTTCCGGCGGTGTTTCGACTGCCCCCCCCCCCCCCCCCCCTTATACAACACGTTTGTCTCTTCAAACCACATGACTCCCATTGGAAATGAATTGCGAGCTTGCAACAGTCAACAAGTCTCATGCATCAGCGATACAACATTCTGTTGTGACAGACAGTGTGAGTGAAGCCTGAGGAAGAAATTACAGTTGACAAACACTGATTTAGGTGGTCCAATGGACTGGTGTATTTGTTCCATAGAATAAGCACGTATGTTTTGTTATGTTGTAAGTGTGTTGTGTTGTGTTGTCATAGTGTAAGAAGGCTCTGAAGGCCGTCCTACAGAAGTGCACGTACCTGCCAGCCCTGGAGCCTCTGCTGTATGACGCTCCTAGCAACATCCTCAAACACGTGGTCTGCCAGTTCAGCAAGGTGAGTGGGTTCCACTGCATGCAAGTCAGGTTGGTGGGGTTCTTGTTCTTGTTTATGTACATTTCAAGAAAATGTAGAAATGCTGAGTAGTTTTGCTTGAATGAGTATTGGCAGAAAAATGCCCACCCAATACACAGGTAGAATGTCACAACGCTTGTTGTAGATGGTTGGTTATTTTTATAATAGTAAACTAAATCTGCAAAGTAACCTGCACTAACTAAGGCTGTTGAATAATTGTTTTGGATCATTTGGAAAGCTGAGAAGGAAGGCGTAGATGGAGCAATTTGTAACCCTGTTACAACCCTGGAAGGTACTTTGATAGTGTAATGCTTTGAAAAGTTCAAAGCCATCAGTGAGGCGAAGGTACAGATGCTTTAAAAACGTCTATGAAATACATACCTCTATGATGCCTCCATTCTAGGTTAAACTGTATGTTGTGTGTGGAGAGTATAGTGAGTACTGTCTGGGTCAAATAAACAATTTATAAAAGGGAGGTTAGACATAGGAAGACAGTCATAGACCAGTGTTTTTTAATGTGGAAAAAAAGGACCCTCAAACTGAACAACCAACAAGTGGCAAAGCCGAATAGAAATGCCTCATTGTTTTAAAGTTGTGTAGTGTGTTTGATGAGTGTTTCTGATGAGAGACTATTTTCATTATTTTGTAGTGTGTGCGGACCAGTTTTCAAAATCTAAAGTCCAACCTTAGCGAAACAACTAACTGGTGCAGCCTAAACACCTCATACCTATAAAAGTGTTCACAATGATATAGCATGGCATGTGTATTATCTGTCTACCCACTACAATAATAAACATTATTTACGGTATAGTGTTACACTGTTACACACAAAGAAAAGTTACAAGGCGCTTTAAAATTACAGCAAAACAAGCAAACATGGCATAGAGATGAAAGAATAAAAATAGATAATAAAATAAACACATATAGGATTACATTTCATTGAACTCCTACTATAGACATGACCCCTCACTATACTTGGCTAATAAATGCAACTACAGAAATAATTATTGGGAGTTCATCCATGTGATTACAGTATCTACAGTACATACTGTACCTTGTATCGGTTTAACAATTAAAACAGGGAAGTTTGCCAGTCTTTTGGCAGAGGTACAGCAGAGGCTGAACAAAGACAGTGACCACAGCAATGAACATACCTACAGCCCCAGGCAAAGTAAGGTAACCTACTCCTTGAATGTAAACAATAATTGAAATGCACCACAATACGTAACTTCCTAGAAATGTGCACTTTGCACTTTGCTGTTCACACATGCAATGTACCACCTGTTGAAGTGGCTGAAATATGCAAAATAGTTCTCATATTCTGGCAGGGCATCATCAACAATAATTTGGAGGCAGTCACTCAGGCAGCTGAAATATTAGACAGAAGAGTGACTTGACATTTGGATAACAAATTTCATTTTGTGAATAATGTAGATGAATTGCAAAATAAAATTAGAAATGGAAAGTGGTACTTCTTGACTTTATATAAATATACAGTATTATATTCTATTATAAGACATCTTCAAATGATATGCTTTTGTGAGATATTTTGTGAGAGTCAATGTGTATTTTTGCCATCATTGTGTAGCGAGATTGGTCTGTGAAAATAGGACATCATTTTAATTTAAACTTTGAAGAAAGATAGCTCATAATACAGTACAGATACGACAGTATCACATCACTATGTCTACAGTAAATGCACAATTGTACACAATTGTCAATGGTGTGCACAGATAGACACTAGCGGGTGCTAGAGCACTCCCTGCCCTTTTCCCTCTGGACAAAAAAAAAAATTGTACACTGTACAGTATGTGGACCATGGTGACATTGATCAATTCGTGCTTTACAAAAAAATAAACAATAGCAGAATAAGACAAGAATGATGAGATGAAATGATGAGATGAAAATAAAATGAAATGGCATTATATACTGTAGTTATTCATATAGTCGGTCGGTAAATATAGGGATCAATTAATAAATCTAAGTTGTCACTTTGTAGCCTACTTGATGAATTAATATCGTGGGAGCTCACTGTGTGATTACCGGTATTCATGTATCTTCTATAGGTTTAACACAGGGCAGCTTGCCAGTCTTTCGGCAGAGGTAGAGCAGAGGCGGAACAAAGCCAGTGACCACAGTAATGGACATACATACTGCAGTCCCAAGTACACGAAGGTGATCTAGCCCTTGAATGTAGAAAATAAAAAAAATGCACCAAAATAAGTAACTTCCTAAAAATGAGCCCATGATCAGGCAGATGATAATGAAGGCTCTCCTCTTCATGCTGTTGTCCCTCTCCCCCCCCGTCTCCCCTGGCCTGGGCTGTTTCAGACCCCTGAGAACAGCCAGGCTGCACAACAGCATGACTGATATGAAAAACAGGAATTCACTCAAATAAGCGTAATACAATATCTGGATATTATTAGCCAGCATCTTTATCAGAACATGTAACAGCGAAGCTCCAATAATGACCAACCAGGCCACCACGGAGCAAGCCACCCTGTACCTGAGGGGTTTGTACTTGAGGAAGAGCACTGGGTGAACGACGGCCATGAACCTCTCTACGCACATACAGCACTGGAAGACGGGACGTCCGGTAATCAGGAAACCACTGGTGAATATTGCAAACGGGGTAATTGTCTTTGTCGTGACAACGGCCAGAAGATGTAACAAGCTGAAGATGATCTCACATACGCTCAGATTGAGTGTGAAGAACTCTGAGGCCATTGTTCCAGCTGGCCCGGTGAACACCAGCCACAGAACCCAGCTGTTGATGGGGGCTCCCAGGACCAGGTTGATTGTGGTGCTGGTGATGAGTACAATGTCCATGTTGCTGTAGATGGAGGACTCATTTGACGTGTTCATCTTCCTGGCAGCTTTGATTGGAGTGCGCTCTGTCTTTTCACAATTCAGTAAAGTCTTTTAGACAAACTAACAAAGGACAGTAAAAGACAAAGAGACAGAGACAAAGACAGAGAGACATAAGAGACACTTTGATTAACACATTTATATTTTCACGATTTTTCAAAAATAGCAGACTTACAAGCTTGTAGCGCGCCACTCGGTGGCGTGCTATGAGCTTGTAGATCTGCTATTTTTCAATAGCTAAATTACAACATAATGTTTAAAACACCAAAAGGGGTTCCCGCCCAAAATGGGTTAACTAAACTTCTCTGTAACATACTGTAATAGGATACATTTCAAAACACATAACATGATACTAATCAAAACACATTTACAACATAATACTAATCAAAAAGAACTATAATACTGATAAAATGGTAGGTATAAATTATAATACTTGCAACCGGACCTTGACCTGTTGTATCCTTTTGTCTGTGCGCTTTGCTGTCCACACATGCACTTTTGAAGAGGCTGATATGCAAAATAGTTGTCATATTCTGGACAGGGCATCAGTGTTCATTTGCATAACAATTTTGATTAATTGAAACAGTGAGTAATGTAGATGAAATGCAAAATAATTTGAAATGGAAAGTGGTACCTCTCGACTTTATATATAAATATACAGTATTATATTCTATTCCGATATCTTAAAATCAGTGCTTATATTTTGTAACAGTCTATGTGGTTTTTGCTATCATTGTGCAGCGAGATTGGTCTGTGACAATAGGACATCATTTTAAATGTAATTTAAACTTTGACGAAAGATAGCTCATAATACAGTATAGATAGACAGACAGACAGTCAGACAGACAGACAGACAGATACGGCAGTGGTGCCATCACTATGTCTACAGTAAAAATAGCAGAACTACAAGCTTGTAGCGCGCCACTCGGTGGCGCGCTATGAGCTTGTAGATCTGTTATTTTCTCAATAGCTAAAGTATAACATAATGCTTAGTTAAAACACCAAAAGGGGTTCCCGCACAGAATGGGTTAAGCAATGTCATCGTAATGTGTGTAATTGGAATTTATTTTAACCTCAAGGTGGCACTAAATCAACCAGTTGGGTCACCAATATCTGTGCTCTAAGGAGAAAGAAGATTCACACAGCTAATTCCATGGCAATGCTGCCAATTATAGCTTTCAGAGACAGACAGAAATCCACTTACAGCCATGCAGGTATTTAAACAGAACCCTGTGAGCAGTAATAGCTATACGTATTGTAATGATACTATAGCTGCAATGATGAGGTAATGCAAACCAGAGGGTGCAGACTGCAGAGGGGGGAGGGAGAGAGAGAGAGATTTTGCTAATAAAGAACTACAAGTTTCTATAGCCCCCAGAATGTTCCTGCAGTTTGTAGCAGCAAACGTATAACGCCATTAAATCGAGATTATGAGAGAACATGATAATGACGAAGACAGCAATAATAAGATAG
The DNA here is from genome assembly GCF_964188405.1 of Protomyctophum parallelum. NCBI lineage: Eukaryota > Metazoa > Chordata > Actinopteri > Myctophiformes > Myctophidae > Protomyctophum > Protomyctophum parallelum. The sequence continues at coordinate 18,166,904 of NC_139712.1, read as the reverse complement.
CTAGCCAGTAGCCAGTTTACTTGTGAAGGTTAGAAATAGCCTACACTGGAACAGAAACAAGTTAACAACCCAACCAAATTGTGCAGCCAAAACACATCATATTAGGCTACACACCTACGTTGACAAAATTATATATTTTATATTTTATTAAAAAAATATATATATATATAATTATATATCTTTACTACCCACTACAACAATATTCAACTTTATTTATAGGCTACAGCCCTTTTTGAAACAAAGTTACAAAAAACAAAACAAAACGCTTTAAAAAATAAATAAACTAAACAATATAAAATGACAACAGAATAAGACAAGAAACAGAATGATTAAATGGCATAATATACGATACATATAGTTATGTGTATATTCTTGGTCTTGGTTATAGTACATTATAGTCTTGGTTTGTTACGTCTTTTCAACATTGCGTGGTAGTCTGGGGCAGTGCCAAGGGAGTGGCAAACCGGGGTGTTGGTCCCACTGTTTAAAAAGGGGGATCAGAGGGTGAGGTAAATGGTAAATGGTGCATTCATATAGCGCCTTTATCCAAGGCGCTTTACAGAGACTGTGCATTACATTCACCCATTCACACACATCCACACACTGATGCCGGAGGAAACCATGCAAGGCACCAACCTGCACATCTGGAGCAATAAGGGGTTCAGAGTCTTGCTCAAGGACACTTCGACAATAACTCTGGGAACCTTGTGGTTTCCATCTGGTCACTCCATCTGGTCACCCCTGAGCCACTGCCGCACTGTGTGCCAACTACAGAGGTATTACTCAGCCTCCCTGGGAAAGTTTACGCCAAGGTACTGGAAAGGAGGGTCCGGCCTATTGTCAAACCTCAGATTCAAGAGGAGCAATGTGGATTCCGTCCTGGCCGTGGAACTGACCAGATCTATACTCTTGCAGGGATCCTGGAGAAGGCCTGGGAGTATGCATATCCCGTCTACATGTGTTTTCGGTGGGGGGTTGACTTCTGCCAGGGTTGTTCATTGACACCTATCCTGTTTGTGATTTTCATGGACAGGATCTCGAGGTGAAGTCGTGGCGGAGAGTGTATACGGCTAAGGGTTGCATCACTGCTTTTTGCAGATGATGTGGTCCTGATGGCACCATCGGTCCAAGACCTTCAGCTCTCACAGTCGAGTGTACGTCGGCTGGGATGAGGATCAGCGTCTCCAAATCTGAGGCCATGGTTGTCAGCAGGAAACCGATGGATTGTGCAGTCCAAGTAGCTAATGAGACATTACCCCTGCAGGTGAAGGAGTTTAAGTATCTCGGGGGCTTGTTCACGAGTGAGGGGAGGACGGAGAAGGAGATCAGCCAGGGAATAGGAGCGGCAGGTGGCTGGCATCTCCCTTAGAGATAGGGTGAGAATTTCAGTCACACGAGAGAGAGAGTAGAGTCGCTGCTTCTTTGCCTGGAAAGTAGCCAGCTTAGGTGGTTCGGGCATCTGGTTAGGATGCCTCTCGAGTGTCTCCCTATAGGTCCTCGATGCACGTCTCACTGGGAGGAGACCCCGGGGCAGACCAAGGACCACGTCCCACTGGGAGGAGACCCCGGGGCAGACCAAGGATCACGTCCCACTGGGAGGAGACCCCGGGGCAGACCAAGGATCACGTCCCACTAGGAGGAGACCCCGGGGCAGACCAAGGATCACGTCCCACTGGGAGGAGACCCCGGGGCAGACCAAGGCGCAGTTGGAGGAAACACATCAACTCACTGGCCTTGGAATGCCTCGGGATCCGCCAGGAGGAAGTTACTAATGTTGCTCTGAAGACGGAAGTCTGGAGCTCTCTGGTCTCAGTACAATTCCCATAATGCTTTGGTGCACTGCTCCTCCTGGTGGCTAGGGTGAGGGCTGTCTTACTGAGACAACATGTAGACCAGACACTGCTGAAATCTAAAATATCTAAAAACACATATTACACACATAAAGACCCCCAGGAAAGTATTCTAAATCTTCTAAACGTCATTAACATAACATATCTTTTGGTGAAGTGTCCCTTTAACTGTCTACTAGTCGTCACTTTGTAGCCACTTGATGAATTAATATATTAATATATGAAGGCGATCTCCTCTTCATGCTGTTGTCCCTCTCCCTGCCCAATTCCCCTGGCATGGGCTGTTTCAGAGCCCTGGCCTAGAACAACAAAATGATGTATACACAGGTGTGCAGCATCCACTTTAAATGAGCACGATGCCTGCTGCCCACATGTTTTGGTTTGGCTGCTCATGCCGTCCATCTCCTCCAGCTAAGTTGATCCTGCAGGGAACATGTGACAGCCATCTCATGTTTCATCTGCTCTGGCAGAGATGGATTTGTGTATTGATCCGACTCCGGTGAACTTAACTTACCCTTCCCTCAGCAATGTGTTGTGGCGACAAGGCAACAATTGGTGGAGGTGAGGCCGTCTTTGCCCCACGGCGGTGTGTGTGTTGTGTGCCGTACGTGGCCTGTGACGCAGGTCAAGGGGTGCCGCAGAATACTTTGATAATGTTTGGAATTCATCACTTCAGTTTAACCGCTGTCCTCTACAACAGGTGCTGCCTCACGACAGCAAGGCCCGCCGTCTGTTTGTGACCAGCGGGGGTCTGAAGAAGGTCCTGGAGGTCAAGGTCGAACCCGGCTCCGCCCTGCAGGAGCACATTAACGCCATCACCGCATGTTACCCCGAGGAGATCATCAGGTTGGGTGACACACGTGCACGCCACGCGGTTTGGTTCACATTGTTCCCACTCTGCCATCTTTCCTTTCACTGTCACTCACCGCACACAGGCGCACACGCACACGCACACACACACAGACACACACACACACACACACACACACACACACACACACACACACACACACACACACACAAATAATAATAATCAAAAGCAATAAGAAGCATAAAAGCATAAAGAAGCAGAATAAGGTTTATCCATACTGTAGCAGAGATTATAACAGGGTGCATTTTGCATCCCAAAACAGTTTATAGTTAAGGGACGCAATAAAACAACAACCTCTGCATCCACGATGCACTACTGTACTTTTTTTATTCTAGTTTTTTTTTTAGCTTTAGTAATAATAATCATTTCATTTTCGTTTTCTACATAAATATACAGTAACCACATTATAACCATATAAAATTAAATGGGAGTTAAATGCTGCAATTTGTAAAAATGGCAAAATATGACTCCTAATGTTGTTGAAGTGGGACTCATTTCTAAAAGACCATCCCAGGACTCATTACATTGAAAACCTATCTACATCACTGCTGTAGTATAGCTTTGCAACGTCTTGTGTCTGAGTTTGAGTTTAGACTGCCCTCTGGTGGCCATCTGTCTTCTCCAGGACTTTATCATGTTTTCCTTTTAGACTGTACACCACTGACTAATAACGTATTGAGTCAATCAATATCTATCCATCTATCTACCATATCTATATGGTAGGGGTTCTCAACGTTTTGGGCCAGGGACCCCCAGAGAAACTTTGGCAGTGTCTCGGGACCCCCGCCCCGCCTCCTCCCGACCCCCAATATAAATTGACTGCTACAATAACCTTAATAATAGAGACAATACACCATAAATAAATACTGAAACCAGATATAATCATTAGGGAAGGTGTATGTATTATTATTTTTTAATGTTATTTGGGGACCCCCCCCCAAAATAATTTGTCGACCCCTGAGGGTCGCGACCCACGGCTTGAGAACGGGTTGAGTATGGTACAGTACATTGAGCGTTGTGTTGTGTTGTTGCAGGTACTACTCCCCCGGCTACTCAGAGGTATTACTGGCCAGAGTGGAGAGCTACCAGCCGGGAGCCTGATCCTTTCAAAGGACCCCCAGAACTCTCAGAGTTACAGAACCATGAGGGTTCAGCCCGGAGCCTGATCCTTTCAAAGGACCCCCAGAACTCTCAGAGTTTCAGAACCATGAGGGTTCAGCCCGAAGCCTGATCCTTTCAAAGGACCCCCAGAACTCTCAGAGTTTCAGAACCATGAGGGTTCAGCCCGAAGCCTGATCCTTTCAAAGGACCCCCAGAACTCTCAGAGTTTCAGAACCATGAGGGTTCAGCCCGGAGCCTGATCCTTTCAAGGACCCCCAGAACTCTCAGAGTTACAGAACCATGAGGGTTCAGCCCGGACCCCACTTTGATAACCAACCACACCCCCAACTAGGGGTGTCCCGATCATGTTTATTTTTTGCTCCCGGTCCGATTCCGATCATTTGATTTTCGCCCGATCCGACATTTATATTTTTATAGAACAGTTATGCCATATCAAAAATATTCACAATCACAGACAATATCCAGTCTAATATCAGAGGATATGAATACATAACACGGGACATCCTTGTATCAGGATGTCCCGATCACGTTTTATTTGCTCTCAATCAGATTCCGATCATTTAAAAATGACGTGATCTGCCCCGATTTCCGATCACGTGATCGGATCGGGACAACCCTATGCCCTATATCTTGTGCCACCCCTTACCCCTCATCCTTAAACTTATTTGCCATTTTTTACTATTTTAAAATAGTACAAATAGCCGATCTACAAGCTAACAACGTGTCGATGTAGATTGGCTAGTTGAACTATTTTTAAATGTTTTAAAATAGTACAAAATGGCAAATTAGTTTAGGGATAAGGGGTGGTGCAAGATGGAGCCCTAGGGCCTAGGCCTAGGCCCCTTATCCCTAAACTTCTTTGCCTTTTTTTTTACTATTTTGAAAAACATCTTTGAATAACGGTAGTTCAACTATAGCCAATCTACATTGACACATTGTGAGCTTGTAGATCGGCCATTTTAACTATTTAAAAATGTTTTTCATAGTAGTAAAAAAGGCAAAGAAGTTTAGGTATAAGGGGTTTAGCGGTGACGAAAATGGAGCCCTTTGATCCCCACCGATAAAGCAGATTTGTTTTAGTCTCAGCCTTATACTATTAAAGCAGATTTGTTTTAGTCTCAGCCTTATACTATTAAAGCAGATTTGTTTTAGTCTCAGCCTTGTATATTAAAGCCAATTTTTGTGTCTTTGAGCTGTTGTGAGCCATTTGTTGTGTAAACCTTGCGTTTAGTTTTTCTTCCAGAATGTAAAAAAGGGAAAAAGATTATATAGCCTGCTATGACCCCGAGGAACCCGTACCACTGTTGAAGACCCCTTATATATCTGTAGAGGAGGTATATATGCCAACACACTTTTGGTTTGGGTATTGCATACCCAAACAATTATTATAATCAATAGTTTCCTTGATTATGCAGTGAAAAGATGTGTATAAACACTAGCCAGAAGCACAAACCACTTCACTAGACTTTGCTTTGAGCAGAACAAGTGCTTTAATTGGTTTGAGTGAACGCTTATGGAAGGGAGTGTATTATTATCGTTATATTCATCAATATATGTGTAGAACAATAAACATCACAGAACATGAGTTGGCCTCTCTCATGGGAGAGGGAACGTCCACCAAACAACCATCATCGCAGACCACGCACACACACACACACACACACACACACACACACACACACACACACACACACAGTCACACACACACACACACACACACACACAGCAATGTTAACTCTGGGGAGGCATAACCTATTAGGGGGTTTCCTTGCCCAAGTTGTTTTCGTGTGCAAATTCAACAGATTCGTCTCCCAATAACATTCTTTGGGGACATTTATGTTTCGTAAATCGGAAAGGCCAAAGGAAATTGCCGCAGCCCTGCCAGATTGTGCCTGTCCCCCCAGGTCTCCTATCGTATTTACAGTCTCCATTTAATTCCCTTAAGCACTTGACAAATTAAATCCCATGTCAAACACAAAACTTTGTTCCCTGTAACTTGGACAAATCCCACCGTCCCCCAAGCAAGCACACGTTAAAAAAATACATTTGATTCAAACAAACATTATACATTTACACACCGTACGATATTATTCAAGCTAAATGTAGGTCACATGGCAGAATGCTCGGCGTTTAGGGTTAACTCTGGAAAATCTCAGCCCAATTCATACTTTGTCGGAAGGTGGGGGAGGTTGCGTGTCAAAAATACCAGATTGTGTGTTTAGTTTTTTGCACACAACACCACCATAAACTGTATAACGGAGTAGAAATTATGAAAATAGCCGATCAACAAGCAAATATCTGCTACTTTTTCTATTCAACGTACAGTACGTACGGCGAAGTATACAGGGCTTAACCCGGTGTCCATATTCTGAGTGGAACATTTGCCAAATAATTGTCTCACAAAGCTTGTAGATCTGCTATTTTTGACAAAGATATTTGGTGTAGAGTGGATTGACAAAGGTTCTAACAATAGTTGTGACTACGGGGGTTTAACTTTGAGGTTAAGCACTCGATGAACGCTGAGCATTTTGCTGTGTAGTTTTGACCCGTCAGTGGGATCAGACAACTGCTGTTGGCAAAATCCTCGCTGCAGCCGACTGGTTCAAAGGGAGGTGGGGCGATGAGGGGATGAACACGGGGTGAGTGAAGTGGGGAAGGCGAAGGGTGTGTGTGTGTGTACTGGGCTGAAATTTGCGTGCAATCGTCTGTCATTTGTGTCTGATGACGTCCGACCCGCACCATCACCCCCCAACAAAGAAAAAAAAAAGGGAAAACTCGCTCTCCCAGCATGCACTCTGTTGGTTCTATAAGTGAGCTTGCACCTTTCTCGTGACTACAGGAGGCCTCCAGGGCCAAACAGCAGAGTGGGACTGGAAATCACTCGTGATCCCGGCTTGATCTTTATAGTAGGCTATAGAGTAAAAAAACAAACACAAATAGCCCGTTTTAGTGAAAGCCAAAAAATGGGTCAAGATGTTTCTTGTATGAATCACACAGGGCGGGCAGGCAGACGTGGTCTACTCTGGACAACATCAATCCAGGTTAACGTAAAAAGTGCAAGAAGGTAAAAAAAAAAAAATCTCTTAGCAATAACATGTGGTTTGAGTTTAACACACGTAGGAAAACCCCCAACCCTGATGTGTGACGTTAATTGCCATCTGGGGCTAATGCTTGGACAATACGTGAAGATGGCGGAACGTGCACACACACACACGCACACACATACGGAAGGACGGACGGGCGGACGGACAGGGGTTTAACACGAGCACAGAAGCTGTGTCAACGACCACGGAGGTAGACAATGTCCCCCAGATGAACTGAACGATCAGATTGATGAACGGCGTTTGACCTCAAAACGACCAACTGAAACTGATCCTGAGATCAGACCTCGACTCTGAACCTTCAATTCACAGACACCGTCGACTCCTTTTAGCCGCCGTCGGGCAGAAGAAACCTCTTATCTCCACGTATTTAAACTTTGAGTTTTTTTTCCATAAATGAACACCCTAGTTCAGTGGTTTTCAACCAGTGGTCCGGGGACCACCATTTGGTTTCATTTTACGCTCCCAAAGAGTTCAATTATTAATCATCTGAATTACTTAATTTCCAAGAATCTACACATATCTAGACAATGTAGAAGAATTGTTATTTTGATCGTTTGCCTATTATTTCTCCTAAATACAGCATGGAATTGTGGACAAAAACAAAACAATCTTTACTTTTGGGTCTGAGAGAACTAAACCTCATCAAATGGTGGTCTAAAATGCAGAATAAATAGTGAGCGCTGGTATCAAAATGGTATCAAAATGTTTGAAAACCACTGCCCTAGTTGATCACTCTACACAGCTTCACAGTAAAAGCATCAAAAGTAGCACATGGGAAAGCTTGTTGATCTGCTAGCTTTTGGCATTTGTTTTTAATTTGAATCCTGAAAAGTAACAGTTTTAAACATAATGAGGTTTCCACCCGACAGAGACGTTTTGTCAAAACATAATTATTGTCAATCAATGACGTGTGTCGTTGATCACTTTGATTAACGTGAACAAAGCAAAAAAACATACATTTTGGAACAATGGGGCAAAAGTCGGGGAATAATACCACATAAAGTAAACACCCTATTATTAAAATAGCCTTTGTTCAAAAACAAGAAAAAAAAAGAATACAAAATTAAATAATTCTTGGAGTATAAAGGCACACCTCTTCCACAGTGTATACAATGAAGGAAAAAAAAACCCAACAACAACAAAAAAAACAGTTATTTAAAGCATGGCAGGGGACTGATTATTATCATCATTATTATCAATATTATTATTATTATTATTACACTGAAGAGGGACACAGAGAGAGGTTAAAGTGGAACAGATGCAGGAAACGCCATCCCGCAAAACATGCAATTTTGTTTTAACTTTTTTTTTCTGCCGTTTTCGTTTTTAAACTTTGACAGTACATTACAGTAATAACAGTAAGCCCATGTACAGCTTTCCTTTCAGAAGGCTTTTCTTCATTTAAACCACAATGCCACACATTCACTCACTCACAAAGATGGGTTCGTCTTTCCACTTCTTTACATTATATTTAGTTTCTTCCCCCCTCCCCCCCTCCCCCCCCTGACTAAAATACAACTATTATGTATACACGACTAAAATTGCAATGTAAAAATATAAATGTGGATATAATCTGTGATATCTTGAACAAAACGTTGGCATGGATGGAAGTCGTATTTATTCATTCTTTTTGCGTGTGTGCGTCGTTGCAGGAGGACGACACTGACGTTTTAATACGTCGGTTTAAAATCCCACCGAACGACCGACTGAACACACGACGCGCCAAAAAGGTTCTCCTCGCGTTATATGCACAGGTAATATTGCATTTCCCTTGTTTTAAGACCACATAGGACCCGGGACTCGGGATAATCATTATGCATAAACATTTGGTTCCTTTTACTTTTGTGCAAAATATACAACAACAAAAAAAAGAGAAGAAAACCCAAACAAAAACACACACACCACGCACACACACACACACACACACAGAGAAGATTTACTATGTCGATTCATAAAGTCCACTAAATTCAAAAACACCTTTTTCAACAACATTATCATCGTCAGCATCAACATCAACACACAAACATCGATGAAGAACAATAAACTCACAGCCAGGTTAGATTAGAGGTTAATGGGGGGGGGGGGGGGGGGGGGTTGGCGTGTCATGACTGCTTAAAAATAAAAATCACCAAAACAAAAAGCCCGATTTGTCGCAAAAATAGCAGAGCTAGAAGCTCCCAACGAGTTGCATCCTCGACGTGTTGAGAGCTTGTAGGTGACGTCGACCCCACTATTATATTTCCGACGTGTGACATTGCCGTACGATTTAGGCGAAAAACAACTATATTGTTCCATCAATCCAACCTTTGTCTTGCTATCTTTTCTCCTGGCACACACACGCACACACACACGCATGCATGCACGCAGCTGGTATATGATTCTGGTGTTAAGGAGCTGTCTGTATATCTGTCTGTCCTGGAAGCGTGGAGTGGCGTGGCCAAGTGGGCTTCGGTCGCCCCGCTGTCCCAGTTCTGAATGAGCACTCGACGCCATTTTAACCCATTTTGACCTGGGAACGATTCTATAAATGTCTTCTAAATCCTGACAGTTTTCTGAAAAAGCTATGTTTCTATGTCAGTCGTTCTTCGACTTTTCGAAAATAGCTGAAGCATAGCATAATGCTAACACCAAATGGGGTTCCCGCCCAAAATGGGTTAACGTGTACTCGCCCTGTTTAAATATTGCCATAACTTCTATTCCATCCTGTCCTTTCAGACGTGTATTAAGGAGTAGAAAGGACGGCTGCATGGGGGCCCGTGAGATGGTATTATTTATAGAAGCACTGCTCTTTCCTTTTTTGCTTTCGATTGGCGCTATTTTTGCTGCGTCGCATCATGTAACATTAGCTCCTATATTGTATAACAACTCATTTGAAGAAAAAGAAAAAGTGCAAATCTTTTTGTCTTTTATTTATAAGGTGCTGATGTCAGTGGAAAGTTAAAGGGGCTGTTGACGTTTACCAAATGAGACCCTATTATGAGACGGACCTCAAACCAGTTACCAACCAAATGAGACCCTATTATGAGACGGACCTCAAACCAGTTACCAACCAGATGCCGTGTCCTGCCAAGACTTCTGTGGGAATCTTCCCACAGTTACCAGGGAACATAGACCGGTACTATGACGCCCGTTCATTACGAGGGAATATAGACCGGTGCCGGCACTATGACGCCCGTTCATTACAACTTCCATTCACAGATTGTTTTTTTTTTTTTTAGGAAGAGTTTGCAAATGTCTGCTGTGATTTATACCGACGGCTGAGTCAGGCTTTCTTTGCGCGCCGATGTCGCCTGTGGAGAATAGCCGACCTACGAGCTAACGCGGTGTGAGCTGGTACTAGGCAATGGACAGCAACTTAGTAGAGGTCGGGGTGTGCGTTTAGAGAGCGAGTGTGTGTGTGTGGCAGGACGATAACCCGGGGACTCTGATCCGCCGTTAAATGTAAACGGGTGAAAGGAACAACCAGGAACAAGCCAGGGTGGGGAGGTGCTAGCAGGTGATTGGTGGGATGAGTGGGACGAATCGTTTTGGCTGAGAACATGTATATATGGCGATTGGGTGGGGGATATCAGGCCGTTGACCCATTGGAAGACTGCTTCCTGCTTCCTTTGAGGCGAAGCGATTGCATTGGACGAGGCTCAACGTAAACACCCTGGTTTCTTCCTGGTCGGACCCTCTCCTACTCGCTGTGACCTCTGACCCCCCCGTGGACCTCCCCATCCCCCCCCCACCTGCCCTTGGAAAGGGAACAGACAGAACGTGACAAATGACAAAAACAAACAAAAGCAAAACAAAACAAGGAAAAAAACACTATACAACTCCATGGATGCGGGACGTTGCATTAGAGCAGGCAATAATAAAAGCCATATTTCCCAAACATGAACAAATCAGACAAAGTCAAAACAAATTATAAAAAAGAAAACACAACTTGAAAAAACCCACAGCTCTCCTCGTCGAACGTTAACGAAAGAAAAAACCCACAAAAATGAATCAAAACAAAAACGGAGGAGAGGTTATATAAATGTAAACAAATTATGTTTTTTTTTTCTTTTTCTTTTCCCTCGTAGCTGCAGAGCGCAATGCGATGCCCCCCCTTTTTGAAAGGAGAGAAGGACGACGGGACAGAGGGAAGCAGGGAGAGATGAAGGGAAGAGGAAGATACAGACCATCACAGCACCTAATTCTCTCAACGTGGAGGATGTGTTTCCTCTCCTTTGCTCCCTACTTGTCTGTCCCTGTGGGTGCCCCCCCACCCCACCCCCTGGGTAGGGTGGGTGGGGCGGGGTGGGGCAGGGTGGGCGGGGCAGGGGGCGGGGCTATGACAGGATAGTGGTGATGAAATCGTAGAACCTCTTGGAGTATTGCTCTGGGTTCACCGTGGAGATCTCTGCTCCAGCCTGTGGGACGCGCACACACACACACACACACACACACACACACACACACACACACACACACACACACACTCACTATGTATTCATGTCCACATGAAACAGAAGTACAAGGATGCCTTGTGCAAAGGACATAAACACTGTCAGTGCTGTCAAGACAATAGGAGAACATGATGCCACTAGTTACAAAGTTGCATAGACCGGCAGAACATTGTTACATACAGTATAGCTGACGTACTGTACTCATAGTTGACATACTGTACTTAAATATAAATATCTAATATAAATCATGGATAGAGGCCGATTAGGCCCACTGGCAGAGCCTGAGCAGAGCCACGCATACTGTACAGTGAAGAAGCCTGTCTGCATTCATGGTGAATGCCAGGTGGGCAGCACACGGCTCCGTATGTAGTATAGGTACAGTACGTACAGTACGTACCCCATGTTTGACGGTCTTGGCAGCGTGGGCGGCTTTCTTCTTGGCATCGTAGTGCTGCAGGATGTCGATGACGGCCATGAAGTACACCTCCTTCCTGGGAGAGTCTGGAGGGCGAGAGCAACGCACCCACAATGCATTAGGGCTGGACAATTAAACGTAACTTTCAAACAGAACAAAAACGATTTAATTGCACCGGGGCGGATACGGCAAATTACTTAAATATGCAAAGAAATCACTGACACATTTAATATTTATTTCTTTACAAAAACATCGTAAATAAAATAACGGAAATAGTTGTCACGAAGTGACGTGATGCAACGTGTCATTTTTTAAAAATGTTTGAAAACTGTGTGGACATTTCTCGACATGGAAACGATTGACGATTATGCAAAAAAGAAAAAATGCGATTGTCTCAAATAATTAATGTAATCATCGTGACAGACCCCTGGGTAATAACAAGATCATGGCTGAAGCAGTGTTGCAATAGAAAAAAGATATCGACAACATTTCGACCACTTTCTGGCCTTGACAGCCCATTCATCCAAACAGACCTGTCTGATTGCATTAAACAATGTTAAACTCACCAACATTGCAGCTGTACGAAAAGCTTGAATTATCCTCTTTCTATCTGCAAAGTTTTTGTTTCATAAAAATCCACCATAGAAACGTTATGAGCTACTTTCTGTCAAGGCCCTGCATTTGATTATTTTTCTAAGTGTCAGAGTTTGGAAGTGCTTGTTTTCAAAAACACAACATTTTGCTGCCTCCTGCATCATGTGACATTTAGAAACGGGTGGTACGGCAGGACGGTTGAGTGATTTCCAACGAGCGTTTCCAAACTCCAAATGTTTTGCCACTCAGTCTAGATGAGGGGGGGCGTGTCCTGATGGGAAAATCATGCATGTATTGTGCATACTCTCTATTGGAGCAGATGAGTGTGCAGGGTTTATTCTTATTTTTCTGACGTCACTTTCCAACCCAGCACCTCTACCAGGTGACACCTCTACCAGGTGACACCTCTACCAGGTGACGCCTCTACCAGGTGATGCGTGGTGTGTGTGCGTATTCTACTAGTCGTTTTCCCTGAAGCACACTGACGGTTGGCCACAACAGCACACTCACTGTCGTGGCTCTTGATGGCGTAGACGTCTATGGTGGGGTCGAACTCTCCGGGCGACAGCGCCTTGGTGCTGTCCAGCGTGTTGCTGGGGCTGTCGGGGGGCGTGCCGATGCCCCCGCCGCCGTCGCTCTCGCCGTCGTCCTCGCCCTCGTTGTCCTCGCTCTCCACGTCCTCCTGCTCCGCCCGCTCCACGTCGTGGATGCCCACCAGCAGGCTGTAGTCCATCAGCTTCAGCTGGGCCAGGAACTGTCATGGTGGGACACACAGGACGGGAAGCAGCGGGCAGTAGGTAGGGGTGGGCAAAGAAATTATGTATTCACTCAAATGTCGCTATTTTTAACACATTCAGACCGTACGACATGTGGGAAGTTGGAACGTCATAATTAATCCAACTGACGGATCCGTGTACACACGTCCTAGCGCATTTTCACTGATATCAAACGAGAGAAAGATATTCAGATTTCTTTCTTTTTTTTGCCTCCAAGGCCACCATACTCCTTGCTCTTCGCGCACGCACATTGTCCCAGTATACGGATCAGAAAGAATGCCTTCCCGGCACCCCAAGCTTCTATTTTGAAAGCCAATTGTGTTTTAATGCCACAATTTTAAAATGATCGAATCGTGCTTCTTTTTTAACCCATTCTGACCAGAGATCAGATTCTAAAAATGTCTTCTACATCCTGACAGTTTTCTGAAAAAGCTAGGTTTCCATGTCAGTCGTTCTTCGATTTTTCAAAAATAGTAGACCGGCGCCACTCGGTGGCGCGCTATGAGCTTGTAGATCTGCTATTTTTCAATAGCTAAAGCATAACATAATGCTAACACCAAACCCAAAATGGGTTAAACTGTATTTTAGGTTAGATTTTTCTGTTTTTTATTCCTTTATTCATTGGTATATTATGGAGATGTTCTCCACCTTCCAATGAACCAACATACATACTGTATACCGTACTGTATAGCATACCGTACATACTGTATACTGTACATACCTCCACGTCTTTCCTCAGCTTCTCCAGAAACATCTTCTTGTTCTCGTCGTCGATGTGAATCTTCTGGCCGTCGCTGACAAAGTCGTTGTCCTTGTAGGTGGGCAGCTCCTTGGCCTGGTGGTGGTGGTCCGTTACAGTAGTGGAGGAGGAGGAGGAGTGGGGCAGGAGGAGGACCACCCCCCGGACCCCCCAGTGGGTGAACAACAACACAGAAGCGGTCAGAAGCATGACAGACCGTTCAGACCACGTTGCTTTGGTCTGGCAGGCAGGCAGGTGGGGAGGGGGAGGGGGCTTCAGCAGACCTGGGTTTAAATATAGCTCGTTGCTGACAGAAAAAGATCTGATCTGCAGCAGTTTTTTAATCCAACTAATTTGTTTTGATCGACTACGGGGGGGAAAAAAAGAATCGATTAGATGAAATAATAATCGATCTGAAATGGCCTCCCCCCCCCCCCCCAAAAGAAACGTTGCTAAAATGTTCAAAAAGAAAGAAAATATCCAACTGAAAGCTCTCTCTGTTGTACAATAGATTAGCTATTTTAGGTATTGACCCAGTTGTATGACGAAATATTAAAAAAGTGGTTAATCAGACTAATCGATTTAATTGATTATAAAAATCTATTCGAATGTTTTACATAGAGTTCAGGTTTAGGAATCCAATCTGTGAGTATTCAAGTCACTCATTTAAAATCAAATCATAGTCCTAACCCCCATCAACACATCAATGCACGCACACAGGGACAGTGCACATTAAAACCCTGAGACCATTTTCACAGGTCAATTTAAACATTTAATTCAACCCTAAAGAAAAAGAAGACAAAAAAAGAATTGCGGTGACAGCACGATCATCTCTAAATCATCATGCATGTTGTTATAATTTAAAAGTATATATCACTATATTAGCCCAGGTCTGGAAGACATATTCATCATAGAAAACATATTCAGACATATACAGTACAGAGGCGTGGGATTTCAAGAAGGATGAACTACAAGTCAGCTTGCTAGATAACTAAATAAATAAAACTACTAAATGTGTATTTTAACCACTTAAAATGCTATATATTTAGTTGGCTGGGGGTCTACAGTACAAGCTCAAAAGGTGTCATTCTCAACGATACGGGTTTGTGAGCTTGTAGATCTGCTATTTCCCTCCCAGAATGAGGATGCTAAAGTGTAGGTTCATTACTGGACAAAATAAAATGATGATACATTCAAATATTTGATGTCATTTAAAATGCTCAATGGTTACCTATAGCCGACTATGAATTCATGCCTTATTGAAACCCCTCACACACATCGTTTTGTTGTTAATACACCATGTGTTTTATTGATTATTAAACATGCGTGTCTGCTTCAGCCCAACACCGTATACAGGTGTGTAGGGTAGAAA
This sequence comes from Protomyctophum parallelum, assembly GCF_964188405.1. Classification (NCBI taxonomy): domain Eukaryota; kingdom Metazoa; phylum Chordata; class Actinopteri; order Myctophiformes; family Myctophidae; genus Protomyctophum; species Protomyctophum parallelum. Next base: position 18,151,628 of record NC_139712.1, on the reverse strand, counting down.
CAGAAGGAGGGACAGAGGAGGTGCTTGTGGAATGACTTCACAGGTTCACGTGCATGTTCACGTGCATGCTGCATGCACACGTTTAGCGCATAGATCCACCTGGTGCAGTTTTTTCTCCATACTTACGTACACTAGTACATGTATACTTTCATATAAAAAAAATGTTTTTTAGCATTAAGTGTGAAACAAACAAACTTTGACAATTTATTGTTGCCTATCGTTGCTGTCGCGCAGAAAACTCTTATCGGAAGAATTTTAACTGTTATATTTTTTCCATAAATGCAATACCTTACTTCTTCATGCTATGGTGCCATGCAAAAGTAGGAAAAATAGCAGATCTACAGGCTCAAAACGCCTCTTGAGCTTACAGATATATCTGCTATTTTGGCAATATTTTTTAATCTGAATCCGAAAAACGTAACAGGTTTTTGGACAGGTTTCCACCCGGACAGAGACGCTGTGGAATGTGTAGAGAGATGTTATTATATTATATGTATTTTTTAAATTCTCTGTGGTCACATGGCATGCATCAACCCAGCTGGCTGACAGGTGGTGTCATGTAAAAAAGAAATGTGACAGCCTGTCGGCACAGTCTACAGCTGTGCTTCTTTTATCGCCATCACACATTCATAATGTGAAAATAGTGCACATACATAGCAATGGTATGTCTTTCTAAGAAAACGCTTCACGCCCACGCTAGATCGATTTCACACGTGGTTGCGTTCAGGAAGGAGGCGGACACTAGTAGTAGTATGCACTATGCATATGATATAGAAGCAAATACTTATTTGTTTCACAAATTCATACCCATTACCACAGACATAATGTTACGTGTCTTTGCACATTTGATCCAAATGAAACGCAGCTATAGACATAATCTGGGGCATAATCGGTTTTTGGCAGATTATCACTTTCTACTATATATGAAACTCATTATGTCTATATTGTGAAAAATAAAATAAAAAAAGCATCTGGTGGAACCGTACACTTATTTATACATAGTCATGCGCCGGCAACCAATAATAGCCGATCTTCAAGCTCACAACGGGTGGTGGGCTTGTAGATCTATTATGTTCAGTGCTCGCGACAGACTGTAAATCAGGCATTAGCTGATAAAAAGCCATCTGAACGGCGTGAAATGTCCTCATTTTAAACGGTCCTGGGTTCCCAGTCACTTCTCGTCTCGCGTATACAGTAGAAACAGGGGACGAATGACAAGATAAGATGCCTTTGTGGTTAAGTTTGGTTTTGGCCCCTTTAAAAAAAAAGACATTTCACAGTTCAGATAATAATGTATGGGCAGCAACTCTCTAAATCCATAGTGTTCTCCTGCATCCCCACATCGTTCAGCCTCACAAAAAAATGCTGCTGAATGAAGCAGTTCTTTTTTTTTTTATGTCCTTCATTGTAATACCGCCAATGGACTGTGGAGGGCAGATGTGTCATGTGAGGTATAAGGAAGGAAGGGGGTGTATATGCTCTGAGGCTCTGAGGAAGTAGAGAGAGCAGGAAATGAGGTAACAGGGCAGCGGTTGTGGCCACTTGTAAGCGGGAGAACGGCAGTCTCAAAACGAAACGGCACTAGAAAGAAATGAGCCTCGGTCGGAGGAACAGAAACACACACACACACTTCTCACACAGACAACACAGAACACACACGGGAGGACAGACAAAATACACAGAACAACACACAGATAGGACCTTTGAGCACATATATACACAGACATAAGACCTTGGATTGGCTGGGAACTAAAAAAAACAATATATTGTGTTGTTGCAACTCACTAAAGGCTGAGGTGTTGGTAAACATAAAGGTCAAAAATGTGAATGCAATGCAAGGCTCGACTGGCTTTTAGACAAAGAAAAGCACTTTGCAGAACTGTCACCTCCACTTGACAGCCAATTTCACTTATTCCAGACGCACGTCCTCTCTCTCTCTCATATTCAACCGTCCTCCTATGCATCCATTCATCCCTCCTTCCATCTGTCTTTTTTTCCATGCTGCCGTGGACGCTTTAGGTCTTTTCTAAACCCTGCCTGTTTTTAATTCTGTTCTTAAAGGAGAATTCCATGCTAGAAGGCTTTCTTACCTTTATTAGTATAGTTGTTACGTCCCCACCAAAGAGGTCCAGGTGTTATTTTGTGCAAAAGCGCATTATTGGCTATTTCACCTACCATAAGCCCTCAATGAAATGCATTGAATGGAATGGGGCTATGGGGTGTTGTGCTAATTCGCTTATTTCCATCGCTCAATAGTCAATTTGTTTTGTATACCCTCTCTTCATAATGTAAATAGTCTCCCAAGTGGCACACTTTACTACTTATTTCGATGGAAATAAATGAATTAGCACAAAAACCCAACCCCCATTGAGGGCTTATATTAGGGGAAATAGCCAATAATGCACTTTTGCACAAAATAACACCTCTTTGTTGGGGACGTAACAACTACAAATAAAGGTAAGAAAGCCTTCTAGCATGGAATTCTCCTTTAAAATGTTGTTATCTCAGACAGTCGTGGGATCTCGATCACTCGTGGAGTGTCACTAATTTTCCTCCACCGACTTGCTTCAAAAAACAAACTTGTGAGTCGTGTGCGAAACTGAGACAAACAAAAGAACAAGACAGAAAACAGAATAAAAAAGGTATTGTATGAAAATTAAATAAAGAGAGACAGGAACAAAGGGAAAGTTTGGGAGTGACAGACAGAGGCTCTATTATACCTGGTGTAAACGTGTGATGAGACACCAACAAACTGAAGTCGAGTTGAAGTTGGAAAACAGACGAAAACCTCTCCGAACATCAAAAGCATATTTCATGTTTCTACTCAGACTACTTTTACTTTCTTTATATTATATTTCATACGATTTTGTAACGCATTTTTTCACCCAGTGTCAATTATCTAATCGAATATACACTCCCTCCGCCAACCTGGGACAGTGGGGAGAGCAACGGACTGACCTCATGCTTCCTTCAATGCATGAGCGTCCAAACCACTTATTTTCACCTGACAGGGGGGGAGTTTCCCTGGTTGGACGTAGCGCGTGGAAGGAACACGTTATTCCAACCAGTTCCTTTCCCCTCCATCAGGCGCCCCCGGCTGGCCATGGGGAGGCAGTTTAGAGACCAGGATTACTGCATGTTTTTTCGGACACGGGGAGAACATGCAAACTCCATCCCACAGAAAGGCCCTTTTGCCAACCCCACCTAGAGTATGGGCGCTGGTGACGTGGAGGAGAGAACACACCCCCGGTGCCCACAGCGTCCCGAGCGGGAATCGAACCCACGACCTTCTAGCTGTGAGGAGACAGTGATATCCACTGTGCCACCGCGCCCCCCGTTCAGACTTTTTTTTAATGATACTCCACTTTAAAAGGAAGATTGCTTTTTTTATTAGCCTGAACCCTAGATACATTTTACAAAGGCTGCTATCTTTGTCCACCTGTAGTCCAGCAATACATAATCTTACTTAAAGTGTAAACCTAAACATAACTTAACTCTTCCTAAGGTTGCGCATCAAAACAATATTTAAAATGTTTGTATTAGCACATACATTACATTTCATTGTCACTCACGGCAGTTGGCACTTGGGTTAAGATCAGGAATAGCAGGGTTAGGTTTTGGCACCGTTTAACTGAAGTTAAGGTTAGGAATAAGGTTAGGTTGAACCATTTAAGCATAGTTCACTGAGGTCACGTTTAGGAATACCAGACTGAGCAGTTCTGCCGGCTGTGCGCCCGGGGGTAACTAAATAAAATAAAATATGTTTTGAGGCGAGCTTTCCAGTATTCTTCTAAAAATAATGAAAATATTTAAAGGTGTTTTAGATATTCATTTTAGTTATAGAGGGCAATTTTAATGTATTAACCCATTTTGTACAGGAACCCCTTTTGGTGTTAGCATTATGTCATGCTTCAGCTATTGAAAAATAGCAGATCTACAAGCTCATAGCGCGCCACTACGAGCTTGTAGGTCTGCTATTTTAGAAAAATCAAAGAACCACTGACATAGAAACATAGCTTTTTCAGAAAACTGTTAGGATTTAGAAGGCATTTGTAAAGGGGGGGGGGGGAGCACTTGATAACCACTACTCTATGACAACAACAGTAGTTGTCTTATTTGCTCAGGTTTTTGCCTACTAGTTGACACAGCCATGCAGCCATCAGCCGCAGTGCAGCCTGTCGACACAGAATCTGGGTCAGCCACGACCCCTGAGCTACACAACTATACTACAATACTATACTCACATACTGTACTGTCATACAGCCATAATGAACCGTTTGAACTGTTTGGGTGTGTGTGTGTGTGTGTGTGTGTGTGTGTGTGTGTGTGTGTGTGTGTGTGTGTGTGAGTGAGAGAGAGAGAGAGCATGCACATGCATTGCTCAAGGCTGTTTTGTAGTTGCAAAGAGATTGCAACATGGGAAGAGTGTATGTGTACTGAATACTGTACATGCAACAGTGGTACTCAGATTAATCTACTTAAGTAAAAGTAGTAATACCACAATGCAACCCTATATTGTTACAAGGCAAAATCAAACTATACTTTGTCACTAAAACGCTAAATAAACGTAAACCCTTTATTTATTTTTTTCCCGCTGAATTTGATTGAGTTACATTTTCTTTCTCTTCTGCACTGTAAATGTATCTGTTTATTTTCCTTACTTCTTTTGCTTTATGCATCCAAATGTCATTCATTGTAATCGCGTTACCTTTGCTTTGATGCTCTGTGTAAGGCACATTTATTTGCCTTGTCATTGAAATGTGCTATTACAATTTGCCTTGCCTATACTTCACAATCACATTATCGGATTGTTATGAATTATTGGATTGTCAATAGTTATGTATTAATGTGCTCATCACCTGGGAGGTGGGGCTGGTTTGAATGACTTTATGTGTCGCTATAGGTAGCATAACCTATAATAACACATGATACCCTTTATCACTTGATAAAAAATGTGCAAAGCAACTAGTAATTATTTATAGTTGTCAAATGAGTGCAGCAGAGGAAAACACACAATATCTGCCTCTGAGATGTAGGCCTATGGTATACTTTTGCAGACAAGTTAAAGTATCACTAAATGGAAATACCGGTAATTTCAAGTAAACGTACCTCAACTTGTTAATTTAGTACTGTAATTCAGTGATTGTAACGTAGTTATTTTCCACTACTACTGCGTACAGTACATGCGAGTATGTCTAAGGCGTGAAGTAGATGCAGTTAGATCTCAATGTCGTGGTCCTTATGCTGACCGTGACATTCTTTTTCTCCAATTAGATCTCAATGCCGTGGTCCGTCCCCCCCGACAGTGACACCCAATTTATGGCAATTACTAAAATGTCTTCTCTGAGTCGAGTGGCACCGCAACTCGTGCATAAATATGTATGGAACTCGACCAACACGAGTATGTAGAAAATGCGGGAACAACATTGGGAAACAACATACGATTCGTGGTGAACATTGTTTCTTAAATAGCAACAGTCTCTAGTTTACACTACTGACATCAATACAATAATATGTTACGACAGAGACGAATGATAACTAGACGGGTTCTTGAAACGTTATCATATCTGTCGCCTGTCGTCGGGTAGAAAGCTTGCATATCCATGTTTCAACTATTTATTATTATTATTTATGGCTAAAAAAAATGGCTAAAAATGCATTTTCGGCCAATTCGGTTTCGCCCCGAATAGGCAGAAAATATATCACCAAATAGTGTATATGCAATTAATCCATTCAAAAGTGCTGAATAAATGCTTTATGGACCCATAATAGTGATTATTATTTACGTTAAGTTTTGCCATAATCATGTCTTTTGCCATAAATAAGGTAGCTTTAAGGTGCGGCCATGACAGCAATGGTAGGAAAAATATATATATTTAATATTAATCATATTCGTTTCGGAAAATAATTTCCCTTTCGGTGCATCCCTAATATTTTGTGTGAATAAATGCCCTACTCTCACTCTCATGAGAGTGTATGTACAGTAGCCAATCCACAAGCTCACAGGTGTTGCGTGTTGGGAGTTTATAGATCGTCTTTTGGAAACATTTTGAAAGTGCTTAAGTGTATCCGTGTCCTCCAATTTCCTGATAAGTTACAGTTCTTCACATACAAGGTTTCCCACTCGGGGGAAGCGATGTAAATACTGATATCTTCTAGCCTGGTTAATAAACCAGTTTGGTTTATTAGCCAGGCTAGATATCTTCCCCCAAATCCCCAGGACTATAGTCGATATAAAAGCATTCTAGGGAGAGTCACAAAGTTTTTTTTCCTTTGAAAAAAAGCTAACTATGCCTCGAGGGAAAACAGTAAATGACTAATCTCTTAGCCGAGGCCCGGAGCTGTTTGTCCTTAGCCAACAACGTGTTGACTGTGAAATAAACATTGTATTGCAAAACAGAGCTGTGTAGGCGACAGTGGATTGCTGGCCAGACAGCCTAGCAGCCCATTAACGGCCTCATTTCAACACTCCTCCAAGGCATGGAGAGACCTCTCTGTGAGCAGGGCCGGCATAAACAGGGTTTAGAGAGAGACACTAACGCAATACTCTCAAAGTTCAGACTTTGAGGGGGTCAGTGCAAGTAAATTTGTGGGTGTGTGTGTGTGTTCTCTCTGTATCCATTATCCTTTTCCTGACCAAGTGTGAATCAAAACATTGTACACAGTTAATTATACCTGATTATCGGTCAGAAACGTTCTCTCTCTGACTTTTAAACCTTTGTGTTTTTTTTCTCTTCTCCATTCCATAAATTAACGATCATACTACAGCATCACACGAATGCATCAAAAGCATCAGATACGCAAGCTGGAAACGCTGTGCAAAACGGTGTTGGTTAGATCTGATACTTTTGCTACTTTTTTAATTTGAATCCTAAAGCGGAACAGTTTTCGACACATGAGGTTATTTCCACCCCAAAGCGAGACGACCATTGTCAATACATTGTTATTTATAAGGCTGCCTTTCTGGGCAACTCAAGGTCGTTGTATATCAAAGCTCTACAGTTTGTCCCCTCGATCACCCGCCCCAGCGACAACATGTCTTGTCTAATAACGTCTAGAGCGTTTGTTTCCAGAAGAGGAATAATGACCTGTCGGGGACGACGACGGGGGGGCGGACAGAGGAAGAGCAGATGAGAAACAAAAGGGTGAGTGTGAGAAGATGTGTCCTTTTTAATTTTTTAAACCACAGCTGTGTCCTTCTTGGAGGTGGAGGAGAGGTTTGGTTGGGGAGAAATGAAATAATAATAACACAATTCTAAAAGGTTTATGATAATATAGATATAGATCATGCCTGGTATAAATATGAGCCTTCCAGGATCCCTTACATCTCTTACGTGTTTCATAGCGCAGTAAAAGCGCGTGGCGATCCGCAGCGTTTGCAGCCTTTGCTGAACGTTACTCGATTTGGGGCGCGGGGGCGTGTCTTCTGGCGGGCGCTGCGGCTAAGAGAGAGGGGTGGGTGGGTGGGTGAGGGGATGTGTCATTTGTGGGGGGGGGGGGGGGGGCAGGGGACGTCGGGGAGGTGTAGGAGAGGAGAGAAGAAGGGGAGAGAGGAGAGAGGAGGAGGAGGAAGGAAGTTGGAAGTAAAGGCAGAGTGTTTAAGAAGAAATACAGTGTACACAACCGGTTATGGAGACGACATGACACAGAGAGGAGGACTGAAGTTGTGGCCCCTGAACTCCCCGATTAGATCTCCAAGCCGCCACAATGTCGATGGAGAAAAAACACGGGAGAAGCGATGCCCTCCTTTATAAACAAGCACAGAGAGAAACTGACAACCTTTTGCATTGACCGCAACATAATGTGGATGTCATGGTACTGTAGATCTATAAATGAAAAGATGTCTAACTGAAGAAGAAACAAAGGATCTATAAACCGTAAAAGTCTTGAACTGCTTTTTCTTATTTTTTTCATTCAATCAGTCAAACAAACAAATGTCTCTTGAGAGCCATCAGTGATAGAAGAATGTGTGTGTGTGTGTGTGTGTGTGTGTGTGTGTGTGTGTGTGTGTGTGTGTGTGTGTGTGTGTGTGTGTGTGTGTGTGTGTGTGTGTGTGTGTGCGCCTGGTGGCACCGGTCCAGTGGGAAAGAAGCAGAACACGGGTCCACTAAGCTACGCCAGGCTCATTTGCATGGAGTGAACCTACTGAACCCCAGCCAGGCACCCCTCCGACATTTAACAAAACTCTACACCATGGAGGTCTTCGACTGGGGGTCCGGGACCCCTAAGGGGGTCAGGGCGGGGGGGGGGGGGGGGGATTGACGGTTTAGGTGGTTAAATGTCTGAAATTACACATGAACATTAATCCAACACGTTAGTGCTGTCAAAGAAGTCTATGAAGTTTAGGAGAAAAATGACAAGATGATCCTGGCACTCAAAAGTTAACAAGAGAGAAAAGCCTTGCAACATGTTTCGACCATTGGTCGAAAATGGTCTTCAGCAGGGCGAGAATGGCCAGTTAATGGTCGAAACATGTCGGCAGTTGCCTTTATAATTGAATAAAGGCTTTTCTCTGTTTTTAACTTTTGAGTGCCCGGATCGTCTCTCTTTTATCTATGCCTTGATCCCGTTTGATCCGTGTGAGCACCTGGTTATTCCCTCTTTATAAATCTATATGAAGCTATCCATGAAATCTATGAAATCTCTTAATCTGCGATACATTTTCATACAATTTGTAGTGAGGTTCCCTGCTTCATCCCTCTCTGCACCTAGGGGGTCCTTGGCCTGATGAACGTTGAGTGGCGGGCGGTGAGGTATTTGAATTCTATTGGATTTTGTCACTCAAGACCGATTCGCCCGGCCCAAAACATTTGCATACTGTCGCAGTGCGTCAGTTTCAGCGGAGAATGCGGCATTGAGTGGCACTTGTTGAAATTGGTCAGTGTCGCAGAGCTACGTAATCACAGATCACACACACCACGCCATGTTAAGAGCAGTTCACCCCAGAAATGTTCTATCAATTACACACACGCCATGAAGCCTTTGATTCGTGGAGTTTGGGGGGTTTCGTCCAAGCCCCCAGGAAGGCTATATCCTACGTTGAAGCTGCCACTACCTAGTGGCGAAATGCGGAATTGCAGCACTTTCATGGAGGTGGACGGACGTTACAATTACAATTTACAATTTAGGCATTTAGCAGACGCTCTTAATCCAGAGCGACTTACATTAAGCAAGAACAAAAAAGCATGGGAATACATCACATGAAAGCATTTATCATGAAACATGCGTAAGCTAAGAAAGTAACTATAATAGTAATATCTATATAATGAAACTATACATATATACTACTATGCTATACATATGTACTATGACGTGCTATGACTACATACAATGCAATTATAGTGCTGTCTACATATAAGTCTGTATCAAATGCTATCTAAGTCTACAGAAATGCTATCTAAGGGGGTAGGGTAAGTGCTATGGGCCATGATGGAGTCTGAAAAGGTGGGTTTTCAGACTACGGCAGAAGATTGGGAGTGATGCTGCAGTTCTGACTGCAATGGGAAGTGCATTCATCAGTTTTGGAGCCATAAGGGAGAAGAGTTTGGGACGTGTGGAGCGTTGTCCCGGCGTTTTTATTGATGGTACTTCCAGCTTCCCTGCGTTGGCTGATCTGAGTGCGCGGGAGGGTTTGTAGGGTTCAATCATACTTGCAAGATAACGGGGAGCCATACCTTTGGTTGCTTTGAATGCCGTTCATGACGTCACCTGCGTAAGCCCGGACCTCAAAATTGAGGTCCGGGGCTCGCTCGAGCCATTGAGTTATAATTATACTTCCGACAGTCTTCCGGGTGCTTCAAAAACACCACTGAGCAACTTCCACTGAAATGAATACCTTGGGGGGGGGGGGGGTGTTTCGTCGCATTCCTGAGCCAATAATTGGAGGACCGGGTGGCTGCTCAGTTGAGTAGGACTCTTTGAGTCACCCAAGAAAAGATAGAACACGCCGGCGGTCATCAAAATAGTTGGCTCAGGAGGAATGTGACAACAAAAAGTAATAATAATCTCCATGGATTCAAGGCCTCATGGGGTGTGAAATTGATAGAAAATATATATTCGTATGTGTGAACTACTGCTTTATTAAAGCCATGGAACCCCACCAGAGATGCCAGCCGGCCGGGGCATGGAGAGCTGAGAGGGGAGCGTAAACAACAACAATTTTATATTTCTTTATAGAGAGACAGACAGTAGGCTGACAGGAAATGGGGGAGAGAGATGGGGGAGTGACATGCAGTAAAAGCCGTCGGGATCGGGAGTCGAACCCGCGGCACACTGCCAGACTTGGGCTATACCGGCCAAGGTGCCTGGACCGCTGAGCCACGGCCCATAGGCCCGAATGAGGCTTTCTATTGGACATAACCTTTCTATGTCTGTGGTGGCAGCAGCAGGCAGAGTTACAGAGCTGAACGCTGCTACAGGCGCTACTTCATACAGCCTGCACGCTAACAACAACAACAAGAATCACCTACAACAGTTCCTTGACCACATGAGCTCGATGCACTTTGGTGTATAGGACGGATAGCGAGAATAACCGATCTACAAGCTCACAAAGCCTTGTGACCTTGTAGATTGTCTATAATGACCTGCCCAAAATAGGGGTTAAAGACTATTCTATTTTTTCGGGGTTGTTTGAGATCGTACATAAAAAGGTTCTTCTCAAATAGTATAATATATTATATAGTATCTTCTAGGGCATTCACTTCTAGTCATTTTTACTAGTTGACTAGTTGCCTAGTTTACTAGTCGACTAGTTGTTTAACTACCCATTATGTATGTTTGATTTTTTGGAAATAAATATTTGTACATTTAAAAACTGTGTACATTGGTGACTATAACTATAATCTACCTGATCTTGAGGCCTACAAAATCGGGGATTTTTTTATTAGTCAACTAGTACCAACAAGGTTGACTAGTGGATTTACTAGTAGACTAAGTAAACTAGTCGACTAGTTGCTTAATGTCCTAGTATCTTCTAGATACTGGCTACACGCACTAAACACCATTAATTTCCATTAGCACAATCTTTCCTGCGGACATTTCTCAGCAAACCACCGATGGTTGCCGATGGTGCCGATGGTTTTCAACCGCTTGCCCAGAACCTTGGAATGTACGACAACAAAACCAGATATAAATAAAAGACAGAACTATCCTTTTAAAGCTGGGTTTCCCCCCCAACCCCGGAACTAATCATGTGCAAGTGGTTGGGCACCCAGTGGCCCCCACATGAAAAAGCATTGGTATGTTTCATTAATAACTAATTTCTGTGTTTGAGCTTCTTGGAACCCTAGAGTTATACGAATAAATGTGCCCTCACTGGATAAGACCAAGCCTAGTCGCCATGGGGAGCAATGTTTGTCATAAATAAAGAAAAATAATAACAGAGCCTAAGCATGAGGAGTTGTACAGTAACAGTAGTAGATGATTAATTGGATGAGTCACATAAGTCAACGTCAACGTCCTGCTTTGTGAAATAATACTAGGCCGGCTGTAGACAGAGTTGACCTCGGAGCAAGCCGCTGCCATTGGCCAGCTGCACCCCGGGAGCACTAATTACCGTCCGGAAACCACATCTACTGTATATTTCATGGGTAGAAGAAATACACCAAAACAAACAGTGTAGATAAAATACTGACTACATGTCGGTTTGTGAAGTAATAAATAGGACATGTCCACAACATGCAGCATGATGGGGGACACAGGTTCACAAGGAGATGCCGTGCAATGTGCACACGCATGCATGGGAGGGAGTCAGGCATGCATGCAGTCAGGAGAGAACTCTGCTGTGCTCACGTGTGTGTGTGTGTGTGTGTGTGTGTGTGTGTGTGTGTGTGTGCCCATGTGCAACAACAGCGGCACAACGTGAGCAACACCCCCCCCCCCCCCCCACAAACAATTTTTTTTTTAACAAATAACAAACGCATATCCATATTCTACATGGCACAAACTACACAGACTGTTGTATTACTGTTGTATGCTAATCCTCATTTAGTACAGAGTGTGTGTTTGTGTGTGTGTGTGTGTGTGTGTGGGTGGCACTAACAAGTGGAAATGCAACACATTTTGCAACGGTGCCAGTGCATCATCAGTGCGAGTTGCTATGTGTTGTGCTTAGCTGGCATATTGTGTGTGTGTGTGTGTGTGTGTGTGTGTGTGTGTGTGTGTGTGTGTGTGTGTGTGTGTGTGTGTGTGTGTGTGTGTGTGTGTGTGTGTGTGTGTGTGTGTGTGTGTGTGCGTGCGTGCATGCATGTATGTGTACGTGAGAGAAGGTATACAGTGTCCTGTGGAGAAGCAAGCTGTCACTTTTCCATTCTCTCTCATGTGATCTCTAGACGCACTAATAGCCGTTGTGTCTTTGAAGGTCGTTATCAAACCCTAATAATGCCTATGTCTATATGTCTTTCGACAAAAGCAGCGATGACACCAGGGAACGACAGTTTTCAACCTCTGGTCTGCTTTGAGGCAGGACTCCAGAGAAGAAGGGAAGATATTATAACCTCATTGTCAGCTCTGTAGCAGTGGCCGGAAAACTGGACTATAGTGAAGAAACACGGGGAAGGTTGCCGTATATTAGATTAGTCGATGGGTGGCTCTTCCGTGATAGATCATCCATAGTGACTAATTAATAACGGATAATGTAATATAACGGTTAGTGTAATGAGGATGTCCTGTATTAGCAGGGAGCTGTCAGTGGGCTGTGTAAGAGGCTCCTTGACGAGGTCGTATAGTTTAGAGGATCTGTATCTTGCCTTAGGCGTTGGGGGGAGGAGGGAGTTATGGGCGATTAGTAACTTGAGCCCAGTATCTCCTTTTCATTATACTTACTCGCTATATACTGTAGGATACTTACTTACTGTATGATATATTTACTTGTAGTACATTATGTTATTGATCTTCTTCTACCAACTCTGCCGAGTCTTTGTGCCACACTTTATAGGGTGACGTGACGTCGTGGCCTAACCGACCGTTTCCCTTAGCAAACAGTTAGCAAAAATTATTAATATGGCATCACAACCATTTTGACCGATTCCTCCATTTATAAGATTGGGGGCTCAACTAGCTCTAATCAATAACATAATAGCATGTACGGTTAGCGTCACTTTAGAGTCACAGTGACCTGTGTGGCCACAGTGGACGCCAGGTTGGATTAAAACCAAAAACCAGTAACTTCAGGTTAGCTTTGAGCCAAAGTTTATCCTCGCCTCGAGCCTCTCGTAAATCTTTCTATTGTTGGTCTGTAACCAGTTTCTCTCTCTCTCTCAAACGTACACGCACAGACTGATGCACACGCCACGCACGCTCGCACGCAGACGCTCGCACGCAGACGCACACACACACACACACACACACACACACACACACACACACACACACACACACACACACACACACACACACACACACACACACACACACACACACAGAGAGGGAGGGGGTTTAATCCTCAGGTGTTTTGTAAGTATTTTAACCCCCCCTCCATTCTATATTTAGCTTCTATTTAGATGTGTGTGTGTGTGTGGGGGCTGGGGGGGATTCCCCTTGGAGTCTGCCTATGCTCTGCTGCTCGCTGATTAAGCCCACCTATTACAGCAGAAGGTCCAGGGGAAAGTTAAGACCTTTCACGGTCAGAACCATGACCCTGCACTGAGTCAGACTATAATATTCACAGTCAAACAGACACCAGGGTTATTACAGCTTTCCTTTTTTTACTTTTTCATGTAGTCTTGACTCCACGTTTAGCTATTCCTGTTACTGTTTGTTTTTTTGGCCCATTTTGACCTGAGATCAGATTCTAAAAATGTCTTCTACATCCTGACAGTTTTCTGAAAAAGCTATATTTCTATGTCAGTGGTTCTTCGATTAAAAACAAATAGCAGACCTACAAGCTTGTAGCGCGCCACTCTGTGGTGTGCTATGAACTTGTAGATCTGCTATTTTTCAATAGCTACGTACAATTTACAATTTAGGCATTTAGCAGACGCTCTTAATCCAGAGCGATTTACAATAAGCAAGAACAAAAAGCATGGGAATACATCACATAAAAGCATTTATCATGAAACATGCGTAAGCTAAGAAAGTAACAGAGGAATATCTATATAATGAAACTATACATATAAACTATACATATATACTACTATGCTATACATATGTACTATGGCGTGCTATGACTATATACAATGCAATTATAGTGCTGTCTCATAACACCAAAAGGGGTTCCCGCCCCAAAATGGGTTTTAAGCGGGTTTGCTATTTTAGTTTAGTGTGTATGTGATCATCTCTTTTTTTTGGGGTATAATATGGGATAGTCTCAGTGGGTCAAGATTCAAAAATAGTGAAAATAGCCAATCTACAAGCTCACATTGTAAACTAAGACAAATATTGGATGCTGACAACTCTCTCTCTCTCTCTCTCTGTGTCTGCCAGTTTGTTTTGTAAAAACACACAATACAGTTTAAGTATTCTGTTTTTTATTTTTCCGATAAACTAAAAGGTTTTGTCATATTCTAGTTTTGGTTATTTCGTTAGTTTTAGTTTAGAACCCCTTTGGTGTTTTAAACATTATGTTATAATTTAGCTATTGAAAAATAGCAGATCTACAAGCTGGCGCGCTACGAGCTTGTAGGTCTGCTATTTTTTGAAAAATCGTGAAAAAAAATATATAACCATTGCAGACAGACAGTAGGTACATTACACACCATAATCCAAACACTGGCTCCAAAACTGTGGAATGCACTTCCCATTGCAGTCAGAACTGCAGCATCACTCCCAATCTTCCGCCGTAGCCTGAAAACCCACCTTTTCAGACTCCATCATGGCCCATAGCACTTACCCTAACCCCTTAGATAGCATTTCTGTTGGCTTATAGCATTTGACACAGACACTATAATTGTATTGTATATAGTCATAGCACGCCATAGTACATATGTATAGCATAGTAGTGAATATGTATAGTTTATTATGTATAGTGTATGTATAGTTTCATCATATAGATATTCCACTGTTACCTTCTTAGCTTACGCATGTTTCATGATAAATGCTTTTATGTGATGTATTCCCATGCTTTTGTTCTTGCTTAAATGTAAGTCGCTCTGGATTAAGAGCGTCTGCTAAATGCCTAAATTGTAAATTGTAAACACAGTGAACAACAATCTGCTGCTGGAAGTCATGTGGTGGTTGAAGCATTTCCATGCATAGCATTAGTGTGATTATGGACAATAAGCTGGCTTTACGTGTTTTACTCGGAAGCTATGCTTGTAAATACCACCGACATGCATTCTCTTAACGACTCCCCAGGGATCCCCTAGGGCTCCGTAGTAGATATGTTTAGTATGTGTCTAGTCCCTCTACGATCAGTGGTTTGTAATAATAATAATAATATATACGATTTATATAGCGCTTTTCTGGGTACCCAAAGTCGCTTTACAGAAAGAAGTTCAGACCTATTTATTAGAAAACTAATTAAAACTATTTAAAAAGGTTTAAAAGGTTAAAAACTAGAAATCAGAATCTGCTAGTATGAGTCTCCCTCTACGATCAGTGGTTTGTAGATCTGCTATAGTATGTGTCTCCCTCTACGATCAGTGGTTTGTAGATCTGCTATAGTATGTGTCTCCCTCTACGATCAGTGGTTTGTAGATCTGCTATAGTATGTGTCTCCCTCTACGATCAGTGGTTTGTAGATCTGCTAGTATGAGTCTCCCTCTACGATCAGTGGTTTTCAACCGAATGGACCCTCATTAGACCTTTTACTAATGAGAGCGTTATAAGGTACACCCGCACTCTGTGTATTAGCGTGTGATGTGAAATGTGAGCTTTAGTCATATTCCATCATATTCAAGTGCTTTTGGAGAGAAATGATAGTCACTTTCAGTAGTAGAGCACTGTAGAGGGGAGCTGTGTGTGTCTGTGACTGTAGAGGGGAGCTGTGTGTGTCTGTGACTGTAGAGGGGAGCTGTGTTTCTGTGACTGTGCCCAGGTGATGATGGTCGTTGATGCTCATCAAGGAAGGCAATTATGTTTCGGCACTGTCAAAAGTAATGCTACTTCTTTTGCAATGTAGTTAAATAAAAAATCTCAGGGGGGAAGATAAATTATATAACATTTTAAAAAACTGTAATTTTTCTTTAAAATATATATTTTCTTTTATATCGTGAGAAATCGTATTGTGAACCTCATATCGTGATACGAATCGTATCGTGAGTTGAGTGAATCGTTACATGCCTACTGATAGTATTGTCTTATTTAATGAAGACAATGCTCATGTACGGAGCAAATACACAGTGCGCGGGTGTACCTTATTGCTTTCATTGATGTCCCCTGGCCTACGCACCTGTGCATATGCCTGATTTCTAGGTGTGCGGAAGTTTTCTCCTACTATTGAGTGTGTAAAATTAATTTTACACTCAAGAGTAAAACTATTGTTAAAACATCTGCATTACTTAATTTACAAGAAGTCTACACAATTAGAGAATGTTAATAATAATAATAATAATTGTTATTTTGATCGATGTTTTGCCTGTTATCTCTCCTATGGTACCAACATCAATCAATACAGCATAGAATTGTGGACAAAATCTTATCTAATGGTAACAAAATTCTCTAGTTTTGGGTCGGCAAGGCTAAATATTAAATGGTGGCTCAAATGCCTTGTACCTTGATTTGAAAAGGGTTGAAAACCACTGCTCTACATCGAATCTCTTCGGCATAAAAAAACAACAATCTACAAGCTCACAACGAGCTAGCTGCGATGTGTTCATACGTATGTTCGTGTTAGAAAAGGGTTAATGCTCTCTTAAGGATGTGATGGAAAGCTCTATACATTTCCTGCCTGATTGTTCTGCATTTTCTACATAAGAGTTTCCATTCTTCATTTCTGTACACATGAAGAGCTTCCTCTTCAGGCCAAAGAAATGATTGTTGCCTGTCAACATGAGTGTTTGTTTGAGCACGTGTTGATGCAGACATGGAAACTAAATGAGCCAGGTGAAACGTACACAATGCACTGAATCACCATCAGAAGAACCTAGATGTGGTTTCACATGATATGAATGGCCTTTAGATTGGAGAACAAAGCACTGTGCAAAGAGCTTCGTCCCTTTGGGTTATCAGAGCCCTGAACAATTACCTCACCGTCGGGTCAATTAAGCAATATTACATGGGAGTGTGATGTGCGTTAACAAACAGTGAGTATTGGCAGACAGTGATGTGGTCGGGAACGAGGAGGAGCCGAGTGTCGCAAGCCGAGTGTCACCCTCAATTATGCAATGGCTACCATCAAAATTAAACCATGTATTCATATTGTTTCTCTTTCGCTCTCTAAAAACAACCTTTTCTGCCTTTTCTTGTCTCTATTATTGTCTTTTTACTCCACTTTTTACGCCACTCCAGATCCAGCATTGAGATGGTTTCTCATATGAACACAAAGGGCTCCATTTCCGTCATCGCTAAACCCCTTATCCCTAAACTTCTATGCCTTTTTTTTTTTACTATTTTGAAAAACTTTTTTGAGTAGTTCAACATTGACACGTTGTGAGCTTGTAGACTGTCCATTTTAACTACTCAAAATGTTTTGCAAAATAGTAAAAAAAGGTAAAGAAGTTTAGGGATAAGGGGTTTAGCGGTGACGAAAATGGAGCCCATAGAGTTTATGAGTATAATTAAGATGCTTAATAGAAATACAAATTGTTTTAATGCCAGATTAAGCCACTACGTCTGCAAACTTCCCCATGCAAACTGCTAATCTAGCCAATGAGCCAGTCTGATCGGCTCTGCTGATTTTCATATTAGATTCATTTGATAACTGCTAGGTGTGCCGACATGCTCGTTTGAGCACAGGTAAGAGAGCCTATTTCAACCAATTAGATTGCTTGGCTGGAACTACCTGTATAGCTGTCTTGAACCTGTAAATACCCGCTAACAAACAGAGTACATACAGGAGTTTCCCTGGTTGGACGTTGCGCGTGGAAGGAACACATTATTCCAACCAGTTCCTTTCCCCTCCATCAGGCGTCCCGGCTGGCCAGGGGGAGGCAGTTTAGAGACCAGGAATACTGCATGTTTTTTGTGAGGGTACCTACCCTAGGGGACACGGGGAGAACATGCAAACTCCACACAGAAAGGCCCTTTCACCAACCGCGCCTCGGGTATGGGCACTGATGACGCGGAGGAGGAAACACGCCGCCAGCGCCCACAGTATGTTTTATTCCAGAGATTTATTCTTGGGTAAAGCGAGCCAGCTGCGATTTGTCCTGAAACTACTCAGGGTCGTTTAAGTTCTAAAGACCCTGAGCAATTCAGACGTGAGCGGAACTATTGCTGCCTCTGTGATTTTTTCAATGACATCACTTTCTGGAGACACGTGGCTCTGTGACCAAACTCAAAATAACCTTCCTCTGAACTACGGTATGAAACAGTACCCAGTGCCTTTGAACCGCAAACTCTGTCAGGCGCGCGCATGCACACACACACACACACGGTTACGTCCAACCATCCAATGGCATGGTACAATCACCATACACTCCACAGGGAGGACTGCAATTCAATATGCACACACACACACACACACACACACACACACACACACACACACACACTAGCAGAGGGACTCATGGGAGACAGCCGAAGCACGGGTTGAAAAGCAAGGAATAGGAAAGGGAAGGGAAGGGTGGACACGACACGACACGACACACACACACACACACACATCACCAGAGCGTGCAGGAGAGAGAGAGAGAGAGAGAGAGAGAGAGAGAGGGAGGGGGGGAGAGGGTGGGGTGTGGCACAATGAGTGGCTGAAGGGATGGAGATGGAGATCTGCTACTGTCATCCAGACTGATGAGGTGGGGGGTCCGTTTGGTTTGAGTGATGACAGTAGACTGGCAGTGGGCGGTGGTCAGTTAGCTACTGGAAGAAAAGCACAGACTCTCCCCCCCATGGCGTTCATATGGGGCATGGAGTGGGGCGGGGCAACTTCATCCACAATCAATGACTGTCATTGTCAGTGTTTTAGCTTGGTGGAGACGGTATAGAGGATTGGGTGCGTGTGTGTATGCGTGTGTGTGTGTGTGAGAGAGAGAGAGAGAAAGAGAGACACCGGAAGGGGGGGGGGGGGGGGGGAAGGGTTAGGATGAGACTAAAAAGGTTAAAGCTTGTGACTCAAGTACGTTTCAAGGTGTGTGTATGTATGTGTGCGTGCGTGGTTAGGATGAGGTTAAACAGGTTAAAACGTTTGTGACTCAAGTAAGTATCAAGGCGTGAGCATGTGCGTGTTTGTGTGTGTGTCGCACTAACAAGTGAAAATGCAACACATTTTGCAACGGTGCCAGTGCATCATCAGTGCGAGTTGCTGTGTGTTGTGCTTAGCTGGCATATTGTGTGTGTGTGTGTGTGTGTGTGTGTGTGTGTGTGTGTGTGTGTGTGTGTGTGTGCGTGCGTGTACCTTCTCCTTGTCACTGGCCTCTCTCGCCACAGTGGAACCCTATACACCAAAGGCAGGAAAAGAATAAATGAGTCATGGTTGTCTGCGATGCCGTTTCTTCTCCTGACTCATTCCTGCCTTCTTCTGTCTCTTCATGTGAGGACCAACTACTGTACCAAGGCCTGCCTGCAGCCATTTACAAGTTTAAAGGGCCTTGCAAACGGGGAGCGATAAAACGCGAATATAGTTCATTTCCAATGAGACCTGCGTTTATGTGCGGAGGAGCCTTTTTTTATGCTTGCGTTGTTGCGCCCCTCTTCAACAGACCCGGAGGAGACCTGTGTTGATCCAGGCAACAACGCCCATGCGTTCCTCGCTTCACGTTGGCAAGGCCCATATATATTATACTGTATATCGTATCTATACTGTATATCGTAGCTGGCGGTCCTATGAGGTGTCCACAAGTCAAATAGGAGGACCCTGGCCACACTGAGTAGAGGGTACATGCATAAAGCGAGTGGCAAATCGAGAGGCAAAGTGAGTTTAACGTAGTTTTAACCAATTATAGGTGGGAACCCCTTTTTGTAACCCTATACCCTTCTGGACGGGAACCCCTTTTGGGTCTCTGTACGGTTGGGCTCGTCGTGTGACTTGAATTTGTGTCACAGGGAGAAAGATTATCGGGCTAAACAAGTCAAGGGCTGGAACAAACGTCAACAACAGTCATTTATTTATCTGTGAACCTCCTTCCTTTTGCCCCCTATACCCCCCCCCCCCCCCCCCCCCCCGCCCTCCCCTTACCTTGAGGTCGTATTTCTTGAAGACGGAGAGGCGGTGGGAGAACACGTTGCGCGTGACGATCATGTAGGACTCGTCTCCGTCCACCGTGAGGCGGTACATCCCCAGGAACTGAGGCAGCAGCGTGTTGCCGTGGCACTCCACGATGAACTGATGAAGAAAAGAAGAAGAAAAGAAAACACATTAAACTTTTCCGGAATTTTATCGCAGTTTTTGCAGATCTGCGATGCACCCGCGTTGTATTTGAGTCTACTAGGGCTGACCTCCATTAGTCGATTAACCCATTTTGGGCGGGAACCCCTTTTGGTGTTTTAAACATTATATTATAATTTAGCTATTTAAAAATATTTTTTGAAAAACCATGAACATGTGGTGCAAAGCTTTGAATATACACTCTTTCAGAGCGAACGTTTTTAACTCAAATCATTGCATCTGGGAGGTGGTCCCTGAAACAACACATTTTCAGATGGGGATCAGCGGCCAATTTCATATATCTTTGGGGGTCCTTGACATGAAATATTGAGAACAAATGATATAGAAACATGATAAAAAAAATACATTTAAAAAAAGACATTTTTTTAATTTCGACGTCAGGCCTAAATGGGTTAAGGTGTGTTCAGACAACATACCTTACATACCAAGTCGATGCAAAGACGAGAAGTTGAGCGAACGGGCGCGGCGTGACCTTGCACGGCACAAATGGGGCGAACCGAGGCAAATATAATTATTCAGGTCTGAACGTCTTACGTCTAACGTTATGAAGGTCTGAGCTCAAGTCGATTAGTGGATGTTTTTCTATTTTGTTGTTGTTCCATGATTCAATTTAGAGATTGGCCCTAAACCCTAGGAAAGTGTTTATCTCCCAAACATCATTACAATAAGATCTGGTTGCAAAAGGGAAATTATGTGTGCTTCTCTCTGTGTGTGTGTGTGTGTGTGTGTGTGTGTGTGTGTGTGTGTGTGTGTGTGTGTGTGCATGTGTGTGTGTGTGTGCATGTGTGTGTATATATATATATATATAATCCAATCATAGTCGACTATACAAATCCTTAGTTGGGGACAGTCTAGTTTCTTATGCATATCTGTCTGATGCATTGTTGATGTGTTGTCGTCTGTTATGCTGTTCAGTGTTTTCTTTGTTGAAGACCACAACGGGTTTCACTGTGTCTTCATCCTCAGTGATACAATGACTGCATATCAGAAAGTGCTTTTGTGCTCTTTTCTTATGCCACCAAATAAAACCGATCAATCGTGCTTGTACATCTGCTATTTTGAAAATGTTGGAAATAGGGTTTAAGTGGCTAAACAGGAGGACTTTAGTGCGTACAGTATGTGCACGAAACACAAGAAGAGCGAGATACAGAGAGAGAGGAGAGGAGAGGAGAGGAGAGGAGAGGAGAGGAGAGGAGAGGAGAGGAGAGGAGAGGAGAGGAGAGGAGAGGAGAGGAGAGGAAGTGAGGGAGAGAGAGAGAGAGAAAGAGAGAGCGAGAGAGAGAGAGAGAGAGACATCTGCTGTCTCATGATTCATCGATTCAGCTCACCAGATTGTGTGTTCGACACGTCGACCACATGAAGCAATGGTTCCCAAAAACTGTGTGTGTGTGTGTGTGTGTGTGTGTGTGTGTGTGGGGGGGGGGGGGGGGGGGGGGGGAGGTGACGGGACCCATTGGCAAAACAATGAAAGCAGTGCCCTCTAAATAAGGGCCGATACAGATAATTTACCGATACCGATACATGTATCGGCACATCTCTACTCTAAACTAAATGTAATGCCTACAGTGTTCGGGTGGGAACCCAGTTCGAATTTAATTCTTTTCGGCGAACCCTGGACATAATCCAGGCGAAAATCCCGATTTGATCTACCGACAAGCTGACAAACAACGTGTCGCATCCCTCGGCTTATTGAGCTGCACTGTCTGAGCTATATTACACCACCCTTCATCCCACTCTGTCTATCCATCTATTACACCACACTTCATCCCACTCTGTCTATCCATCTATTACACCACACTTCATCCCACTCTGTCTATCCATCTATTACACCACACTTCATCCCACTCTGTCTCTCAGAGTCGCTGATTGAGCTCTGATCTGACAGTTGCATAATCCAGCTGGTTAACCAGCTGGTTAATCCCTCCGTGTGTCCGTCTGTGTTCCCTTTTGCCCAAATAATCGTTTCTGTCAAGTGGAAAAACAGGCCAAAAACTGTTACAGGATTCAGGATTCAAATTCAAAAAGCAGCTAAAGTATAGCCGATCTACAACAAGCTCGAAACGCATTTGAGCTTGTAGATCTGCTTCTTTGACGCTTTTGTGTGACACTAAGTAGTAGGCCGTTAATTTATGGAAAAAACACAACGAGTTAGAAGATGGAGATAAGAGGTTTCTGCCCCGACAGCAACGATATGGATATCCCAGAAGTCTTTCCTAGATACGGGGGTTACTGATGTAACGTTATACTGCAGTAAATGGAACCAACTGACAAAAATAATACTTCTAAATAAAGATATAGCACTTTCATCACACTCGGTGTAATCCAGGCGGCACCGGAGCGTGCGTTAGGGCATTAAGCAACTAGTCGACTAGTAAATCCACTAGTCGACCTTGTTGGTACTATTTTAAAATAAAAAATCCCGATAATGTAGGCCTCAAGATCAGGTAGATTATAGTTATAGTCACCAATGTACACAGTTTTTAATGTACAAATAAAATAAATAAAAATAGTCTAGTAAACTAGGCAACTAGTCAACTACTAAAAATGACTAGAAGTGAATTCCCTAGCGTGCGTGCCATAGGATCTACGTATAGTTGCCGGGTTCGCCTCTCGGCCGAGGCTACACTTCTACACAACGTATCGTGCTATGAACTGTGATTGGTGGAGGTGGTGAGTGGCGTGCGCGGCGGAGAGAGGGAGGGCACCTGGTGATACTTCTTGTATTGTGTTATATGTACTGTGATTGGTGGAGGTGGTGAGTGACGAGGGAGCACCTGGTGATACTTCTTGTATTGTGTTATATGTACTGTGATTGGTAGAGTGGTAGAGGTGGTGAGTGGCGAGGGAGCACCTGGTGATACTTCTTGAGGATGTTGTGCATCTCGGCCACGTCTTCGCTGCTGATGGTCTTGATGACGTAGCGCTTGTCGTACGAGGTGTGGAAGCGCGCTCCGCTCCGCCCCTGAGCCTCGCTGATCAGGGGAGCGCTGCGCGTCAACGAGTTCTGGCGGGGGGGAAGGAAAGAAAGAAAGAAAGGCTCAATTACAGTTGTTCGGGTCCAGGATCGAATCGGGGCCCATATTGAGTGACAAGGAATACTGTGAATGTGATAAGTTTGCTACTGTATGCAATATTTTTTTCACCCCCCACAGCATTTGGAAAGGGGTCAAAGACAGACCAACTTTTAACCACTGAAGTTTTCGGTGATGAGGTAAATAGGCCATTGATATATGTCGTGCAAGTGTAGAGCCAAATGTAAAGTATTTAGGGTGCAACTTACAAGTGGTTAAATGTTTGAAACAAGCAAAAACTATATTATTTGACACAACACTGATGATGCCGTCTATGAGGCCATATATATATACAAAATATAGGAACAAGTCTAAACTGCAACAGTGTAAAGTCTCTGTTTGCTTCTGTATGTCGTCGTCACATTAATGGTTTTATGACATTCATTTTCATTTCTTTTTCTTTTTCTTTTTTCTTTTAGGTTTTATGACCTCAATTACACCCAAAAAACCTGAACTTTGAACATTCAGTGGATTTTCTGTGGTCTGAAGTTTTCTTTGGGGTTTAGAGCTACTTTTGAGCTACAATGAAAACAGGCAACACAGTGAAACAGTGACATCTGCTGGCAAATCCCATTGACATATATGGGATTTGCAGTACGTGATGTCACTTACTGCCGGCAAATCAGAGCAACTGTTTGAGCCAGAAAACCCCAGATCACAGAAAATCTACTGAATGTTAAAAGTTCATGTTTTTTGGGTGCAATTGAGATTAGAAAACCTAAAAAAAATAAGAACAATTCCAAAACCTTTTTTTTAATGTCACAATCCCTTTAAGACCTGAGACCGGATCTACAAAATATGTTGTTCCAAAGACCTGGAGCTTGTATATGTGCTATTCTTCAACAGTTAAACATTTTAATAATAAAGTGGTAGATAAAGTGATAAAGAGATTACAAGCACAAGCTAAAAAGTCCATAGACTAAAACGTTTAGGCATAAGGGGTACGGTGGCGTGCAAGATAGGGCCCACAGTATATTTGGCAAATGGCTGCCCCAAGAATACGGACGCATAGGATTACTGTGGTTGAAGTTTGAAGGTACAAGCCCTTCAATAAAGGAGGACCTGAACCTAGCAACCTTCCCATGGCCGAGGATGATCTGAACCTAGCAACCTTCCCATGGGCGAGGATGATCTGAACCTAGCAAC
Source organism: Protomyctophum parallelum (assembly GCF_964188405.1). Taxonomy (NCBI): domain Eukaryota; kingdom Metazoa; phylum Chordata; class Actinopteri; order Myctophiformes; family Myctophidae; genus Protomyctophum; species Protomyctophum parallelum. The sequence goes on along the minus strand of NC_139712.1, from coordinate 18,126,986 downwards.
CTTCCCATGGGCGAGGATGATCTGAACCTAGCAACCTTCCCATGGGCGAGGATGATCTGAACCTAGCAACCTTCCCATGGGCGAGGGTGATCTGAACCTAGCAACCTTCCCATGGGCGAGGGTGATCTGAACCTAGCAACCTTCCCATGGGCGAGGATGATCTGAACCTAGCAACCTTCCCATGGGCGAGGATGATCTGAACCTAGCAACCTTCCCATGGGCGAGGATGATCTGAACCTAGCAACCTTCCCATGGGCGAGGATGATCTGAACCTAGCAACCTTCCCATGGGCGAGGATGATCTGAACTAGTGCTGCCGGAATTGTCAAGAAATTACATTCGGATATTCGTTTTAAAAACCCACATGGATTCGAGCAATTCGACCCATTCGGATTTCGGATTTCAATTCGACAACCTGAGACATAACATTTAAGATCGCATTGCTGGCGCAACTCTCTCTCTCCGCGCATTGGTGCTGCTGAAAACCGAGTTGGAACATAACGCATGCATTCTCCCTTCTCCAGTAAAACTTCACAGACATTTTTCTTAAATGAGCAATCCTACCACACAGCCTTATCAAAACGAGGCACGGAGGCAGTATTAATTCACAGAACAGAACACTGCATTGCTGCTGCTGCCGGACCCGGCACCACATTTCATCCTTACGCATTTTATTTATCTTTTTATAATTTCCTGAAGGATAAAGTCGCTTCATGATTGAAGATTGATGAGTGATAGATCTGTGTGTTGTCTAAAAATATACTCTCCCGTCTGTCCGAAACAACACCGAAGCAAAGCCTGTCCCAGATTCTGATCACTAGATACGCTGTTGACGGAAGATTTCACCCTTCTGAGCAGCGTATACCCACTGCGCAAAAAACGTAAAAGGCTCCCGCGGCCCCGCCCGCCCTGTGCTCACTACGCAGGCTGCGCTGCGTAGTCTGCGTTTAGGAAGAGTGCGAGGCAGCTGATTTATTCTTTAATGTATGCCGGTGTCGACGTGTCGCGTGGCAAATATAACTAATCTACAAGCTCACAAGTCACAACGCGTCGGTTATTCATTATTTTTGATTCGAAAATATATTCGGATATAGAATATTCTTTGGCAGCACTAATCTGAACCTAGCAACCTTCCCATGGACGAGGATGATCTGAAACTAGCAACCTTCCCATGGGCGACGAGGACCCCTAGCAACCTTCCCATGGGCGAGGAGGACCCCTAGCAACCTTTCCATGGCCCAGGAGGACCTGTCCTGAACTTAGAAACCTTTCCATGGCCCACAAGCAGCGTCCGACCCCCTACACCTGCTGTCCAGCTGATCCTCCATATGAACATGCACGCACGCACGCACACACAGAAACAGCTGCTGACCACAACATTGAGCCCAAAATGTAACACGATCCTACATGCCATGTCGAACTCTCTGCCACCCCCCCCCCCACCCCTTTCCCTTAAAAGTGCCCGCATCCTCTGAACATCATCTGTAATGTCATAATGTATACTGTTAGTATTGTATTCCATCTGTGATGTAATCATTCATGTTAGTGTTACATTTCATCTGTATCGTGTTCAATAACCACATGAGCCACCTTATCGTCCCTATAATTATAATTCTGGGCTGAACATTCGGGGCGTGTCTGCAGGACAGTGTAGTGTACTGGTGCACTGTCACCCTTAACCCATTTTGGGGCGGAGACCCCTTGTGGTGTTTTGTTATACTTTAGCTATTGAAAAATAGCAGATCTGCAAGCTGCACTACGAGCTTGTAGGTCTGC